>NC_080559.1:15362500-16562500 GCF_030253575.1 Rhododendron vialii | reverse complement strand
GCTAAAGGCATAAGGCATGAGCAAACCTCATGCTAAAGGCATGAGGTGTTGTTTCAAGTATCATGCTAAGGCGTGAGCAAACCTCATGCTAAAGGCATAAGGTGCTATTCCAAGTCTCATGCTAAGGCGTGAGCAAACCTTATGCTAAAGACATAAGGCGTGAGCAAACCTTGTGCTAAAGACATAGGGTGCTATTCCAAGTCTCATGTTAAGGCGTGAGCAAACCTTATGCTGAAGGCATAAGGCATGAGCAAATCTCATGCTAAGGCATGCGATGATATTCTAAAGTCTCATGCTAAGGCATGAGCAAACCTCATGCTAAGGCATGAGATGTTGTTTAAAGTCTCATGCTAAGGCATGAGATGTTAAGTCTCATGCTAAGGTATGAGCAAACCTCATGCTAAGGCATGAGATGTTGTTTAAAGTCTCATGCTAAGGCATGAGATATTATTCTAAGTCTCATGCTAAGGCATGAGCAAATCTCATGCTAAGGCATGCGATGTTATTCTAAAGTCTCATCTAAGACATGAGCAAACCTTATACTAAGGCATGAGATGTTGTTTAAAGTCTCGTGCTAAGGCATGAGATGTTATTCTAAGTCTCATGCTAAGGCATGAGCAAACCTCATGCTAAGGCATGCGATGTTATTCTAAAGTCTCCTCTAGACTGTAATTTTCAAAAAGTTGCCAGTGAGCCGCTCGCACCATGGCTTATTAAATAAGCATTAAAGAGTCCCAAGGGGTTAAAAGTCCGAGGGACGTGGCTTATAAGCCCACTCGGCCAGAGCTCGGTGAACTCTGAAACGCAAGTTTGAGGGAAGTGGCCTTCAAGCCCACTCGGCCGAAAAGCTATTGATGAACCAAAATCTAAGGCGAAATGTCAACACAAGATCAGTACTAAGAGAACACAAGCTCACAAGTACCAAGTTGTTTTTCAACAACTCCACACTCAAAGGATTGGGGGAGTACCTGAAATAAATTAGTACCCTCACATCTGAGCTATTCCAAGATATTCGTAAGGGAACTAGCAAAGGACAGAGCTAATGTAAAGCTCTAGAGCAAGAGCAGGCTTTACTAAAGTTTATCTCCCTCGAACATCAAAAATATATATATTTCTTTGCTTTGCCACCAGCATTGCTGCTCAGCAATGCTAAAGGCAGACACCCCCAAGGTTAAAACAACTACTATAGATGGGTGTAGATCAAAGTAAAAGGGTACGCTCTGTTCATTCCCCTGAAAATTCTCATCGGTTTGCTATTCAGCAAGGCCGGCCTGTAAAGCTATTCAATGAGGTCAAACACAACAACGAGATCAAAGGACTAAGGGTCCACAAAATTCCCCTAAAACAAGCAATGGCTATGTACACTGTAACTTGATGAACATCACGCTTGATACACAGGATATGCAGGCATAGTCGTCGATTCTAAAGCAAATATTGTATCCTTGTTTTCACTTATGTTCTTCCTCGAAAACAGGGGAGTTACTGATAAGTATAAAATAACCTCCCAAGGTCAGCCCAGACCAGGATGCCTAGCTCAACACGAAGGGCCATGTAGGGGTCCTAGCGACATGGAGCTTAGTTTGAAAAACTGAGCTCAGTGGACCAGCCCAAGGGCAAAGGTCAGCTCAAACCAAAGAGCTCACGAGCACAGCCCAAAGGGCTCGAGCTAGAGTCCCAAGAACATGAAATCTAGCCTATAATAGCTAGCCTATATTAAACCAGTCCAAGGATGGAGGCTAGCTCACGAGCACAGCTCATAGAAAGATATCGAGCTCAGCTCACTAGGTGAGCTCGGCAAATATGACAAACCTGCAGCCAGAGACTTACAAAACAATCCACAGCAGACGTTCATACAGTCTATGGGACTCATAGAACAACCAGAACCTTATCTCATCAGAAGAGATTAGGCCGCGAGTCTTAGAGGATAACCACAAAGATTCATCCACCATGGAGAACTCCTAAAACTGATAAGGACCAAAGAAGTCCAAGGTAAGGAGGACACTCCAACCTATTTCTGTCATGTGCGGATAAGCCAAAGAGGTCCCTGCACCGTAAGGACTCTTAACCTGATAAGCAGGTATAAGAGTCCAAAGGTGAAGGGACTCCTCAAACCTGATAAGGACCAAAGAAGTCCAAGGTAAGGAGGATACTCCAACCTATTTCCGTCATGTGCGGATAAGCCCAAGAGGTCCCAGCACCGTAAGGACTCTTAACCTGATAAGCAGACACAAGAGTCCAAAGGTGAAGGCATTCCTGAAACCTGATAAGAATCAGGGGATTCCTAAGGTAAAGGACACTTAAACACCTATCTATACCCGCCATGAGCGGATGAGACTTAAGAGTCCCGGTCCCAAGGGATTCCTCCCAAAATGCCTACATAAAGATCACATCTCCACCTCACAAAGGTATGCAATGCAAAAACTACAGAACTCACTCAGTCCATACTCTCTTCTAAAGCAGATCGACTGACTTAGGCATCGGAGGGGTGATGGCAACAGCCACGCCGGTGCCCATAGCTTTTCTGTTTTGTATTGCAGGTCGTTAATCGAGCATGCAGGAAGCCGTTTCATCCGCTGAAGAACTAGATGGACGGTTGAGGTACCCCTCTTCCGAAGGTGACCAAAAACCGCATCATCAGACGTCATTATTAATCTATTCCTCGAATCTCATAAATTCTTTTCACAATAATCTGTTCACTTGAAATTCGCCCTCCTCTTAGTCAATTTAGTCAATAACATAGAAATAATCGAAAGAAAACTCTTCAGACGACAACAATAACATTCAGTTATATCAAAAGAGAATCCTGCTCAAAATGAACGATAATACCTAGACATATCAGAAGAAAATTCCATCCAAAGTGATAATATTATCCAACTGAATTCAAGAAACTTTGAGCTCCAATAACGATGATTAACCCTTTCCCAGTTTACAATAGCCCCAACTCTATTACGATCTACCAAAGACCATTTCCCCAACGACATAGCCCAAAAATATCTTCCAGTCTAATCAAAACTCAAACGTGCCCAATTTCCCCATGACTTTTCCCTTCTCAATATGTATACAATCGGTATATAAACATTCCCTATATTTTCCATTGCCTCGTAAAAGGACCAATGTATCATCGATAGAAATTGTAGCAGAGAGATCAACAAACAGTTGATGCAAAGACAATCATAGAGATATATATCATCATCAAATCACAGTGTACCATTCTTCTTTTCCAATAAATGACTCTGATGTTTCCCCAAGGAAAACACTAAATTGAAGAATCCTCTGCCAAATGGACCCCGATAGTAATTTAGTATTGAACTCCATTTTCCTTGTCATATAGCAAACTGGTAACTCATCTAATAACAGATCAGAAATTCTCAAATCCCCGATAGTCGGCTGATTGTGCACCCCAAATCCTTAAATGACATATGCCAAATAACCCAAACATCCTTTCCCCGATAATTTTTCCTTGCCCCAAAAATAAAATATAAGATTGCCCAAAGTGACGTCATGATTGCTCCAAACTGAGTGTTGATCTTGACAGCAAATTACTATCTACTTACGGAAGTAATCAATGATAGCATGATAGGAGAGTAACCAATCCATCCCCAGTATGGCACCAAAATAACCCATGTTTTCAGCAAATAAATTAACGAGCAGGTGTACATTTCCAACTAATATGTTATATGCCTTGTAAACAATAAAACACATTACTACCACTTCTATGCTGTAACATATGCAATTCAGGTTCAAATAGTCAAGTGAGCTAGTCAATTCATCAGCAAGCAGTGCAGAAACAAACAAATACGCAGATCGCGAATCAATAAATATTTAAACTAAGTTACCACAAATCTGAATGGTACGTAACACCACCAAGTCCACATTTTGAGGTCCCTCTTGCGCCAAAGCAAGCACATTGTCCTGCCTTTTCCCTGGATCCGGTTTCATTCCTGAGCTCTGCCCTGAATTTGGTAGTAATTGTTGATTTTGGTATAAATCTTGAACTAATTGTAGTTGTCGACTGATAAGTATAAAATAACCTCCCAAGGTCAGCCCAGACCAGGATGCCTAGCTCAACACGAAGGGCCATGTAGGGGTCCTAGCAACATGGAGCTTAGTTTGAAGAACAGAGCTCAGTGGACCAGCCCAAGGGCAAAGGTCAGCTCAAACCAAAGAGCTCACGAGCACAGCCCAAAGGGCTCGAGCTAGAGTCCCAAGAACATGGAATCTAGCCTATACTAGCTAGCCTCTATTAAACCAGTCCAATGATGGAAGCTAGCTCACGAGCACAGCTCATAGAAAGATACCGAGCTCAGCTCACCAGGTGAGCTCGGCAAATATGACAAACCTGCAGCCAGAGACTTATAAAACACTCCACAGCAGAAGTTCATACAGTCTATGGGACTCATAGAACAACCAGAACCTTATCTCATCAGAAGAGATTAGACCACAAGTCTTAGAGGATAACCACAAATATTCATCCACCATGGAGAACTCCTAAAACTGATAAGGACCAAAGAAGTCCAAGGTAAGGAGGACACTACATCCTATTTCCGTCAAGTACGGATAAGCCCAAGAGGTTCCAGCACCATAAGGACTCTTAACCTTGATAATAATCGCAGAGTCCAAAGGTGAAGGGACTCCTCAAGCCTAATAAGGGTCAGGGGAGTCCTAAGATGAGGAGGACACTCCGACACCTATCTATTCCCGCCATGAACGGATGAGATTTAAGAGTCCCGGTCCCAAGGGATTCCTCTCAAAGATGCCTATATAAAGATCACACCTCTATATCACAAAGGTACGCAATGCAAATACTACAGAACTCATACTCAGTCCATACTCTCTTCTAAAAGCAAATCGACTGACTTAGGCATCGGAGGGGTGATGGCGACAGCCACGCCGGTGCCCATAGCTTTTCTGTTCTGTATTGCAGGTCGTAAACCGAGCCCACCGAAAGCTGTTTCATCCGTTGGAGGATCAGATGGACGGTTGAGGAACCCTTCCTACGGAGGTGACCAAAAACCGCTTCATCATCGACCTTTTCACAAACCCTGCCCTTGACACCTTTGGACAATCCCTCATTAAGTGCCCCATTTTACCACATTTAAAGCATGCTCCTGTATCCTTATAACACTAAGCCCTATGCATCCTTTCACATTTGGACATAGCCAGAACCCACTATTCTTGCTACTACTTCCACCCTGACTCCATTCAGATATTCTCACATACTGCCTCCTAAAAGGATTATTCTGAGCCTGTCGATTCACCACACGAAGTAACCCCTCAAGTACCCGTTCGATCCTTTCCATTCTATCCAATGAAGGCTGTGCTCCCTCTGACACATCATTATTCTCCATTTGCTAATTCAAAAGAGAGGAAATTCACATTGTACAAATAATATAAAAATCATGTAGGTTATGCATGTCTAATCAAGCATCAACACGTCAGAAATCACATAGCAAGACATTTGATATAACTTACTTAGCACATAGATTTCACTTGTCCTATAGCTCTGAGGGTACGTGTGTGAGTCATTGCTAGACGTGCATCTCATTGTCCATACGTATTGCTCTGATACCAAAAACTTTGTCACGACCCTAACCCGCCCCTTGAGGTCTTAATCATGACAAATGCCAATGATTTTTCACTAAGGCCAAATCACAAATCAAATATCACCTAAACAAGTGATAATCAAAATGGACTAAAACATAACAGTGGAAGCAAAAGTCAACTTTTATTGATAACAAACTAAAGTCTTACATAGATTTTACAAACCAAAAGCTAAACCTCTCAGAGCTGTGCTTACTTACAAACTCAAAAGCTAAACAAACCATATACAAAGCTAAGTGACCATGAAACATAACTTCCTTTCTACAAGCTTCCAAATATACAACACATCTCAAAAGTAAACACGCCACCACACTACGCGTCGCTTCCTGAAAGGTGGAAAAGAAAATACATAAGCCAAAGCTCGTGTGAATGATTAATACTTAACTCACATGCCTTCCATGGACAATGCAAAATAATTTGATAGTATCTCAAAACAAAGAACTCAAATCCATAAGCCAAATATAATGCACATTCCGCTATTCAAAATTCAAAAGCTACCAGGCGTCCCTGGTAGTGGATAAGCCAAACGTCTACGCATTATCCCAAAACACATACCAACCTCAAACACCCTTGCTAGCCATTAAGCCATCCCCTAGCAAGACCGGACATTAGGAATGCCATTAAATAAATTGGTAAATATTTCACAAATAGGTCCACCTTCCATTGTTATTCCATGGAGTACACAATTTATAAAACTTGTTCAAATAAGCTCGTTAAGGAAAACAAGTTCAAAACCAGTTTAAGTATTAAATCACTCAACTCGGCTCTACAAACCACCCGAACTTCCTAAAACAATTAGGCAATAAAAACATGATTAGAAGATGCTAAACAAGCCTATCTTTATGAACATAAGGTCCTAAGGTAAACATATGAAGTTAGATAGCTAGCCCAAGAAGACAATCACAGAATCTGCAGCTTCACCCACTTTAACGCCAAAAACTGATTTTGCATAAGAATAACTAAGACACAATCTTTATGCATTTTTTATGGTCTATGAGTCTACTTTCAAAATCAGAAATCGGATCGCAATTTCATCGCTCAAGCTAAAAATTATGGCCGTTTCCCTAACACGTGTCAGCACAGTCCGAAACTACACGCTGCAAGGTCACGAATTTTTACAGAATTCAATACTTCAAATCTGATTCCGAAATTTTTACCATAGACAAAGGACTCATAGAGGAACTCTCAATAAAAATCTCATAATTTTTGGAGCTTTTGAACTACCTTAACAAAATTCCCCAAAACCAGGTCAGACTTAAGAGTTTTCAATTCTGCAGATTTTCCAGAAAAAAACACAGCTTGTTCCTCTTGCAATTTCCGACTCCAAAACCTTTCAATACACTTCAAACTCACACCAAAACTTCACTAATCATGCTCAAACTTAGATTTATTAAAGAGCTACTTCAAGAACATCAAATCCATGCATCAAAACAAGTTCTAAACATGAAATTCAAGAGGTTCAATTAGGGTTCTTGAGCTTCTTTAAGATTTCAACCCAAAACCCAAGTTCAACCTAGATCAGCATCTAGAGCATGAATTCTACAGTCAAAGCATGGTATTTAAGTCAAGAAACATGATATTCAAGTAGAAGAGACATTAATTACCAAGTTAAGAACTCCAATTCAAGCTAAGCAAGCCAAATCCCTAATTCTCTTTTTTTTTTCCTCTTCTTCTTCTTCTTCCCGTCGTCTCTCTCTCTCTCTCTCTCTCTCTCTCTCTAAACGGTGGTGATAAGAACAAGAAGGGAATTACATAGAACTTCTTTATTTTGTTTTATAAGGAAAAGTTATCATGTGTGTATGGGTGCATGGCCTATCCTGTGCTCCTAATTCATTTAACAAGTAAAACATGTTCCTAGCTCACATAATTAACCCCAAACATAACACATAATCAAACTCTAAATATAATTAAAGAATCAGGGGTATTACACCCTCGCCCACTTATAGAAGTTTGTCCTCAAACGTAACTTACCTTGTATTGGAAGGAGATACAGATACCTCTTCCGCATATCCTCCTCGATTTTCCATGTCGGTTCTTCCCCACATTGATCGGTCCACCATACTTTGATTAGCAGTATAACTCTTTTTCTAAAAAACCCTTGTCCTTCCAACCAAATATCCGTTCAGATATTCGGTTCGAACTACCTCTCGTCTGGTGAAACGGTTTACGGAGTGATTCGGTGGCGGGTTGGAGCGGCGGCGGAGCTCGGTTGAAAGGTGGTAGTGTTGGTGGTACCCGGCTGGTGGAGGTGGGTCCGGAATGATGGCAGAGCTCAGCGGTGAAGTGAGCTCGGCTGGAAGAGGTGGGTCCGGTGGCAGGTGGTGGCTGCTACAGAGAAGGAAGAGCCAAGGGAAGTGGTGGTTCGCGGCTGAAGAGGAGGAGGTGGCTACTAGCGGTGGTGGACGGAGGTGGTGCCGAGAGATGGAGGAGGGACGGAGGAAGTGCGGGGGAGGTGGATGCCAAAGGTGGTGGAATATGGTGGAGGTGTGATGGCGATTGGACCGGAGGAGGAGCAGGAGGAGGCAGGAGGTGGCTGCTGGACCGGTGGGGGATGGCCGGCTCTCTCCCTCTCTCGGACATGAGGGAATGGGGAATGGGGAAAGTGTGTTATGTGTATATATATATATGTGTATATAAAAAGGGGAAGAAGAGAATGGGGAGATATAATAATGGGGTAGATTTGGTAATAGTTTAGTTAAGATTTTAGTTTAGGATTTAGTTAGGTTTAAGCTTGAGTAAAATGATCCAGTGTACAAACACGCATACAATAAAGAATTATTTCGTCGGACACACGCGTGTACAATCAATTATGGAATTAAAATTTAGTGTGACGACATAATAATTTTTCCGTATTAAATAAACTAACGAGCAAAAATTATATTTTTGTTTTGATGATTATTATTATTTATTAAAAATACCGGGTCTTTACAATCTATCCCCCTTAAAACAATTTCGTCCTCAAAATTAAGACGTAGCTTCGATTTGAAACAGTTGTGGATAGTTGGCTTTCCTTGTGTCCTCGCGTTACCAAGTTGACTCCTCTAGTCCGCAGTGTCGCCATAAAACCCTGACTAGTTTGATTGTTCGCCCTCTGGTAACCTTTTCTCCATGATACTGGATTTCCATTAGCTGATCCTCAAAAGTCGTATCCTCATCCAGTGTGACTTCCTCCCAATTGAGCACGTGAGTGGGATGAGCCATATATTTCCGTAGCATAGAAACATGGAAAAGACGTGAACTTGGCGATCTGCGGCGGTAAAGTAGGCTTATCTCTCCAATTTGCTCCAAAATTTCGAAAGGACCAATGTAGCGAGGCGATAACTTCCCTTTCTTGCCAACTCGGATGATTCCCCTTCGCAGCTTGATTTTTAAGAATACGTGATCTCCCATGCTAAATGTCAAAGGCCTTACTCTCTTGTCAGCATAACTCTTTTGTCTATTCTGCGAAGTCAAAAGTCGCTCCCTGATCACCTTTACCTTCTCAGTAGTTTCTCGGACTAGCTCAGATCCAAACAGAGCATCTTCTCTAACCTCGGTCCAATAGATGGGTGATCGACATGGTTGTCCGTACACTGCTTCATAAAGGGCCATCCCGATGCTAGCTTGGTAACGGTTGTTATAGGCAAACTCCCCTAGCGGTAGAGGTGTCAAAGGTGTCTGTCGTGTCATGTCGTGCCATTCAACTTCCGTGCCAACCGTGCTTCGTGCCGTGCCGTGCCGTGCCCGTTTACTTCATCGTGACATGGCGTGCCGTGCCGTGCCGTGCTTTAAGCGTGCCTTGCTGGGCCATTTTACTTTATCATGCTGTGTCGGGCCGTGCCTTTTTAAAATCGTGTCGTGTCGTGCCGTGCCCAATTAATTAATTGTGACATGTCGTGCCGTGTCTTTTTTTGTCGTGTCGTGCCATGCCTTTTTTGTCGTGTCGTGCCGTGCCTTTTTTGTCGTGTCATGTAGTGCCGCGCTTTTTTGAATCGTATCGTGCCGGCCCGTTTACTTAATCGTGTGTCGTGCCATACCGTGCCTTATTTATCATGCCGTGTCATACATTAGTTTTATTTATCATCATAGCCAAAAACTAGGATTGTCTCTGTGGCTTATTCATTTCAGACTAAAATGAGACACACACACCATAGTGCAGTTATATAGTATGCAAGACCACCAACAGGGACAGATTGCCCAGAATATTCATATTCCTTCAATTTGCCCAACAAGTTCTCAAGGAAATTTCCACTGTATCTCCAGTAAAGCAACTGCAAAGGACGAAAATCATATTAACTCAGAATCTACATCTTTGACAGGCAAACTATTTCTCTATCTATGCTAATCCATGAACTTTTAAAACCAGTATGATATTCGTGCTAACGGGTGAATTTAAACCTTTTCCCTTGTGTTGGATTCTCATATTAATACTAGGGCAAGGGAAAATGACTTCAATTCGTGCATAGAACCAGAAACAAGTTACAGTACCTGGGAAATGAAGTAAAGATTGGGGACAAGTACTGACTGCAGAATGATGGGCATATTGGAGGTGTAGAACAGCTTGATGGGATATGAACCCCGTTGTCCACGAGCATTCTTTGACCTCATAGGCAACACCACAAATTGCACCAAATCGCAAAAAATAAAAAGTAAAAAAACTTTCCAAAATCCCATGTACAGTCGACAATCAGTGCATATAGACTTGGGGAGAGAGAGAGAGAGAGAGAGAGAGAGAGAGAGAGAGAGAGAGAGAGAGAGAGAGAGAGAGAGAGAGACGCACCACTGTAGAGTATCACAGTCGTAGATCGCTAGAGTCACGATTGACAGACTCGACACCCACGGGAGTGAGAGAGAGAGAGAGTGGGCTGTGAGTGAGAGTCCAATAGTTGAGTTTGAGAGAGTGAGAGACGGAGACGACTTGAGAGTTGAAAGTGAGAGACAGAGAGAGTGGGCTGCTACTGCTAGGGCTTCATCTGAATCATCTCATTCTATTTATACTAGTGTGTGATCATGTGCATTAGTTGCACCATAATCCATATGCACTCAATAATGGAAATTTCTCGTAAAGTCTTATAATGCATTACTCGAGGGCCGCCTGAGCTGTTTTTTGAATATCGGAACCGTTTACCTTTTATGTGGGAGTGATTATATCATTTGTGCAAAAAAAATGAAGTAAATTGGTTATTGATATACTTGATCGCACATAACAAAAAAATTCCTATTAATGAATTTACATTCCGATGAAAAGGCTTCCAAAACCCGATAGACCCAAAAATTTGGTAGAGTGATTAAAACACTAAGAACAACAAAATGAACGGTATGGATCACAATTATATCGTGGTCGTGTGGCTAGTGTACATTAGACTATAGTAGAATATCTAGGGTTAGAACTAAGTAAGTTCAGTGCATAGATTTGAAAGGTAGTTACAGACTCATTTTTTCCTAATGTTCGATCTAAACCGTTACGATTTAACATATTATCAGTTATATCATTTTGGCCCAAAGTGGAGATAATTGGATGTGGGTAACCATACGATCAGATCACATTCGGTTCTTTTAAAGGCATTAAAGTCATATAATGGACCACTCTAGGGCCGTTTGAGCTATTTTTTTAAAATCGGAACCGTCTACCTTTTACGTGGGAGGGATTATACCATTCATGTCAACAATCAAGCAAATTTTTTATCGTTACATACTTGATCGGACTGATTCGGACGTCAAAAAAACCATTCAAACAATGATTTCGTGTCTCGTTGAAAAAGTTTTCAAAATCCGATAGACCAAAAAATTAATGAGAATGATTAAAACACCAAGAAAGACAAAATGAACGATATCGATCATCGTGATTGTGTTACGATCATAATCATCATGATTGTGTTACGATCACAAGCCATTTGATGTCACCCTCTGTCCAATTTGAATCACTAGTTCTACAGCCCACCACTGCCCACCCCTCGGCCTCGCAGGTTGTGATTAAAGTATTTTGATCGTGATTGTGTTACGATCACACACCTCATTTTTTTCATGACTTCATTTTTTTTTAAATTGATCTTTTTAAATTAATATTTTTTATAATCATTTTATTTTGAAACTTTTTCTCCCCTTATTTTGATAAGTTTTAACTTGATATAATTCACTAACACAAACAAAAAATAATTTATTTTCACAAAAAAATTGATACTTTTTTTTTAAAATCTTTATTAGATAAAACGCAATGTATATGTGTGGTAATTGGTATATTATAATTTTGATTCAAATTTTTTTAATCATAAAAAATATTTTAAAAGCTTATTTTAGTTAAATAAAAAGAAAAGATTAATAAATTATTGGATTATCAAAAAATACATAGAAATAAAGTAAAGTATAATCTAAAATCCATTGTTTATTTATTAACATATATTTTTTGGTTTTTTCATGCTTCGTGCCGTGTCCGACGAGAACCGTGTTGTGTCGTGCCTGTGCCCGACTAGAACCATGTTGTGTTATGCCATGCCCGTCCTACTTCCGTGCTCATGCTTGTGCCGTGCCTGGCTAGAACCGTGTCATGACTCGTGCCCCATCCCACTTCCATGTCGTGTCCGTGCCGTGCTCGTCTAAGACCGTGCCGTGCCGTGCCAGGCAAACTTCCGTGCCATGTCCGTGCCGTGCCCGTTTAAGACCGTGTCGTGCCAGGCCAACTTCCGTGCCGTGCCATGCCCGTGTCTTTCCCTCACTTCCGTGCCTGTGCCGTGCCACGTGCCCACTAAGACCGTGTCGTGCCGTGCTCTGCCAGGATTAAACCGTGTTTGTGCCGTGCCGTGCCACCTTCAAACGTGTCGTGCCCGTGCCGACCCGTTTGACACCTCTACCTAGCAGTAGCCTAGCAGTAGGTGTCTCTCCCAACTTCCTTTAAAATCCAACACACAAGCTCGAAGTATGTCCTCCATGGTTTGAATCCTCCTCTCCGATTGTCCATCAGTTTGAGGGTGAAAAGCTGTGCTCAGGTGGATCACTGCTCCCAATGCTTTATGCAGGCTTCCCCAAAAGTTAGAGGTGAAGCTAGGGTCTCGATCAGAAACTCTAGATGCCGGCACTCCGTGCAATCGAATAATCTCATTGATGTAGAGTCTGCTGTAAGATTCCCTGCCTCTTAGATGGTGGATGATACTTTTCCCCAAAAGGAATGAGAAGATTACAAAAAATGTTCGAAAGGTCTCAACATGAGCAAAATGTCCAAAGGTCATAGCACCAAATAGAAAGTACGAATAGTTCCTCTTCCACGAATTGAGGTTCATTTAGGTTTGAGTTGGAGTTGGAACATGAGGACAATGAGGATTAAGTTAACCAAAGTAACTCAATGATTTGGAATTGAAAGTTCCATCATTGCAATAATAGTGTTGATTAAAGGTTTAACAAGCGAGTGAAACAAACAAGTACTTGGGCTTCAAAACATTGCAATGGAATAAATAAGGCAAGTTCTTTTAAGAAATATAGATCTACCGCAATAAGTTCTGAAAGATTACAAGGTCCAACGATGAAACCGAATTAGATATTTATTTTGCACCATATTGGCCAAATGCGTTTCCAAAACAAGCATCTAACCCTAGATATTTAAAAGAAAGGAAAAATAATGGGCACAAGGGAAGAGTAAACAATGACTTTTGAATCCAAAAATAGAAAAAGTCACTAATAGAACGATGATTGGATCTTACTAGCTCAAGGCATGATACAAAGCTCAAGGAAAATGAAGCATAACAATAATATGTTCGTCCAAGGATTTGACAACTCCAACATTGAAAATTGAAGTACATTTACAGAATTAGAGTTTTGTAAGGTCGGACACATGTCTTGTTGTGATATCAAAAGAATTGAAGGTTGTGGATAGCTGATAATGTGCTAGTCAAAAATAAACGAGGATTGCTCCAAACATGCAGTATTCAATGGATCAGAAAGGTTATACTCATAATTGAGTAAATTGTTGACTTCAAATCAAATTAAGAAAGGTTGGAACAAAATAATCTTTAGGAGTACCCAACTCACAAAAGAAAATGTCACAAAAGTTAGGTGCTTGGAATAGACAAGGAGTTCAACGATTTGAGCTTTAGTTGAAGTTGCAGCTCTAACAATGGAGAGTCATAATGAAGGTGATTTTAAGAAAAGCCAAGAGAGATTGAAGGCAGCGGGCAGTTAAGATACAATCGATTGAATGAGAATGGAGACTTAGATGAATAATCGTCAATAGCTCGTTTACCCCCCTTAAAAAAAAAATAGAACTTCATTGCAAGAGAATGGTTGCCACTTTCTCAGATATTCACGACCTTGAGCTCTTCCTAGTCTGTTTGAACTATGATGGTGCCGTTGTGGAATTCAGTTTGCATAGTATATAGCTAGGTGATGATTTCGAATCTCTAACAGCATAATGTTTTTATCCGTCGATCTATCTACTATCTCGAGGGGTCTACGACGCTTGAGGTTGGGGTGTCAAAATAGTCAGTGTGACAATCGCTTGCAGAAGTTGAATAACCTCCATGTTACTCGGTATCACATTGGGCTTCATGTTGCGTTGACCTCAAGATTGGCGTAAACATGTTGATGACGTGTTACTCGGGGTGTCAAAATAGTTGGCATTGGGGTTTATACGAAGTTAGGGGTTTCTAATTATGGCTGGCAGCATTTTGAAATTGCAAGAATAAAACAAATTTTCTATACAAAATGACTTGCAAACATTCCCTTTTCCCTTCTTTTTTTTAAACAAACAATTAAAGTATTTATGTAGAAAGTACTACATGCCTATGCAGAAAATGCACATGGCCAAACACGTGATTACTACAATTAGCCCTAACTGCAAGTCATACATTCAAGACTTAAGTTTTCTCACGGTACGTTCACACAATGACCCTACCCTTTCCAACTTATCTCTGATTGTAGCTTAGACGAGGACGGAAAAATCATCTTTCAACAGGTACTTAATTTCCTAAGTAGCCTCGATGACCTCAATCTCTTCTCCCACGATTGTCAAGGTCTATCACATCGTCTTCGAACGAGAACTTTTTGACCACGTTGATCGGCTTTTCAATCTCTTTCTTGGAGACGTTGACTTCAGTACTTTGATGGAGTTGCTTCAGGCAACAAGACATATTTATATGCTACTCTTATAATAAAATGAAATATCGTATAGTAGCTAAGACAATAGGTAGATTAACTACCCCGGACAACACTCTTGGAAAATATTCTACCCAATCTACCCAAGCCCGAGAGTTTGAACCTAAAGCTCTGATACCATTTGTAAAGCTCCGAAATTCGGAGACATTAATAAACATTACAAAGATTATTTTCACAAAAGGGTTTCATAGATTTACTACATCACCATTTCAAAAGCATATGTCATTATATTACAACCGTTTCAAATAAATCAAAATATTACAATTTCCAAATAAACTTGGAAGATTCTAAAAAAAAATCGACTTAAATTAATCAGAGCGACTATGCGCACGGAAACCAAGGTTTTCAGCTTCTTCCTCAATAGGATTGAACTCGATCTTGAATCGTACGACACTTCTGTTCCGTCTTCAGTACCTAACGTTCGAGTTACCAGTGCAACATAGTACCATGATCAATGATGCTCAGTAGCCAAAACCCACCCGAAACCATAAAGTCAAGCAACAAGATATATAATGGGAATGCAATAAGAATAACATCAAAAGATAACAAATCCATTATTTCATTACTATTCTTTAACCTAAGTGAAATCTCAAATCTTATCCACAGATCCGTTCCTACCCATAACCTCTGGCACAAACACTGTGTGGTCCGACTCCCTTTTTCCAGATCCGGATGAAAGATACCTAAGTTATATACTTTGTATCCCATCCGCGACCATAAGTTCGGAAAAAACTTCACCGGATGCGCACGCGAGCACATTCAAGCCCGGATTGTGACACAAGCACAATACCACCCTTATGTCCCGTCCCAACATCCGAGAGCCGACCACCACCATGCCGTACCCAGGGTTCGAAAATTCATACTTTCAACAAATCACTACCAATCATTCATCAACAATGCATCACCACAGATTCCAAACCAGGATTGCCCGGAATCCAAAATCACATCCTCTCACATTATCCATTTTCCATTAAACCTACTTTCACGTCTAATATGTTAAAGCCGCACATCGCAACCAACCCCGGGAACCTATTCGTCCAATCTATCAGTACAACAGCATTTCACATAGTTCAACATTTTTCGAAACTTGCTCACAGGCTATAACAACAATTAAATTCGTGATAATAACAAATCATGCGATAAGGCTAAACACGCGAATAATTTATCATATGTTAATTTTAATCATGCAATTCAATAGCTCGAATAAGCATACCACATGCTATAAATATTTAACCTTGCGATAACACAAATCATGCGATTAAAATAAATTAAGTTATTTCTTTTATTCTCTCTTTTCATTTTCAAACTAAAGTCTACGTTTAATCTACATCATCTCAAAGTGTAGACAATATTAGAATAGATCTCACTTGTAACAAAGCTAGGATCAAATCGAAACTAATTAATTTTGGGGCTTAAACGATTCGCTTTTAATACACTAGGGTAGGATTTATAAACTAAACACACCTGCGGGACTAAACTGTAAATAATCCAAAATATTTTAGAAAGAAACAGTGGCCATGGATTCGAAAATTTTAGTGGTTCTCGGCCGGCGGCGTCAGAATCGAAAACTGATTAACCTCGAGACTTAATACTAACCTTAACCACTCGGAAGTTAGATTTATAAGCTCTTAAATCATGAGGGGCTAAACCGTGATCTATCCAAAGACTTTCAAAAAGAAACAGAAGCCTGCACGTTCGGTAAAACAGTGGCCGCCTGGCCTGGTTTCGATCGGGGATGTCAAGTTCGAATCTTATCATACCGAAACACGAAATAATCAATACAGAATATAATATATATTTAGGGAGGTGAGTTCGGACTACCTCTCGTCCAGCGAAACGGTTTACGGAGTGATTCGGTGGTGGGTCGAAGCGGCGGCGGAGCTTGGTCGAAAGGTGGTAGTGTTGGTGGTACCCGGCTGGTGGAGGTGGGTCCAGAATGACGGTGGAGCTCGGCAGTGAGGTGAGCTCGGCTGGAGGAGGTGGGTCCGGTGGTGGGTGGCGGCTGCTACGGAGAAGGAGAAGCCGAGAGAGGTGGTGGTTCGCAGCTGAAGAGGAGGAGGTGGCTACCAACGGTGGTTGGCGGAGGTGGTGCCGAGAGATGGAGGAGGGACCAAGGAAGGATAGAGGAGGTGGAGGCCGAAGGTGGTGGTTATGGAGGTGGTGTGGTATATGATGGAGGTGTGATGGCGACTGGACCAGAGGAAGAGGAGGCAGGAGGTGGCTACTGGACCGGTGGGGGATGGCCGGCTCTCTCTCTCTCTCTCTCACAAGAGGGGGTGGGGAATGGGGAAAGTGTGTTGTTTGTATACAATAAAGGGGAAGAAGAGAGTGGGGAGATATAATAATGGGGTAGATTTGGATCGGATATGAGGCATGAGGGGGGGGAGTGGGGCTACCGAATTTGGCAGAGGGAGAGGGTGATGGAGTATTGGTTTGGTAATAGTTTGGTTAGGATTTTAGTTTAGAATTTAGTTAGGTTTAGGTTTGAGTAAAATGATCCAGTGTACAAACACGCATACAATAAAGAATTATTTCGTCGGACACGCGCGCGCACAATCAATTATGGAATTAAAATTTAGTGTGACGACATAAATAATTTTTTCGTATTAAATAAACTAACGAGCAAAAATAATATTTTTGTTTTGATGATGATTATTATTATTTATTAAAAATACCGGGTCTTTTCACATAAATATACACATGGCATGTCCCCCTCTGCGTCCGTGTCCCCATTTTTTTAGAATTCCAATGTCCCCGTGTCTGTGTCCGTGCATCATTGCATGTTTGTGTGCGACATGTGTCGGACAACAAAGCGTGTCTGACACTACTTTTTCCGTATCCATAATCGAAAAATGAAAATCTTATTTCATATGCTAGTCCAACACTCTTTTTGCAACATGTTTGACACTTTTTGGTATCTAGGATGAAGAAATAAATATGTTACCAACAGTTCAAATGACACTCAAAAACATCTTAGTATCATATCGGTACAGTATTCAAAGTTCAAAACATACTCCTATTATTTTGTACTAATAATATTTCATATTGAGTTTTTTTTAAAAGATTTATTGAGGATTCATAGCTATGCCATTGCCCTATGTTTTCTAAAAATTTCTCCAGTCTCGTGTCAATCTAGAATCTTCATGACTTATTGTATCTTATCTATTATTTAGTTTGGCATGTAAACTTATGTGTCATACGTCCATGAAAATATATTTTGATATACATATCATTGAACATATCCCGTGCTATGTCCTGCATTTTATCAAAATAACTTATCAGGGTCTCCGTATTGTGTGTTATCCATGTCCCATGTCCGTATATTTGCTTCTTAGAACTTAACGAACCGAGCCCTTACTAAGCAAAGCCTCATGTAGCTCGCAAGCGACTTGGTTTGTTTGCAATGCTACTTGGCAACAAGTGAGGAAAGTCTATGGAGATATGGCAACTACTTAGTACCCTATATTGGGGGCGGGGGATGATACAATGCAAGATGATCATGATCATCGTGCTTGCTTCTTCATTAGAGAGCCATGGATCAAAATTTCATTGGTTTTCATTAGCACGGAATCACAAATGTTTCACAACATTTCGGCAAGGTTTGTCAACATGACAACTTTTGTGAAACGACACAAGTATAATAAATAGTAAACGGAAATGTTGGAAACATAAATTGAAGTTAAGAATAAGGCTGAGATAGAAGTAACTATGATTTTAATAAGTCCAATAGCTGGTGAGGTAGAAAAATACTTTTGTTCCACAATTCATAGCAAGGCCAGTTAGTGTGCATCAGATTTCATTGTATTTTCAATTTTGGTGTGTTTCACTATATTTAACTTGCACTTCATTTCGGTGTTTGGGAAAGGAATAATGTTTTAACCATCCTGGCGGAATCATATGTGACTTTTTTCCTTGAAAAATTAACCTTTTAAGATTAACATTTGTCAATTCGTATTGGATTCGGATATGGAGAAAGGCAAGACCAAATTCTATGAAATCCATACCTCTCCAAAAGCAGTATTGAATTCCCTCTGATGTTAGGCCTGGCAAAGGACATATTAATTTTCTGAGGCAGATTCTAAGGTTCATACTTGCTAAAAATGATGGAATTTAACATTTACCGCCGAAAGGTCTATTACCTTTGAAAATTGTTGATACAGAGGTCCCAATGTAAACTGTACGTCTTGGCAAATTCCATATCCATGCCCTTGGAACATCAATTGGGTTAAGACTGGATTCATGATCAGCAAACATCTGCAATAGTGGGACTTATCTCATAATATGATCTCTAATCAAATAATGCATGGCTTTAGCATTGCAAAAGTACAAGCTTCAACACATTCGTAATCTATTTGTTGGTTGGTTGTGAGGTTATCAAGCTGCAGCATGTTCTATCTGAAGTGACAGCACTGTCACACAAACAGCGACTCCTAATGGTAACCAGAGAAATCATATAGCAAGAATCAGATTACCTCATTAACTTGGAAGTATGTGCCATTTAGCGGAAAGCTCACCCTCATTACTGTTCTACATGGAATCTGCACATGAGATCAATATCAGTAATTAGCGCATCTGGCCTTGCATGCAACTTTTAGAACTATTGCATATTTCTTGTATTCCTCACCAAGATTGTCCCTTTAACTGTATGGGCATCTGCTTCTCTCATACTATTGCACGAGAAGCACATTTTCTCATTGCAGAGTTTGCCTGATTCTTGAGACCCACACCTTCATTCTGGACTGAATTTGCTGTTTCACCTGGTAGAAACAATGTCAAAGTAGATGAAAATAACTAGCACTTGCCAAAACTATAATAGCATTGCACTGTCCCTTGGATTCTTATGATGATAGGGACATATTGTAAGCACAAAATTATGTCCTTGTACGTATGAGAGTACGTTTGAACTCCTCCATGATGGTATACGATGCCTAATGGTTTATAGAACAACTAAGGTAGCACAGGCTTATAGTTTCCATTGTAATGTATCTTTTGCATACCTGGTGCCCATATAGCAACAAGCAGATATGGGCTTGGATCATCAGGTTCTCATTTATCCAGCTGAATATTGAGAGGGCAATAGTTAGTTGGAACCAAGCTGCGTTGTATATAGGCAAATCAAGACATAGGAGGAATAACTAACTGGCCCCATTTAGGAGAGGGTGTGGATCCGGAAGTTTGTACCGGCAACAGGATGGAAGGAGTTAATTGTACACGGAAAAATATTTGTACTGAGAATTAAGTGTCTAAATGACTTTGTGTAGCTGATGATACATTGATTTTACAAAACATTCTGTGATCAACATGTCTTGGTTAATCAGGCAAGTATCAACCTGATACAAGTAAGTTACCTGCTAGGTTTTGTATTTTTGCGTCTTTCATTTCGGAAAGAGTTCACAGCTGTTGTCTTCTGGACAGTATTGGTACAGTCAGCCTTTATCAGCAGCTGATATGCAGACCTCGTCATATATACCCTTAGGAATCCAATATATGTAAGCGCTAAGCAGACTCAGTTTTGCTGTACTAGTATTTGTCTGTTATAAACTAACATTTAAGATGTAGTTGGAAGATGCGTACTTACACTTGGTGCTATGTGCGTAGTCGACTCACATTCTTCAGTTTCAGTGTAGGGATCAAAGCAGCCTGTGGATACAAAGCAACTAAAGCTTTGGACGTATCACCCTCTCGCAGTTCCATCTTTTCTTGCACGTAGTTATGTAGATTCAGCGTGAACTCTTCAAGGTTGAGTTTGATTGTAGGAATTTCGTCAGGATCCTCATAAAACACATCTTCGATGTCACTACTGGTGTTGGTTCAGCGTGAACTCTGCAGTTTCTGGTTCTGGACCTTCTGGTGTTGCTGGTTCCTCGACAATAGGTTCACAGTTCCTCAAAACTGATCCGATCTCTTTCGGTTCATTTCTATCAGCTGTTAGTAATGGAATGGGCCTGATTCCTATTGTAGCGCTTCTGTCAGTGGCTGCTGGAGTTGTTGAACCCACTATACTTTTCTCTTCTAGACTTGGGAGGGCAAGCCTTTAGAGGTGTCAAATGGGCCGTACCGGCACGATACGACACGGGCACGGGGTAGCACGGCACGTCACAGGCACGGTATTGGCCTGGCACGGCACGGGCACGGCACGAAAGTTGGCCTGGCACAGCACGGCACGACACGGGCACGGGCACGAAAAGTGGACAGGAACGGCACGGCATGGCACGGTTCTAGCAAGGCACGGGCATAGGCACGAGCATGGGCACGAAAGGGCACGGCACGAAGCAAGGGAAAAAAAATTAAATAAGCCACATGGTTTTTTTTTAAAATTTTTAAAAAATTAAACAATTTCTATTCCGTTAAAAATATTTGTTTACCTATTTTTAAAGGTAAACAACTAAGATATTTAATTTTTTTTAAAAAACAATTTATTAAAAAATCATGTTTTTAAAAAATCATTTTTTTACTTTTAAAAAACTATCAAATTTTATTCGGTAAAAATATTTGTTTTGTTTTTGTTAGTAAAATTAAATAGGCTTTGGACCTTTGGTTTGCAAATTTAACATTACAATACAAGATAACAAGTAAAATTAAAAAAACTTATCAAAATATTTATGGTGCAAGAGTAATTTAATATGAAAGCAAATGTTAGGGCAGACTAAAACGACATGACTTAAAACGGCCCGGCCCGGCCCGATTCGACACGACACGACACGACACGATTAAGTAAATGGGCCGGCACATCTTGACACGATTGAAAACGGCATGGCACGACATGATTTAAGAAAACGGACCGGCATGACATGACACGACACGATTTAAGAAATTGGGCCGGCATGACACGACACGATTTCAGAAATGGGCCGGCACGACACGACACGATTGACAAATGGCATGGCACGGCACAACACAATTTAAGTAAACGGGCCGGCACGGCACGACACGATTGACAAACAGCACGGCACGGCACGACACAGCACGATTTAAGTAAATAAAGTAAACGGGCCGGCACGGCACGGCATGAAGCACGGTTAGCACGAAGTTAAACGGGTCGTGCCGGCACATTTGACACCTCTACAAGCCTTGCACGCCAAAAACAAAGTTCAAGTATTCATATTGAGTATAAAATGCAAATAATTCATTGCAAGTGGGGTGCTAGTTTTTGCCACTGTTCAAAATGAAGATGAGTGGTTGCCACGTCCCCCCCATCCCCAACACCCACACCAAAAAAAACAAAAAAAAAGTATAATGTCCTGTTGTTAGATATGTACGAATGTGCTTTCCATTGAAAGAAAATCATTTCTATATGAAGTTTGAGAAAGTGGTACGCCGCATGCCCAACCTTGTTGCACATTATGGATCAGCTGTCGTGGATGACAATTTCAGAGTATGTCTTTCGAACAATAAAACATGTTCTAGGATCACTAGGGCATTTTTTTTTGTAGTTTTAGATTTTGTCTTAGCTAATCTTTACACCCTACATTTCTAGCTTCTTATATTTGGTTGTTTTCTCCTAAGGAAATTGTTGGGGGTTTAAATAGGAAAATCTTGTTCTCTTTGGATAGTTAATCTGATCATTTTTTGATGAAGGTGGTGTTGGAGCTTGTCCCACATTGGTTAAATATAACCTCCAAACCTAGTATATGAGACTGGGCAACCTCTCCACTCATTGCCAATTGGCTTTGAGTTGGATGCCTTAACATGGTATCAGAGCAAGGTTTTCGGAGACTTTTGAACAAGACTATATGTTGTTGATGGTTTGTGAAGCGGAGTCCCACATCGCTTAGGTACCAAAGTAATATGATGAATGCGTGAGGGCACCCTCACTTCAATAGTTAGCTTTTGGGGTTGAGTTCTACCCAAGACCGTGTAACATGGTATCAAAGTCGGGTATGCCAAGGATGGGTAGGGTGCGTGTCCCTGGCCTGCACGCGACAGGTACTGCTGAGTCAGCACACTAGGCGTGAGGGAAGGTGTGAAGCAAAGTCCCACATCGCTTGGGTACCAAAGTAATATGATGAATATAAGCGTGAGGGCACCCTCACTTCAATAATTAGCTTTTGGGGTCGAGTTCTACCTAAGACCATGTAACAGGTTCCCCCTTTGTTTGTCGTTAATAATTGATTGTTGTCGTATGTGTTGAAGTTTACCTCACCACGTGCAAGTCAGGGGTCGCACATGCGGGAGAGTGTTGGAACTTGTCCCACATTGATTGAATATAACCTCCAAACCTAGTATATGAGCTTGGGTGGCCTCTCCACTCATTGCCAATTGGCTATGAGTTGGATGCCTTAACAAGTGGGACTTCCAAAAGGTAGCTCACTCAGGTATTATTTTTTTCTAGTGAGGTAGGTTTTGTTCCTTTCACAAGGTTCTTCCATCCCCATCCCAAAATGGTTTTCCTAATAGAACAGCTCCCCTATTTGTAGACATCCAAAGGGCATAAATAGGGGGGATTCAACAAGTAAAAGCACATGATCTTGCTCTTCCCAAATTTATGAACAAAATGGAATACGTTTATTTGTTTTCATATATAATATTGTTCCACATGATGTTCAGTCGGTTCCAGGCCTTTTCATTTTGTTTTCCTACATCAGATAATTAAGTGGCCAAAGTATTAAGGATGTTACCAACTTACCATATGATCCCCTCTCCTATGGCTACATTAGTCAAGCAATTGAAATATTGTTCATATACCTCCACCTATTTTGCCTCTATTCTTCCACTTTCTCTTTCCTATTTTTCTAGCAAAATTAGTCACATTTGGATATAGGTTCAATATTTCCTCTTTATTTCTCTAAAAATATCTGATAAACAAAACATTCATGCATATTCGGTACTTAAGAGTTTCTTTTTGGATTTTGTTAAAAACTTAAAGGTTTATTTCCAAGACATACGATCGATTTTTTGACCTTGCAATATGTGAGTACATGTATTGTGTCATGGTTCTAAATGATGGAAACAAAAACACCTCAAATGTCATTGCCTTTGATGCATCTAGAGTTTTGTTTGATTTGCTTTTTGAGTGGGGTTTTTGGAGTAATGATTGGAGAGAGACAGAGAAATGAGAGTAATAATTGGATAGAAAACTTATTGGGGAACACAGTCCTAAATTCTTAGTATCTTCTAGGATTGCATCGGTTCTTTTTTTACTTAAACTGGATTTTTAAGAAACTAATGATAATGTTCTTTTCCAAAGGACGCATGTTGAGAGTGGTTCAAACATTTGTGTCCTGGGTCCAAACCTAAGTGTGTTAAATTTTTTTCAAATTTTCTTTCCCGCTCTAAGTGTGTGCTGGAAATTGTGACCTCCTTCGTGACTAGTTGAGCCAGTGGTTTTCCAACTAACTCATTTTGAGGACAAAATAACACTCATTATGTGGTTAATTTTCCTCTTATTTTTTTCTTCTGTCATAGTTTTAGGACCTAATAGCAATTGACTTACATCAATAACTTTCGAATAAATGCATAAGCGGTCATCTCTTTGACAACCACCCTCCGTCCCTCCCCTTCTAATGAGTATATACTGCTTGTTTTTCTAGTCAAGTAGTGCTTATGTTCCTCAGATATTTAAATGTTACTAAATTGAGTGTCCAACTTTTGAGCTGAGCTTTGATCCAATAGGTAATGATGATGATAATGCTCCTGGTTATCAACTGAAAGTGTTTTTGAACGAAGGTTGAATGGTATACCTTGCAAAAGCACTTGCAAAGTGTCTGCAGTCTCCTCTCATTGGACACGCATTGCAGTTTTGTTTGCTCTTTGTACAGAAAACCTGTATAAATATCCAGGAATGAATCATCACTGTCAGTGCCTATCTAGGGGACACAAGCCACACCTATTTTCAAAATAATAAAGATATGAATATGACAAAAATACAAAGAATTATACTTACTATGCAAATAGTTTCTTACATAAAATGTCAGATGAACTGATACAATATCACTAAAGCACCAAAGAAATGGCAGTAATTCAACAGTGAAAGATTTTTCACTATGGAATTTAAGCTTCACAAACATCAAAATTAGTTTGACCTGTTTCTAGATTCTGGAAATAGTACATTGGAAGGCCGAATGGCTGAAAGTACTTAGTTGGAGGTCCAGATGAGGATCTTTCGACAAGCATGTTGATTTGTGAAGGAAAAATTACATGATGGGAGGAAGTTGAAGATTTATCTTTGGGAAAATTGATTCCAACAGGCACATCGCAACATGGCTTTGAACGTGACTAAAATGAAATAACTTCAAAGGAAAAATTTGAGGAGTGCAACTGTGCCCATGCCCGAAGGCACAAATCAAAAGTATTGACATAAACTAATGAAAAACTTTCATGCACCCTCAACACTAAAATTACTTAATCTCAATTGAAGATATTACCCAAGGAATCAAAGCAAATACAAAATTGTTACAAAAATTAGGGAGCTGTTATTCAAGATTACATCAACACCACCACTATTTTTTCCCGTAACGTGTCAACAAAAGTGTACATGCAAGGAAACACAGTAAGATCACTAACAGTGATCAAAGCAAACACCAACCATATAATGAAGCTTCCTCCTTCATCTTCAAAGCACCAACTTAATCACTTCTGTAGCCAAAATAATTATTTTCCTTGCAACAACCTAAAGCCAAAATAAAAATCCAATTGATTGAAGTCAAAGATAAATTAAAAAGAAGCAAAGCTACATCAAAGAGCCGCAAGTAATCAACTAACTTCCTTTTTTTTTTAATAAGTAACTAACTAATAAATAAATCTCAGAGAAGCAAACAACTCAATAGGCAAAAAATAAATTAGTAACTTCATATGGAACAAAACCTTTCATTTTTACTTACCGATTGTTGCCCTACCCTTGAGCTGACCAAGTAACCCGGTCCCTTTAAAGATCCACCATCAAATATCAAGACATTAGAGAACCAACAAAGCCAAAATTAGAGGTATAAAATGTTCTATACATGCACAAATTTGGCCAAAAAAAAATAGCAAAAACAAAAGTTATAGACACTAGCAGGTTCAAGACCAAATAAATGAACATAGGACGGGGATCAAAATGCACACTCCCTTTCTCTACCTTCAAATGAGAAACAAATCCTCTACATCTAATTCAACGAAAGAAAAAATCACTGACCAACCCCAATCATTTCAGGAAGGGAAAAAAAAGTTAATAGGAAACTGTGCATTACCAAAGAAAGTTAATTGGTGTGACCGCAAATAGAAGCTAAAATCAATGCCTTTACAAAGGGACAAAAAGGAGGAGTCCAGCCGCGCTATCCTGGTGGACGGTGCAATTGCCATTGCAGTTTGTAGATGCAGCTGCGGCAAGGGAGGGAAGGTAACTGCGGTTGCCGGTCAACGACTTCAACCGGGTAGAGGATGAAAAGGACGAATTGTATATAACTATGGTAGAGACAGGAGCAGAAAGGGGGCAAGGGTTGAGGACAATATACGACAAACAAAGTTCATAGACAAACAAAGTTCTTGCAAAATTACCATAGGCAACTCCAACTCGGAAGAGATTTTATAATGAAGAATGGTATGCTATGGTTCTTACGTCATTGGTTTTACCACGTTGGCCATGTCATAGATCATCACCGCAAATCCATTCCTACAAACAGAACTAAACCAGTTTTTAGAAAGAAAAAAAGGAGTGGGGTATGAATATGTAAATTACCAGCGGTGACTGACACATGCAAAAATTGACCTATAACAAAGACGAAAAAAGAACTCCTCTGTATTGACCCAATGCTTGCAGTGCACTCATAGAAGATCAAAGTCATCAAACCCACATAAAATTCTGAACTTTTAACACGCAAATAATGAAGAACCCTACTTTACCCCCATGATCAAATAAAAATTATGGTCTCACAATGGCCTGTTACGAAGCTAATGGACACCAATTATGTCCCCTGCTTTACCATTCAAAATATTAGGTCCCCTTTGATCAATACAACACCAATTTCCTGTACAATAACAATCTTTAACCAAGTACTCAAGGTACTCCCATATCTCTTCTCACCAAAGTCTGTTTCCAAAAATATTTGAGTCAAATTGCATGCCGATGTTCTCCATAAAGCATGAATTAGATAAGGGTTAAATATCTACTTGCCCCTTAAACTAATCAACTTTTCTTTACTTCCCCCTCCAACTATCAATTGAACATACTTCCCCCTCCAACTACCAAATAGTTTACTCCTTCCATCCAATCCCTCATTCCCATCCAAATCCCAAACGGAAAACTTAACCCTCCATCCTTCAACAACCTATTAAAGGTTATTTATGCCATTAACCTACCAATCTATATGTATATGTATGTATATCACTTTCTTCCTCATCTGTTTATCAAAGTACACCCCCATTCCTACTGTGTTCGTCTCTCTCTCTCTCTCTCTCTCTCTCTCTCTCTCGCACCAAATTTATAGGTTGCATAGACTACAAGTTAATAAAGTTAAACTCCTTTCTAAGTTTTCTAGTGTTCCAAGTGGCAAATTCCTAGCATTGCCATGAATGAAATGAAACACCAATCTGTAAATTCCTTGCATTGCCATGAATGTAATGCACTCCAATTGCCAATCACCTATCTGTAATGGGGTTGTAGTATGAATAAATGAAATTTTTTGCTAGCATTGTGAATGCAGTCCGCTGGTTTCCATAGCCAAGCATTATGAATGCAATCTATGCATGCAGTAACAGTCCATGACAGTAGCAAAAAAAGAGCATAAAATAAGGCATCATGCTTCCATAAACCACAACAGTACCACAAAAATAATGGTTCCATAAAAGTAGTACCAAAACAAGGCATGAATAGCCATATAACAGTAGCACAAGCATCAACATAATACCATCAAAAGAAGGCTTTTACAGCCAAAACAAGGCTGAAAGAACAGTAGCAAAAGAAGCCATTTCCAAAACAGTATCAAAACAAGGTTGTGCCATAAAAGTAGCAAAAGAAGGCATTTCAGCCATTAACTGTATCAAAACAAGGCTGCACCATAGAAGTAGCAAGATAGAAATTTAAATAGCCGCACCTACGTCCCCTTCTAGCTGCTCCTCCCCTTGTAACTATACCACCCCTTCTAGAGGCGGCCTTCGGAATTCTTGAAGTTGCGGGTGTGGGCTGTGATGCTTGTGATGGCATAGTGAACATTGGTCGTGATTGTGGCTGACTGCAATGTATTTCTGTGGAACTCGGAGCTGTAAAGCCAGATGGGCAAGTCCTCACATTGTGCCCCTTTCCCCCACATCTTCTACAACTCAGTTTCTTCAGATTCCTTCTCATTTTCTTAGTTCCATCACTTGGAGCAGGTGGCTCATCTGCATCCCTTCTCCTGCATTTCTTGGGCCTCCCTCCCTTCCTAGTGTAATGTGGGGGTTGAATTGGTGGTTTGCTTGTCTGTTCCCACATATCCATTCAATTCATGGGGTAGATTACTTGCTTGTAGGTAGTGATGTAGGTCTGCTTCTAGTAGTATTTATGCACAATATCCTCAGGTTTTTTGTTTGACTCCCTCAAGACACAAAGTGCATGTGCACAGGGATACCTATGAACACAAAAGGCATTGACAATAGTTACAGAACTTAAAAAAATAAAAAATAAAAAATAAAAAGGGCATAACTTACAATGTATTACCTGTAAACTCCCATCTTCTACAAGAGCATGTATTGCCTGTCATGTCAACACAAAAATTGTTTCCATGAAAACCTCTAGTTTCAAACAGGTTGTCCCCAGTTAAGACAACAACGTACTCCTTGCATAGTGCAATGATCTTCTCGAACAACTTCACAATCTTTAGACATATCCTTTCCATTCATGGGGTAGATTACATGCTTGTAGGTATTGAGGTAGGTCAGCTTCTTGTAGTACTTATCCACAATATCCTCAGGTTTTTGGTTTGACTCCCTCAAGACACAAAGTGCATGTGCACAAGGGATACCTATGAACACACAAGGCATTAACATTAGTTACATAACTTAAAAAAAGAAAGAAATAAAAAAGGGCATAACTTACAATGTATTACCTACCAACTCCCATCTTCTACAAGAGCATGTATTGGCTGTCATGTCAACACAAAAATTGTTTCCACGAAAACCTCTAGTTTCAAACTGGCTATCCCCAGTTAAGAAAACAATGTACTCTTTCCATAGTGCAATGTTCTTCTCTAACAACTTCACAATCTCTGGACCTATCTGACCATGCCATTTTTTAACAGAATCCCTCCTCTTCACTAAATGCCTTATCATATAAATCCTAATCCTCTCTAGCATGGTTATTATAGGCTTGTCCCTAGCATCTAGTATTGCAGCATTGAATGACTCACACATGTTGTTCAACAGCATGTCACAATTTGGGGCGAAACTAAAATGTGATCAAGACTAGTGGTAGGGTTCACGCTTAGCAAGCCACTTAAAAGATGGCCCATCCTCTTTCTTGAACTCTTCCATAAGGGTTTTAAACCTCCCCATGTAGGTAGCCCTGGCCAGATTCCACAGCCTGTCTTTAAAAGCTTCATATGTACATATAAAAGTAAAAGAGTGTATCTTTGCCTGAGAGTAAAAATACAATAAAACTGAATGTGTTCACCTGTATATCCAGCTCTCTTCATATTGCTGTGTAGATGCCTAACTAACACAGTGTCTATGTGCCACACAAGGCAACAAGTCCCTTATTTCATTAATAAGCCTATATTTCCTATACTTTGGCCTATCCTCCCTGTCTTCATCAGAAGATGAGTCAAAACTCAAAAACCCATCTGAGGAATCCCCCTCCTCAGATTCAGTTTAAGACAAACAACTATGGAGGATTTTAGTTACATCTCTTCTTTTTTTCCTCACACCACACCACTCTACGTCTTCATCCACATTCTCATCAAACAAGGCATCATCATCTTCAGTCAGGTCATAATCACTGTCTATAAAAACCTCATTATCAGTTTCAGAATCAGAATCATGATAAACTTTTCTTCTTCTAGCTAGTTTTCTTGTAGTGGAGGGTGGTGGTTCATTGGTGGGTGGTGGGTTTGGTGTAGTGGAAGGTATGTGAGTTGCCAAATCCACAACAGTATGGGTGTCCTGCAAAAATACTCCACCATCCAATTCCCAATTGCTAGTATCAATATCTAGGAGGCCATCTTCCACATCCACATGGGCAGTTTGTTCAACAATAGTAGGACCTTCCAAATTACTATCCCCTATATACACTTCCACCAAATCATTTTTAAGGCTTCCAACCATGCTTGTGACATCACTATCAGTTTGGATCATCTTAAAAAACCATTTTTCATCTAAACCACTAACCTTGTAGAAGAGATCTACTTCTTCCCCACATCCAACTTCCTTACACATTGCATGCAACTCTGTTCTAGAAATTCTATCATTATCACAGTAATCAATGTAGCTCACAGTACCACCAACATTACACTCTATCATATCCTCCCTAACTATATTTCCATCATGATTTAACTTGATACTAAAATACTCAGCACTGGAATCTACAAAGGTATACATGAAACCAATAAACAACCAGTTTCTATTTTCCAAACAAAAGGAACACACAAATGCTGGTAGTTTGGATTGTAGGTAAACAAATTTCAGATTGTCAAAGGGGCAAGTACAAACATGCAACTTTTATGCACTTCCAGACAACTTTATACTAAAAAACAAAATTTCCTCAACTTGTAGGGCCACATTGGGACCACAAATGCACAAATTCCACAACAAACTTATAAAAACAGCCATTATCAGTGGTACCCATATAATAATTCATAAAGCCCTAAAGGGGTAAGATTATTATATTAAAACAGGAGACTTATAAAATCACCCAATACTGACATTCGATAAATAAAAGCCTTACATTGAGATTTTCTTCCATTTGGAGCACTCAAGATCCATGCCAGTGTAAACAGCCCCTCTCTCTCTCTCTCTCTCTCTCTCTCTCTCTCTCTCTCTCTCTCTCTCTCTCTCTGTTTTTTTATTGTTCTGCGTTTTTATTACCGTAAAAAGGGATGAAGGTGTTTTGGTTGCATTAAGTTTTAGGGTTTCACTTGGAATGTCGAGATTACCCTTGTTGTGCCCTTGTTTTGGCGCCAAAACCACACTTTGGGAAGAGGGGTTACGTTTTCCGTTAGACAATTGGATAGGCGTTTGGGATTGGAAGGAAGGAGTAACTATTTGGTAGTTGGAGGGGGAAGTGTGTTCAATTGATAGTTGGAGGGGGAAGTAAACAAAAGTTGGCTAGTTTAAGGGGCAAGTAGATATTTAACCCAATTAGATAATGACAATAGAGTGGTAGCAGGCTGCAGGGGCTGTATAGCAGAAATTAAGGTTCATGAATTGGAAAGAGAAAGAAACTTACCTGGCAGCGCTTCTCATAGAGGGTTGTGCTTTGCCGATGCACATGCCGGAGGTGTACAGATTCGAGTCGTGATCGAAGGATCCCTCACCAAAGAAGAAGATGGAAGAGGTAAGAGAGAGAGGGAGAGAGAGATTTGAATTTGGAGTAGCCCAAATATGTGCTCCCATATTCCACTAAAAAGTTACAGAGAGCAAATACTAAAAGGCTACCCCAGTGCAAATACTTTTTCTGATAAGTAAACTATCAAGTGCATATACAATCTAATGAGGACCTACATTAGAAAAGATAACCAATTAAAATCGGGGAGAACAACCGTCATTACTGTCGCTGCTTTCTTTTAGTCTTACTATCACAGTTAATGAAGACCTTGCTTACTTTTGAGCGTGTTGACAACCATAGAAACTATTTGAACCCTAGATAATGGATAAGCCCTACACATCTTGATCTCATGTGCAAGCCAATTACCAAGTTATTAAACAGCCCCAGTATACTTTATCCTACTTCTATGTCCAGGTTGTATAAATTTCAACAAAGATGTCTCCATCCACTCAATCAAACCACAAAAGGGATATCTGATAGTTTGTATAAAAATATGACTTCATGCCCTCCAAAAGTCATTAGAAAAAAGATATTCTCTGACGAAAAACACAATAGGAAAAAAAAATCGGGTTTACCTCACAAATTAGATGTGTATGATCCCATGAAATAAGAAAACTCTTCATTCCACTATATCACCGAGGCACCTACAGTTTAAATTTTCAATTTTTTCCCCACCCAAAATTTATCAACTTCGCATAAAAGCGAACAACCAAGCACAGCATATAATAGCAGTCGTTGAGCAAAAAAAGAAAAAACATGCAATATGAATCGGTCAACTCTGAGGACCTGCTTGAAGAGCACTGCACCACCTACTGCTAGCATAGCCACCACCTCCAGATATGAAGCTGAAAACAGGTAAAAAGGGGAGAAACACCACCCATAGTAGTTAACATAAAAAGGAGAAAACAAATTGAATGAAACTGAAACCCAGCAAAAGGAAAACATAAAAAGCAATGATATGATAACAAAAAGAATAGAATTCAAGCTGCTTTTTTTTTTCCATTACCTAGGTTTGTATCCCTTCAGATTAAATTTTGGTCCTCAGCATGCGTGGAATTTGATGCCTGCAGATTAAATTTTGGTCCTCAGCATGCGTGGAATTTGATGCCTGCAATCTTCTGGAAAGGAAAAAAAAAAAGTAGCTCTAATCAATAACTAAAAGGCACAGTTCTATTAACTCCAAAGCTCCAACCCCCACTTTCAAATTACCCATAAACTACTTACCCTTACAATCTGCACATAACATTGCAGAAGCAGAACACCTGTTCTTTGGTCCTAAAATTGCAAAAAGATAATATCAGAAAGGTAACAGAGAAAATACCATAAAGTCCAGTGTTTTAAATGGCGAAAGGCGCACCAAGGCTCAACGATCCCTTGGGGCTTTAGCGCAAAGCGCAAGGCGCGGCGCGCTTTATTGACGCGAAGCGCAAAAAAAAAAAAAAAAATCTAAGCAAGGCAAATTTTATTAGAACAAGTTTTCAACACAAATAAAAACTTGTAAAACTTTCAAATGTCATAAAACATAACATGTCAATGGTTAAACGAAAGTACCAAACACTAAACATAACATATCATCCATGAAAAGCTAACATAATAATGTTTAGCCTTAGAGACATAACAAAAGGATTAAAGACAATAAAATCTAGAGGCATGCATAGGCATTACTAGAATTTTCAGATGTCATCTACAAATAACAAGTACAAATAAATACAACAAACTGAACAAATACTTTAAACAAAGCTGGAAACAAAAAAAAAATAGGTGAAAAAAAAAGAAAAAAAAAAAAAGCAAAGGGGGGTCCTACTACTGGAAAAAAGAAAAAGAAAAAGAAAAGGGGGGTTGTGACTGGAAAAAAAAGAAAAAAGAAAAGGGGGGTCCTGGACAATCGGTGAAAATAGAAAGAAAATGAGGAAGAAGAAGGTGAGAGGAGAAGGAGGAGGAGGAAGCAAACGTGAGACGGTGAGAGGAGGAGGAAGAGGGAGGAGGAGGAAGAAGAAGCTGGGTCCGATCGTCCGAGACTCTGAATCGTCGAAGAGGCTGTTGCTCGATCTGGTTTGTCGATCGAATAGGGCTGCCATCGATTTAAAGGAAGAAATTATTCAGTGCATCGCAAACGTAAGACTGATTTTTACCTCACAGCAAAAAGCGCGCGCCTCAGCGCCTTGGCGCCTTGCGCTATAGCGCGCGCCTCAGCGCCTTTCTTGCGCCTTTGTGTTCGCACTATAGCCCATAGTTCCGAAGCGCAATCCTTCCGCTGCATTGCGCCTCGCACTTCGTGCGCTTTTTAAATCACTGATAAAGTCGATGAGTCAAATTTAATTTTTCATTAACGCTTTCTATCAAACACGTAGTGATCATTACCAAAGAAAGTTAATTGGTGTGACCGCAAATAGAAGCTAAAATCAATGCCTTTACGAAGGGACACAAAGGAGGAGTCCAGCCGCACTATGCTGGTGGACGATGCAATCGCCATTGCAGTTTGTAGATGCAGCGGCGGAAAGGGAGGGAAGGTAACTGCGGTTGCCGGTCAGCGAGTTCAAGCGGGTAGAGGATGAAGAGGACGAATTGTATATAACTATGGTAGAGACAGGAGCAGAAAGGGGGTAAGGGGAAAGAGGACAATATACGACAAACAAAGTTCATAGACAAACAAAGTTCTTGCAAAATTACCATAGGCAACTCCAACTCAGAAGAGATTTTATAATGAAGAATGGCATGCTATGGTTCTTACGGCATTGGTTTTACCACGTTGGCCATGTCGTAGATCATCACCGCAAATCCATTCCAACAAACAGAACCAAACCAGTTTTTAGAAAGAAAAAAAGGAGTGGGATATGAATATGTAAATTACCAACGGTGACTATGACACATGCAAAAATTGACCTATAACAAAGACGAAAAAAGAACTCCGCTGTCTTGACCCAATGCTTGCAGTGCACTCATAGAAGATCAAAGTCATAAAACCCACATAAAATTCTGAACTTTTAACACGCAAATAATGAAGAACCCGACTTTACCCCCATGATCAAATAAAAATTATGGTCTCACAATGGCCTGTTACGAAGCTAATGGACACCAATTATGTCCCCTGCTTTACCATTCAAAATATTAGGTCCCCTTTGATCAATACAACACCAATTTCCTGCACAATAACAATCTTTAACCAAGAAGTCATGGTACTCCCATATCTTCTTAGCAAAGTCTGTTTCCAAAAATATTTGAGTCAAATTGCATGCCGATGTCCTCCATAAAGCATGAATTAGATAAGGATTAAATATCTACTTGCCCCTTAAACTAATCAACTTTTCTTTACTTCCCCCTCCAACTATCAATTGAACATACTTCCCCCTCCAACTACCAAATAGTTACTCCTTCCATCCAATCCCTCATTCCCGTCCAAATCCCAAACGGAAAACTTAACCCTCCATCCTTTAACTACCTATTCAAGGTTATTTATGTCTTTAACCTACCAATCTATAAGTATATGTACGTATATCACTTTCTTCCTCATCTGTTTATCACAGTACACGCCACATTCCTACTGTGTTCGTCTCTCTCTCTCTCTCTCTCTCTCTCTCTCTCTCTCTCTCTCTCTCTCTCTCTCTCTCTCTCTCTCTCACCAAATTTGTAGGTTGCATAAACTACAAGTTAATAAAATTAAACTCCTTTCTAAGTTTTCTAGTGTTCCAAGGGGCAAATTCCTAGCATTGCCATGAATGAAATGAAACACCAATCTGTTAATTCCTAGCATTACCATGAATGTAATGCACTCCAATTGCCAATCACCTATCTGTAATGGGGTTGTAGTATGAATGAATGAAAATTTTTGCTAGCATTGTGAATGCAGTCCGCTGCTTTCCAAAGGAAGCATTATGAATGCAATCTATAAATGCAATAACAGTCCATGACAGTAGCAAAAAAAGAGCATAACATAATGCATCATGCTTCCATATACAACAACAGTACCACAAACATAATGGTTCCATAAAAGTAGTACCAAAACAAGGCATAAATAGCCAGAGCAGTAGCGCAAGCATCAACATACTACCTTCAAAAGAAGGCTTTTACAGCCAAAACAAGGCTGAAAGAACAGTAGCAAAAGAGGCCATTTCCAAAACGGTATCAAAACAAGGTTGTGCCATAAAAGTAGCAAAAGAAGGCATTTCTGCCATTAACTGTGTCAAAACAAGGCTGCACCATAAAAGTAGCAAGATAGAAATTTAAATGGCAGCACCTACCTCCCCTTCTAGCTGCTCCTCCCCTTGTAGCTAAACCACCCCTTCTAGAGGGGGCCTTCAGAATTCTTGACGTTGCGGGTGTGGGCTCTGATGCTTGTGATAGCATAGTGAACATTGGTTCTGATTGTGGCTGACTGCATTGCATTTTTGTGGACCATGGTGCTGTAAAGCCAGATGGGCAAGTCCTCACATTGGGCCCCTTTCCCCCACATCTTCTCGTACTCAGTTTCTTCAGATTCCTTCTCATTTTCTTAGTTCCATCACTTGGAGCAGGTGGCTCATTTGCATCCCTTCTCCTGCATTTCTTGGGCCTCCCTCCCTTCCAGGTGTAATGTGCGGATTGAATGGGAGGTTTGCTTGTCTGCTCCAACATATCCATTCCATTCATGGGGTAGATTACATGCTTGTAGGTATTGATGTAGGTCTGCTTCTTTGCAGTACTTATGCACAATATCCTAAGGTTTTTTGTTTGACTCCCTCAAGACACAAAGTGCATGTGCACAAGGGACACCTATGAACAAACAAGGCATTGACATTAGTTACATAACTTAGAAAAAAAAAAAAAAAGGGCATAACTTACAATGTATTACCTGTAAACTCCCATCTTCTACAAGAGCATGTATTGGCTGTCATGTCAACACAAAAATTGTTTCCCTGAAAACCTCTAGTTTCAAACTGGTTGTCCCCAGTTAAGACAACAACGTACTCCATGCATAGTGCAATGCTCTTCTCTAAGAACTTCACAATCTTTAGACATATCCTTTCCATTCATGGGGTAGATTACTTGCTAGTAGGTATTGACGTAGGTCTGCTTCTTGTAGTACTTATGCACAATATCATCAGGTTTTTTGTTTGACTCCCTCAAGACACAAAGTGCATGTGCACAAGGGATACCTATGAACACAGAAGGCATTGACATTAGTTACACAACTTAAAAAAGAAAAAAGAAAAAAAAAGGGGACGGGGGCGGGGGGGGGGGGGGGGGGGGGGGGGCGGTATTATATACAATGTATTACCTGTCAACTACCATCTTCTACAAGAGCACGTATTGGCTGTCATGTCAACACAAAAATTGTTTCCATGAAAACCGCTAGTTTCAAACTGGTTGTCCCCAGTTAAGACAACAATGTATTCTTTGCATAGTGCAATGTTCTTCTCTAACAACTTCACAATCTTTGGACCTATCCGACCATGCCATTTTTTAATAGAATCCCTCCTCCTCACTAAATGCCTCATCATATAAATCCTAATCCTCTCTAGCAAGGTTATTATTGGCTTGTCCCTAGCATCTAGTATTGCAGCATTGAATGACTTACACATGTTGTTCAACAGCATGTCACATTTTGGGGCCACACTAAAATGTGATCTAGGCCAGTGGTTGGGTTCATGCTTAGAAAGCCACTTAAAGCTGGCCCGTCCTCTTTCTCGAACTCTTCCGTAACGGTTTTAAACCTCCCCATGTAGGTAGCTCTGTCAAGATTCCACAGCCTGTCTTTAACAGCTTCACCTGTACATATATAAGTAAAAGAATGTATCTTTGTTAAAACCAAACACTGAGGGGCTAACACAATTTTATTGACAGATTGCATTCACTATAAACCTGAGAGTAAAAATACAATAAAACTGTATGTGTTCACCTGTATATCCAGCTCTCTTCATATTGCTGTGTAGATGCCTAACACAGTGTCTATGTTCCACAAAAGGCAACAAGTCCCTTATTGCATTAATAAGCCTATATTTCCTATACTTTGGCCTATCCTCCCTGTCTTCATCAGAAGATGAGTCAAAACTCAAAAACCCATCTGAGGAATCCCCCGCCTCAGATTCAGTTTCAGACAAACAACTATGGAGGATTTTAGTTATATCTCTTCTTTTTTTCCTCACACCACACCACTCTACGTCTTCATCCACATTCTCATCAAACAAGGCATCATCAACTTCACTCAGGTCATAATCACTGTCTATAAAAACCTCATTATCAGTTTCAGAATCAGAATCATGATAAACTTTTCTTCTTCTAGCTTGTTTTCTTGTAAAGGTGGGTGGTGGTTCATTGGCGGGTGGTGGGTTTGGTGTAATGGAAGGTATGTGAGTTGCCAAATCCACAACAGTAAGGGTGTCCTGTAAAAATATTCCACCATCCCATTCCCAATTGCTAGTATCAATATCTAGGAGGCCATGTTCCACATCCACATTGGCAGTTTGTTCAACAATAGTAGGACCTTCCAAATTACTATCCCCTATATACACTTCCACCAAATCATTTTTACGGCTTTCAACCATGCTTGTGACATCACTATCAGTTTGGATCTTCTTAAAAAACCATTTTTCATCTAAACCACTAACCTTGTAGAAGAGATCTACTTCTTCCACACATGCAACTTCCTTACACATTGCATGCAACTCTGTTCTAGAAATTCTATCATTATCACAGTAATCAATGTAGCTCACAGTACCACCAACATTATACTCTATCATATCCTCCCTAACTATATTTCCATCATGATTTAACTTGATAATAAAATACTCAGCACATGAATCTACAAAGGTATATATGAAACCAATAAACAACCAGTTTCTGTTGTCCAAACAAAAGGAACACAAAAATGCTGGTAGTTTGGATTGTAGGTAAACAAATTTTCGATTGTTAAAAGGGGCAAGTAAACAAACATGCAACTTTTATGCACTTCCAGACAACTTTATACTAAAAAAAAAAATTCCTCAACTTGTAGGGCCACATTGGGACCATAAATGCACAAATTCCACAACAAACATATAAAAACAGCCATTATCAGTGGTACCCATATAATAATTCATAAAGCCCTAAAGGGGTGAGATTATCATATTAAAACAGGAGGCTTATAAAATCATGCAATACTGAAATTCCATAAATAAAAGCCTTACATTGAGGTTTTCTTCCATTTGGAGCTCTCAAGATCCATGCCATTGTAAACTGCCTCTCTCTCTCTCTCTCTCTCTCTCTCTCTCTCTCTCTCTCTCTCTCTCTCTCTCTCTCTCTCTCTCTCTCTCTCTCTCTCTGTTTTTTTATTGTTCTGCGTTTTTATTACCGTAAAAAGGGATGAAGGTGTTTTGGTTGCATTAGGATTTAGGGTTTCACTTGGAATGTCGAGATTACCCTTGTTGTGCCCTAGTTTTGGCACCAAAACCACACTTTGGGAAGAGGGGTTACGTTTTCCGTTAGACAATTGGATGGGTGTTAGGGATTGGATGGAAGGAGTAACTATTTGGTAGTTATAGGGCGAAGTATACAAAAGTTGGTTAGCTTAAGGGTCAAGTAGATATTTAACCCAATTAGATAATGACAATAGAGAGGTAGCTGGCTGCAAGGGCTGTATAGCAGAAATTAAGGTTCATGAATTGGAAAGAGAAAGAAACTTACATGGCAGCGCTTCTCATAGAGGGCTGTACTTTGCCGATGCACATGCCGGAGGTGTACAGATTCGAGTGGTGATCGAAGGACCCCTCACCAAAGATGAAGATGGAAGAGGTAAGAGAGAGAGAGAGAGAGAGAGAGATATTTGAAATTTGAAGTAGTCCAAATATGTGCTGCCATATTCCACTAAAAAGTTACAGAGATGCAAATACTAAAAGGCTACCCCAGTGCAAATACTTTTTTCTGATAAGTAAACTATCAAGTGCATATACAATCTAATGAGGACCTACATTAGAAAAGATAACCAATTAAAATAGGAGAGAACAACCGTCATTACTGCCGCTGCTTTCATTTTAGTCTTACTATCACAGTTAATGAAGACCTTGCTTACTTTTGAGCGTGTTGACAACCATAGAAACTATTTGAACCCTAGATAATGGATAAGCCCTACACATCTTGATCTCATGTGCAAGCCAATTTCCAAGTTATTAAACAGCCCCAGTATACTTTATCCTACTTCTATGTCCAGTTTGTATAAATTTCAACAAAGATGTCTCCATCCACTCAATCAAACCACAAAAGGGATATCTGATAGTTTGTATAAAAATATGACTTCATGCCCTCCAAAAGTCATTAGAAAATAGATATTCTCTGACGAAAAACACAATAGGAAAAAGAAATCGGGTTTACCTTACAAATTAGATGTGTATGATCCCATGAAATATTAAAACACTTCATGCCACTATATCACCGAGGCACCTACAGTTTAAAATTTCAATTTTTTCCCCACCCAAAATTTATCAACTTCGCATAAAAGCAAACAACCAACCACAACATACAATAGCAGTCGTTGAGCAAAAAAAGAAAAAACATGCAATATCAATCGGTCAACTCTGAGTACCTGCTTGAAGAGCACTGCACCACCTACTGCTAGCATAGCCACCACCTCCAGATATGAAGCTGAAAACAGGTAAAAAGGGGAGAAACACCACCCATCCTAGTTAACACAAAAAGGAGAAAACAAATTGAATGAAACTGAAACCCAGCAAAAGGAAAACATAAAAAGCAATGATATGATTACAAAAAGAATAGAATTCAAGCTGTTTTTTTTTCCATTACCTAGGTTTGTATCCCTTCAGATTAAATTTTGGTCCTCAGCATGCGTGGAATTTGATGCCTGCAATCTTCTGGAAATGAAAAAAAAAAAAAGTTTCAATAACTAAAATGCAGAGTTCTATTAACGCTCCAACCCCCACTTTCAAATTACCCATAAACTACTTACCCTTACAATCTGCACATAACATTGCAGAAGCAGAACACCTGTTCTTTGCTCCTGAAATTGCAAAAAGATAATATCAGAAAGGTAACAGAGAAAATACTATAAAGTCGATGAGTCAAATTTGATTTTTCATTAAGGCTTTCTATCAAACACGTAGTGATCAGGTAAAGCATACCAATACGTACATCTGTTGCATGTTCACATTTATCTCTATTTCAGTATCATTCAAGAAACGAATGGAAAGAATGAAATTGAACCAAAAGAAGAATGATTCAGAAAAAGTCAAAATCAAAAGCATGTGAAAGAACTAAAATCGTTTACCTTGATTCTGAACAAAGGAATGCTTGATTACTCACAGAAATTTCCACCAATCATGGAAACTTAGTACGAATGAATGATGCAACCACCGACCAGTCAACCACCATTGATAATGGTTGCATCACAGTGAAGGCCATGACGGAGGAGCTAGGATTTGGGTTGATTTGCACGATTCTGAGGCGAAGGAGACCGGCCTGGTGGTGTTGGACCGTGGATGCACACGCATTCAGCCATCTGTATGGAGAGAGAGATGGAGAGGGGGGCAGGGGGAAGCTGAAGGAAAGAGGTTTGGAAGAAGGTAATCAAATCCATCCATTAATTTTGAAAGTGAGCCAATCTGACGGTGAGTATTCGGAGTAAAAAAAAGAGGTGAAATTTTGAAATACACAATGGAATTAGATGTGAGGTATTTATTGAAATGCCACTCAAAAGCCCCAGGATTACACACTATTTACGAAACATGCCATCCAAAAGGTTTGTTTGTGAGAGGGATAGAATTAGACCATCGGATTTGTAGAAATGGAGGGTTGAGATTTGTTTGGGGAAGAATATTAAAATGAACGAAAACCCTTACTTGTTAGAGAGACTTTCACGTAGAATGCTTGTCGTTGGATCAAATAGCCACTGGCTTACATCAAAGTTGAGTTTTGTTCACCCTCCACTTAAGAGGGTAAACATTACCCTCCTTTCTATTGGTTGAAATGGTGTGGATCCCACCACAAAGTGATGTCATACTTACCAAAAAGTGTATTGCATGGTAAGCATGACATCACTTTGTGGTGGGATCCACACAATTCCAACCAATAGGAAGGAAGGTAATGTTCACCCTCCTTGAAATTGCACTCCTTACATCATTATGACTTTCGAATAAATGCGCATAAGCAGTCGTCTCTTTGACAACCACCCACCACCCTCCCCTTCTGATGAGTATATACTTGTTTTTCCAGTCTAGTAGTGCTTATGTTCCTCAGATATTCAAGACAACTAGAGCAACTAGCTAAACAAGTAATGCGACAAAGCAGACCAACTTACATTTAAAGACCCATATCAAGAAATTATTGCAATTTGATTATTGGAAGTTTAGAACTCAATTATGAACATGGAAATATACAAGCAACATGGTCTCTAACATTTGTTGATGTGTCTGGATACATGACAAGGGTGCCGCCCTAACACTTCATCAAGATTCTAGCAATAAGCATAAGGTATGCTGTACGGCATTATTGATATGCATTCAGGCTTGTCTCTTTTTTCTAACACTCGCCAAACACTTCAATAACAGCTAAAATGAAGAGTACGAGCTTCATGCAATCATTAGTCACATTTGATGCTTATAGTAAGGGAAAGATCATGATTACATACCTTTCCAAATGTAATCATCTGGTCATGTAGTTCGTACCTGTACATTCATTGCATGCCGATCAGGGAAATACACAGAATAAAATGAAACTAATTCCTACTTTTTCGATTTATAGACAAAAACAAAAAATAATGTGACACTAAATTTACAATGTTTGCTGATCCAGCTTGCATAGTCTGGGCCACAGATATTTCTGAATTGTCTCCAGCATTGGATATCTACATAGAATGATGGTTAGAACTTTTCTTTTTTGTTATAGAAAAAAAGTTTGGCTTATAATAAGCAACCTGTTGCTTACAATTCCAGAAGATGGAGTTGAAGCAACTCAGGAAGTGGTTGGAGAGGGACCCAACCCAGTCTCACAGCTATCCCTCCAACATTCGTGCCAACCTAACAAACAATACATGGAGAGTATGAAACTTCATCAAGTTTGTTAGTGATCAGTAGTTTCCAAATGAAGCAAATGAAACTTACCGCGAAAGCAAGATGAAACAGATGGCGAGATTGACAGGTGGGGGTTGACAGATGGAAAGCAAATGAAACAGTTTGTTAGTGATTAGTGGCAACTTCGGTTGGTGGTGTCCCCTCTGGGTAACATAGAGAAACAGATGGAGAGATTGACAGGTGGGGGTTGCACACACGCAAGAGAGAGAGAGAGAGAGAGAGAGAGACTATGTGTGGGTGGGTTTTATACTAAGAGAAACATAGGGGAGAGATGTTTGGCTGTGTGGATGAAACAGAGTTGAAAGAGAAACAGAAGTTGCGTGTCCATTTGGTAAAGAGTGGTCTAAAGCCAGTGAGGGGTTTGGTAGGATCCAAACTTGCATTTTTTGAGGGGGAAGTGTAAAATCAAATGTTTCATCCTAGCCATTAGTTCAACATTAAAGTTCAATCTCAGTGGTAAAAACACACAAAAAGTTAGTACGTGTCTACACAATTGGAAAAAAAAAAAACCCTTGTATTATCTACACAATTTGAAGTATAGTACGTGGCTTTTATCGGTTGGATGCACAATAGAATTACCCCGATTTAGACGAAGGGTGATTTTTTCACTTCTTTCTCGTTCTCATCTTTTACGTTGAGCTAATGAAGCTTTTGATATCGTGTTATCATTAGACCCCTAAATATGAGCAAAAAAAGTTAGACCTTGTTTCCTAAAAAGGAGAGTGTGTTTGATACAATATTGCTTTGGTTTCTTTTGGTGATTTGACATAGAATACCAGAGAAATCTTGATTTGAATTACTATGCTCGAAGGAGACGTTCTAAGAAAACTCAATAGAAATTAACAACTAAAAGATATACACATATCTTAAAACTACTCATTGGCTTGAACAATATTCAGTCCGATTTGGTGAGAAAAGGCAAATAAAAGACAAAAGGATGGCTAAAGAATCATACCACTAGAAATACCACTAAAAATAAAAGACAAAAGGATACCACCCTACTACTTGATTTGGTCACCCACATGAATCCTAACGCAGAGCAATGAGACCAAACCGAGCACAAAGATAACAGCTATAAGAAAAATAGCAATAGGAAATGACAGGCCTAAACCACATAGAAGATCAACCATGCATTAACATGGGGAACAAACAGGCATTGTGAAAGAGAAACTATGCATTACAAAAGTGGTAGGTGAATCGGGCATTGGAAAAAACGGGTTATTCCAAGATGATGTATACAAAAATTACTTCTATGTAGAAATATATAAGCTTTTATAAAGAAGATGAGGGGCATAGGAAACGACGTGCCTTTTATGTTTTGAGACACTTATTTGTTTTCCTCAATTGAAACACCTTATGCTCCAATTGATTGGTGTGAGCCTACAATCATCGTGCTCTACCTAACTTAGCTATAGCCATGTGCTGCAAAAAGAAACTCTTGGCGTTAATGCTTCAACCAGAGGAATAGGGAAAAATTGCTAAACCAACTCAAACTGAATACCCCATTGAGAATAACCAGTGCCTATAAAATGACCCCAATTTAAAGCAACTGGCAAGTACCTTTGCCTAGCAAGCTGACTTCTAAAAAGCTTTACAAATGGATCATTAATTTTCAGCATCAAGTTGACTACCTTCAATTTAAAACTTAGAAGTACAAATTCGCTCTTCAATAAATATGTAGTCCTTACCCCTCTACTTTTATGTTTTGAAACTATATTCCTGTCTATTTCTTCTTATTCAAGCGCTTAATGTGACCAAGATTTAATCTAATTTTTGCTCTATCTCCAAGACAGCTCTTAGGTACTTTAAAGCTAAACCCATCCCAGCAAAGATACAATTTCTAAGAAAGAGCAGCACCGCACTCCTTTGCATCAAGTGTTTTAATTTTTAAAGGGTAACAAATCTTGAACCTTATTTACTGATACATATTCAATGACTTCAGGGAATAGTAACCAAATTTAGATATACAACGAAAATTCATTTGCTGGCAAAAAAAGAAAAAAACGACTTACCCAAGCTTTCCTACTCCAAGCCCCAAGCTTCTCAGGTTATTCACAACCTTTTCAAAAAAATAAACATGAAAAAAGTAATCAATCTATAGAATCCACATAGGTAAAAAAATCTTATTATTATTGCATAAAAATGCATAAGACATACAATTTGGGTTCTGATTGCACAAAAAGGAGATGAAAATACACACTGAATTTTAAGATTCAACTACCATTATGGTGTCATGCCCGAAATAGGAGTGGAAATCAGTTCCTTTCGAAGGAAAACAAAGTAGGAGCTCAGGACACCCCATCCCAAGAGGTTTAACGGAGTAACCAAAATTCAACTACAACATCAACCAATCAAACAATTAAATAGATTAGCATGAAAATACATCTTTTTTCATATCTCTGTGGGTAGGGCTGCAAACGAGCCTAGCCGAGCCGAGCCGAGCTTTACTATGTTCAAGCTTGTTTATTAAGTTTTTAAGGAACACGAGCTCGAGCTCAAGCTCGAGCTTAGTGAAAACTTAACGAGTCGAGCTCGGGACTTGGCTTGACTCGAGCTCGAGCTCGTTCACGAGCCTCAACGGACCAACGAAAAATGTATATATATATCCTCGCATAGGCCTAATACAACCAAAAATATTTTGATTGTGAAGGTATATATCTTTCACTTTCTTATGGAGGGATGGTGTGCTGGTGTACGTGTGCTCTCACCTCCCTTAATGACTGGAAACCGAAAACGAAAAGAACAAATTAAGAAATAACAATAAAAATCTTTAACTTAGTGTATATACCCCGGCTCGCGAGCCGACTCGAGCCGAGCTTATCCTAGCTCGAGCTCGGCTCATTTAAAAAACAAGCTGAAAAAATCGGCTCGAGCTTGTTCATTTAACTTCTGAGCCGAGCTTGAACGAGCCACTAACGAGCCGAGCTGCGAGCCGCTTGCGAGCGGCTTGGTTCGTTTGCAGCCCTATCTGTGGGTGCATAATTATGAACTTAACAGATGATCCCCCTAGCTTCCCCTTCCCTCTCTTACTATCCCTAACAGCTTTCACCTGATGATCCCCATCAAAGCAAAATACTAACTGCAATAAAATCTTCAATTTGTAAACAGCTACATGGGCAAAAACAACAATTTAGTAACAAAAACACCACCCTATCTTAAGGGGAAAGCAATTGACAATTCCTTTTCACATTTTTGGCAAAAACCAAACAGCGAAATGGAGAAATTAGTTACACAGGCTAACATCTAATAGATTGTAGACAAAACAAAAATAAGAAGCAACAAATAGTTGCAAAAGGTGTAGCGTTGTCGGACAGCACAAAGAAAAAACGGGAAGGGGAAAAAGATTGAAGGGGACAAAACGATTGAAGGGGAAAAAGAAAAATCTGTTTTAAGAGCGTCAGCCTTTGCTAAAATTCAAAATATACCAGCCTTTGTCGATATTTTGGCCGTACCATATGTTCCGTTGCAAAGGTCATGAGAACTAAAAAATGGGAGCTTGATATATAGGTAGAAAACCCACCTACATGCAACATAAGCACATTCACCGAAAACAACTTCTTACCTGTTGTAGATCAAAAACTTGTTCATATACAATCCAACTTCCACAATGGCACAAAAAATAAGAAATTCCACAATTTTAACAGAATAGTGAGGATCCCATTTCCCATTGTTCACCCACACATGCACAATTTTGGATTAGGTTTTGCTGCAATGTCCTTGCCAAGAGAAGTTATATAAACATATTGGTAAGAGAAGAAAACTGTACGCACAAAATGGACGACAGACTAAAAACATAATTTATTATTTTCTCTACTTAATGAAGAAACTTTGCTCCATCTCATTTTGTCAAGGGCTTCATGATTTTCTTGAAGTCACAGTTACGGCTTGTCTGCAACGCAAAAGAAGCAAAAAAACTCTACATTGTGTTCTCAACACCTAGAAAACATCAATTTCGGAAAATCAACAAAAAAAAATGCACAACTCTACCAAAAATGTTGTACACCAATCAGATGTGAAATGAGTCCATTAGAGAGAAGAACACACAATCAGATTTAAAAAGATCAACAACTAAATCAGATCAGTCTTCAACTACACAATAAAAAATAGAGTAACAAAATCAAAAGTCGGAACCTCCTATACAATAGGTTGGATAAGTTGCTGTCGTCCATGAGTCCAAATCAGATCTGAGCCCTGCACGTCAAAATCAAAACTTAGATAGGTTAAAGATCAATAACTTAAAAAAGAGCAACAAAATAAAAACTACAATGAATGAACTCACCGAAGGTTGCACTGTTGCAGGGACCGAGAGAGAGAGAGCCGTTTGAATTTTGAAAGAGAGAGAAACACCCACATTTCCCTTGATCAGAGAAAGAGAGAATGATCTACAGCTGTCAAGTTGCGTGGAGGAGCAGATCGCAGGAGAGAGAGAGAGAGAGAGAGGAGGGATCTGACGTTGGTATGGGGACCGGAGTGCAAAGGAAGCATCTTCTAAGATCCAACGGCCGGGGGATGGTCAGGAAATATGATCAGATCTAACTGTTGAAAATATGGGGATTCAAAAACACTGAGTTCCTTTATTAGATAGATTGCTGGATAATGTAGGCTGAAAGAAGCCCGTGCCAAAATAATTCCAAGCCTTGAGCAACTAAGATTTTGAAGAAAAATGACCACATTAAAAAACATCACTTAGCGGGAACCAAAGCTATATATTCCTTCACCTAACATCATATAATCTGGGTACAAGAAACTAAGACTTTTTACCACAAAAATCACTCCAATTACATAAATCCAGGATCTAATTTCAAAACATGCAACCTAAATGAAACAAACAAGAGAGCATCAACTTGACAACCATGTCAACATACTGATGGAAGACTGCAATGTCAGCCCTTGAAAGGGTTTCCATGAACTTCTAATGCTTGGATAGGAAACACGGGAAGGCAAAGGAGGGATGCTACCATATGCACCCGAGAAATGAGACTTTGAGTTGAATACCTTCAGGAAAATACTCGGAGTGACCAAGGAGCATCCATTCGGAATCATCTTCTGGCAATCAAAACAACATTTATGTATATATGTGTATAATGTACATACCATCACAAGATATAGAATATTTGCCAACAAGAGTACAAAGAAATATAAATGACATAAGCAAATTTCCAGCTCCCAATCAAATACCAGCAGAGCATATATATGTATCCAAGACTTGCAAGACCCACAGCCTAAAAAAGTATTTCTTGGAGAATAAATACCACTTTTTGATATCACTCATTACTCATTAGTATATGACCCCATACTTGAGCTTTTACGATGTGTTTGAATCTTGAATTTTTCATGGAATTTAATGTGAATGCCAACTAAATGAGCCTTGCCTACAATATTTTTCTTCTCCAATAATCAAGCAGAAAATGGAGTTTCTTTTACTAATAACTCTTTGTTCTCATCTCTCTCCAAACGCAACAAAATAATATTAGCTTCTTTGAAATCATGTTATCTCGTATCTCCTTAAAATCATCTCAGACATACCAAGCAATACAATTATTCATGGAAACAGACAAACACAATAGTTTTACGGCTTCGACACCAATTCTTTAAAATCACTCCCCAAGACAATGATGAGAGCAACAAATTCCAAAGCATTTTATACTAAGTCGTAGCCTTATACGTTCACAACAGTTCAGTAATCATCGATTTTAAGCGAGTTCCTCCAACTGTACATTGCATGTAGTGGCTTTTATCAAAGAACAATCGAATGTAAATCATGTGAAAGAAAACATATAGAAAATTAGATAGAGGATTCACTGATTATCTTGAGCATTGGAAAATCAAGTCTATAAGGAGCATAGTCGTCATCATCCTTCAGTTGATTTTAACTATTGAACTCCAAAGGACAATCAAAGTGTTCTGGTGCACACACATACAAGATGACAAAGGAAGTCCAACATAGGCAAATCTGTATCCCCTACTATATATAAGATAAAATGAACAAGAAAGACAATGCAAAAAAATCTATTAGGGTACATGAAAAAGGAAAAACATAATTACTGCCTAGTGCCTACCCACGATAACTTTAATAGAATTACTTGTCCCACCAATTACTATATTTTCTGTCTCATCTTCCCTTTTTCTTTCCTTAATTACTTTTTCCTTCGTTTTCCCTCTACCTTGCTCTTTTTCCTTTCTTCACACCTCAGTGGCTATTTATGTGGCTTCTACTACTTCTATTACTGATGCTTAAAATTATTTCACTAAAAAAAATATAGCTTTTCTGAACCTATGTAGCTGCCTTATAAGCGTCATGATTCAGTGACATGTTGTAAAATCCAGTGCATTGTGTGATTTAAAGATCCTAGGGACACCATAAATGGAATACATGCATCATTTAAAGCAGCAATTCTAAAGCAAACGTACAACATATTACCATATAATGCACAAATCGTAGAAACTGAAAACCAACGGAAAATTACCTCTCCAACATAGAAAACCACAAAAGAGAACAAAATAACCGTCTTCTAGCCCTAACCAACCCAAAAAGTACAAGCAAATTACTCAATCTAGCTATGACACTGAACCAAAAGTAATAAGGGAAATTACCACTGAGGGAGTGATTGCAAGCTCTGTAGGGAGAAGTTAGACAAAGAGGACGAGGAGATGGAGCTCAAAACAGGAAAACTAAGAGTCCATGATGCTCCAACCCTCGTCCCATGGGGGGAGAGAGAGAGAGTCCATAATGTTTTGAATCATCCGATCTTTATAACTGATTTGGAAAATTTGGTTTCAATTCAGGGAAGGGTTTTCTATTTTATTAAGGTTAGACAATGGATTGGGCATCTCTGTTTATCTTCAAAAATGGTGCTCATATGACACTCTTGCTACTATTAGGGCGGGAAGAAGATAAGAAAACGCGAATATAGGGCAACACTTCATAAACACATGAATACATAGAGAAACTTGGCAACTTGACTCTCAATGTTCATATAGGGCAACAACTATATATCCGCTTTTAGTACTAATGACATCTCCGTGCACAAAAATAGCGGCATCTTCCTCACTTCAACTTCCATCTTGAAGAACCTTTGCACAACATACAAGTTATAATCAAAGCATCCCCCAAGCTTAGTGAAATATTGACTGAAACTTGAGTCAAAGAAAAAAACTCATAAATCCCTCTGCGATTCTATACTCGAACTCTATCAAAATTAATTTTACTCGAATTTTGTTTATCCAAATCAAGTGTCCTTCCTTTGCTCAAAATTTTTCAAGGCCAATTTGGGGTTTCCAAATTAACCACTCTACCTTTATTGCATTTACGGAAGTGCTTCAACTTGGGGTTACCAATTGGAGGGCCTAATATCCAATGAAGCTTTTGGTCAGATTCAACAGAAGAAAAAGGCTAGAGAAAAGGCAGTTTTGAAAAAGCATCATTCATCGTAGCTTCACAAACCCTAGTAACCTACTAAAATAAGTCCCTTCTTCCCGGGCAAAAAAGGTGAAACCAAATAAACCCAAATGAGCCGTCAGAACCCTAGAAACCAACTAGAATGAAGAGATGGCACAAACAAGAGTATAAAGTGGGAGAAACAAAACAAAAAGCAGAAGAGAAGGCCATAATACCGTCGTCCTCATCTTCGTCGTCGTTGAGGGCGTCACTGACTCTCCGTCGACCGGTTCTCTGGACATGTACAAAGACCAATAAACAGCAACACATTGAAATCACTCAAAAAATTTAAAAATAAATAAATACGAACCATTAAAATCACTCATCTTCGTCGACGTTGATGGCGTCACCGTCGACGTTGATGGCGTCACCGTCGACGGTTCTCTCTCGTCCTCTTCAGCATCGAGTTCATCAGAACAAAGCGGAGAGGGAAAAAAAAAAAGTGAGCAACAGATTTCGTAACGAATGTTTCCGAAAATTAGGGCACCAAAAACCCTAGGATTTGTGAGCAGGTGTTCCAGTGAAAACCCTAAAAAAGCACAGATGATTCTACACGAGAAGAATCTGTAATGTCGCGATTTTTTAGAGAGAGAGAGAGGTTTTTTTGAACGTAGAGAGAGAGAGGGGTTTATGCAAGGGATTGAGAATCGGGTTGTGAGAGGAGCACGAGAGAGAGACGTTATCGGTAATCAGAGAGGAGCGTAATCGGTTTATTGAGAGAGAGGGGAGCGTAATCGAGACTTTAGAGAGAGAGAGAGAGACGTTATCGGTAATCAGAGAGGAGCGTAATCGGTTTATTGAGAGAGAGGGGAGCGTAATCGAGACTTTAGAGATAGAGAGAGAGACGTTGGATTCAAAAAGTGAAAGCCCAAGCTTCCGTTTGGAAATTGGAATTTTAATTTGGCTTTAGCAGGCCGAACTGTGCCTCAAATTCTGTTATAGCATCTTCAATCCAATACTCTATTTGAGGGTATCAAAATACTCATTTTATTCATAAAGTAATTTTAGAGAAAATTACTATTTCTATTTACTCCAACCACAAACCCTCTATTTTTCCCTCTAAAATCACTTTACGAAAAAAAAAAAAACTTTTTTTATACTCTCATAAGAATATGGTTGGTATAAAAATTTAGTAAGAAAAGCTTACAAGGACAAACATGTCTTTTAAAAAGGTGAATAGTGTTATGGAGATGATCCTTTATATTTTCTTTTACCTTCCAAATATAAAGGATCAAAATTCAATACTCTCAAATGGAGGAGGATTGAGAGGCTGGATTGGAATGCTTTAATACTCTCAAATAGAGATATAAAGTATGGGTAGGAAATGCTCTCAAGAGTAGTTGCAAAAACCGAAATATAGCAAGCGTTTCATTAGAAACGACAAAGGGGTCTTCTTTAGGGAGATGGCTTTACTGTAGTTTTGGAGCAAACTGCACAGCGTGCAGTTCTGCATTTTCAGTGCCCTTTTCGGGCCTCGCTTGATGATCGGAATTGTTCATATAATAGAGTTCGACGAGTACTTCGACCATACCAAAAATCATACTGACGAGAGATATCCAACGAAATATATACAATTTTTTGGGACGTTCCAAAAAGGAAATAGGCGGAACAAAGTGGGACGGAGGGAGTAATAATTTATTCAACGAGACCAATTTTTAATGTAAAATTATGTGACAAAAATTTTAATGTAAGTTTAAAGTGGAATTTTTGTGAGATTTTTGAAACGATAAGTTCAAGGCGGAAAAAACTCTTGTGAAATTCCCACGGCAAAACCTCGAGAAAGATTAGTTTGAACTCTTAACTATTTGTCACCACTACATATGGGTAGTAAGATTGATGAATGAGCTGAGCAATTAAATGTATAAGTTTAGTCTGAAAATTTAACAAATTCTCAAAATATGTTCAAGTATAGTTCGTTTATGAAGATGAGTCGATTTTAAATGAGATTGCATTGAGTTACTAACAATTTGATTTTGAGTAGTTTGAATTATTCAATCACCATAAGTGGACGAGCTGATTAATGGTTCGTTTAATCTTAGTTTGGAAAGTTTAAAGAGCCTAAAAAATGTTTAAATTTTGCTTTTTTATGCAACAATTTGATAGCTCGTTTAAACATGAGATCAAACTCGGACCTAGTTGATTTGTTTATTGATCCTAATGGGGAGCTCGTACCTTATGGCATAATGTAATTTGGGTTTTATGAGGAATGATTTATTTTTTATTTTGCTAACAAAGTGAGTGATCTCTTTTTCCTTCTTTTTTTTTGGCTGCTTAGCTAAGTGAGTGAACATTTCCTAAATACGTAGAGCATCCACAATATAATAATGGATGATACTGTTTTAACCAATAAGATACTGGAGTATAATTTTTCATTGGACTTGTGTTCCATCCAATCTATTTTCGGTTCCTTTCAAAGTTACATAAATTGCTGTATGTCATTTAATTTTTATAATCGATTTGCATCAACCTTAATCGTATGATCGTGATTAAGTTTGTATTTTAGATAGGAATATATAGAGTTATGTGTGTGTATATATATAATAATACTAAAAAAGATCTCTATTTGGCTTGAACTTTGTCTTATATTAAAAAGCCCACAAATACGAATTATCTATAAAATACAAATCTGCAGCATTAACCAGGGCGCAAGCGTTGCAGTTTCCCAATATCCTGTGGTTCTTTCTCCACGGTACTCTCTGTGGGGCTCCGATGAACGTGGCTCGCTTCCTTTGGAACTGTTGTTTGTCTGGATCTAACCTCGTTCCCTTGAACCTAACCTGCACCACGAAGCACGACTAAAGACCACACCGGAGGAGCCCCGGAATGGCCCTCCGGCGCGAGGATGAGAATAGTGCAGAGAGAGGAAAGCAAAGGACTAGGGTTTCGAGGGTAGAAGCCCTTGTACCTTTTAGGGCGACTATCCCTCGGTATTTATAGAGGATTCTTGGCTTGCTCTCCAAGTTCGTCTATGTGTCTGACATGCATTGGTTGACGTCACCCGTGACGTAGTGGATAAGGCGGTTAGTGTGAGCCATCATTGGAGACATGGCCGAGCCCAGTTGCCTAGCTCCGAGCCGAGCCTGAGCTTCGAGGGAGCATTGTGGGAGACATGGCCGAGCCCAGTTGCCTAGCTCCGGGTCGAGCCGAGCTTCGAGGGAGCATCGTGGGAGACATGGCCGAGCCCAGTTGCCTAGCTCCGGGCCGAGCCTGAGTTTCGAAGGAGCATCGTGGGAGATATGGCCGAGCCCAGTTGCCTAGCTCCGAGCCGAGCCTGAGCTTCAAGGGAGCATTGTGGGAGACATGGCCGAGCCTAGTTGCCTAGCTCTGGGCCGAGCCGAGATGGATCGTGGAGGGTAGTATCGTGGCCTTCCATCAAACGTAGCGACTGTGGCCGAACCAGAATATTCGGACCACTACACTCTCTATATAGAAATACTTTCCTCCATCTTCATATTCAAAAGTCTCTTTTATGGTGATACATAAAAACGAATATATGTATTTCATACAGACGAGTATAAAAAAAGAAATACATACAAACATGTTAAATGCAATTTTTTTTTGGAACAAGAAATGAATTTATGTTTGATATTTGGCAATTTATACATCGTGTTCCAGCTTTTTTCTTGTATAGAGAATATGACAATTCATAATATGCCTTGTATGTGTTGAAATTTATATAATAAAAAATAGCTCAGTATTTAAATCTTGTGTACATAAATCTAACAGCTCAAACTTATCACTTGTAGGTGGATAAATTCAAGTAGTGCTTTGAACAGCACTGGAATGCAGCGGCTCCACGTGCCTCTTGAACGTAACCCTAATTCGTCAGAGAAACCCTTATCCTGCAAAACAGACAAGGAGTGAGCGCACCTTTGCCTCTCGTGGCAAAGGCCCTCCGATGCCTTTGTTAGTATTTCGTACTAATGATCAAACCCTAATTATCAGTAGGAAAGCAATAAGAATGCAGTGTATTGCGTACCTTTCACCTCTAGGTTTACCTCATATTTATAGATTTATGGATGCTTGCTGTCCAAGCATCCATGTTGCCATAGGATTCCTAACTCGTATAGGAAACCCAGGATATCAAGGAGTCTCGTTTCCTTTATCAGTTTATGGAAAAGAGTCCTTTTAGGAATCTTTTCCTTTAAGAGCCGAACATCCCATATTCGTTGGGTATCTTTCTCAGATCCTATATTCTTGGGATCTTTATCCCTTTATGGGATATGACTACTCTGGAACCTTCCAGAATGTTCCCTCAAATAGTACTTCTCTCTCTGTTCGGCCATCTCATGGCCGAACAGATGGCCTGGACCAATTACCTCACGTGTTACTGGTCCTGAGGAAATAATTTGAACCATATCCTTTGTAAGGAGCTTTCCTCCTGTTCGGCTCTCTCTTGCCGAACAAGTTTCTATGAACAGTGGCATCTCATGTCACTTTTCTTGTATTTGGTCCTAATAACATCTCATGTTATTGTACCGAGAATCGTACAACCTCTCTGGACTATTGACTTCTCATATCAGTGGTCCACAGTGCGTTGACCCTCAGTTGACCATGCTCGGGCTCATTTTGCACCTGTTCGGGAATACCTCCCTACAATTGCTCCCCAGCTTTGCTCGTTTATATTTTACTCAGATGACGAGTAAAGCTTTTAAGCGAACAAATTCACTTTGTTTCTGCACCTTATTTCACATATTGGTGCAATATTTCACCACTTTGCTTAAGAAAAAATCATCTTTTCTTGTGGCCGTCACAGGCTTTTAGCCCTAACCTTTACACGCGTCGATCATCGTATTGCGTTCCATTAAATACGAGCTGACGTGTTTATGGGAAAACGGAACGCTCAAACGGCGTCTGGTATGACGTTTCACGTACGCCACCCACTTTTGGGGTATTTTTGGGTTTTCGTCCCATTTTTCAAAACACCCCAATCTTCCCCTTAGACTCCCTCTGCAGAAGAAAAAACTGTTCAAGCGTTCGCCCGCCATTGAAGCTCTGTTCATCGTCTCAAGACCTCTCCTTCTAAGGATTCCATCGACTATTCTCGTAAGTCATCATTTCTTCTTCTTACAACTCCATTTCTCTAGTGGATTGTTTTCAACCGCAGTTTAGGGTTTCATTGTCCCCATTGTTTTACACTTCGTAGAATTCCAAAATCCTATCTGGTAATGGGTAGATTTCGTAGGCACTGTAGTACTCCTCAAGCCATGGCTAGTTTCAGATCTCGATATGGGATTCCTGACAACGTAGCTACTGTTTTGGCTCCTGAGGATGCCATTCGTGAAAGCTTCGATTTTGACACCCTTCATATTCCAGTAGTAGCCGTCGTTGAAGGCGGAGTTAGGTTTCCCCTAGCCCCTCTGCTCCGCCAAGTCTTAGCGTATTACAGGCTTTCGCCAATGCAGGTTTCTGCTAATTTCTTCAGGGTAGTTATGGGCATAAATACCTTAAACCAAATGTTAGGGACTTCGCTAGGCCTGTATGATATTCACCATCTATACAGTATTTCCAGAACTGGGGATGCCCTTACTTATTATCTAAAAAGTAGGGATTCTAGAAAAAAGCTAGTCCTTGAACTCCCTGACTCTGCTCGAGGGGATGACGACGACTTCCTGATTGTCACGGGCAACTTCGAACCCAGAGATGAGGACGGCCAAGTGATTGGTTTTCATGCCCCTCACATATTCGGGAGCCCACGTTAGTGCTTTTCCCTAATTTCATATGTGTTGTCCTTTTTCATAAGAAGAGCTTTTTCGTGCTTCTAATTTCTTTGTGCCTTTTTTTTTCAGCATCAAATATCAACCGTGGTTATAACATTATAACCCCTCAAGTTCACGTAGCTGATATCAGACGAGCACTTGCATTCAACGGCGAAGGGACATACCTTGCAGGCCGAGCAAGAGCAGCCCAAGTACTTCTCAGCTACAAAGCTTCATATGGTGGGTTTATTGATCGGCGAACCCGAGCAGCTGATAATCCTGCAGTAGCTGGTCCTTCAAGACCAGTTCCCGAACAAGAAGAGAGGCGTTCCCAGACTCCTCCAATCTCTGACGAGCCTATCCCTCTTGCTGAGGAAGCTTCCAGTTCCACATCCAACTCGTCTTCCAGCGGCCGTACCTTCTCAACTTCAGAGATGAACCGGCCAATTGACTTGGGCAGCCTCCTCACCATTCCTGGTAGAGGTCGTGGTCGGGGCCAAAATGTTCAAGGTCGTGGTCGTCGCCTCCAAACTCAAACAGATGCTCCCCCTGGATTTTCCCTTGAAGAGATTGAAACCCTTCACCGTGAAAAACGTCAACGAGTGGAGGAAACTCAAGAAAGACCCCCTACATCCTCCTCATCTCCTGCTCCCCTCTGGGCTCCTCCATTCTCACACGGGAGCCGAGCTATCACTGTTCGGGACAGTGTTGAGTCAGAAGGCACTGCCCTTGCCTTGTCTCAAGCTTTTCTGCTGCCAGGAGATATGCAGAAGGAGGTGGCAAGCTCGCCTGACAACCTTCTAAGCTCATTCATGTCTCACAATGCCAAGGTAAAAAGTTCGCTTTTGTAAATCATAGCATACCATAGCATTTGGTTTCCATGTTTAACTATTTTGATCGTTCCAGGTGATGCAAAAAATGGTGGCTATGGCTCAAAAGCTTAGCCAGTCTGAGCCTCAACGTGTCAAGCTTGCAAGTGAGAATACCAAGCTTCAACGTACCATCATTAGGCTCGAGAAAGAAAGGAACCAAGCCTTGGCAGTGGCAGATGGGTTAAAGGGACAACTGAAGGGGGCGGAGGACAGTCTTGCTCAAACTTTGAAGGAGCTTGAGACGACCCAGACTGAAGCCAAAGCTGCTTTTGAGAAAGGATATAATGAAGGAATCAAGATTGCCACGGAGAGCTATACTAGCCAAATGCCTGGGATACAAGACCAAGTCTGGGTGGCCTCTTGGACAGCTTGCCTTGCCAAGGCTGAGATTCCTGAATCATCTCCTCTATGGACCAACATTGAACTACCCAGTGCTGCTAGTCAAGAGGAGGATGTTGCTGAGGAGACAAATGATGAGCAGGAGGTGACCGTGTCTGCTGAGCAACCTGTGTCTGAAGTGGAGCCTCAAGTTAATATGACCAATCCTGGCCAAAAGGAAGTCAGTGATGGTCAACTTGGAGATGAAAATCCCATAGAAGAGCTGGCTGCTCCAGTAGCTCCTATAATTACTCCTGCAGCTGTCCAAGATCTCACAGAAGATGAATGAGCTCTGCCTTTCTTCACATCTGTTTTTGAATTATTCCTGTCAAGATACCTTGTCCACATGTTGCTGATATGGATGTTTTAAGATGTTTTAAGTATTTCGAACTTAATTCGTTTCACGTATTTAAAATTTTCACGTACTTTTATGCATATATGCGTATGCTTCCAAGTTTTACGTACTTCTCGTAGAGTTTAAGTTTCACGTACTTTAAACGTTTAAGTTTCACGTACTTATATGTTTGAAATTTACACAAGTATTTCGAACTTGTGTTGCAACTTTTAAGTGTCACGTACTTAGAACAATCTCTCAAGTATTTCGTACTTGTTCGTACTTGCGTTCTTTCAAGTGTCACGTACTTTAAAGTATCACGTACTTAGAACAATCTCTCAAGTATTTCGTACTTGTTTGAAGTTCACACAAGTGTTTCGAACTTGTGTTCAAGTATCACGTACTTAAAAGGATATCCTATACCCTGCTCCCCAATACGAATGAGGGAAACCAATGTCGTGATTTCGTATTCAAAACAAATACCAAGAAAACAGCAGTCTAGACAAAAAAAACGTAACTTCATTTATAAACTGTAAAACCCAAGAGGGCGTTACTCGTATCCCTTGTAAAAATAACAAAACTAGAACACAAGAGAGTTTTATTCGTAACTCCCACACAATCACGATGTGCATAAAGAAAAATTATATAAAAAACTTTCTTAGATTATGGACATTCCAAGGTCTTGGCACTGGGTTCCCATCCAAGTCTGCCAATCGATAAGCCCCAATGCCTGCGATTTCTGTAACTCGATATGGGCCTTCCCAATTTGCCCCCAGCTTTCCCTCATTAGCCACTTTAGTATTGCCGAGCACTTTTCGTAGCACAAGGTCTCCAACACCAAACTCTCGTGGGTGTACATTCTTGTTATAACCTTTGATGAGCTGCTCTTGGTATGAGGCCAAGTGCACCAAGGCCCGTTCTCGTCGTTCCTCGGCAAAGTCTAGCTCAATCTCCAAGGCTTTGTCATTTCCTCCACTTTCAACCAAAGTGGTCCTGTTGGTCGGCAGACCTATTTCTAATGGAATAACAGCCTCTGTTCCATATGCTAATGAATAGGGGGTCTCTCCCGTAGACCGCCTAGGCGTTGTTCGGTATGCCCATAGGACCAATGGCAATTCATCGGGCCATTTCCCCTTTGCTTTATCCAAACGTTTCTTAATCCCATCAAGGATTGTTTTGTTCGAAGCCTCTGCTTGTCCGTTGCTCTGAGGGTAAGCTGGAGTTGAATAATAATTTCTTATCCCATACTGGGCACAGAAAGTTTTGAATTTCCTCTGAAATTGCGATCCATTGTCTGTAATCAACGAATAGGGTACCCCAAAGCGAGTTATGATGCTTTTCCACACAAACCTTTCTATCATAGGTTCAGTAATCTTGGCCAACGGCTCAGCCTCAATCCATTTAGTGAAGTAATCTGTTGCAACTAATAGGAATTTTCGATTCCCAGTTGCTTTGTGTAGTGGACCCACTATGTCCATTCCCCATTGAGCAAACGGCCAAGGACTTGTCAGTGGCACCAGGTCCTCGGCTGGTGTTCGAATCATTGGTGAAAATTTCTGACACTTCTCACAAATTTTTACGTACACCTTAGCATCTTCTTGCATGTACGGCCACCAATACCCTTGGGTGATTGCTCGGTGGGCTATGGACCGACCACCAGCATGGCTTCCACAAGTCCCCTCGTGAATTTCGTGGAGGAACTTTTGCACCATCTCAGGATGCACACAAAGCAAGTAGGGTCCTGTAAAAGACTTCCTATATAGTTTTCCCTCTGGGGATAACCAGAACCGAGCAGATTTGGTCCTGATTTTATGTGCCTCCTTTTTGTCCAAAGGAAGTACTTCATCTCGTAAAAACTCCACTATTGGGTCCATCCAACTTGGTCCTTGGCTCACGTCCAAGACCATCTCTACACTTCTGCCAATGCTCGGCTCAGCCAAATATTCTACGGCTATTTTTCTTCTAAACTCAGATGGCACAGCTGCAGCTAACCATGCCAATGAATCTGCATGAGCATTCTTTCCAGAACTTATCTGTTCAATATACACTCTTTCGAAGGTATCGAGCAGATCTCTGGTCACCTGTACATATGCCGCCATCTTCTCGCTCCGGGTTTCATATTGCCCGGACAGTTGATGGACCACGAGCTGTGAGTCAGAATACACCCTAACTCGTTTAGCTTTTAGGATTTTTGCACTTCTCAAACCAGCTAAGAGTGCCTCATACTCTGCCACATTATTTGACGCACTGAACCCTAGCCGAACAGATAATTCTAACATTGACCCTTCAGGGGGCAAAAGCACAACTCCAATTCCTGAACCGGTGTTGCAAGCTGATCCATCAACAAACAGCTTCCATTCCAGGGGATCTTGTTCAGCTAATGCCTGTTTCTTCGTTACAGGAGACTTTGCTTCACACTCCTTTCTCGTAGGAGGCAGAGGTGCAACCGCAGGTGAGAACTCTGCCACAAAATCTGCCAACACCTGGCCTTTGATTGCTGTGCGCGGCTGATAGTCGATGTCATACTGGCTCAACTCAACGGACCAAGTTGAGATCCTTCCCGAGAAATCTGCCTTTCGGAGCAGTGATTTTAATGGGAACTCAGTGTAGACCACAACTTTATGGCTCTGGAAATAATGTGGCAATTTTCTAGTTGCTGTCTTTAGTGCTAGGACCAGTTTCTCGAGGGGCAAATACCTTGTTTCGGCATCTAACAAAGTTTTGCTCACATAATAAACTGGGATTTGCTCGGATCCCTTATCTCTTAAAAGTACTGCACTTACAGCATGCTCAGAAACAGCTAAGTATAAAATCAGAGACTCACCTGTTTCTGGAGTCGAAAGAAGGGGAGGAGAGGCCAAATATCCCTTTAGATCCTGAAAGGCTTGTTCACATTCTGCTCCCCATTCGAACCCTTCCCTTTTCTTCAATAACTGAAAGAAAGGTCTGCACTTGTCACTTGATCGGCTAATAAATCGATTAAGAGCTGCTGCCATCCCTGTTAATCGTTGGACTTCTTTCGTTGTCCGAGGGCTTTCCAGATTCTGTAAGGCTTTTATCTGGTCGGGATTTGCCTCTATTCCCCTTAGAGTTACAAGATGGCCCAAAAACTTTCCAGAGCCGACTCCAAACGCACATTTCGAGGCGTTGAGTTTCAACTTGTATTTCCTCAAAATCTCGAAAGCTTCTCTCAAATCTGCTATATGGCCTTGCCCAGATTTACTCTTTACCACCATGTCATCTATGTAAACCTCCATAGTTTTGCCGAGCAATTTTCTAAACATGATGGTCGCCAGTCTCTGATACGTTGCCCCTGCATTCTTCAATCCAAAAGGCATGACATTATAACAGTACAACCCTCGTGGTGTAATGAAAGACGTCTTCTCCTGATCTGGCCCAAACATTGCAATTTGATGGTATCCTCGATATGCATCGAGAAAACTCATCCGTCCATATCCCGCCGTTGCATCAACCAACTGGTCAATCCTTGGAAGAGGAAAACTGTCTTTAGGACACGCCTTGTTTAAATCTGTGAAGTCGACACATACGCGCCATTTTCCGTTCTTTTTCTTGACGACAACAGTATTCGATAGCCATTCTGGATAATAAACTTCCCTTATTGCCTTGGCTTCCAACAAGTGATCCACTTCTTCGATTACAGCGTCAACGTGCTGTACGGCTGCCCTTCGTTTCTTTTGAATGACCGGTTTGTGCTGTGGATCTATATTCAAGTGATGGCAAATAACATCTGCATTTACCCCAGGCATCTCCTCTGGTGTCCAAGCAAATACATCGACATAAGTTTTCAAGAAACTTATTAATTCATTTTCTTCCCTTTCTGGCAACGATTCCCCAATTAGAAAATACTTATCTGGATCAGTCTCGTTGATCAGTGTTTTCTTCAAATCCTCAACTACCCTCTCGGTTGGGTCTTTTCCAATATCCTCAATGGTCGGCAGATCCGGAATTTCCACGGTATTAACATGGTGGGCATTATGGACTCTTTTAATGATGGAAACCAAACATTGTTGAGCTATCTTTTGGTTACCTTTGATGTGCTCAATCCCATTAGACCCTGGGAACTTTACCATCTGATGGAAAGTTGAAGAGACTGCCCTCATCTTGTGCAACCATGTCCTTCCTATAATCACGTTATAGGAAGACGGTACATCCACCACTAAGAAGTCGGTTCGCAGCACCACCGTCCCAGCCCGAACAGGCAGAGTTACTTTGCCTAACGGCCAAACTGCTCCTGCTCCAAATCCGACCAATGGAGTTACTGATTGTACCAAATCTTCTTGTGTGAGCCCCAGTTTCTTGAACGCATCGTAGTATAGCACTTCGGTGCAACTTCCTGAATCCACCAGGATTCTCTCCATATCATATTCCCTAACTCGTAGGGTTATGACCAAAGCATCATTGTGAGGTACCTGGACTCCTCCCAGATCTTCATCAGTAAAAACTATGCCTTCGTTGCTTGCCCCTTCGTTGCGACCTCTTTTCTTCCCCAACTGCATCACATGTTGGTTATGTTTTACTTGCCTCTGAAGCAATCTCACCTCATTTCTCGTATAAGGTTCGGCTAATCCATGTATCATATGGATTACCCCTTTTGGATTTTGTTCGTAATCCAATTCCATTGCTTTGTCTTTATCCTTGGAATCCTCTTGGATAAATTCTTTGAGGTAACCTCGTGAGACCAAATCATCAAGATGTCGTTTAAACATCTCACAGTCCTCTGTCATGTGACCCCAATCCTTATGGTAACTGCAGTGCTGATTCGTAGCACGTTTTGCATCTTTATTCCCACCAAGAGTTGGGGGCCATTTGAAGTATGGTTGATTCTTTATTCGATAAAGAATCCTGTAAATGGGTTCTTTCCAAACCGTGTTTATTGAAAAGAATGACTTGGGATCCGGAGCTTGTTTATCCTTGTACTGCTCTTTCTTCGCCTGCCCATAGTCTTTCCTTTCACGATAAGTTTTGGGCTCTGGCTTGTCAACTTTCTTTATAGGCCCCTTCGCTTGCTCGGCGGCCAACTTTCCATCCTCTCGTAGGATGTCATCCTCGTTCCTGGCGTGCTGCTCAATCCTTTCCATTAATTTTGCCAATGTCTGCACGGGACTCATGTTTAGAGATTTACGCAGTTCCCCCCGAACAGGTAAGCCCGTTTTGAACGTGGCTATAGCGTATTCTTCACTACATCCTTCAATTTCGTTGAAGGTTTCCCAGTACTTCTTTGCATAAGTTCTGATCGGCTCGTCCTCTCCTTGTTTCATAAAAGAAAGACTCTCAAAGGTTTTGGGAGCTTTCCTGCTCGTCAAGAACCATGCAGTGAATTCCTCGGCCAATTGCACCCATGTCCGGATGGAGCGCGAGCCCAGTTTGTGGAACCAGGACAGAGCAACCTTCCCCAAACTCGACGGGAACATTTTGCACATGATTGCATCATCCCCTTCATGCATAAACATCGCTTGCTGGTAATGCTGTATATGGGCCACGGGATCAGCGTCTGTCTCGTAGAGGATGAATGTCCCGTGCTTTACCCTGGTCGGCAATCTAGCCTCCTGTAACTTTCTTGCAAAAGGGGAGGATGCTATATTCTGCAGTGCTTTCCGTGCTGCTTCCCGTGCAGTCATGGCTTCATCCTCTGGTCCTTTCTTGGATCTAGTTCGTTCCCAATCGGAATCAGGCCTCTCGTACCTGTCCCTATGATGTTTTCTACTCCCTTCTTCTTCGGGGGTAGAACTCCGACCTCTGCTTCTCCTCTTTCTTGGAGATATCCTCCTTCGCTCGGGTGTTCGGATCCTGCTCCTCCCTTTTCGTGGAGAAGTTTTATGTCGCCTCGGGGTCAGACTTCTGCTTCTGCTCCTCCTTCCTCGTGAAGGAGCCTTTTGGTACTGTACCAAAGCGTATTCACTGTCTTTAGAATTTCTTCGAGATAGTCCAGAGTCTTCCGGATGTTCTCTGATTCTCTCTAATTCTCTGATCTCATGTTCTCGTTTTTTGATCAAACGAGCATATTCCTCGATTTCTTGTCTCTTCTTATCAAGAACGTCTTCGCTACGGTATATACTCCTGGAGTGTGCAATCGATTCATCCCCTCGATGGGATTTAGTCCTTCTCGTGGACTTCGATGCCGTCTCTCCATCCCTATTTCTGGAGTTGCCATGGATAGTAAGGGGGTGGCCCTTACTCGTGGTCTTTTTGTGTCCTCCTTCGGGCTTTCTCGGAGCCCCGGGTGGAGACTTATCCCCTCCTCCAATTAGCACATCCTTCGGGTCGTGTGGCGTTGCTGGCTCTACTTCCACCATGGTCGTATTTCAAAGGGAACTCTTTCGTTTCCCACAGACGGCGCCAATTGTAGGTGGATAAATTCAAGTAGTGCTTTGAACAGCACTGGAATGCAGCGGCTCCACGTGCCTCTTGAACGTAACCCTAATTCGTCAGAGAAACCCTTATCCTGCAAAACAGACAAGGAGTGAGCGCACCTTTGCCTCTCGTGGCAAAGGCCCTCCGATGCCTTTGTTAGTATTTCGTACTAATGATCAAACCCTAATTATCAGTAGGAAAGCAATAAGAATGCAGTGTATTGCGTACCTTTCACCTCTAGGTTTACCTCATATTTATAGATTTATGGATGCTTGCTGTCCAAGCATCCATGTTGCCATAGGATTCCTAACTCGTATAGGAAACCCAGGATATCAAGGAGTCTTGTTTCCTTTATCAGTTTATGGAAAAGAGTCCTTTTAGGAATCTTTTCCTTTAAGAGCCGAACATCCCATATTCGTTGGGTATCTTTCTCAGATCCTATATTCTTGGGATCTTTATCCCTTTATGGGATATGACTACTCTGGAACCTTCCAGAATGTTCCCTCAAATAGTACTTCTCTCTCTGTTCGGCCATCTCATGGCCGAACAGATGGCCTGGACCAATTACCTCACGTGTTACTGGTCCTGAGGAAATAATTTGAACCATATCCTTTGTAAGGAGCTTTCCTCCTGTTCGGCTCTCTCTTGCCGAACAAGTTTCTATGAACAGTGGCATCTCATGTCACTTTTCTTGTATTTGGTCCTAATAACATCTCATGTTATTGTACCGAGAATCGTACAACCTCTCTGGACTATTGACTTCTCATATCAGTGGTCCACAGTGCGTTGACCCTCAGTTGACCATGCTCGGGCTCATTTTGCACCTGTTCGGGAATACCTCCAGCTGAGAAGGGTCCTAGGGTTGAAAATTCCTATTTTCAATCTTCTCTAACATTTCCTATTCCAACTCTATTTTGTTATTGAAAGATAGAAAACAATAAAATTTCATTAACAAAAAAAAGAGCCAGATTTTGTAATAAAAAAGGGAAGTTTTTGAAACCTTAGTGCTCCCTCTCTCCGTAGCAAGGTGAAATCTTCTCTAACTTTTCCTATCCCAACTCTCTATTGTTATGGGAAGATGGAAAGTAAAAAACATTAATGTATAAAATTAGTGCAATACAAATCGTAAACTAAATAAAAGGGTAAGAATGTTATATTTTTGTTTATCGGTTGATCAATTTTAAGTTTTTTGGTGTGTGTGTTTTCTTTTTTGTTGTGTATTTTTTTTTGTTTATCAGTGGGGGGTGTTTTTTTTTTTGGGGTAGAGTAGAAAATGAAAAACCAACTAAACTCTTTTGAAAGGCACTATCTTGTCAGGCGGGATGATGTGCGACACCATTCTATCTTTTTGATCAACTCCCATGTTTGCAAGCATATCCGCGACCTTTTTGGTCTATCAGTTGTTGCCTCTATTAAAAAGTGAGAATCGACTTGAAATTCCATTTGATTGTGCATTTTTTTCTTGCTATTGCTATTAGTATATATTTGAAGAATTGATTAAATATATTCTCGAGATCAGATAGTTTTGGATTGATTGGTTATTAACTGTTTAATTCTATAATTTGTTTCCATTTTTTGTTACGTGAACTTTTTCTGAAGCTCATATGAATTATTTTAGAGAAGTTAAGTTTGTTTGTTGGTATGGTGCAAAATGCGTTTCATTCGTACATAAAGGTGCAAACAATTGAAATGTACTCAAGTGTTCCCACTGTGATCGATCACAATATTTGTGCTTGAAGTGAGAATGCTTTGGTTGTGCTAGAACCTCACCACTATGTTTTATTTTGCTTTCTCTTTTGATTTTTTTTTTTAAATAACGGCTTTTTAGAGAAGTCGAATTCATTGGTGGGGTCGTTAAAAATATTGGAGCTTAGTTCATTGTAGTTATGTTGAGAATGTGTTGTGTCATGCCTTGAGGCATGAGAACAATCGTTAGATATATGGTTAACATTTTAATCGAGTATAATAGGTAAGTGTTCAGGCACAAGTAATAAAAGCTAGATATATTCTGCCTTGACTTTATTTCAAAAAGACTCCTCGGAAAAACTTAGTTTCGTTGGTGAGAGTGGTCAATAGTAAAGAACCATAATTCATTTTAGTTATTCCAAAATGCATTGCGTTGTGCCTTCGGACACAAATTTTTAGCAGCCAAAAAAAGTAGGGTAATTTACACTAACCTCCCCTAGGTTTTTTGACAAATACATTGCACCCCCAACCTTTAAAACTTTTTACACCGGCCTCCTTTGTAAGGGAAAATAATTTCACTTGATTTGATTGACTCCATTGTTTTCCGTTAGATTTGTGGATTCCAAGTTACTTGCTTTGAAAAAGAACTTTGTGTAACTCCCATTTTGGCCATAAGTTTCTCTCAGAGAATCCATACCTGGAAATTAATTATAAGATTTTTTGATACTACTAAATGGGTTGAAAAAGTAAACCGTAACTAGAAACTTGGAATCCACAACTCTTCGAAAGAATTGCAAAGTGTATCTTATTGAGCTCAATTATTCCCATTCAAGAGATGTTAGTGTGATTAATTAAAAGGTTTTAGGTCATAGCGTAGTTATCATAAAAATTAGGGAAGGTTTTTGTAATTTATCCTAAAAAGATGAATTAAGAATTATAAGGGTGGCAAATTAAACCCAAATCCATCCACTAAAAAATAGACCCAACCCAGCCCATTTATAAGTTGGATCAGAATGGGTCTAACCCATCTAACCCATTTATTAATTGGACTTAATTGGGTATTAATTGCACGACAAAAAAAAACCCAAACAGAGAAGTTAAATGCCGTTTACTTTCCTTTCACATGTCTGACTTCCCAAAGAATCGTCTCTCTCTCTCTCTCTCTCTCTCTCTCTCTCTCTCTCTCTCTCTCTCTCTCTCTCTCTCCATTCCTCTTCTCCTCTAGCCTCTTAGCTTCCCTTGTTGACTCAGTCAAAGTGCAAGGCTGCCTTCTTTCTTCTCCAAGTAATAAATCAGATGTCTTTCATAACATAAGACGAGCGTATCGACTGCAATATAAATTTCAAATTGGAGAAAAACACTTGAGGAAATACAAAAGCTTTTATCAAATCCAAGGCTCGGTGAGTGAAGATGCTGAAGAAGATTGTTATTTTCTCTGTTTGAAATTGCAGCTGGAAAGGGGTTCTATGTGAGGAACAAACTCATCTGGTCGCGAATAGTAAAAAATAAAAATAAAAAGTAGGCTGCAATTCTGGTAGTTGTTCCGTTTTTCTCCGTTTCGATTTTTGCTTCCCACATGATGTCATTATGATAAAAGATGAGTGCCTTATTATCTGTCGTTGGATTCCTTCATTTGTAAGGTGTCACTCTCTCATTAAAATTCTCATACAATTCTCACAATTTTCACAGAGGAATTCTCATAGAGGATCTGGATCCGTTGCACACGTAGGGTTTACATTTGAAGATTCCTATTTGGACACTTTCTATTATTGGTCATTTTAGTTGTAGAGGGATAGTATAGTAATTTTATAGGGTTATTTTAGCCATTTAAATTTACATGGGTAATATGGTCATTTTAGTGTACATTGGTATTTTACTCATTTTAAATTTTAGTATATAACATGTAATTGGATTAATAGACAGGTCGGGTTTGATTTTAAATAAATGGGTCGGATTGAATATGGGTAATTGAGCTCATAATCAATGGGTCTAAATGAGTTAATGGCCCATTAAAAACTCAACCCCCATTTACAATTTATCTAATTTGACACATTCAGAAATACTACTCCACTATTCTTCAAAACGGTGGGACCAAATCTCAATCACAAGTCACAACGGCACAAATTCCCAGCTCTCAGAATTTCCGTTTGACCGAAAAAAAAATTCCTAACTTTCTCTATACTACTCGCACAAGTTCCACTATCACGACGGTCTCTCTCTCTCGTCTACACAACTTCGAACAAACCCTAAACCTTTTCTATCGCTCGAACACGTACTCCACGGAATAATATTTCACCAATCTTGATCGCTCGATCAATATTCAACTTCCTTCGCATCACTCGCAATGGTACTTTTCTACACACTCATCGCCGCTCAGATTCGGTTCTTGCTCCAAAGCCTTGACGAGTCCAATTCCGACTCCGTCTTCCGTGAGCTCTGTCAGGTTTTTCTCACGCACTCTCTCACTCTCATTCTCTTTACGTTCGTGCATAAATATGATATGATATGATATGGACACACATGCAAGCGTATACGTGCATATTATAGTAGTTGCTTTGGTTGGTTATGATCGGATTGTATTCGGTTGAAGTCGAGTTTTGATCATAACTGATTACTACTTCGTTTAATTGAACATATTGAATATCTCGTTTTTAAGGATCTTCATAACTTTCTTTTACAATATTCTTTACGTACTTTATTTGGTTCTCCAATGGTTTAGGGTAGACTTGTGCCCTAAGTCACATAATTCGTGTTCACGAGCATGGGGGTGCGAGAGCGGGAGCACGAGAGCCTTGATCTTTAGAAGAGCTGTAAGACAGAGCGTCTCCGTGTATTTTCTTTATTTACTTACATTTTTATGTGTCATGCATAATATTTTGAATAATCACATGGTAAGTAGTAAAATTTCATGCCCTAGAAAAGAAAGATATTCGTAATTTAGAAGTACCCTTTCGTAAAGGAATATGGTCATTCAGTCAATCAAACCTGTTGAAACTTAAAATTTACAACCTGTAGAGATAATAAAGAATATAGTTTCTGTTTATACAAGATGTAATTTATTTCGATGTAGATATTATTTCTTTTTGGGGATAAAGTAATTGTTCTGGTTGTGTATATGCAAAAACCTCCTCTTTTGGTACAATAGCACAACAGATAGAGTTTTGAAACAACATGACAAGGTCTGTTGTCCAATTCATTGCCGCTGCAATGATATAGTTGCTAGGCAGCTTGTCCACGCGTGCAAGGGATTGCAGATGTCCTTTGAACTCAACACATGGTGGCCTACCATTGGCTTAAACAAGGATCCAGCCGACAGATCGCGAACTTAGTCCCTATTTACCAAACTGCATCTAGATTCCAGCTGGTTTTCCGTTTGTGGATTCCTAAGCTAATGCGTAGTTGAGGGGTATCCAACGAATAATGTGACTAAGGTTGTGCCCTACCAAAAATTGTGTTCAATGGTGGATAGTTAAACGGTCACAAGATTGTAACCTTGGAGGAGGCTAATGTATATGGAGTGGCGGATTATGCTTTTGAGATTAAATTTGGTATTGCATTTCTTTGAGAAAATTAGGGTGGTAAACTCCATAACTCGAGTCAATGTGTAAAGAATTCTATTTGAAGCTTCCCCGGTTCACGTCGATCTCCCGAGATTTAGTAGATTGGTTTTTAAGTGTACTCGTGAGCTTATCAAGCCAAGCTAAACAAAATAACGAGTTTCAAAATATATTAAAGTTTGGTCTATTTATAAAAGGAGCCGATATTGAAGGAAATCTTACCAAGCCAAGCGTGAGTTGAATTTGACTAACTTGGTTGATATGACTTATTTTTGTAATATCTAAATTGGTCTAAGGACTTGCTTTGGTTGCAGTGTTTCCTGGTACAAAAAAAACAGTATAATCAAACTAAAATAATTCTCTGACATATATTTCTGGGGCTTTGATGGTTGAGATTGAAACATACTTTCTCAGACTACCCTATAGACTACACCACAGGGAGTCGGACATGAACAATTAGATTATTTTATCGAAACCATGGAAGGAGTGTTGATCGGCATTGCGTAACTTGATAAATTACTAATAAATGGAAATTTGTGGAACAATTCAGAAAATTTCAAAATAATTTGTTTTTAAAATAAATAATCTGGAATGCATTGAACTATAGAATTGGATTGGATTGGTTTGGGTCCGAGGGTCATGACATGTTGGTATAGATAACTTAATTCCTAAATATTTTAAATATTTAAACCCGAACTGGCCAACCCAACTTTCAGGCTTGTTTAGTGACCGGTTGGCACAAACTGGAATGTTTAAAACTTACCATTTCTTGTTATTATGTCTTGAAGATGCTCTTTGCATGTAATGTATTTGGTGTTTCACATGTAAGACTGTATGATGTTGGTGAAACTCGTTAGTTTGCTATTTTCATACTGGCGTGATGTGATTTGTCATTATATTGATGAATGTGATCTTAGTTCTAAAAGGCTCGAAGCGCTAAGGTTCCCCATAGCCTAGCACAAGCTTGAATTATTAAGATAGAAGGAACATCTTTCTGTGAATGGAACCTACTAAAAGGGTTTGGCCTGTCATATATTGAGGCACTTTCTTTTGATGAACCTGGGACTTCTTTGGTCCTAGGAGTGCATTTGACAACAGTGGATGTGTTGTGTCAATTTTAATGTCCATAGGAGCAACTATAGTTGATCTTTCTTATTTGTCATAGGAATTATTGGGGTTCTACTGCAATCATTTCTAGTTGATTTACTCATGGGTGATATTTGTTTGTTGACTATGGATGTGAGGGAAGCATACTGCCGCTCCAAATGGTAAGTTTCTTGATCCATATTGTGTTGCTGCATCTTTCCTCTGTGTGTCAGTCCCTTGATACCTTATTTTGACCAACTATTGTTTGGTTATCAGGACAAAACTTCTGCATAGGCCAAATTGATCAATTGTTGAGAAGTTCTGTTGTATTAGAGTCTGCCGAGCAAATTCAAAATGTTATTATGTTTTTGGATTGCTCGGAGGGCCTTTCAGAGAAGTTCTGCTGTATTAGAGTCTGCCGAGAAAATTCAAAATGTTATTATGTTTTTGGATTGCTCGGAGGGCCTTTCAAAGCATGTGGATTCCTTTATGCAAATGCTATATTTGATGGAGCCAAAGGAGAGGACTCCATTGATATTCTCTCCATTGCTTTCCCATGATACAGTCGAGGCCAGGTTCTTAAGTTACTTATCTCTATCTTCTTCTTCTGCTGATGATGATGATAATGAACTATAAAATGATAAAATTGTTTTTCTTCATGTATTCTACCATTTAATTTGGTAGTAACCATATTAATAATCGTAGTGCCATGTGTGGTTATTCTAGGAATATGGATTTGTTCTACGGTTGTAGAGAAAATGAGTTTGATGCAATTTTGGCGGAGATGGTGAGTAAAACCAACATGTTGTCTATTATGTCGGAGCTAGGTTATGGATGCACAATTGATGCTTCACATTGCAATGAGGTGTTATCTCTTTTCTTGCCACTCACTGAAGCCACGCTATCAAGAATACTTGGTACAATTGCCCACACGCATACTGGTCTCGTGGTCAACCAAAATTATTGTTCAACGTTCTACACTTCTATTGGTGGCAGTGCCACTTATGACTAATCATGTCTGAGCTCTTGGAATATTGTTGTCTTCGTGGATTCAATTAAGCAACTTGTAAGTTCAATTGATTATTTAGCTTTCAGTTAATAGTACCATCTTCATCCCTCAACAACGTGACTAGGCAATATTGGTTTCTCACCAAGACATTGATGTTTCTGACATTAGGCTCCTGATGCCAACTGGATGCACGTTACGGAGAATCTGGACCATGAGGGTTTTTACCTTCCTAATGGCCACACATTTTCCCTTTTCATGTCCATTTATCATCGTGCATCTCAGGTATTATGTTCGCGTCTGTATTGGACATTGCAATTTTACTTCTTGCGGAGCTAAGATGTAATCAATACAAAATGAAATATGCAGGAACCCTTTCCGCTGCATGCCTTATGCAGGCCAGTTGTCTTTTTTGAGATACGTTGTTTCAGCACCACCAGAAGTATTTACATTTGCCCATTCTTCTAGGAAGCTGGTATGGTTTGCCGCATGTCCTCGTATATTACATTTGCATAAACTTTTTGTGTTGTTCTTTTTCCTGCTTATGGCTTTACCGTTTATTTCCTGTAGGCGTGTGTTAATCCATTAAGTGATAAGGTGGTTCCACAAAGACTAACAAATCATGCGTGGAAATCTCTTGACCTTCTGGAGGTGTTGCGCCGGCTAGCTGAAAGGGACCATGCTAAATCTGTTCGACAAATTTTGGAGTCGCCTTTTAAATAATGCCCTGAACTTTTGTTGCTTGGGATTGCTTAGATTAATATATTTACTTCCGGTTTTTTTTTTTCTATTTCTTATGGTGATTTGTCACTCTCTGTGTGCAAGTAGTGAAATCAAGTGTTGCTTTTGCAGACTCCTATAATCTACTTCAATATGAAGTGTTTTCTGCTGTCTTCCCCATAATAGTTGCCTATGCCACTGGAAGTAGTATCGTTCTGCAGCTTTGGCAATCTATTCCCAAGCTTGTCTTGCAAGGATTTCTGGATATAATGAGAATAGACCAAGGCAACATGGTTAAAGTTTTGGACATTTGTTAGGAGTTGAAGGTAAAACTGATTATTATTCGCTGTTTGTTTATTAGCTATTTGAAAAATTGGGAGTACTATTTATATAAGATGATTAATCGAAAAGACTATTTACTTGAGATGTACTATTTAACTTATCCTGATTCGTGAGTCAGAAGACCTTATCCTAATTGTGAATTGCATCCATTCAGAAAACTAAAGCAAAAAAATCAATGGGAAAGTTGTTTTCAATGATGAACACTTGTGTAATGGTAACTGGGAAGACACTTGCCTCCATAAGAAGTATTGCGCCAACACAATCATTGACAGTATGGTAGCATATCGTTTATGCTATGGGTTATGGAAATTCATAAATGTATGTGAGAAAACTGGTTTAGATGGCTGGGCATGTGTTACCAAATGTTGTCAAGTGTACCAGTTGGAAAACTGCAACTGTTCAGTTTGTCGTTGTTGCAGGAAAGGTAGTCCATAGAGGGGACAAGGAATCACTTATAAAACTTGTGGTCTTGGGCATATCACCGAATGGAAAATTGATGGTATTCTTGGGAGGCACAACTTTTTAGTAAAAACACAGCTGAATATGATTAATTGTTTCTTTACATGTCCTTTGTTGATTTTTTTTTTATAATGTTTTTGCTCCTTACTCTTTATGCTTTGCTATTGTTTGTTTATCTAGTTTCTTAGTTCATGTCATATGGCAGATTTTGTCATCCATACTGGAGCAGGTGCCAATTTACTTCAGCATCATATAAGAACTCATAAAGATGTATTCGTAAATTTTAGTTCATGCTCAAGCTTTAAGGTTATTTTTTTGTCAATCGGTAGTCAAGGCTTTAAGTTCATTAAGTCAACAAAATCCTTCGATTCTACGCTAGTATGTAATATCCCTATTGCTAACTTCAGGAGTGCCTCGAGTTTTTAGAGGAGATGCTTTTTACACCAGAAGCTCTTTCTGAAGATTCCTTTCAACATTCTTGCGGTCTTGCAAACTTAAATCTCAACATTAGTTCAACCATTTTGAAGGTTCAATTTATTTACTTGTGTTATGTTTTATGCTATTGATCTTCCATGATTTCTTAGTTCATTCGGTGGCTTGTAACAATATGATGATTTTTAGGCCCTTGATACTAATGCTATACATATTAGAGCATCCGCAATGTAATAATCAAAATTGGATAATCAAAAGTTGCCACATCATCTTTTGGTTATCCATTTAAGACATTGCTAAGGTTAGCAATATAGAGGTCCACAATGTAATAATCAAAATTGGATAACCAAAACTTGCCATATCACCTTTTTAAATTTCAAAATTCTAAAAACTAAAATTTTTTACAATAATTTGAATACTCTTTTTGAGAGAAAAAAACAGTTTTTTTTAAGAAAATAGTTTAGTGAATTTATTTTAAATAGTTTTTTTTTTCAAAAAGAAAATAGTTTTAAAAAAACTTTTTTTTTTGAAAAACTGTTAGAAACTGTTTTTCTAATAATAAAAAAACAGTTTTTGTGTAAAAACAAAAGAGTTTTTTTTTTTGTAAATACTATTTGTTTTTTTTAAGTTTCTGAAAAAAAAAAGTTTTTAAAAATAATTTCTGGAAACAATATTGATTGAGAGAGAGAGAGAGAGAGAGAGAGAGAGAGAGAGAGAGAAAAGGTTTTTATGTAATGATAGGTGTACTTGATTGAGAAAATATGGGGACCATTAGATTTGATTATTGGCAAAAGGTTGCTAGTTTTGATTATTCAAAGGCCAATATCTGATGAGTTGCTAAGAGGTTGCTAAGTTTGGTTATTACAATGTGAGCACTTTTTTGAACAAACATTGCTAATTTTAACAACATTTTAATTTTGATTATTACATTGTGGATGCTCTTACCTCTGAGAAGCTCTCTGAGGAACTAAAAAGGTTTTGTAAGGCATCCATGGATGTAGGTCTGAGACTGCAGAATGTTAGGAGTTCAGATTCAACAACACCTGATGAATGTTCAGATGATATAGAGGCAGAAGCAAACACCTACTTCGTGAATTATTTTCTGGCTTTGTAAGACCACTCCGTGACTATATGCAAAAGGCCTTTTTTCGTCATATATCTCTTTCACCTAGAAATTGTATACATTCATCGCATCTTCTTCTCCATAGTTTGATTTGTGGATTGCATTATGCAACGTAGAACTCTTGAGAGTGACTGCTTCCCATTCTATATGGATGGTTTTATTCTTACCTCACATTACAGCTTCTACCACACATGCGTTTTGTGTGATTGATATTTTTTTTAATTTTTGTCATAGTTTGTTAGTGCTATCTTGGCATAGAACAATTCTTATCTGTTCCACCTCAACAAAGCTTGTTTAAGTTGTTTGTGCAATATACCAACATTAGAATTTATCATAGCGAAGTGGTTTATCTAGTAAAGTAATGTCGATGTCATTCACTCGTGTTACTGGGAAGGCTAAGTGTGATATCTATTGTCATCATTTAAACTTCAACTCCTGACAAGCTTTTTTGTAATTGGCAGGGAGCAATTGAATTTTTAGCGAGTGATACAAAAGCTATCTGAGGAGTGCTGTTTATTCCTTTGATATCCAGAAAGACAGCTTAATACTACAGCTGTTCTAGTAGGTTTGATCAGTGTTGTCAAAATCGTACGCTACGCGATACGTATCGTACGATACGTATCGTATCGTATACAAATATATACGTATCGACCGTCGTACCGTGTTTGAACAGAAATCGTACGCTAAGCTTGGAGTATCGTACGAGTCGATACGTATCGGGATACGAGATGGTATCGTACGATTTCATAACACAGTAAAAACTTACCTTTTTAAACCCCCGATTCAATTTTGATCTCATACGGGCCATACCTTTACTCTTTTACCCACTGAGATACACCATGGACGACTCCTAAGCCCTAGTCGACTCCACTCTCCGACTGCTACTCTCCGATCTCTGACGTAATCGACGGTGAAAGGATTCCTCTCTCCGAGACTCCGACTGCTACTCTCCGATCCCTCTCCGATCTCTGAAAGCTTTGCCCTTTTCGTTGACTGAGAGGTATGGTTTTCATCTGATCTCTGAAACTGTGCTCCTTTCATCCGATCTCTGAAAGCTTTGCCCTTTTCTTTAAGACTTGGAGAGGGTGCGTCCGTGAGTGCTCTGTTTTTTTTGTGTTTGGGTAAAGTGGGTTCTACTGCTCTGTTTTTGTTGCTTTATGCAAGTAGTATGTGTGTGTAACATATATATATATATATTATATACACAGTAGCAGCAGACAGCACCGACCCTTTATATATGTATTATATATATATAGTAAAAGCCCACCAGAGCCTTTACGAAAGGAGCACAGTTTATACATGCCCACTGGTCCTCTTTGACTCCATTATTCATGGACACCTACCAGTCCACCACCGACCCTCTTTTTTTTTTTTCTGTTTTCAAATCTCTTTCTTGGGACCACTACTCCATTAAAATAAGTGAAGCATGTTCCTTTCTCATTCCACTAAGAGACAACAAAAACATAGCACTGTTTTTGTTTTTGTTTTTTTATCATCACAGACTCACAGCACTGTATTTTATTATTCAACCATCCCATGACTTTCTTTTACAGTTTTAAATATTTTTTATGCAATCTTTTGTATTGTTTTGTAGTTTTATGGCTCCACCGAAAAAGAAAAGTAAGAATGCGGTAGATCCCACATGGAACCACTGTGTACGTGCTACTGAGCTAACAGATCCTGAAGTTGTTGATAACACTAGACTAAAACTAGTGTGCAATTATTGTGGTAAGACATTGTCCGGTGGTGTGAGTAGAATGAAGCACCACTTAGCTCGTACCCATCATAATGCAAAACCTTGTGAAAAAGTTTCAGAAGATGTTACAAATATGTTTCTAAAAATATTGGGAGAGTTGAAACAAAGAAATTGCATTGAGCAAGATGATGTGGATTGCTTTGATGAGGTGGAAAATGTGATATCTAAAAGAGGAAGTATGGATCAATATGTAAGCAAAACAAAGGCGAAACAAGTCACTTTGCCTTCTATGTTGAAGGATCGAACAAAACCATGTGTTGACATATGTAGAATGATATATGCAGAGGCTTTGCCCTTTAGCTTGGTTAAGAGTTCATGGTTTCACACCGCCGTACAATCAATTGGGGAATATGGCAAGGGTTTGAAACCTCCTTCATATCATGAGGTTAGAGTCACATTCTTGAAGAAAGAGGTTGATAATGTGCATTCAACTTTAGACAAGTACAAAAGTGAGTGGAAGAAAACGGGTTGTTCTTTGATGTCGGATGGATGGCAAGATGGGTGTGGACGTTCTATCACTAATTTTCTTGTTAATAGTCCAAAGGGAACCGTTTTCCTAAAATCATTGGATACCTCCTCAATTATCAAGAATGGTGTTGCTTTGTTTGAGTTGCTTGATAATTTTGTTGAGGAAATTGGTGAAGAAAATGTAATACAAGTAGTGACCGATAGTGCATCCGCTTTTGTCCTTGCCGGTGAGTTGCTAATGGACAAGAGGAAAAAACTTATTTGGTCTCCATGTGCGGCTCATTGCATTGATTTGATGCTTAAAGATATTGGTAGGCTACCGGTGCATCATGACACAATCACCAAAGCAAAGACACTCACTGTTTATATCTACCGACATACTTGGGTGCTTAATTTGATGAGGAAGCATACAAAGAATCATAACTTAGCAAGGCCCGCCGTGACAAGATTTGCCACCGCTTACCTCACTTTGAAAAGTATCTTGACTCAAAGAAATGGGCTTAGAGCCATGTTTACTTCTTCGGCTTGGTGTAAGAGTTCTTATGCCAAGACTCGTAACGGGTTAGATGTCCAACAAATAGTGTTGGATGCTAAGTTTTGGAATGCAATTAGGTATTGCTTGAAAGGTGTACTTCCCTTGGTTAAAGTCCTAAGACTAGTTGATGGTGATGCAAAGCCCGCCATGGGTTATATTTATGAAGCAATGGATAGGGCAAAAGAACAAATTGAAAAAAATTTCAACAAAGTGAAAAGAAGATATGCTGCGATTTGGAAGATTGTTGATGAGCGTTGGGCATTGCAACTTCATCGACCTCTTCATGCGGCGGCTTATTTTCTTAATCCTAGGTAACATTTAATCTGTCAATAATGAAATCATTTCTTCTTGTGACTTTCTATCATGAACGTAAGTTTCAATGTTCATTTTAGGTTTCATTATGATGCTTCATTTGAGGCGGATGAGGAAGTGAGATTGGGATTGTACACGGTCATAGAAAGGATGTATCCGGGTATCCAAGCAAGATTAAAACTTGATGCCCAAATGGACAAATTCCATAACGCCGTTGGTATGTTTGGCATTGATATGGCCGTTATAACTAGAGAGAAGAAACAACCGGGTATTAACTCTCATCTTAACAATGTTTGTCAATGTTTCTTTCTTATACTAATTTAGCTTTCTCTTTTTAGGACTATGGTGGGAGAGCTATGGAGGTAGTTGCAAAGAACTCCAAGAGTTAGCCACGAGAGTTCTATCCCTCACATGTAGTGCTACCGGGTGTGAAAGAAATTGGAGTACCTTTCAACACATCCATTCAAAGAAAAGGAACCGGTTAGAAGCACAAAGATTGAATGCATTAGTCTTTGTTAAGTACAATCTCACTTTGGAGTTGAGGCAAAAGAAACGAGAGGAGAATGGTGATGCTTACGATCCTATTTGTCTCTCCGATATGGAATCCGATGACGAATGGATTACCGAAAGAGAAGACCCATGCTTACCACTAGACCCTTCATGGATGGATATGAATGAGTGCTTTGAAGTTAATGAGGGAGAAACTAGTAGAAAAGGAAGTAGAGGTATATTTCATTGGATGCAATCATGCAATCTTTATCTTCTTTCAAATAATTATATTTATGTATATGTAAATGCAATAGTTAATTGGTTATTGCTTCCATTTTTATAGGACCAAGAAACCTTCAAAATGACAGAAAAGGCAAAAGGAAGTTTGTTGGAGAAGAGAATGAGGTTGAAGTTATTGATGATGATGTAGAGGAAGAAATAGAGGAAGAAGAAGAATATATTGGTGATGATGGGGTGGTGCTTGGGGATGACCTTGAAGATGATGATGATCTTTACGACATTACCGTGAGAGAGGAATAGGAGATTTGAGCAAAAAGACAAACTTGATATGTTTGGTTTACTTGTTACTTTTGACTTTTGAGCTTTTAAGTTGGCACATTAGTAGTAAATGGTTATGAATCATGCAATTAAGGTGGATAGAGGATGTCAGTCTCTAATACTTGATCTTTTGGTACACCTTACTCTTTTGGAACACTTTAGATGGCCTAAGATGTGTTATTTTGCATCCTAAATGCTTTTCTTTTTCATATGTCCTATCAATTTGTAGTTTATTGCAATGTATTTATGATTAATTAGTGTAAATTAACTTTTGTTACCGTATCTTACGATACTCGATATGTATCCCGATACGATACGAAAAATCATAAAACCGATACACGATACGTATCCCGATTTGAAAACCTTGGGTTTGATTCCTTATTACTTTCCGAGTTTTTTCTCCCTTTTGCTGAGGTAGGAACCGTAGGATGCATGGGGAAGGGAGAATTGGCCATGGTTGAGCCAAGGGTAACAAGGCATAATTGAAAAATTGTTCACTGTTATGTACTGCGATCGAGTTACTACGATCCTTTTCTAGGTATTGCTTCTAGGTAGGGGTGGCAAATGGACAAGTTTGGGCTAAATTGGGCAAGTTATAAGTGGGTTGGTTCTTTAATGGGTCATTGACCCATTTAGAACCCATTAGTCATTAGCCTAACTACCCTTACCCAACCCAACCCAACCCATTTATTTAAGGGAAAATAGTGGGGTGCACGCGCGAGTCCACTCGCCCATTTGAGAACTGTTTTCTGTGAGTTCCAATGCATGACGTTACCCATTGAAACTGATTGAATTTTTTTGTCCAAATGACAATATTAACCCTCATACCACTTCTTTCACGCAGACCAGTTTCCAGACCTAAATAGATCAAAATTGCAACTGACTTGCAAATCCATCACCGGCTGAAAAAACCGGCAACTCTGTGATAGCAAATATTATGGTGTACTGATTCCAAGTCAATTGACTCACATAAACCCAGAAACCCCTCTTCTCTCTCTCTCCCCGGCCTCCCCCTCTCTGAAATTTCGTATTCTTCAGTTTCTGAACTTCGATTATGAGTCAATGATACAGGTTGAAGACAAAACAGTGGTGAAGAGAGAGAAGAGCGTGTGTCTCATCCTTGGATGGAAACCGAACCGGAAGAATTTGCCTAATATTTACTGACCCTCTGCCTCCTCCTCCTCCAAAGAACAAGTCTTTGAGCTTTTTTCAAATACTCTTTTTGTTCACCATTAATTGATAACAATTTGAGGCACGTATTTTTTTTCTTGAGCTCTTGAACTCCAACAAAGGTGAGGATCAACTGTTGCAATTCTATGGTAGTATGTTGGAAAACAAATCTTTTTTTGATAGGCGAAAACAAATCTTAAGAGTAGAATAAATTTGATTCTCAAACACCCCCACTCCAAAACAAAAACAAAAAAAAATCCTCCACTCCAGTACCCATGTAAATCTCAGGGAGATGTACTGATTGTAATACAAGCTCCATCACAAAGCTCAAAAAAAAAAAATTTAATTGAATACATAATTTCCAACTTCAAGCCGAATTTCACACAAAAAATTCCAAATCAAAACCCCAAAACTAAAAGCCCCTTTTCCAAAATTCCCAAATTTCACTGCAATCATTTAGGTTTGCACTTCGTTGATCAGCATTTCGTCTGACAAAGTAAATATGGGCGTCCTCCCAATCCTGTTTTGAGCTTGTGGCCGGCGGTGAGAAGCTAAGACGCAGGGGGACGCCGTCGGCGGTGGTGCCGCTAAGGACCCTGTTTTTCCTGAAGTGTTTCGTTTCTTTCAAGCGATTTGCCTGAAGGTTGAATTGAAAGAGATATGGTATATCTGGTGGGTGGAACCCAGGTAGCATTATTGAAGGGGTGTTTTGGTCATTTACTTTCCAATGTTAAAATCTTCTACTTTTCACTGACATTTTGTATAGTAAATGTCTCATAGTATTGTCATTATTGTCCCGGGAAACCCGCCTACCATCCGCCTATTGGGCGGTATATAGAAGGACCCTTTATTTAAAACTAGACTCGATCTGTCCATTAACTCAATTACAAAAAAAATTTTGAACGGCATTAACCCAATTACATATATGTTAAAATTTTAGAATGACTAAAATATCCATGTACGCTGAAATGACCATATTACCCATATGCATCTAAATAACTAAAATACCCATGTACAATAAAAATACCATATTATACATCTAAATGACTAAAATACCTATCTAAATTGGCATTTTGTGGTAAAAGAAAACTAAGAGAGAGCACGCTGTAGCGAATGTTGTTAGAAAGGTTCAGATAATCAGGGTGGGTTTGGATTAAAAAGTAGGGAGTGATTTTTTTCGTCTTTATTCAAAAAAAATTTGCATTTGGTAGTTTTGCGTCAAACATTTGTGAATTATGTCTTTGTCTCAACGAGAGGAACTGAAAAAGTAAAAAAAAAATTGATAGTAACTCAATTTTTTTAAAAAGTACAAAAATAGACAATCAAGATGTAAATGCAATCTAACTGTAAAGAAATTGAGTTAAAAAAAAAAAACCGACCTCATGAGATTTTCAGAAATTGGGTTAAGAAAGATGATCAAAATATTTTAAGTTGGGAGAGGGTAAAATTGTGAGAAATTTTAATCAAATCTGGAGGGTATAACTGTAACTTAGAATGAAAGGAACGTCCTCTTTATTTTATTTTGATTTTTGTTTGCTCTGTTTAGAGGCAAGCCCCATTTGAGGAAACACAGTGATGAAGTTCATAGAGTAAAAATGGGTTAAGTACTCTTTACTTTGTAACAAGAACAGAGGGGAAGGATTAATTTACTCTGTGTGATGTGTTATTTCTTTGTACTTCCATGTATGAAATACTATATGGTGTTGCTTTTATGTTCTTTACTAATGTGAATCAAAAACCTTGGGTTGATCTATTTCTTTCTACTTCTATTGCGGTCGTCTACACGTACCTCGACATCTCTCTCGAGTGGTGGTGGGGTATGTTACCTAGAACACGGATCATTCCGGTACGAAGAACGGGAATAGGAATGCGGAACGCCACATGCTTAAATTGTGGTACGCTAGGGGTAAGCTTCTATAGATAACAAAACTAAAACTTACTCTTCCAACAATAAACATCCAATGCAGCTAAACATTGTTTGTCAAATTATTCATACAAAACACATATCTAGGAGTGTAAAGACTGAACTTTTTACACTTTCTCCCCCCGAAATTCCATTTTCTCTCTATTTTTACCATTATAAGTTGACATTTTGGGAAAAACTAAGGGAATCGCTTTGGATCACTAAATTTTCCATCTTGGAATGGTTGTGTACCATGTTTTGGAACGTTAGTGCCAAAACGTAATTCGCTAGGGTAGTAGAGTTCCTTGTTAACATAGTGAAGATGCAGGTTCAATCGGGGGAAAGAGAGAATCGTGCAAAACATGAGGAGAGGGGTAAGTGAGACTGAAGGGACGTTGTGCCGGCTGTGGTGTGGTGGGTGTTGGCGCCGGTGATGGTGGAGATAGTGGTGGTGGTGGTGAGAGAGAGGGGGTGGAAGGTTGGAGTAAGGAGAGAGAAAATGTTTTTGATTTTGAGTTTTTTTTTTTGGCTGTAACAAGTTGGTGGGACTAGTGGTGACGTGGCACACCACGTAGGCTGTTGTGGTTGCGGTTGAGGTTGAGGTTGTGGTTGTGGTGGGTTGTTTGTGTACGTAGCATTTCCGATAAACAAATAAGATGTTTACACAATGGAAACTATTCCCAAGTACGGTGTAAGCAAAAAGCTAAGCACAAAGGAGGGGAACAAAATAATGGTCCAGGAAGAAGCTCTCAGTTTAATGGTAGACATGATTATAGTAATTAGACTAGTTATTTATTTTAAATCAGGATAAGTAGGTGTGTATTACGCAAAAAGGCCCAAAACCAGCGTCACCTCTTAAAAATTAAGTTTGGTAAAATTTTGAATCTTTGAATCAAGTTTGGTAAAATTTTGAATCTTTGAATCGTATTCCCATCAAAGGAATGATACGGTTGAAAACTGCTTGACTAAACACTATATTTGAGCTCACCAATGAAATCAACAAGAATAAGGATAATTGCGTACAAATCATTTATTAATAAAGGATAATTGCGGCTTGGAAACGACAGTCCCCGAACAGCCGTGTTCCTCTCCGAAACATCTCGGAAAATAGTCCCAAAACCCAGCCCCCGAAATGATCCTGTTTCACTCTGAAAACAACCCGAACACGGCCCGTTTTGACTTCAAAACAGTATCGGATCGGCCACCCCGAGGCCCCCGTTCCGGTCACCTTCTCCGTTTGATGAAAACCCACCAATATCATTCACTACATTTTCGACCGAACTCGAGGTAGATTAATCGCTTCTTCTAAGTATATTTAGTTCCCATATAATCATTTTGAGAATTTGTAGTGAAGGAAATCATCCCCATGTATCAAATCCATGTGATCCGAACTTACCCTGTTTTCTGAAAATGAAACTCATTTGCACTGTAACTTGCACGTTAGTTTTTAAAAAGTCAGGTCTTGAAATTACAGTTTGCTCCATGTGTTTATGTTAATTCTCAATTCTACTCCTTTGGTAATTAGGTTTCGATTTCGACAGTAGACTAGGTTTGACTGGATTCTTGTTTGCACTATTGTTACATTGAAGTGTTTGGAATGACTAATACTAATTGTTTTACGGAACATGAATGTAATTATAATATGTTTAAACATTAACTAAACCTTATTTTAATAAAATATATTTATTTAGATATAAATATAAGCTCTAATTTTGTTATGGAAGAAACAATGTATATGACTACATTAAATAGGAGTATTAGACTACCCCAAAGAGAATTTAATCTAACAAAGTACATAGACTGATAGAAGAATAAAATTGTATATTTTTTTTTGTAACAAAGCCCAAATATTATTAAGAAAATTATTGGGTGGTTCATTATGACTATAGTGATAATAAATAATTTTTGCGAATAGAGATCATGATGAATTTTAACAAATGTTGGACATTAGAATAGTAACGTGAGGAATATTGAGAATGTTAATAAATGCCACGAGCTCAACATCGACAAAGCCAAACGACCGGTCGTACAGAAGGCACGACGGTCCTCTCCTATTCACTCCGAGGCCGTCATTGAAGAAGTCAACCGACTCCTGAACGCAGGGGCAATTAGAGAGGTCCAATATCCCAAGTGGCTGGCCAACACCGTCGTAGTCAAGAAAAAGAATGGCAAATGGCGTGTCTGCGTCGACCACTCAAACCTCAACGACGCCTGCCCAAAGGACTTCTTTCCTCTTCCCCGTATCGACCAACTCGTCGAAGCCACCTCCGGACACGAGCGACTCAGTTTCTTGGATGCGTACCGAGGCTATCACCAGATTGCCATGAGCGAAGGCGACATCGAGAACACCGCCTTCATTACCCCCCACGAGATCTTCGGTTACCTTGTCATGCCCTTCGGTTTAAAAAACGCCAGGGCAACTTTCCAGCAAATGATAACCAAAATGTTCGAGCGATTACTAGGCGACACTATGCTGGCGTACATTGACGACATGGTGGTCAAAAGTTTGCGCGCCGGTGATCATCTCACTCACCTCGCCGAAGTCTTTGAGATACTCAAGAACCACAAGCTCCGCCTCAATGCCGAGAAATGTGTCTTTGGTGTTAGCTCCGGCAAATTTCTTGGCCACCTCGTCTCCCGACGCGACATTGAGGCCGATCCTTCCCAGATTCGCGTTATTGATCAGCTCTCGGCTCCCCACAACAAGCGCGATGTTCAGCGTCTAACAGGCATGGCAGCAACACTGAATCGATTTATAAGTCGTTCCTCGGACAAATGTCAGCCATTCTTCGCACTTCTAAAGGGCAGCCGACGAAGCTTCAACTGGACAGAAGACTGTGATCGAGCCCTCCAACGACTAAAGGAGTATCTTTCCACAGCTCCTCTCTTCGTCACTCCTCAGAACCTGGAGGATTTGTTCCTTTACCTAGCTGTCTCCCCGCACGCTGTAAGCTCGGTGCTCGTCCAACAGGAGGGCCGGGAGCACCAACCAATTTATTACTCCAGCAAAACCATGACTCCCGCCGAGACGCGTTACCTCCCCCTAGAGAAGCTCGTGCTCACCCTCATCTCAGCCTCCCGAAAGCTTGCCCCGTACTTCCAATAGCATCGTATCATCATCCTGACCAAGTTCCCCCTCAAATCTCTTCTTCGGAAGGCCGATCTCTCCAACCGAATCTCACAATGGGCCGTTGAGCTTGCAAATTTTGAAATCCACTTTCAGCCTCGGACAGCAATAAAGGCTCAGGTGCTGGCCGACTTTATCGCCGAGCTTACACCGCCCAACATATCCGCTTCGGCACCCACCCCGAGCACTGAGGCAGTACTCCAGGCCAACCCTAGCACAACTTGGCAGCTTTTTCACGAAGATGTTTGGAAAATGTACGTCGATGGCGCCTTCAACAGCCGAGGCGCAGGTGCAGGCGTCGTTCTTCTCTCACCCTCTGGTGTCTTACACGAAAGCTCATTCTCCATCAACTTCCTAGCCTCTAACAACGAGGCCGAATACGAAGCATTGATCTCCGGACTCAAAACTACCGAGGCCATTGGCATCGAAGAGCTCGTCGTTTACAGCGACTCCCAATTGGTGGTTAACCAACTCTCCGAAGAATATGAAGCTCGGGATGATCGCATGCGTACCTACCTCAGTGCCGCAGTCCAGCTCATTCAACGCTTTAAAGCAATCAGAGTCAAGCACATCTCTAGGGAACAAAACGCCCACGCCAACACCCTTGCAGGGCTTGCTTCGGCATTTTCATGTACTGGACACCGTTCCATTTCCTTCAATTCTATTGACAAGCCCAGTTTTGAACTCGAAGATCTACAAAAGGAAGTACTCAACATAGAGCTTGGCCCGAGCTAGATGGATGAAATCGTTCTCTACCTGTGAGATGACGCCCTTCCCACCGACAAAAAGGAAGCTCACCGACTCCAAAATAGGGCCGCTCTTTTCTGGCTCAATCCCAACGGCAAGCTCTACTGAAGATCATTTACCGGTCCATATCTCCTGGTTGCACACCCACATCAAGTTTCGGGCATCATCGAAGAGCTTCATGCCGGCGACAGCGATTATCACTCTGGTGGACGGTCACTCGCCCACCGAGCCATCACTCAGGGGTATTGGTGGCCGACAATGAAGAAGGATTCTAAAGAATTCGTTAAGCGTTGCAAGAAATGTCAGATGTTCGCTCCCATCATCCATCAGCCGGCCAGGGACCTTAGCCCTCTCACTAGCCCCTGGCCCTTCTCCCAATGGGGTATGGATATCGTTGGAAAGCTCCCAGTCGCTCTGGGTGGATTCAAGTTCCTCCTAACCGCAACTGATTATTTCTCAAAATGGGTCGAGGCCGAGCCCCTGGTTACCATTGAAGAAACAGACGTCATCCGCTTCGTATGGCAAAACATCATCTCTCGCTTCGGTGTGCCGTTCGCCATAATTACTGACAATGGAAGGCAGTTTACAGGGCAGAAGTATCGGGCCCTGCTTGACGAATACGGTATCAAATGGGACACATCCACTCCGGCTTACCCCCAAGGCAACGGACAGGCCGAGGCTGCAAACAAGGCAATTTCATCTGGACTTAAGCGACGACTCGAGTCACGACGAGGAAAATGGGCCGAAAAGCTACCTAGGGTACTCTGGGGCTACCGTACGACGCCTCGGCGATCCACCGGTCGCACTCCTTTCTCCTTGGCATTCGAAATAGAGGCGGTCATCCCTCTCCAAGTCGGACTCCCAACAATGCGTACAGAAAACTTCGATGAGTCGGTCAACAACAACAGCATTGCTTCGGACCTCGACTTAGCCGAAGAGGAACGAGACAACGCAAGGATCAAGCTTGCATCCTACCAACAGGAGGTTGCAAAAGGCTACAACCGAAGCGTGCGCCTCAGGTCGTTCAAGCCTGACGATCTCGTCTGGAAAAAAGTGGTGGAAAAGTCCAAAAAGCGAAAGCTAATGCCCAATTGGGAGGGTCCCTACCGAGTTCTCAAGCACCTCAGATCTGGTAACTACAAATTGGAGAAGCTGAATGGTTCCCCCATTGCTAAGTTTGGAATGCAAACAACTTGAAGAAGTTCTACGGATAGTTCTCGGTCACCGAAGCCCAATTAATCTCTATTATGTTGCATTTTCTTTTAAAGTTTCGAAGGCAACTTCCTTATGTATTGACAGCAATCCAACAAGTTTGAATGAGAATTCTCTTTGGCTCTATTCGTACCCTTTGCTGTTTAAATTATTTACACTTGGTCCGTCCTTGCCCAGACCGTTTTATACCGACTTCAGGGATATTGTTCTCCTAGGTGATACCCTCGGACAAAATTCCCACCAAGTCGCCCAGGCCTCTTCGGTCGTTTAGATTTCTGGTCACTCGCTTTAAGGATACTTGGCTTCCTCCCGAGCCCCTTAAACCGACCCACCAAGGGTCTCTCACTGCTCGGACTCGCTGCGTCCCGAACCTATGGCAGAAGCCATATCCCTTCGCGACTCCAGCCTACGTCCCCAAGCAGTACTACCATCTCGCGCCCTCTCGCTATGTTAATTTCCATTAAACAAACAGGGGCGTACAAACCCAAAATTCATTAAAAAAATTGCTTCTGATTCGGTCCCTACTAACCCTCCTAAAAGCAGGGGCTTCGGATCAAGTCACTTTTTCTTGATTAAACATTTTTTTATGATTCGCAAAACTCTTCGGTTACTGCTTCGGTTAAACCTGTTTCTACAAGCTTTTAAAGTCTAACCGAAGCAGGGGCATCATAACCCAAGGAGCAAACCAATCATACAAGATAACATTCTAGAAAAGAAAGCATTCATTCACAAAGCACTATGAGGTTTCAAGCAACAATTCATAAACCAAAAGCTACTGCTTCAATATCAAATATTTACAAACTTTGGAACAGCAAACTCCAAACGTCCGGAGCCGTCCAGTCAAAAGTTGCAGAATCAAAAGACACGAAATCTCAAAAATAAAAGAAAAGGAAGACACTATCCTAAGAGCGAGCCAGGTTGTCGAGCTGGTCCTCGGGCGCAGGAGCATTTGGATCGGCTTGGCTCCCGAGGCCCTGGTCTTCGGACGCAGACTCCACCACCTCCTCCTCTTCCTCGGGAAGTACAAGCTCCTTGGTAGGCGCCTCGGGAAGTATCCGGAGGTCAGAATCTTCAGGGAGGTTGAGCTTCCTCAACAAGGCTTCATGGCCGTACCGAAGGCCGTCCAAGAAACGGTCCCGATGCAGCTCAGCCTCAATCTCCCGAACTTGCTTTTTGTACTCTACTCCGGCTGCATCCCAGCCTTCATCGTAGCCTCCCTTCCTCGCGAAGTCAACCTCTGTGGCCCGGGTGACTCGCAGTGTGTTGGCATCCTCCTCGGCCTTGGCGGCTCTAGCCTCTGCCTCCACTCTCTCCCTGTTGCACCTTCGAAAGTCCGCCAGGTAGAGCTCGCAAGTCTCCCGAGCCAGCTTAAGGTCTTCCTCCTTCCTAGCCAGCTCCCGAGCAAGCTTGTCGGTCTTTTCTTCCTGCTTTTTGCATCGGTCATTGATAGCCAATGCCCAAGCTCCAGCCTGCAAAACAAGAAAAAAGAAGAAATTCAACAAGTGCAAACTTTCAGATTGAAGAAAATGGGACGCAAACCATTGACTTACATTGAAAAGCGCCTGAGCTATCTCGGCCGTGATGTCCTCGGTCAAGCCGGTGACAGCCCGGGCGTCCCTCGGAAGAATGCTTCCTTGGAGCATCCCGAAGGCCACGCCGAGGTTCTTGACACTGTCGGCGTGGTGGATCGGGCGGCCAGCAAAGTGGCGAAACTCCGAAGCCCAAGGGAGTTCCCTCGGATTGATCCAAGAGCCCTCCTCCGCTCCTCCGGTTTCCCCCCCGGGCTCTCCCTGCTCCTCCTTGATCAGGATCGTCTCCTGACCTCCCCCATCTCCGCCTTCCCCCTCCCGCCGAGTCCTCTTCTCCACGGGCTCCTGCAGTGAGACTGGGGTCGCCCTTGAAGTCCCGGCACCAGGAGTACCGGGGACTGTTCCCCTGCCCCGACCAACAGGTCTTCGGCGCCTAAGGTTCAGCACCTCCCGAGTTCCAGGACCCACCATCTCCGCGTTCAAGCCGGTCCTTTCTAGCGTCTCCCGGTCGACTTCTTCTCGGATAACTCCCCGAGGCGCGGATGTGCTACCCTCGGCTTCGTTCTCTCCTGTCCTCCTTTCCCCCCTTCCTGCACCTCTTCCGGTTCTCCCTCCTTGGCCTCGTCCTCGTCCTGCCCATGGCACCCCCTGTTGCCTCGGCTTCTTCTTCAGAAAGCTCGTATAGGTTGGGACGTACCCGAGCAACTCTGGAGCGTACCGACTGGTGATTGGGATGGCATAGGCCGCTGTAATTCGGGCCCGATCAGCCTTCTCCCGAAGCTGTTGAACGATTCCCTCGGCTGCTAGACAAAATCAAAACAAGGGATCAATGTAAAGCACGCAGGGCATAACGAAAACATACGAAACATTTACCGAAGAGTAAATTCTACCCACCAGGAGCCCCGGTTCCAAATTGCACTCTGGTAGTGGTATCAGCGTTCTCCCCGGGCCCGAACATAAAATTGCCGATCACCGATATGTATATGTTTGCCCACTCCTCGGAGTCGGGGAGACGATCAACAAGGAAAGTGTCGTACCCCGTTCTGCACGAGAGGTAATAGCGGTTGCTCTCTCGGTTGACTCCTAGGAGGTACACGCCGAAGAGCTCCTCAACCCCAAAGGTCAAGTTGAACTGCCTCCTCAGCTCAATAATGCTTGTGATGATTCGGTAGGAGTTTACCGTAAGCTGGGAGGAGGTAAGGGAGACAGTTCGGAGAACTCGTCGGACAAATTGGTGAAGGGGGAACCTGATCCCTCCCTCAGTGACTGCCATCAAAGGAAAAATCAATTCCCCCGGTCGGTGAGGAAGGGTCTTGGGGTTGTTATCTGGAAGCAGCCGGACCTCTACGTCCGAAGGGATGCTGTAAACCCTTCTGAACTCGGCGAGGGCAGTCGGGGTCCCGTTAAAATATTGGTTCAAGTAAGGACACGGCCTTATCGGCCTCCTTCGTCCCCGAACCTCCTCGAGGGCATCGGCGAATGGGCCCGGTCCGTGGCCCGAAGTACTTGGGACTTTCATCTCCCGAGGAGCGAAGGTTGTAGCGGGGCGTGAAGCTCTAAGAGGGTCTGAAGGCTCGATGACGTCCAATGGGATTCGGTAAACGGCCTGGGCACGACACTCCTCAAAAATTTCCTCAAGATCGGCAGAAAGGGAGCTACTGGTACTGTCCGAGGAGACTTCAATGACCATTTGCCCCTACCTAGCAAGAAAAGACGTGCAAAAACCCGTTAGCTATATGCTCAGGGGAAAGCAACATGACCTAGCAAACAGGGGCGAAATGGTCATCGCTCCTCGGTAAGTTCCTGGGGACCTCTCCCCGAGAAAGGTCCCCAAGGCCGGTGTTTGTTTCTATGGTCTCGGGTTGAAGATTGGCCTCGGGAAGAATGTGGGCCTCGGGTTGAATCTGGAGCTCGGGAAAACTAAGAGCAGCGCTGGAGAAGCCCAGCGCCGCCGTAGGATGAATAGCGGCCAGCGGCGGCACAGCCACGACGCATGAGGAATGTGGATTAAAGGGAAGAAGAACTTCTAAAAAACAATCAAAACATGAAAACCAGCAACTGAAGATCGTCATACCTGAATTTCGTGTCGAGATCCGCGTCCAAAACGCTCAAAATCTTGATTGAAAGCTGGGAACAAACGGCGGCGGCGGTTCGACTTCAGAAGCGAAGGAAAAGGTGATGGTTTCACCTCTGTCTCTCCTATTTATAATGGGAGAGATGGAGGGCTGCGAGGGAAATGAGGCGTCGTGCACCGAGCCGTTAGATCATCGACACGTGTTATCATCGGACGGCTAGTATCAAGGACCCTGCGGACAGGCGGCGGATTTTCAGACCTTAGGCGTAACGACGCGTGTCACCGAAGCGACGTTTCGTACCAATCAACTGACATGACACCTGCCGAGACAGCCTTTCTGTTCTGAGACCTCGGCATCTGCTGACACGTGGCTCTCGTCTCTGACAGGCAAAACGGGATCTACCGAGGCAGGCTTACTCTCCAGTGGTTCTCTAAGAAAAGGTCCGAGGCCTGATATTTCGTATGATGAGGTAAAGACCCTGAAGCAGGGATACAAGGCTCCAGGGACTTGAGGGGCTATTGTGTGGGCTTCGGTCCCGGACTCGATAATCTAACCAGATCACCAGTAACCGAGGCCTTATATCGGCAAGGTCTATAGGATCATACAGGTGGGCCAGTGAATATCCTTCCATTCACTCGCTCGGTGCCAAGCCTCCTGTTTACACTTCGGTTAACTACCAAAGTGTGCATTCCGTTATGATATCTGAAAAGGATGTAGCATAGCGAAAGGGGACCAAGTGCGACACGTGGCGCAAAGGTTCATCGAGGCCAAGTCTGGCCATGTGCTCCGTAACCGCCTTATCCGGTGCGTCATCTGTGATGTCACTCGAGGAGGTTACCCGAGCGTATCCTTCACGCGCTAGCTTGGAGCCCAAGTAAACCTGGGTCTATAAATATACAGGGATACTCATCTTGGAGAGGTATGCCATCTTTCCCTAACCCTAGACCTAAAACATCTCTCCTTACATCTAACTTGATCGTCGGAGGGTCACTAGGCTATTCCAGCCTTAGTGACTTGTTGCAGGTTCAGAGGCGGAGGAACAGAGCAGCGGAAGAGGAATACTAACTCAGGTCAAGGTCCCTCCTAAATCGAACCCCTACAACATGGTTATTGTCGAATATTGGACAAAAGAAAGAGTATTGAACTCGTTGCCGAGAGTGTTTGAGAAGTGTTAAGGTTGCCGAAAGTGTTTGGTGATTTCCTAATTGACCAGAAGTACATGTTGGGTCAGTTTTTAAGGGACATGTTTCCGAGAGTGTTTGAGGAGTGTCGAGGTTGGACAAGGACAAGTGGCATTCTTTTGAGAGATCTTGCTTCTTAGATTAAAAGGATGATGTCCAGATTGTTGAGAAGTATCTCCTTGTTGGATCAGTTTTTCAGGGACAACCTACTTTGTCCATCTTGTTCAGGTGAATGCTTCTGTGATCTTACTTCCAATAACTACAAATTGTCTTCAAATGAAAATATTGGTCGTCACCATAGAAGTTAGAATGTATGTTCATAGAACCTAAGTTAAAAACACTCTTGGAATTAAAGCTGAATTGAAAGTCTGATTTGGTTTAGAAGGTTTGTTGTAACTTTCTATTCGACTCGTCAAAAAAAAAAGAAAAAAAGAGGTACTGTTCTATTTGGGAAGGACCTTTCATAAGCAGACTGGTCAAACCTAGCTTGTCAAGAGGTTAGACATGAATGTGAGTTTAATGTTAGCTCATGCAATGCTCAAATTAAATAGGATCCACCCTTGTGGAGCTGCGTGTGTAAAGCACTATACGTAGCTCGTCTTGGTTGTTTGCAGCCTCACAAGCGTTTGCATTTTGTATAGTGCAGATGGACTGAAATGTGAGAACTTTTTTTTTTGGATGTGAAATGTGTTAACTCAATACAACTATTATTGTATGATGCTTCTTGCCATCATCAACTTCATATTGAATTCAAAGAAAAAAGCAACAAGAAAGAAACGAAAACCATAAGTAGACGTGGTAAAAAAGTAAAACAAAAAACAAAAAACAATTAAATCGTTATTTTGAGGGGCACCCCGTGAAAGTGATTTTTTTGAAGTGCAACTAGTGTATTTCCTTATAAAGTTAAGTTCCCCAAAAAGGGGCTCTGTTTTTCGGGTGCTATTTAGACAGATTTAATGAAGATTAATACTAGTTGAAGAAGTTAGGTGTGTCTCATTGAAACCTTACGAAGGGTCTTGGCTAGAGTTGGAGATGCAATGTTTTCTGGTCAACTCTTTTGTTCCATTACTTCTCCATTTCTACTTTTTATAAAACACACTCTCTGTTGTAGTCAACCAGATAGCAAGTTTTCCTTCATTGATATGATGCCGCACAATTATTCTATGTTCTCGTGTGTTCTATCATTATTTATAGGTCTCACATGCTCCTGCCTTCATTTGCTGCTCTTTTTAATTGCATAAAACTAAGAGTAAACTCTGGAAATTAAATGTGTTTTCAGGCACAGCTAGCCAATCAAAATCAGCTTGTTGATCACTATGCCTCCAAGCATCCAAGAGAGAATCCTCCTGCTAGCAGTTTAATGACCTTTCAGTTCACTGGTAAAGCTGCTTCCATGTGAATGTCATAATGCATAACCAAAGGTCATATATCTGTACCTAGATCACCAGAGAATCTCTTCCAAAAGAATAGATTCTTGCTTTGACTCCTTTCAAGGGATTGTGATGGCATGGCCTTCGTATAGTATTTGTTCATGCAACTTATGTCTGCTTTTGAATCCCGGACTTCTGTGAGGATTTACCAAGGGAAGGAAGTTAAATGAAAACGGAAGAAATAAATTTAGCTCCTTCACATCATTATCTTCGTCTCGTTTCCTCCACCTTTTCCATTCCCTCCATAAAACTCTCTAAAAGTACATGATCCAAGAACAAGTTGATTTTGCAAGAGAAATGTTTGCGTTCCGTATGGATTGTCCCCTTCGATGCAGAATCAAATGTCAACTTTTGCTATGGTGCACATCTTTGTGTCATTAACAGGTTCTCCTGGAGTTATGTAGAGTCAAATTTCATGGATCTGGATGGCTCATTGGTTTTGTACAGTTGGTCTATTCGATCATGGGTTGGATGAGAGATTTATGGAGGATAAAGAAGAGTGAAATGTTGATGGAATAAGAAGCTCATTTAGTATCTACAAATCCATGATGGCACAGGGTCAACCAGGACTATATCAATTCTTAATTTAATGCCTCTTATTGTGCAGATGGGCTTATTACTGACAGGTTGATAACAAGTCCTCGGAAAAGTAATCATTCTCAAATATTTTGAGTGTTTTTGGCTGAAGCTTGAAGTTTTCATTGAAATTTAGAGTGACATGACACGGCGAATATGTTATTGTGTGCAGCTATCAACGACTTACTCGATCACCCCCTAGCAACATAGGGTGCGGACAATCAGCTCACTGTGAGTGTGAACACTAGCTATATCAATTCATGGTCCTAGGCCTAGAGATGAAAACTCTATAGAAATCAATTCACAGGTTCAAGTGAAAGTAACTTTAGAGTTGAACTTTTGTCACCACAATGTTTGCAAACTTTGGAGCTGGATGTTGAAGTCTCCCTTGTGGTTTTCATGAACTGGTCAACAACATCATTTTTAGTGTGTTATTCATTGACCTAATGCTTAAATTGTAGTGATAGCTTCAAGAATATCTACTTCCAATTGCCTCAAGGTTAAAAGGTTTTTTTTTTTTTTTTTTAAATGTTTTCCAAGAAAGAAAAAAAGTGCAATAAGTTTAGCTCCTGTGTGTAAGCTGACCTTTTTCAGGTGCAATTATATGTTCTATTGTTTGGTAAAGAAGGCTAATGAATTGATTGTGGCTCTATGTCTTGGCAGCTAAGTTACAGATTAGATGGATGTTTTCAATTGGGAGCAAAAGAAGGTCTATACGTTCATTATTAACCAACAGGGTATACATCTGGAGTGGGAGGGCTGAGCAACCCGTAAGCGGTCAAAAAGGGGGTTTAGAAACTTAGAAAAGAGGTCCTTTTTATTGTTGTTTCAGCTATTGGAGGTGAAACTCCAATTTTCAGTGTATTTATTTCCTAAACCTAACCAAAATTTTTAAATATCGACAAAATCACTGAGCACGCCATCTTGTGCGGAACATGACGCATGACACTAGTATTAATAAAACAATTCCCAGGGCCGGCCCAATGGAAAGGCCCAAGAGACCGCCCGTCTTGGATCTCCACATTTTGGGTAAAAAATGGGGCACCTCTTTCTAGATAAGTATATATATTTTTTGTGTGCAATTATAATACAAACTCCTTTGGTGGTTCAATGGTAAATTGTTTGTTTTTTCAAACCTGAGTCCACTGAATATTATTACAATTGCACAAGCCATTAAGGCCGAAATATTTACCATGTTGAATAGTATGAATGAAAATTATATATAAAAAAGTATTTATGTTTATTGTCTTTAAATTAGAAAATTTATGTAAAGCACTATTCCACCATTTGGCCTAGGGCATTCAAATACCTTGAGCTGGCCCTGACAATTCCAACTGCCTCATTTTTCTATGCGTGGAACCACCCCCTCATTAAAAATTGAGGAGTTTCTTAAATTTTAAAATGACAAATTTAAAATGAAAAAACGGAAAAAACAAATTCACAAATACGGTTAGGGAATATTTCACAAGTAGGAGTAAAAATCATTTATCCTGCTTATACGATTTATTTGGATAAATTACAGTAAGTCCCCCTCAACTATGACTCATTTTCACTAAATTTCCTTAAAATTTAAAACTGACATTTAACCTGCTTATACCAATCTAAGGTGTCAAAGACGGCATCAGCGAAAATTCACAATTTACCCTCTTACCTGTCAATCATCAGCCAAACATGTTCTTTCCCCTTAACTTTCACCTATAATCTCTCTACAACCACCACACTAAAATCAAATCCAATCACCGCACTTCAACAAAAGTTATTACATCCCCAATCACCACTTATCCTGCAATCACCCGCAATTCCCTACAATTAGGATCGTATCTTCCTCTTCAACCTCTTCTACTTTTGGAAAATTACCCTTAGATGAAGTGGAAAAGGTAATTTCGTTAGAACATCTTTTGGGAGGGACTGTAAGGATCCGAGGTGTGTGCGAATTGACCCGAGACACCATGCATTACAAAAAAAAAACCTTAATGGTCACGTTATATTCTAATCGCATGACACACAATCCATCCAAGACTCTAGCATTTATCATGTCACCGTACTTTAAGGGGTTACGTGTTCAAGTTTCAAACATTAGGGATGTTAAGTGAGAATCAGTCTGGTTGACATGGTTCCTCTCCTTTCACACTCTTCTTTTTAGCGTGTCTTTGCATGCTCTTTGCTTTGTTCGAATCGTGGTCCCTGGTAATTAGAATTTTACCTCAGTAGTGGCAAAATATATATTAAAAGAAGAAGAAGATGCATTGCAATATGAATAGTCATGGGCTCTAGGAAAAATTAAAATAATATAATAAAAACTATAGTAAATGATGTTTGTCATTTGCCATGGAGTATGAAAAAGGCTAACTTTAATTTAATCTAATCTATCTATTAAAGTGAGGCATCTTGAATTGTGTCCGATGCTCTTTCATGTCCTTAAAACCATCGATGATAGAATCTGCATCAAAACTTCTTGCTATGTCCTTTTCAATGTATGTAATCAAAAAACTTGCCAGAAAGTCATCTTCCATCCTATTGCGCAATCTAGTCTTCACGACCCTGTTCGTTTTGTGATTTTAAATTTGGATTTGTAGGTAATGAGTGTAGAGAAAAATAGAGTGATGATTGGAAATAGAGGTAATGATAGGAGAGAGAGAGAGAGAGAGAGAGAGAGAGAGAGAGAGAGAGAGAGAGAGATAGAAAGAAAGAAAGAAAGATTAGAATAATGATTGAAAAGAAATAGGATAATGATTAGAATCCAAAATTCAAAATCCTTAAACGAACAGGATTTTCATAGCTAAAAATCCATGCTCCGTCGTAGCCGTTGAAACAAGCAAAGTCAATACAAGACGTTCATAGCCACTATGCACAACTGCCGAGTCGTGCACAATGCCGACTATTTTAATTAACTTGTTTAATTTTTTAGGATAAGTTATTTTATGTTAAGTTGTTTTAAGTTAAAGTGTGGAGTTTTTTTTTTTTTTGCTTAATTAGAACTCATCCTTTATATTATTTTTGGCCCATTGAATTTAGTTTTAGAATACTATTTTGGATCTCCTTTTTTGAAAAAAAGAGAGAGAGAGGATTTAGGACTAATATATAGCAAAAAATAAGGAAAAAAATCTAGCGGTGGCGAGTCTATATAAGTTGGGGATAATTATTATTTTTACATATAAAAATTTCATTTTCCAAAATTCTTGCCGTGGCGGCCACCCATGGCTCCATCCTTGCCCCCTACGTTGCAGAGTAGTATGCGAGAATTAGATCGTTATTTCCCTCGAATTTATTGCGTTACTTGTGTATTCTTTTGTATCGATGTGTGCTCGTGCTCGTATATGCACCTTTGCATTGTGCATTAATATTGTGTTAGTCATTTGATTTATCATTAATCATTTCTATTTTCCAACCAGTTAGGAGATTGATTTAGCGATAATCATTTGATACCCAATGCAGCTGTTGTCAATCTGCAGCTGTGACTCATGTTTTGATGGAAGGAGGAGTAGAAGCATGCATATCACCGGAGTGGGAGGAGGCGGAGAAAATGGCCTTTTCGGAGAGAGAAGAGCAGCGTTGGTCACGCGAGGAACAGCGGTGGTCGCAGGAGGGGAGGAGCAGCGGTAGCTCTGTCAGGAAGCATGGTGGAAAGCCGGGCGGGAGGCTCTGCGTCATGAGAGATTGATAGAACAAGAAGCGCTCGGGATTTTGGGTAATCAAAGTGCATTTTTTTGTGGAGGTTGTGGAACAACTGGGGTACCCAATGTGGTGGAAACAAAAGTAGAAAAACAGCTAGATATTAGTGGGAAAATGGAGGATTTGAATGTGAATGAAGCTCCATGTAATGGGGCACCCAGTTCAGAAAAAAAGACAGTAGAAGAATCGGTGGACAATATTGGGAAGATGGAAGATTTGAATGTGATTGAAGCCCCGTACAATGGGGCACCAAGTTCAGTGAAAACGACAGAAGAAGAATCGATAGACAATAGTGGGAAGATGGAAGATGTGAATGTGATTGAAGCCCCATGTAATGGGGCACCCCATACATACGGGGGAAACAAAAATGGACTCAACATACGACAGGGAGAAGAAGGATGACTTGATTGTGGGTGAAGTCCATGGAGGAGTGATATTCGATGATCAGATCGTTCAGGAGGTTTTAGAGATGGGGAGAGAGCCCGTTACAGAGAAAGTTTGGGCGGAGGAGGTGGGTAGGAGTCTTGCGACGGTGAACTTGAAGTCCGATGGGTGGCGTGTGGGTTGCAGACTCAGGGTGCGAAGTTTTGGATTCAAAAATTGGTGGGGGACTACACTAAGTGATAAGTGGCAGAATCAGGATTTACCACGTAGTGTAGAAGAAGCATTTAGAAAGGAATTAGTTGAGCTTATAGCAAAAGAGATGGCAGAGGAGGAGATGGAGAGGAATACTGTTGTCGACCTTAACATAAAGGCGGCCAGGTATATTGATACAGGACCTCAAGATCATGGGCCTCAGCAAATTGTCCCCCAGATTTATTCTTCTTCTTCGAGCCACTTGCACAAGAATTCGGTTGGTACAGCAGCAGAGAATCAGTGTGTGGAAACGAGTCCAGCTCCTCTCCAATCTATAGGGAATTAGAGGATCTGCACCTTATATTGCGACAAGTGGCATCTAATGCATTCAATGGTCAGGATTAACCGATTAACTCCCTTCCCAATTTCAGCTCATCTCGTACTCTACGGGCACCCAATTACTCTCCAAATTTCTTAACGTCTTCTTCCTCACGTTAACCCTGCCCCTTAAGGTTTTCATCTCTCCATTACCCATCAACGTGTTCTTCTTTTTAAAACAGAGCATCTCATTTTTGCAGCAAGTTTCTTCCCAACTCTCTTTCGATGTCTGATTTTGTGAAGTTTTAATTCAATTTGAAAGCATAGTTGTTGTAAAAAGAAAAAGGCATCATCGTCTGAATTGAATTCCAAACCAAGATGTGGTATACGATCCTCAGAGTCATTGTGATTATCTACATCTCTGTTAAAGTTTGATTCTACACCAGGTTTTTGTTCATCCATCACCTAGAGAAAAGATTAGACAATTAGTTATACAAAAATAGAGTGGTCTTGATTATTTACGGTCAATAATATAATGGAAAAAACAAAACTTTTTACCTCTCTCTCCCCAATTGATGATCAATCCGTCATAGACGAAGAAATCAGAACAAAGTGATAGTATACGATTGAAAATAAAGGTAGTGTTTTGGATCTCCATATGTTTCTCTTTTTGGTGGGAAAATCTACTTTTCACGATGGAGGGAAATAGAGGCTCATGAAAATTGAGGGAGGGAAACAGGGTTAACGGGAGGGTATATGGCGTTAAAAAAATTGAGGAGTAATTGAGTGTCTGTAGAGTACGAGATAAGCTAAAATTGGGAAGGGAGTTAATAGGTTAATCCTGACCGTTGAATGCATTAGATGCCACCTGTCGCAATATAAGGTGCAATTGGAGGATCCTCCAATTCTCTATAGATTGGAGAGGAGCCGGACTCGTTTTGAATGGGGTTTGGCTAGGGGTTTATGGTTTTAAATCGGCTGGGGTTTTATGTTAGTGTTTATTGAGTTAGAAACCTTGCAAACTGCGTGTCCCGTTTTGTTATCATTAAGGAAGTTTCACCTTCTTTGCCGATAGAGGGGACAAAAGAAAAAAGAAAAGAAAAGGTTGTTGCAATGATTACACGTTGTTTTAGGTTGGAACTTACTACTGTATGAATTTTTTGTAGTGCTATTAATGTCATCTGCTAGTTTCATTGTTTTTGTCATCACTGTAATTTGTTGGGAACTTGTAATGTTTAGACTTCAGCGATATAAATGGACCAAACTATTGGAAGCTAGTATTCACGGGATGGTGCTTCAATAGATTTTGGTCTCACGACTCAACAGTCAAAAAAATAATACTAATAATGGAACAGGGGTGTCAAAAAAATCTGGGCACAGGAACATTGAACTCAAATTAATACGTATACTCCTACTCCCTCCGTCCCTTTTTTTGTGTCCAGTATTCCATTTTGGGCTGTTCCTTAATAAGTGTCCATTTTGTAAAGTTAGGGAGGTAAAAGTTGGTGTATTGTCTATTTTGTCCCTAAAAGTAAATTTTATTTTGAAAAGTTAGTGAGTAAAAGTGTAATGATGATGGGTAAATAGGGAAAGTGGAAGAAAAAGTTGATGTGAAAAGTGTAATGATGATGTCTTTTTAATAAGTTGGAGTTACGAAGCAGTACACTTAAAAAGGAACGGAGGGAGTATTACTTAGTGAAGTATGACAGAAGGTACTTCCAGTTGAATTCTAGATTTGGCTTCTTGCAGCCAGCCTTGATGCTCAGTTCTATTCTCCCACGTACACACCCGCTCTTGCAAGGCTAGCTAGCCAGGAGGGAGGTGCTTTTTCCGGGTTTGGTTTGCCTCCTTCCTTAGGTTTACATGGTTCAGTCCAACCTACTCATAGCCTGAGTCACAACTAGGTTAGTCATCATCTTTAGCAGCGTCATCATATTGTACAAGATTACTCTTATGGTGAGGAATATATATATGACTCCGTCCCTGGCAACTCTTTTAAGAACATCCCTCGCTTTTAGACAAGTAAAGAGTCTTTGCGCCATGGCACATGTCCTGGTCTACAGGACTTCACCTTTCCTTGGAGAGCAAAAGAAGGATTACCACATCAAACGTTCGACAATGGCCTGGTCTACAGTACTTCGCCTTTCCTTGGAGAGCAAAAGAAGGATTACTACATCGAACGTTTGGCAATGGCGTGGTTGTCCTGTGTTTCCTGGCATAATGTTATGCTGCATCCGAGAAAAACAAAATTAATTAATCATGCACTTTGCTGGAGGCATTCTGGTTCCAGAAGGAACATGTAACAAAACACTTAAAAAAAAAAGAAGGGAAAATTGAAACATAAACAAACTTCAAGAAGGGAAAGAGATATCAGAAGCGCAGCAAGATTTCACTAAGCTGGAATGTTATTTAGCTGGAAAGACTATACGGTTTTCCTCCATATCAGAGATACCACCCATTTGGAACTTGAGGAAATGAAAGGATAAGAAAACTTCGAGGAAAGTGTAAACGAAAATCCACTGTGCTTATCTTAGAAATTAATTTTCCTTTCCTTCCTTTTCTTTTTCATAGGTTCAAACAAACCCAGAAAGGAAAAGGAGAAACATAAATGACAACAGAGAACAAGAAACAAATGACGAGCAAAATGCCAAATTGAGGAAATATGCTCAACCACTTACGCAAAGTAGAGCATCGTTTGAAACATCAAAATTCAAATGCATCATATTGAATGTGCAGGGGTTACCTCATAAATTGAGTTTATTGATTCTCAAAAACCAAAATAAAATTGGTCATGTTAGACAAAACCCTAAAACAGAGAGAATTTCATCACAACTCTCAAAGCTGATCACGAGTGCAATCAGCCACTCAAGACACAAACTTGTAGTTCTCATCCAAATCTTCTCAATCACAAATTTTTAAAAACCGAATCAGTAGTCGCCTTCTGTGGAGTCAATCTCGCTAACAGAGCTTTGTTGTGACAATGCTCAACATCAACATAATAGAACTCACCATTTGCTTTAAATGTCACATAAGGCCTGTTTGTCTCCGGCATCCTGATATCCGCAAACTTAATGGTTTTCAGAACAAATGTTGCCAACCATGACATCATCTCAACCTCAAAGCTGTCTGAACCGGGCTGCCACCTCAGCTTGTGAATATAAGGGCTCACAAACCAGTGAAGAGCAGCGGTGGTCGAAGCACTGAAGAATATAACTGAAGATGCCACTGCACCCTTGAGGATCACATTCGTGTCAGTTGATGTCATGAACGTTATGACAGGGCCCAAAGATACGGATAGGCAGCAGGTGGAAAGAGAGAGCAGCTTCACGTGCTTTAGGGTATTTGAGATTGGACCGTAATAAACTATCCCACTGGTGTCCTTATCATCGTCCTTAGGTTCTCCCCCTCTATGGGGTGCAATGCCGAATTTGTTGTGATCTTCTGCTGCACTGGATTGGGATGCCCATCTTTTTTGAGCAACAGGAAATTGCGCAGAAGAGTTAAGGATGTTATTGGCACTCTGCAAGTGAGAACGTGTCCCAAACTTACATGGATTATAGCCTGAAGCAGCAAAAGGACTGAATCTTAAGCAATCCAAACAAATAAAAGGGCTTTATCAGTTATGGGCAAATTGAAAGTGAAAATCAGATAAAACCCAAGCCAAAAGCTCAACGGCAGCATTGTTTTAGTCAATCAAGATTCTTTTTACTCAAAAGGGCAAGCTTAGTCAAGGATTAAACCAACACAGTTATTGGTGTCATGACCATGTGTAATATACCGAATGCAAATAGAATGATCAGCATTTCGAAAAGCTACACTCAATTTCCAGAGGCTCACCATATGAAAACAACAAGACGACAATAAATGAAAAACTTGATTTTAGCAAGCAATAGAACATAAGAAAACTTGCTACTTCAATTTAATCCAGCCAATTGAATACTGGGAGATGGTTTCAGAAAGTTAGTGTTCTCGTGGGTTTCAAAAAGAACTCCCCAGGATATTCCTGATTTAGATTTGTTTTCAAATGAACAACTTCTCACCCCTTGGACATGAATTTTGTATATTCAGCCCAACATGACCGGTACGTATAGGGAGTACCAAAGGTTTCACTTCACATAAAAAATGCAGTTGCAAGTATACAGATATTTTCAAATACATAAATGAGTATAATTATTCAACAAAAGGTGCTGGAGGAAATGGACAACAAATGGTGACCGGCAGGGACAGACACAGGATTTGAGTATTGGGCAGGTGACCGTTACAGAGAAAATTTGGAACATATAAATGAAGGTATCATTTATACCATTACAAATTGCAAAAAAATAATAATAAAATTTATCGTATATATGTTTTGATTAACGTATAATGCAATGATAAAAAAAAAGAAAAAGGATCGCATATGATTATATAGATGCATATTATGCATCTATATCTCTTTAAAAATCAAAATAAGAAACCTAGCGTTCTACCACTACGTAAAAGTCTGAATCTAAATTATGTTCAACACTCTTTCCTCATGTAAAACGCATTTTAAATGGAACTTAGACGGGCAGGTGTTAGGGTTTGAAAGACAACATAGGATGGGCGAATCCAAATAGGTTTAAACTTCTAAGAGAAATACAATTGCAATTATGAAGAAATTTAGTATTTGGGTAGGGTGATCACTTGGGCTCATCCCGCCCATCAGTCCTTCATTGGTGACTGGGGTGTTATAGACCCTAGCTCAAGCACTCGTCAAACTGGGATTTTTAACTTTTTCTGAACAACTCGTCTGAAGCTTGGACATTGTTAAGAAGACCATTTGCAAAAGATCACACTGAAATGGTAGTTATAGTGTTACATAAAGCATTGGCAATGTCATTTGGGGCATTACAGAATTCCTATAGGTATTGAATGTGCCATACTTCAGTGTCACCACTGTAATGAGCATGGGCATTAATATGCCTCGGTTGATAAGCTTAGTAAGTCGTTTGATTTCCAATACAAAAGTATAACTATGAGACAAACTATGCTACTACCACACACACTTACGCACACAATCACACAAACTCTCTCACATCAAAAATCGGTCCCACACACTGGGTGTGTGGGCCCCATATTTGAGTGTGTGTGGGCCCCATATTTGATGTGAGAAAGTTTGTGTAATTGTGTGTGGTTAGAGAATTATTGGTTAACCAAAAGGGGGTGGGAATAGATGGCCCCTTTCCCAACTCCACTCTGGAGAAAGAGCAGACAAAACTTCATCGCTAGACGCAAGTTCAAGAAGTCTAATAGGGTCACCTTGAAAAGTAATGCAAAATATGGGTCATTTGTGTCCATGCACTTCATAAAACGTATATGTCGCAAACATAAGCAATGGAATGGAGGGTAAAGTATCACACTCATCGATGAATTGATTGAATTCCATCCAACTATAACTGAAAGACAAAAAATTTAGTAGCACAAAAACAAAAATGTGACAAAAACTAACCTATTTATCAGCAAGATGCCTTCACATGAGCTATTCAAAACAAGAATAATTAACATGTAGTAGAAATTCACTTATTCTTTTAAAATTACTATTTATTGTTTAAGCAAACAGAGTTGAAGCTTTCAAAAGTGGTTGAACCATGAGTTCGTCGAAGTACATAAACTGTGAATATGTTAAAATTCCCAGAAAAAAAATTCAATCTGAGCAATGTAATCTCCTCGGCCAAACCCCAACTCTTTTCAAAGTCATAATCCAAATAAGTTACTGCTCATGGCTTCAATGAGGCAGAAGAATGTCGAACAATCTGTTGCCGACAGATTGTGGAATGGACCTCCGGTGTGAATGAGGTTTGAGAAAAAATTGTTGTAATTCAATTGTTAGGTGTTTCTGGTAGTAAGAGCATGTACAAAAGACTAGCTAAACACCCAATCTTAGGTACTTTACCTATGCAAAGTGAGAAAACTATGGTACAACAGAATAGGTAAAGAGCAAGGGAAAATACATTCGGTATTTTTGCCGAGGTCCACAGGTATAACTAAAATACTATTGTTTCTCTCTCCTCCTCCTCCTCCTCTCTCTCTCTCTCTCTCTCTCTCTCTCTCTCCCCCTCTCTCTCTCTCTCTCTCCCTATGACTAGGTCGGCAGCGATTGTGCATTCATTGATCGATGACTCCGAAAGTGACTGAAAAAGACCGATCGACGATGAGAGGATGAAACCAAGAGCCCCTCGCATCAAAACTCATAACATCGGAGCCCACAGATCGGTGACGCAGAAATCGAAGCCGAACAACGGCGATGGAAGGCGGTGTTGGAAACAGATCGCAACAGCAAAGTTGAGACAATGTTGGTGTCGGAGACCAGAGGATCGAGCGATTAGAGAGAGGGTTTGATTGTTGTTCTAGGTATACGTTTATTCACTGATTTGTAAACACTCCGGTAACAGAGACAACGGTGGTGGCGGTGGCGGTGATTGAGGATTGGGAGAGAGAGAGGGAGGGGGGGGGGGGGGGGGGTGTTGGGTTGGGGCGATGAGTATGGGTAGGTAAAGTAGGGAGGCTGCTGCAGTGTGGGAGGAGAATATGAATAGGTAAAGTAAATTTTTGGTACTATTCATAGGCATTTTTGCTCACAATTGGTGCACATGCTCTAAATAAATTGTAATACGTATTTGAGTGAAAAAGTTGTTAAACTGTAAATGTTCCCTTAAATTTTTATGACTAGTTTGGCACAATTTATCCCCACACTTTTGACCAGAAAAAAGTATTTTGATCGCTAAAAATTGATAATGCAATGATGAGTGGACCTCTGGCACAATTTATCACCACAGGTATTTTGACCAGTAAAAGAAGATGTTAACTACTAAAAGAAGTTTTTGACTGGTAAAAATTGGTTCATAACTTTGACCGACATAATTGGTCCTCTTTCCTTTTTTCACTTCTAAGTTTCATCTTTCCTTTGCTCAAAGCAGTTTGGTTTTAAGGAAATGTCCCACGATGGTCAATCATTTTACGGATAGACTTCATGAATGGGGTTTGATTGCTGAACGCCTAAACCCAAGTATGTGTTGTGTAGTGCTGTTGATGAGGGTCATATGCATCTGTTTTTTAACTGCTCCTTTGCAAATCAAGCGTAGAATTATTTTCAGTGTAAGCTGGTATTAAGGGCTCTCAATCTTTGACACAAGCATCTGCTTGGATTGCTGAACATTGTGGAGGTAGCATGCATCAGTTTGCAAACTATAATTGGCTGTTGTGGTTTACCTTAAATGGAGGGAAAAGAATTCTTGAATCTTTCAACATTTGGCCAGTGATCCTTCTGTGGTGATTGCTGGTATAGAAAGCGATATCAGGGGATGTTTGAACCCTTGGAAGAATACTAAGATGACTGACCATAATAGGCTCCTTTTTATACAATGGAACATTTCTTTCAGTGTATTTCCACTGGTTAGTTATATTGTTCAGTTGGCCTGGTTTGCTTTATCATGTACCGTTTGTGTTGTCTCTGTTTTGGTCTTAGGTGGTAAGGCTCTGTTGGCTCCAGTTTTTCTGGACTTGGATCTGCCTTGCTCTAGTTTTCCTCTTTGCAAGCTAGTTCCTCTTCGCTAGCTGGCTTTTTAGGAGGTCTTGTCCCTGTGAGTTTGTAGTGTTTTACTGTTTTTTATTTCTGGGGTATACCCCTAGCTCCTGTAATGGTTTGTTTTTCAATGAAAATAAACTTACCTCAGGAAAAAAAAAAAAATCTATCTTTCAGCTCCGAAAAATCAGAACATCGCCGAAACTCAACGGACTTGTCACTTCTCGAAGTTTGGCACCACACAATGTTTTTCCTCGGTGGCTGCCGCTTCAATCTTTCCACCCACATTGAATTTTTAAGCTACTGGAATCCCTTTCAACCCAACTATTCATCTTAATCATGAACTTAATGAGAATACTAGATACATTAACTCAAATATTCTAGTTCATGATGCACGTTGGCATGCCCATGCTTGTAGTCATTTCTGTCCCAATTCTTGTTTACCCCAACTATCCCCCTAATATATTTTCCAGGTAAACGGTCTCCCACATATCAATGCAAGTAGAAATTCATGTATCTAGTTTTCAGCTGAACCAATTTTGGGATTCTATAAGCATATCCAAATTAGCAACATCAGTCCCCGGCATACTATTCACAAAGTGGATTAGCAGTGAACCAGAAAATTTACTTGTTTCCTAAAATCGGAGATCTAGATGCGTGATTCTGAACACAGTGACAGTGAGATACACGGAAGAACTAGAACACATACACACCAACAAATGCATGAAAATAGTCGGGGAGAGAGAGAGAGAGAGAGAGAGAGAGAGAGAGAGAGAGAGAACCTGAGACTGAGAGGAAGGGGAAGTTTGTGGAAGTGGGATGATGATGGGATGCTTGGGATCGAACAAGGCGAAAGAGGACCACTCTTGCCATCTCTAAATTTGTCGAACCTGATTCAGAGAATTAGAAATGTAATAAACGATGAAGGTTTGTTCTAAGATACCCTGGGGTTTTAGGGTAAATAGGGTTTAGGCACTGTCATAGGATTTTAGAGTGCATTTTCCTATTATAGGATTTTAATGATTTAGGCACTTTCATAGGGTTTAGGATTTTAGGTACTTTCATACGGTATCCTAGAGTTTAGATTTTGGCACTTTCATAGGGTACCCTAGTGTGTGTGGACTTGTGGGCTTACAAAACTAATAGATGGACTTGTGGGCTTACAAAACTAATAGATGAACTTGTGGGCTTATGAAATTTCTTTAGTGGACCTATCACCAAATCTCGCTAAAAAGAATAAAAAATTTGTTTTCATGATATTGGCAACGAGAGTAAGACAACTGTTTGTGTTTTGACTTATGAGTTTTCCTTCGTTGCAAAGGAGAGTCTAGGTATGCCTGCAAGGCTACAAAATCAATTGATTAGGATGTGATTTTGTAAGCGAAAAAGCAGAAAATGGTTCCCCAGTTGGAACTTGGAACTCATGACCTGTAGACTAAATTTACGCAACATGATTTATCCCTACAATTCACCCCACTTAAATGTTTTTCCTAAGAAATTCAACATCTACCACTTCTTTCGAAACCAAGAATTTTACAAGTTGTATTCAGAAAAAAGAAATATCAGAAAACCACCAGATGGGTATCTCCAAACTTCCATTACTGATTCACCACTCTTTACATCTTCCAACAAAATATAGAAAAATCAATGAATATATGAAAAAAAGGAATTAAAACAGAAAATAATGAAAGGAAAAGATCAGTGAAGGTGGGTACCTTAATCCGGCGTCGGTGAGTTGAATTGATGTTGATTGAGAGAGACGACCTTCAATTTGTGAGATGTAGAAAGAGAAACAGAAGGGGAAACGGTGAGAACGAAGAGGAAAGAAGGATGGATTTGAAGAGGAGGACGAGGGTGGTTCGGCTGTGAAGACCATGATGCCCCCAAATCATTCTAGCCATTGGATTTCCAAAAATAATCTCAACCCTTCACTCCCAAATGAACAAACCGGTTACCACCTGTACAACTACAAAAGATGATTGCTACCGTCAGAGTCTCCTCTCTCCTCTCCCTTTAATACGGAGTAGTACTACTCCAGTATTATTTTTTGTCAAAATCCTATCTCCTATCTCTCTTTCCTTTTTTTAGTGCAATTTTCCTAAGAGGTTGAATATTACCGTCTTTTTTATTGATTGAAATAGTGTAAGTTCTACCCGTGCAATATATTTTTTGGTAAGCATGACATTACTTTGTAGTGGGATTTACACACTTTGTGGTGGGATCCACATCATTACAAGTTTACAACTAATAGGAATGAGAATAATGTTTACTCTCTTAAATGGATGGTGAACAAAACTCACTCCTTTTTTCTACTAGCGATGTATCCGTTTGATGCACGGGATCAAAAAATTACATTGGTATTTTTTCCCGTTCCCATGTATTGAACGACTACACCGTTAGTTGATAGAAAATATAGTTTAAGAAAAAAATTAATATGAATTTTTTTGGTCTCATGTATCAAACGGGTAAATCGCTAGTTGATAGAAAAATATAATTAAAGAAAAAGATATTGAATAAGAAATGAAGTTTCATATTCAGAATTTAGAAGCCTCGTGGTGTTCAAATTAATTAGCAATTATAAAATATATAAGCTAAATAAAGCAAATAAATAAAGACTTGATTTTTATATCATTCTTTATCTTAATAAAATGAAGGAATTAGTTTCTACACTCTCTTTTTTTATATTCACACTTCTTTTTTGTCTTTTATCAAAAAAAATTCATACACTTTCAACGCTAAAATTCAAAAAAGAGAGTGTGGTTATAAAAAAAATGGAGTGTAGAAATCAATTCCCTAAAATGAAACTTAGAAATCAATTCCCTAAAATGAAACCGTAGATTCTCCTAAAATCTCTCTCTCTCTCTCTCTCTCTCTCTCTCTCTCTCTCTCTCTCTCTCTCTCTCTCTCTCTCTCTCTCTCTCTCTCTCTCTCTCAATTTTAAAATTTTAAAAAAATTTAGCTCGAATAAATTTGCATAGGATATTAATAGATAGATAGATGCACATAACCTAAAATTAAGTCTTTTTAAATTTAGCTCAAATAAATTTGCATAGGATATTGATAGATAGATAGATGCACATAACCTAAAATTAAGTCTTACAATTATAGAAAGAACCTGGTTTTTTTAGGCACATTACAAGTTCTTCAAAGATGAACAGTGCATATTTTTGGTTTAGCCATCAACTTTTTTTTTCACAACTACACCAACACTATCTATTTTATCTAACACCAATTACAATATATTTTTTTGTATGTTTAACTTTTTTTTACTGTTTATATATTAAAAGATATAATAAAAAATTAAGTGCTCTAATTTTCAGTCTGTTTAAACCAATGCAAATATCTTATTTTTCTCGTCATTTTATCCTAAAGGGTCATAATTAATTTTTCTCTCTAAGACTCTCATAATTAAGTTTCAGTTTCTACAGGATCCTAAATAAAGAACAAATACTTAATTCTGAGAACCCAAGAGATAAATATTAATTATGACCCTTTAGGATTAAATGATCAGAAAAATAAGATTTTCGTACCAGTTTAATCGAATTGAAAATTGGAACACTTAATTTTCTTAGACCGTTTATAAAAAAATATGTCTAAAAAATTAAGTGTTCCAATTTTCAATCTGTTTAAACCCATGCAAAAATCTTAAGGTGACTTGTTCTAATAACATAAGGTGACTTGCTCTAACACCAATTTTATACGTACCATTGACTGAGGCTTTAGCAAGACTACTAACTTTCAGTGCTGTTGGTTAGTGTCCAATTTCTCTCTATTTAATGGTAAAATATTGCCCTAAATAGTGATATATAATTCCATACACTATGCTACGTGTAACCATAACAAAATGTTAAAAAACATGTTATTAAGAATTAAAACTCATTGGGATAACACTTAGTGGTAAGCGTAACCTAAACAAACCTATACCGCATCAATGAGATACCTTGGATGATCTTTTGCCTAAAAAAACCATTGTATTCAAACTCTAAGAATCACTTCATCCGCCTCCTGCTACCGAGATAAGTAGTAAACCCATTAATGACACAATATGTGGTAGGTAAGCAACACTTCAAACGTGTTGAACCTAAGAAGTTGACAAAAATAAAATGTTGAAATTATCTAATGCACAATGTTGAAATTATCAGATATATATATCTGAGTTTATTCTCCTCTGAATTGACCTTCAAATCCCCAATTCGTTCAATTATCATGCGTTAGTTTTTCCGCAATTCTAGGGTTAGGGTTTTAGTCCCGACCGTATAAGCATCTAGCCCATTGATTTCTCAATCCTCTGTCTCAATAGCTACAATTATTGTATATAGGTTCGTTTCCCTCTACGGATTGGTCTTGATTTTGTAGATTATTCCCATCCCTTTTGTTCTTAGGGTTTCAAGGTGTTCGATTTTTTTGGGCTTTTTTGGATCTGTAAATTTCTTGAGGGGTTTGGTAAGTTTGATAGTTAATTATCCTTCCTGTTTATTCTGATTATAAATTTTGATCACGCAAAATTTAGGGCTAGGCTTTGTTCTTCTACTAACTCAATTTGTTTGGGAAACTCAGATTCTACCTTAAACAAAATGTCAAGCTCAAACCCAATTCCTATCAAGTTTTTATATGCGAGAAGAATGACCTGTCTAAAAAAATCCGTAAAAACATGTGTTTTAGGCTTTATTTGTTTCAACAAAAATCCATAAAAACATGTGTTTTTTAGGCTTTATTTGTTTCAACGTAAACCATTTTACACGGAAAAATATTTCCATGTAAAATGATTTTGCCCAAAAGTCAATTTTTGGTTTTTATTTTTTGGTGTTTGGTTACAAGTTTAAAAAAAAACTTTCATACGTAAATGATCAAATAAATTCTAGGCCCCACAAATATAAACAACTAGAGATTTGAGGGATTTGCGTCTACAACTTGGATGAGTCATATAGATTATATATATGGTACGATTAAGAATATTGAATATTATGTAAATGGAGAGAGAGACAGAGACGTGGGAAGTAGAGAGAGAATCAGAGAAAGGTAGAATAACAGCAAAGGCGATGGTTTAAAATTAGTGAGTGCATGGGTGCGTGCGCGCTGGAAAACTTTTTACGGGTAAAACATTTTTTTCCAAATTTTATACAACCAAAAATGTGAAAATTATTTTATAGGTAAATATTTTATGCTCAAACAAACAGAACCTTCAATCATTTAGTTTAGCAGAAACGCACCCTAAATGAAGATTTCACACACTGCGGCAATGTTCAGGTGTCCAAGATTATCAGGTACGAAATAATGTACTACGACCTTTTCTTAAAATTAGATTAGATACCATAAGATGGTTCTCCCCCATCTCAGTTTATTGAAAACAATGCTGATCAACTTCATATCCTAGGTTTCTTGTCCCCAAATCTTGACCAAGAACAGCAGGATACACTCCTGGCCTAAACCCTTGGATGGTTCACCTAAGACACATCATATCATAAAATGGTCAAACCATTTCCTCTTTTCTCCAAGAAATTCACATCTTCTAGTAGCAAGGACATTTATCTTATCCAAACTCGGCGAGCACATTATCTCTTGAAATTCGAAGATCTGTGAAATTTTGTGCCACAATTAAATGCTCTAAAGCAAAGGAAAATTTGAACATTAGTCCATGGTTCAGTTTCCATACAATGATCATTGGCAAGGACAATGCATAGGAAGAGAAAAGCAACAAGTATACCAAATTTCATTCAAGAAATTGTGAGAGTTTCTGAGTAACACAAGGTACATATTAGCCAAAAGAAGCGAGGCACACATCAAAGGTTCTATACCATTACAGTTCTTTTCCAGGTGCCCACATCCCCCCCAACAGACGCACACAATTAGAAATTCCATAAAACAATTGAACAGCTTCTGAACAGGATAACGGAAGTGTTGTGGCATCATTCGAAGTAGCAAAAGATTGAACTGGTCTGTCACATACCATCACCTCCCATCATCTGCAGAATACGAAGAGTTCATATATCATTTAAGCATTTCACCTGCAAGGATTTCTTTTACTACTTTTTTCTTTCCCTTCAACTTCTTACGTGAAGCACTAATAGTTTTCCATGTTTCTGTGATAAGAACCATACAAAGAAAAACAAAGGAATACTAGTGTAATGGGGAGCAAAAAAGCAATTGTATCGGCTCCAAATTGAACGAATTCCCTTTTCCAACATCATTGTCTATGCGCTTGAATACCTTATACAAGTTTCACCTTTCCAAGAGCAATGAACGAGAAGAAAACAATCTCTACCTTGAAGATATCTCCAAACATTCCTTGCATCAGGGGATTTCTACGCGGCACTTCATAAAAAATTTCGGCAATTACATCAAGCAACTAAAAAACAACAATAGGAATTGTTAAGTAAGAAAATGAAAGAAGAATGCATATCTTTAGGCATGATGAAGAAAAGATATTGCTGTGGCAACTGTTTGCTTATTTATCAAGGGAAAAAAAAAATAGCTAGCTCAATATGCACCATTAAACATTTACTTTGACCTATAACCACACACCTCGTTGAATACAGGTTCTCTGTCAATGCTAGATTTGTAAGTCTGTCTCAACATGTTAAATAGGGGCAAAGCATCTCTCTGCAACCTGAGAATAGAGAGAACACTGAAAATCCAATCTCAACATCAACATATATCATAATCTCAAGAATAAGCCAATCTACCTTGTCCAAGGACAGGTAACGTATTTTTTGTTAAACTCAAACCTTAGAATCTAGTTGACAAACAATATGGTCAGACATAGGCAAATACTTTTTGACCAACTAAGAGATCCGCAATCTAGGGAGGGTAAAAGGAGGTTTTCAGGCTTAAGAAAAAGAACAGTTGGAGCTTAAGAGGGCAAATAGTTGACAGATGGACAATATTTTCCCTTTGTGCAGATGATACTGGCCACCAGAAACCTAAATTTGCAAAATCTTGCCCCTCAATTAATGCAGTGTCTAGGGAAGGGTCGGAGGTATGCAGCGTCACAGCCTTACCCCAGCAGAAAGGCTGTTAACCATGACCACCAGGTTACATTGGGGCAACCTTAAACAGTTGCACCCGAGCCGCCCTTCTCTTTTCCTAATTAGACATAATGTAGTAAAATTGTTGTGCTAATGTATTCTTCTCTTTTGCTAGAAAGTAGTGGCCCGAACAAAGGAAATGGAGAAGGGACCACGAGTACTAGTGTATTTTCATTTAGGTACTTATCCAATGGACAGGTTGAGGACAACAGAACCTTTAAGGATCACCATTTACACATGTGATCAGGATATGACCTATCTTTTAAATGATGAGTGGAAAACTCAACCAACAATTTGAATTTGCTAGCATTCAACATTACTTCACTTAAAAAAACAATTCTAATCTGTATTATACGTAGCATGGATACGGACACGATTGGGGACATGGGCGTGGAGACTGGAAACGGCAATTCTCAAAAAATAGGGACACAAACATAGCAGGAGACACACCAATTTAAATAAAATGATATTTAGCTATGCAAACCTACATTGCAAACACTAAATCTATAGGTCAGGACTCCTATCGAATGCATTATTGACTGATGGTGTATACCTCTACCCACATGTGTTATACTTACCCTTTTGGCCCAATACTTTTAAAGTTACAAATATTTTGCTCCAAAAAGGTTTTAAAATTTATACATATTTAATGGACACGCCATGGGGTGAGTCTCATACGTATCCCCTGAATATCTGACACGGATATAGCGATCTCTAAGAGTGTCGGTGCTTCATAGACTGTATTCATAACATAAGAAGTGTAAAAACAACTTACGTCTGCAAAAGAAAATTGATCAACTGGATCAAATCGGATTTGGGGAAGTCAAGGTCCTTGCCCTTCAGTTGCTTCTTTAGCTCGTCCATAAGACAGTTAGCATCTCTCAGATTGCCATGAGATAAATACCTATTACACAAGAAGGCACTCAATACTTCATTTTCGTGTGGAATGAACTCGGGAAAAGGCTGAAAAATGTTAGCATCCATTCTGGATACAATACTCAATGTTGTGCCTACTAATGCAGTGCATGATCATAAGCCTTTCTTTGTCTTTTGCTGATCAGCCGTAACTCAAAGTTTCCCAAGGAGGAATACATCAGGCAGTTCATGGCCCTGCATTATTTATTAGGTAACTCCCCGGAAACATCAAGCAGGAACACATCAAGCAGCGAATGGCCCTGTTTTATTGATTGGGTAACTGACCCGGAAACACCAATTTTCTATGCAGAGCACCTGTCTACTAATCACTCACTACCATTTAACCAATCTGGCGTTTCCATCAAGCAAAAGTGAGAGAGTGATGGGTCTGTAAATTTTGGCAATCAAAGTTTCCATTGCTTTGTTCAGAATCACAGGAGTTATTATGATCTGGATTTTGGGAATTGATTTTCACACTCCCCTTTTTACAACTCACACTCCCTTCTTTGTCTTTATTCACTTGAATTTACTATCTTGCCCTTTATTGAATACACTTTTTCACACATTCAAGGAAAATATTGTAAATTCGTGTGGATAAAAAAAAAGGGAGTGTGGATGGTTAAAAGGGGAGTGTGAAAATCATTCTCCCTGGATTTTATGTTTAAAACGTGAACCTAGAAGCATGGGTCCAGTTTTAAATTGTACTTACATCAAAATGGCCCGTGCAATTGCTACATCATCTTCACCTGGATAACACTGCATGATTGGAAAGCATGTCAGTTTAGCACATTTAACAACAAATCAATCTGTTGAACCTGGAAGCATTGGACTCAGCAGAAAAACTTGGCAAATATGAGCCTTAAATGCATCACAAACAAAGCATTGGTTATATCATGCATCATCTATGAGTATTATCAATAAAAATAAAAACAAAACATGCAATATTATAGACTTAACAGTGCGGAGTAAATAGAACCTGGTCTACACAAAACTGAACACGTTTACGAGTAAGTTCCACTTTGTCTCGACAATGAGAGGGTGGACGAGAAAAGTTCATGTATCGCTAGCATCATAACCATCGAATACCAGAATAGATGGCATTCAAGATGAGAAGAAGCCTAACCTTGCCCATAAAATTAACAAGCGTTGAAGCAAACTTTCTAGGGTGTTTCCCTCGAACAAAATGATAAGAAACCCTAGCCATGTCCTGCAAATAACCAGTAAATTGGGTCACACATATCACTAAACCAATGGAGCCAAGGAAACGCAACACAAAAAAGCTGGAACCTACATTTGACCAGTAATCTGTTTTATAGTCATAGTAAGTGTACATTAGAAAGATTGCTAAATCTTAAAGACGTACATTTATCGTCTTCAATAGAGCCATAAGTAAAAAATACAGCCATGACTGAGGAAAAAATAAAGTATCACTACCAATATCCAATTTCACCCAACTAGTAACAGCTTTTGGATATTCCCTTGAGGATGTTGTCGGAAATTTAATCTCTTGCCATCCAAATACAGCTTTGACATACATTCCAAATCAAAACATGTCATCTCATGAGCCTGATAAATGATATCCGTCTGCTCTTAAACAATATCAGAATATGTTAGAATATTGTTAGCCATAGTATGAGTCCCACATTGATTAGTTATGTTTGGTACTAGGATATGATTAATATAAATAACAGTTGTTAGTGCTAGGGTTCATTAACACCCTATACACTTTTCCCTTTCTCAAACAACATGGTATCAAAGCATCACCTTAATCCTTATCATAAACCACCACGAACCTACCCTAACATCATCACCCACCACCATAACCACCGTGAACAGTGCTCACGCACTGAAACCCTAAACCAGATTCACTCAAAACCCCAACCACGCTGGAACCCTAACCCCTCTTCATCTGCAATCAAATGTCCAAACCTTAAACCTCTGAAGTTAAAACCCTAAATCGTGACTGGTACATGCTTTGAAACCCTCCGGCGACCTTCGAAATACCCTCAATCAGGCTCGAAATTGCCTGATATGTGTTCGAAACCCTAAAACGATCTCCAAAACCTTTCGCAAAATCTACACCCAGTCAATTTCAGCCCTCCTAACCTCTAGAAAACCCTAACACAGTACTCGTACACCTACCCAGCGCTCACATACTCAAAGTCAGCCATCGGAAACCCCAAAATCAGCCTCAAAATCCCTAAATCAGCCTCAAAAACCCTTAATCTGATTCGACACAGCTCCAAATCATGTGATTTATGCTTAAAATTGCCTAAATCAGGTTCGAAATAGCCCTAAATCACGTTTTTGTTTGAGTTTTATGGTTGAAACAGCCTGTTCGACTGCTTGACTGTAACTGGGTTCATGTTTCTGGTTCGTTCTTGTTCGAAATCGCCTGAATAGTGCTCGGTTGTTGTCGATTTCTCATCTGCTGCACCTGTGTTGTGATTCCAGTTCATTGGTTGGTGCTTTCGATTTGTTGGGATGTTGATTTTGATAGGATGTTGCATGTCTGCTCCTTCTCTCGATTTGTTGTTGGTTCTGGTAAGAAAGTTTGGATTGATTGGGGTATGCGGATGTTAGTATTGGTATTGGTATTGTTGGTCGTTGTTTGATGCATATTTTCGTTGGTGGTTTGATTAGTTGGTAGGCAGAGTTGTTCAGTTGGTTGGTTGTTCGTCGTAGCTGATTACAGGGTTCTAGAGAAGTTGGTTGGTTGTTCGTTGTAGCTGATTACTGGGTTCCTTGTTTCTCTAGTTGTTCGTTGTTGGTTGTTAACTCTGTGGTAGACAAAGTTGATTGATTGGTGGATTGATCCATTAGTGGATTGTTGGTTTCTTGTTCGTGATTAGTTATTGAAATGGCATCTAATCCTGCTTCCGCTGTCTCTAGTGGTTTTAGTTCTTCATCTAGTCATGGGGATCGCATGTTAGGGGGAGTCAATGGCCATGGTCGAGGCCGTGATGCCCAATGTTCTAAATGGTGCTCGGCGCTAGTCGGGCGGCACTGCCAAGCGCCTGGGCTGCCAAGCGATTCGGCATTTTTTTTCAAAATATCTTTTTAAAATATTTTTAAGGCAATCAAGACCCGCCTAGCTCCGCCAAATCTCCCTATCTGCCAAATGAGCCATCGAGGGTGAAATCATGGCGCCGAGGCTGCCTTTAAGAACACTGGTGGTTTCGAATTGTGCACATATTGTGGAGGCACAAATCATACAGTGGAGTATTGTTATGATGATATGGTTTTCCTCAGGCTCATCAGGTTACTATCTGAAAATATTGGGCCATTTACTCATTATGCCGACACAATGGTGACTATTTCTGCAAAAGAGTACCAATGCCTTGTGTCGAATCGGCCTTCATCTATGGGTTCGTCATCCACTGCTACGCTATCTCAGACAGGTTCTTCCGGTACTTGTATTGCATCTTCCCGTTCTTCTATTCTTTGGGTTATTGATTCGGGTGCATCTGATCATATGACTGATACTTCTACCATTCTTTCTGGCCATCAGTCTATTCCTAAACCATCTCGTGTTACCTTAGCCGATGGGTCAACCATTGATATTATTGATTTGGGCTCTGTTCCTGTTACTTCTTCTCTGACTTTAGATTTTTATTGCATGTTCCTCCTTTTCCATTAAATCTTATGTCTGTTAGTAAACTTACAAGCCTTTAAATTGCTTTGTCACATTCTTCCCTGATGGTTGTGTGTTTCAGGATCTCAAGACGGGGAGGAAAATTGGTGGTGGTACTGAACGAGTTGGCCTATATTACTTTACCAACGATGTTCACCCTAGCTCTATTGCCCTTCAATCTTCAATGTCACCCTATCAACATCATTGTCATCTTGGTCATCCATCTCTTCAGAACCTTAAACAGTTGGTACCTTCATGTAGCTGTATTAATGTTTTGCCCTCTGAAGTCTGTGAGTTTAGTAAACATCATAGAGTGTCTTTTCATCATAAGGTTAAGAGTCGTGTGTCCCTTCCTTTTCACTTAGTTCATTCTGATATTTGGGGTCCAATGCGTGTTCCTAATGTTTTTGGATTTCAGTATTATGTTATCTTTGTCGATGATTACTCTTGTGTCACGTATCTTTATCTCATGAAAGAGCGGTCAAAGTTGTCTTCTATTTTGAAGTCATTGTATATGAAAATCAAAACTCAGTTTGATACTTGCATTCGTATATTTCGTTTTGACAATGCACGTGAATATTTTCATAATGCTCTTTCTAAGTTTTTTGATGATCATGGTATAATTCATCAATCTTCTTGCACTTGGACTCCACAACAAAATGGAGTTGCCAAATGCAAGATTCAACATTTATCAAAGGTTATGCGTGCACTGTTATTTCAAATGCAAGTTCTTAAGTCTTACTGGAGTTATGGTCAATTGATCAATTGTATGCCATCTAGCATCCTAGGCAGTTAGATACACCATACAGTTTTATTTCTTGGTTGCCCTCACCACTCATTACCCCTATGAGTGTTCGGGTGCACCTGTTATGTTCATGCTTTGAATCCTAACCGGGACAAACTTGATCCACGGTCAATTCGGTGTATTTTCTTGGGATGCTCGCGCACTCTGAAAGGGTATAAGTGTTACTCACCATCTCTACGTCATCATTTTGTCTATCCTGATGTCACGTTTAATGAGTCAATTCCCTTTTACTCAGGTCACCGTACTCTAGTTGACCTTCCTGAGGCTAAGTCTGTGTTTCCTATTTGTGTACCATCTAGTTCTCTAGTGACACCCTTGCAGGTATATATTCGTTGGAAGAAAGTATTAACAGCCCCACATGTACCAGCCACCACGCCTCCTCCGTCCCAAGATCCGGTTGCATCTCCACCACGCCTCCACCTCCACGATCCACGATCACTTGGTCTTCCTATTATTCTTCGTAAAGGTACTCGTACTTGCACTACTCACCCCATTTCTCACTATGTCTCCTATGATCACTTATCGCCTTCTCTTCGAGCTTTCACTTCGTTCATTTCCTCCATACACGTACCTAACACTTTACAGGAAGACCTTCCTTTGTCTAAGTGGCGGACAGCAATGGAGGCTGAGATATTTTCTCTTCATGAAAATGGATACCTCTTTCGCTAGGAAAGTCTACTGTTGATTATTGATGGGTATTTACGGTTAAATATTATCCTAATGGGTCTGTTGAGCGTTACAAAGCTCGCCTTGTTGTTAAGGGATATAATGGTGTTGACTAAGCTGAGACTTTTTCTCCGATTGCCAAGCTTGGGTTTAATGATTTTGTCTTACGATTTGGGATGCATCGTTGCCAATCTGATCACTCTGTATTTCACCTCACATCTGACTGAGGAAATATATTATTGATTGTATATGTAGATGATATTATCATTAGAGGAAGAGATGATCAAAAAGGCATTGGTGAGTTGAAAGATTTTCTACAAAGTCGATTTCATACCAAGGACTTGGGAAAATTGCGATACTTCTTGGGTATAGAGGTAGCGTGGTCCAAAGATTGTATTAACTTATCTCAACGAAAGTATGCGTTGGATATTCTAGCGGAAACTGGTTTGTTGGGGACTAAACCTGTTGAAACTCCTATGGATCCCAATGTCAAACTTTATGTTGACCAGGGGGAGTTACTTCTTAATCCTAATCAGTAGCGTTGCTGGGTTGGTAAGTTAAATTATCTTACCATTACTCGCCTTGATATCTCATTCGCAGTTCGTATTGTGAGTCAGTTTATGTCTACACCTCGTCTTTCACATTAGAATTGTGAAGTATCTTAAGACTCATCCAGGATTACTGAGCTAATGGACATTTACATGTTGATTTACTGATTCCGAATGGACAGGAAGACCATCTGACAATCCACTACAGGATATTGTGTCTTTCTTGGGGGAAATCTTGTAAATTGGAAAAGTAAGAAGCAAACAGTAGTTGCACGGTCTAGTGCAGAGGCCAAATATCGAGCCATGATTCACACGACATGTGAACTTGTATGGGTGCGCTCGTTTCTTGAGGAGATAGGATTCAGTGTGCCATCACCTATGAATCTATACTGTGATAATCAAGCAGCGATTCACATTGCATCTAATCCAGTGTTTCATGAGAGAACTAAACACATTGAAGTTGACTGTCATCTTGTGCGGGAAAAGTTAGCTGGTGGTGTGATTGCTACTCCTTTCGTGACTACAGGCGTGCAATTGGCAGATATGTTTACTAAATCATTGTTCAAACCACGGTTAGAGTTGTTATGTAACAAGCTAGGCCTTTATGATATCTATTCTCCAGCTTGAGGGGGAGTGTTAGAATATTGTTAGCCTTAGGATTCATTAACACCCTATACACTTTTCCCTCTGTCAAAAAACAGAATAAAATCATTCTCCAACACCCAACTTCTACTTGTGACTGAAATACAAATAGTAGCTGTGATAGCCTTTCCCCATTGTACCTAAAACAGTAAGAAAATTCATCCACTTATGTAAAAAACATGCAGTACCTATGTCCTCTGCAGAAGCACTAGTCATATGTACATGTTAGACTCTTAGTGATTTGCTGTTTCTGTGCACTTTATAAATTTGGAACAAGGAGTTAATCATGACGCTGAATCAGGGAGATGAAAAACTTCTGATACTTTACATTTGGATAAAAATGACGAGAGAATCTGAGAACCCAATATTGGGAGATTCTTCTGCACCTACCGCCTCAGGAGATTCTGAATATATGTATTCAGCTAGCATATCATGTAGTTCAGGAGATCCGTTCCTATGAGCTCCGACTTCTGCAGACCACCTACAGAAAAGAAATCAGTTACACATATTGGCACCACCAAATACCAAACACTAGAATATATGCAGCACCCGGAAGTCTGCAACTTCGTCAAATGGAAAGGATAGTAGAGTTCCTGACTGCTAAAAAATAAATTTTTGGCAGGACCAGTTGCCCTTCTTAGATGGTCTTGGGTAGAACTCAACCACAAAGGTAGTTATTGGAGTGAGGGTGCCCTCACTCCCACCCTCGCACGCAGCACGCTCACTTGACAGCACTTTCTACTGCATGACATGGATGCACCCCACGTATCCCTGCAGTACTCCGCAAATAAAAAGCTAGCTATTCAAGTAGGGGTGTCCTCAAGCTTATATACTGCAAGTCACTTTTTTTCTTAGGGGTGTGGAATTCTCTTCACATTCTCATCACCGCCAGGTTTACTTAGCAGTTAAAGTGGCAGCAAGGATTACAAGTAAGGATATTCTTACTTCACAACAAAAACAAGAAAGCCAAGGAATCTCACTTAATAGCAGCTTTCAAAAATGATGAGCAGCACTCCACACGTACTTTTGCTGCTCCAAGTGCTTCAGAAAGTTTTTGCATGTCATCATCATCTCCAAGGTCCAGGTGTTGGGGCACAGGAATTCGGGGAAACTTCTTGTAGATTTTCCTGACACGATCTAACAATGTACTTTTGTCATATTGGAAACTTGAATAAATATTACAAAAATGGTCACAACACTACATCGCCACACAACTATACCAAAATACCGTTCCAAGTGTGAAATTGCTTTTGATCAGGCATAACGTGCATGATTAATTAATCCAGGACAACATGTGATAATCCCATGATTCGAACATTCCATCAACTGTACTGATGAGCACACTATCAAAATGCTACAAAACAGTCCCAACTCAGTCTTGAGTCACCAGATTTAATGAGGTTGAGTTCCAAAACTTATGACTTTAAGCTCAAGTGGTAGATCAGTATTCCCTGCACAGCTAAATATTTCTAGGCATACATGCTCTGTATGCTCACTATAATCAGTAATTACAACAATTCCCATAGCTCCTTTGCCAGTTTTAAGGCTGCCTCCTGATTCTAAACATTTATGAACGCTAAGTTGACTGTTTTGATCTATTCAATTCTACATGACCTTTTTCTTCTAAAATTAGGTGTATTGCTGCTGTCTCTGGATGTCACAAAAGGGAGTGTGTTCTTCCAGTTCATGTAACATACAAATATGAAAAGACACGAATATCTATAGAAAGACAAAAGAAAAAATAACACGTGATGAACATTTTAATCACAAGACTGGAACTGACCAAGAGTATCTTCATCGTACGGATATTTCCCTTTCACAAGTGTCTCCACAAACAGAAGCGCAAGCTCAGCCCCGCATGTAAGCTGAAAATGTCAACACATAGATTGAACCACAGGATGGATAACAAGAAGTGAGAGGAGAATGCTGTATGACTTCACTTCATAAAATAGTTTTCATTTTTTCACAGGTAATTAAAGCTCCACCTTGAAATAATTTACTTTATATTCTGACAGGCATGTCTGAAATTGGCATGTTCTACACACTACTTTCAAGTTACTGCAAAGTTGCACTTCCACTGACAGAAATAACACTAAAAAGCAAGATTTAGCAGCACAAAAAATATCCAGCACTCCAGAAAACACCAAGGAAGCTCTTATCTGTTACAAGCCAAATGAAAGCACTTAAGAAGTATAACAAGGACACAAAAATGAGGGAGGGAAGAAGAAGGCACCAAATGTGCCTCTAGTAGTAAGAATGATGGAAAATTCAACTGGTAATATAGGGGGCTACATGTTTTACATGATGATCCAAAAATGGAATTTCAATGGCTAAGCAAAAAGGCTCAATCAAATTTTATCCTGCCAGTAAAATCCAAAGAAGACCTGATATTCCACTTCATAAAGAAGTCAAATACACATCATTAACATTTACGTCTTTTTAGGTTACTTCAACAGTTCAACGGAACTGAACTCATGCAGAACCATTGGTCTAAAAAAGAGTATCACCTGTCCATGTTCCAACTGAATGCAAGAACCTGAATGGAGGATATCCAGTGCTTCGGAATACCTCTCAGCTGATATGTATCTGCACCAACCATGTATGTTTTATGGATTTAACAATCCCGAAGTAACAAAATTCAAAACAGAAAGGATTACAAAACCAAAGAGTCTAAGGCTAAGGACTAGTAAAAGAATGTTTGTAAAGACTTTAGCTACTATATTACAAGTTACTACAGTCTAGCAGGGAGTGAATCTGTGGATGCGAGTGTGTGTGATTGGGAGAGGAAGCTATGACTTTTCAAAGGCAAGGTTTATGACTGTCCTGCCTGGTAATGCTTTGAACTTGTCATCCGAGGGCTGAATATATTAATATAATGCCTTTCAAGGTGGTGTTCGAACTTAATGGATCATATAAATTCAAAAAGATTATGTTGAACAGTTCCAGGGTGGAAAAAACTGTAACCCACTTTTTTTTTTGCCTTTTACTTCACTACAAACAAAGGGGTGTTTTCAAACTGAAAACTATTTCAGAAACAAATAGCATAGTGACTCTAACTACAAAAAATGCATACAGCAACCAATGTCAATTAGAGCAACCAAAAATATATTAATACACTGAGGAGATAGAACTCTAACATGGTAACAAAACAGTGACAAAAACAGCTATTTATATCTGAGTGTGTACCACAAGAAAATGCTTTTTTACAATTATATACCTTGCACTGATAGACTTATACATCTGTTGAGCTCCATAGCAGTTGCCGTCCTTTACAACTTTTGCTATCTTTTCAATATTCTGCATTTAGCATCAAACACAGATCAAAATAAATATGTACTATTGTAATCACAATCACGTAGTCTACAAATGGGGTGGTGGTTTGGGCTTGGGGGGTTTTGTTTTTTGGGTGTTTGGGGTTTGGGGTTTGTTGGTCTCGGACCAATGCTTGGGTCTCGGGTAGCGTTGGGGATTAAGTAATTTCAATTTCCATTTGCCATTGTCCTTTTAATCTTAGTAATCTTGCGGAGATTATTAAAATTTCTTTTGCCGACATACAAAATAATAATAATAGCATGAATATTATATTATCTTACGATAAGAATTGTAGTGCAATAACTAGACGAGAAGATGCTTATCAAAAAAAAAACTAGACGAGAAAATGCAAAAATCGCATAACACGAGAGAATCCAAATCTAAGCGGTTTCACGGTGCGCCTGAAAAAATACGCACTACAGATTAAAAACTCAACTCTCACACTTCTGCTAGTACCCTTTGTTAAGGAAACCTTAATCGAAATTACATTAAAGATGCTTCCAAACTATCCAGTGGGAAAGCCACCGACCCGGTAAGGGCTTGAGTCGGGTAGGCCGCTACCCTCGACTCCGGGCATGGCCTTATCGGCCTCAGCCCTACTCCCTCTACAATAACTCCAGTATTACAGTCAATTCAAAGACACCTCACAAGATGAATTAATCACACAGCAACTAAAGAAAGGGTTTTATTCTACTAAAACAAAAATCCATGAATGAACAAAACAAAAACAATCAGCTAGACGAATTGAGATGAGGTGATGGGAAAATTAAAGGGAGGAATTAATAACCCAGAAAGTAAATAAAGGGTATTCTACTGAACAAAATCGATGACTGAAAATGAAAACAATATCATTTGATGGTGACGTTAAAGAGGGAAATTGGGAGTTATTCAAAGATGAAGGGCTGATAGGGGATTGATTACCTCTTGAGCAGGAGGTAATACACCTCTTCTGGGTCTCTCTCTCGTCGACATGCCTCTCAAAAATCAATTCGCCGCCTCGGAGATGTATCTATCTGAATTGGGCATCAACTGTTCCTCTTTTATGTTTGTCAATTCGAATGGTGGGCTTTTGTAGTTTCAGATTTGAGTGTTTTTTTTTTATCCCTTAAATAATGTATAATTTTTTATCATATCGTTACACACTGTCCAATAGAAAACGGAAACTAGTAATTTGGACCAAAAAAAAAAATGCCACCCAAGGTCTTGTTTGAAATCCTATAGAGCAGATAATTATGAAAATTCTAAAAAAAAATTAACTATGACCTTTTATAATAAAATGATCAGAAAAAATAAGATTTTACAATGGATTGAAAATTAAAGTGCTTAATTTTTTAATCATTTTTTTTATATATAAACCTTTTAAAAATTAAGTGCTTCAAATTTCAATTCGTTTGAATCGGTGCGAAGATTTTATTTTTCTAATCATTTTATCCTAAAGGGTCATAATTAATTTTTATTTCTAGGGCTCTCATAATTATTATATCAGGACCTTACGTGGCATTTTTATAGAGGTTGACACATACATATTTTTTTTAAAAAGACTGAGCTCCTTATATAGAATTTAGACGGTTTATACATTAAAAATATGGTTAAAAAATTTAACGCTCTAATGTTCAATCCGTTTGAATCGATGAAAAAATCTTATTTTTTTTATCATTGCAGCTTACTAGACAACGCATAAGGTTTCCTCTTTCCATAGATGCCCGAGCCAATAACCAGAAGGCAAAGGTACCAATCTTCTTCTTTCTCTCCAGATTGCATAGAAAAGGGGATCTCTCTATATATGAAGATCCTCATTTCTCTTACCCGACTCGACTCACGTAACAGGAATAAGTCGGCGGAACCCTACCTTGACACTCACTTACCACCAACTCAAGAAAATCAAATATTTAAAAATTGCATCTACAATGGGTGGAAGGATGGAAACAAGAACAGATAGAATTTGATTTTATGAACAAATCCAAAATCATTGTAGACAGAGCCAATCATTAGTTCCCACTCATGGATCGAATGATATCTGGTACATAAATCAATTAAGAAAAGAATATAAAAAGATTTTATTGTATCGCTTAAGTTATATAGGAATTCATGAGTCCAAGAGTTAAGAATAACAAGTTCTTCATTACGTAGAATAGAATAGCCACTGAGAATAATTAAACAGATTAGATTTGTTGAGAAGTGCAAAATCGTATGGATACGATCCTCGTTGTATATATTGATTAATTAGATCGTTTCTTTGTGGATTCATATACCAATCTTTTGTAGATGTGTCTCCAAATATTCCTTGATCATTTCGTCCAAGAGGACGAGTTCCTCTAATTCTATGAATTTTTCTAAAATATCATTTTCTTGAATATCATTCAAAAAAGTTTCGAAAAAGAGAATCACTCTAGCTTCTCTTTCGCCTGGTGTTCTAATGAGTGTTCATTCATCTCTTTAGCAATTTCAACGTGAGCTTCGATTTCCTTTTCTTTGTGGTCTACGCCCTACCTTTCTTAAGGGAAGAAATAAGAAACAACATTTGAATCTTGTTTTTTATTTTTTGAAATGTAGTATCCGAGTCATAGTTAATTTATGTCTCTAGAGCTCTCATAATGATGCATTGTTTGGATGGGAACTCGGAAAACAAATTTCAACTCTAAAAATACTCATTACTCCTACTTCCAATTATTACTTTCATTTCTCTCTCCACTCATTACCTCTATCTCCGATCATTACTCTCATTTCTTATCTCTCTCAACTTATTACTTCTATCTTCAATTATTATTCAATCTCTCTCCCTACTCATTATCTCAAAAATCAAACCCAAAATTTTTTGGATTCTCATCTGAACAAAAAACAGATATAATTATGAAAGCGCTAGAGATAAAAATTTACTATGACTCTTAGAATAATATGATGGAGCTTTGGCCAACAGTCCATAGATATGAGTATTAAAATACAATTAGTCCACCCATTCTTTAATTACAGCCGGAGATCCTCTACGCCCTAACCTTCCTAAAATACCCCTGAAACAGAATTCCCTCGCGACATGCTCGCATCTGTCGCCGGCACCATTGAGTTCATTTCGGCGCTGTCTTCCAATACTGTGACATCCTTAGTCGCCACCCTAATTTCTAACAAGAAAAACCTGGTCACTGCCCAAGGCCAAACAGATTAAAACCAAAAATGCCGGATTGACGCAATGTCGAATCTAAAACCAGTGAAGGGAAGTTTCCTGACATTTATAGGCCGGCGGTGGAAAGAATATTTGAGGACGATGATTATTCAATCGGCAATTGAGGATTTGATTGATGGAGTGTGGGTGGGATGTAGGGATCAAACTCCCTTTTTAATTAACCAGTTGGTTGATCACCACCAGAATAGTATATAGAGAGATTAAAAATTTTGTATCTACTCTATATACTTGTACTAGGGATTGTGCCCGTGCCTGAAAGCACTTACCGATGAATTCTGACAAAAACCTTTACTATCACTATAATTTACCAGCAATGCTCACATCATTTAATAATCTGACTAATGCAAAAACACCCTGGTCAAGAAAACACATTGACACTTTCAAAGAAAACACAAAGAATTCAAATAGGTAGCGTTCTTCCAATCCAGCAACTATGCCAGTGTTTGAAGGCACAATGCAACCCATTCGCAACAAATATAATTGGAGCAACTAATGAAAAAATATGAAAGTATAAGCCAACAACTTCTGAATAGATTTCATTCATTGGCAAATACAACAAACCATCAAAGACTTAGCAGTAGTCAAATAAACAAAAGAGAAAAAATAGGAACGTCTTAACATAACTTGCTCATATCTAAACTAAGAACTCTCTCTCTCTCTCTCTCTCTCTCTCTCTCTCTCTCTCTCTCTCGATGGAGTGAATACGGCTCTAATTTGTGCTCCAAATTGCTCACTCCTGAAAAATAAAATAAAATCAAAACTTTGTTCAAAGATATGTAAGGATGTGAAGTTGGTGCATTAGATAAATTTGCAAGACTAATTATACGAACAAAGTATACTTCATCTAGAACCAGTAAAATGTTAATAAACAAATTACAAATATGGATCACAACATGAAGAGGAGTTCTAATTTGTGCTAATATATGAAACAGTGCCTGCACAAGCACCATACAACGTGCATTTGATCATGCGTAGTATCGTATCTTGTGATGTGCAAGCTTAGATCAAATGCAACTTGCAGAGAAATTTACATATCTAAAGAGGATCATAAGTCATAAGACTGGAAAGCTTCTCTTTTTGTGACTGATTAAGTAGAGCAAACAAAACTGATATTTAAGGTCTTCTTACCTTGAACCAAAACCTAGCCTCCCTGTTTGTACTGGTGGATGATGAGCACCTAATAATACATATTCTTGTTGTTTAAGTCCTTAGTTTTATTGTATTTATATTTATAAAGTTAGTATTTTATGTGATATTGCACGTAAGGTAGGTTTTTGTGTATTTTAGGTAATTCGTATAAATAAGGCGCATTTGAATGCCAATGAATGCTCGGGTTTTCCACGTGCCACCCCGTTATGGTGTCCGAAAAGTCATGAAGAGATGGTTTGGAGGTTGCTCAGGTCACCCAAGGGTCAAGGGAATTTAAGGAGATGTAAGGATTTTACCAAAACTATTCATTTTTCGACCAGCTGAGGGTAGAATCATCATATCTTTTGATGTACAAATTATCTTGGATCCAAACCACTTGGGTTAGAAAGTAGACTCAAGAAACTTTCCAACGATCCAAAGAACACCCAAATCCGAGACACCATTTATTTATAACTTCCAAAATAGAAGAGAAACTTAATTAGAATGTCTATTTAATTTCTTCAAAAAAGAAATACCAGTTCTTTTCTAAGCATCCACAGTGGACTAAGGCCATCCACAGTGGTATAATCAAAAATGGATAATCAAAAGTTGACACGTCAGCTTTTGATTATTCATTTAAGAGGTTGCTAAGCATAACAATGTTGAGGTTTACAATGGTCACTTCTAGTTCATAACCAAAATAAGGAGTCCACTACAATTTCACACAATCTCTCTCTCCCCATCTGTTTTCTGCCATTCACTTCCCTCCATTACATTTTTTTTGAGCAAAAATATATCGAACATATGGTGTTTTTCCTAGTGTTATCTATCAAAATTATACCGAAACTTTTTTTTTTCTTCCTATTTCTATAACCTATATCACAAATCCACCACTCTCTTAATCTTTCAAAAAAAATCAGACTTGTTCTTGAATTTGAAAAAGAATGCAACGTTCTTCTTCTTTCTTTCTTTTTTTTGCAAGGTTCTTCATTTGCTCAACCATAGGGGAGGAACAAAAAAGGAATAACCATTTTTTAGTCAAAAAAGTCTCTCTTTTTTTTTGCTAAAAAGTGATTAGTTCTCAAAATACTTGGGTAAAAGTAATAAAAAAATACTTTTCTGATTCCTCTAGTCGAGACGAATCAATAACCCATAAAAATTTGGTGCAAAACTAACAAATGGGAAAAAATTCAAATAAAGACAATTTTCAGATTTAAGTTAAGTTTAAGTTAAATTCATAAGAATGCAGCCTAAAATAAAAACGGGAAAAAAGAATGAAATACCTTAATCCGGCAACGATGAGTTAAATTGTAGATGATCGAGAAATATGAGCTTCATTTTTTGAGGAAAAAAAAGAGAAACAATTTGTGGTTGAAGTGAAAAAAATATAGAGCAAGTGAAGAAGAGAAGAAGAAAATACTAGTTGAAATACGCGCGTATATAAATTTTGGAACCAATTAACTTATGTAGTGTGGGGTTCACAAATTTTGATTATTGAAAAAGGTTGCTAGTTTTGATTATCCAAAGTCCAAAATTTGATTATTTCTAAGGATGTTGCTAAGTTTGATTATACCATTGTGAGTCATTTTTTGAACAAATATTGTTAACTTTAGCAACAACTGACTTTTGATTATACCACTGTGGATGGCCTAAGTCAATGTTCACAGTGGCATAATTAACATTAAATAATCAAAACTTACCATATCACCTTTTCAACCTGTAAAAATCTAAAAATTGTCACCATATAAAAAAAAATTAATAGTTTTCAAACTAATAAAAACAGATTATTAGAAATAGAAAATAATTTTGTGAAAACTTTTATTTTGAAAAACAGTTTTTGAAATTGGAAAAAAAAAGTTTTAAAAAAATAGTACTCCAGTTTTTAATAAAAACAATTTAACTGTTTTTGCAAAAAACAAAAAACTTCTTTAAAAATGTTTTTCTTAGAAACATTGTTGAGAGGGAGAGAGAGAAGGTTTTGGTTATTGGCAAAAAGTTACTAGTTTTGATTATCCAAATGCCAAAATTTGACGAGTTGCTAAGAGGTTAAGTTTGGTTATACCACTGTGAGCACTTTTTTGATGGAACATTGCTAACTTTAACAACTTTATAATTTTGGTTATTCCACTGTGGATGCTTTAATGACCTATATGTTCTATTTTTTCTCTTCTCATCCAAATCTTTTATTTAAGTCTAAGTTTTGTTTTTTTGGTACACTTAAGTCCAAGTTTGTATTCGCCTGCTTGGGCGGGAGTGTGAGGTCGAACTTAAAATAAGATGTACTAAAATTTACAAAAGCGAGAATTGAGAGACAATTGAGAGCGAATGTACATCTTGAAGGATTATGTGTAACTACTACGGTGTTTTGGCTAAATAAGCCACTTGGGTTTTTTTTTTCTTTATTCAAAATTTATTTTGTTTTTGTTAGTTTTGCGTCAAATACTTATGAAATATTGGTTTGTCTTGACGACTGGAATCAGAAAAGTAAATAGTATTATCCAAACTCAATTTTTATTGAATAAAGTCGAAAAATTTGGTTTTTTGGCTAATTTTTGTTTTTATTCAAAAAAATTGAAGTTTTTTTTAACCATAATTTTTTACTTTTTTGATTCTTCTGGTCAAGAAGAATCAATTATCTACAAATATTTGTCGCAAAACAAATGCAAATATATATATATATATATATATATATATATATATAACCACCTTAACTTAATAAAATGCGGACCACCATTTTCCGATCGAATTTTGATGATTCGAGCCGCTCAATGTGTTCAGAACGTGATTTTTAAGGGTATCTGCAAGGAATTAGCAAAAAAAAATGACTGTGAAGGGCTTCATTCGAGCAAATTTTCTTTATTTTTTATCAAACGATTCAAATAAAAACTGCTCGGATGAAGTCCTTTCTGGTCATTTTATTTGCCGATTCCTTGAGGAGATCCTAAAAATCAGATTCTGAACACATTGAGCGGCTCGGATCATCGAAATTTGAACGGAAAATAGAAGAAATAGAGAGTTTCTTATTTTAATTAAAATAAGAATCTCCTTATTTAAAAATGATTGTGTGTTTATATATATATATATATAAGCTCGTGGCCAAGATTTGGGCTTTGCATGAGGCCGAAGAGTGATAATCGGAAATCGCAGGACGATATCCAAGATTTCCCGCGCCAAAAGGAGGAGTACTACTGCTACTACTACTATTATTGTCCGTTTCCAAAATCACCATTACTTCCTTAATTAAAGTAACTTCCCCAAAATTCAAAATTGTAGCGGTCTCTCTCTCTCTCTCTCTCTCTCTCTCTCTCTCTCTCTTCACATACTAGTATATACTACTCGCCATGCGTAGAAGTTGACATGATTATGGTCTAATTGCGATGGAAATACTCCAATTGATCGATATTTCGTCAGAAGACGATTTTCTTATAGCTTCTCATTTGGACGATAATCTCCGAGATTTTCGACTTTCAGGTATGTATGTATTCAAGCAAAAGATTATATCTACGTGTAGTTACGTTTATTATGCATTTCGGCTGTGTAATTGTGCAATACTTTATTAAGTTGGAAATTGTTGGTATTCTCGGCTATATTTTATGTATCCCCTTAATTTTTAAAGTACATACTCTCATCTCTTCTTTGTTGGGATCAGGAAAGAAAAAAGAGAGAGAAGAAGATGTCAAATATTGTATGCCCTTGTTTTAATACGTGATGCTTTTTGAAAAGTTTATTTTTCGACTTTAGGCTTTTTCCGTGTTGAATACATACATTTGGTGGTTGAAAAGTTTAATTTAATTTAATTTATTTCCTTAAAAATTTATTAAGAGCCATATTTTTTCAGTCAGGCCTCCGAAATTTAAGGGCTGGCGCTTTAGATTATTTTGCAATCTCCATTTACTTTTTCGTTATTCAGTAAGTAAAGTTGGGCATGTGGCCCTTAAATAGGTTGTTTGGGTTTTAAACTGGGTCCTATTGTTGTTATACCAAAAACAAAAAGGGCTTATATACAGGGGCTAAAATAATTTTAGGGGGCCTAGTTTCTGCAATTTTTTGAGAGCCTAAGGCAACGGCCTATTGGGCTTTAGCCCGAAGCAGGCCCTACTCTTTTTGGTTTTTTTCCTTTTGGATTCTCAGTAACAAAACGGAGGTTTTTGGTTTGAGTTCAGGGATTGTTTTCATTTGTTGTAGATTATGAATCTCTCTGGTGCAATTAGTTCATGACTATTGGTTTTGTGAAGCCTGTTTGGTCTAATTTGCGCTTGATTATTCGGGGTTTGAATTGACCGCTCAGATCGCAGTGGTCCAAGAGGATAGTGCCTTCGGCGTGGGCTCAGGAGGTAAATCTAGGTTACAATTTACAAATACGTGCTCTATGCCTCTATGCAACCGATGTAAATGTGCGTCATTCTTCATTGGTCAAATAGTGGAAACTGGAGTGAAACGTGGACTCAGGATGTAAACCTAGGATACAATTTACAAATACTTGCTCTATGCAACCAATGTAAATGTGCTACATTCTTCATTGGTCAAATAGTGGAAGCTGAATTGAAACGTGGATGTACTAAACTATATAGTTGAACACTTCGGAAAAAAAAAAAAAAAACCCCTACGTAGCTGAAGAATCACATGAAATCTTTGTCTTGCTTGTTGAGAAATTCAAAGCAGTCAGCTTAGAAAACAAAACCTTTAATTCTTCAAACGTTATCAGAGTAGAGAAGAGATGAACAAGGGATAAAAGGAAAAGAAGAGTTACCAACTTACCGTTAATGAAAAACTGCAGTTGAGAGTGGTCGAAGAAAAAAAAAAAAACTTAAGCAAACTTTTAGGAGTTTCAATGCAGATTGTATTGCTTCACTGGTTAGGAAAACACCGAAATCCACCTTTGGAAACCAATTGCTCTGAGTTTTTCAAAGATTACAGTATCTTGGCCTCGTCTTCTACCCAATTTGCCCTGGACTCTTTCTTCTTCAGATTTGGCACTTATTGCTAATAATATCAACAATAACTGCTTATTGAAGCCATAATTTGAGAAAATAACCAAATTAGAGGGAATCCGCTGGATTTATCAAAACATAGTTTATCTAGTTAATTTTTCTAATTGTAGTTCTAAGTCAATGTATTCCGGTCTGTTTCACCAAAACATGAGCTGGTACTAAACACTATAATCAATGTGTTTTGATAATTCCCAAGTTACATTCAAGGTGAGGAACAAAATGTTTTTGCACACCTGTCCCAATAGTTGTATGAATTTCTGATGTCCACTTCTGCGTGTATCATTTTGTAGTTTCCCATTGTCTCACTTTTCCATGGCTTGATTATCATATATGTATCTCGGCTGTGACTGGATGCATGGTAAAACCACTGACACATCGTAGTTTTCATGGCAACAGTTGGAACCTAAGAAGCACGGACACGTTTCTAGGCCTTTCGTATTTGTATCCCATACATGTCGGACACGGACACGCTCAAAAACGTTTTCGACACATGTCCGACACGTGAAAATGTGTGTCCGAATATTTAATTATTTTTCTAGGTCGGACAAGTTTTGGACACGCTCCGACACGTAACCGACACGCTCGGGGACATGGTTTGGGCCGAATTAAAGCCTAATATTAAATAACTTAAGGAAGAAAAGTGTAAATTACTCTTGATAAAATTAAGAAATACGAAAGTAATAATCTGCGTTATGGAAAAAAACAATATGCTATTCTCATTTTTTCATTGGATTTTTTTTCTCTTTAATGTAGAAAAATAACACCTTTATCTAATATATGAATTTTTTATGTTCACATACATAAATAGTTGTTAATTTATGTATTTAACATACTCTTCCATTCTCAATTATTGGCTTAAAAAAAAACATTTTCTGCTTGATTTGATATTCACAGTGTCGTTGGAGAATATAGACGAGAACAAAGATTTAAAGCTAATTAGGAATACGAGTTCTCAAGGAGCTGAAAATGCAGCAGATATACCCAAACAAAGGGAGCAGAAACTTTTAGTTTCTGAATCCATGGACCCTGGAAGAGCAAGTCACGTGCGCAAAAGCTTAGCTTGGGATAGTGCCTTCTTCACCAGTGCAGGTTTGCTTTTATAAGCAATCTGGAACATTTCTATCAATGTTACCCCATTTCATATTATTGCAGCAAGTTAGAATCAAAACTGATGCTTTGTAAATCAGGAGTTCTGGACCCTGAAGAGCTGTGTATCATAAATCGAGGCTTTGAGAAATCAGAAGCTCATCTAGTACATAAGATTCGACAAGATCAACGAAAGTGGAGATCCGTTGACATACAATATACATTAAAAAGTGATGGTTTCTGTTTTGAAACCAACCAAAGCACTGAGGGTGACCTGTTTGAAGATGTAAGAGCATCCATCCAGAGATCCAGTATAATGTCCAATGTTTTCAAGTCAGATTGCAAATCAGGAGTTGGAGAAGCTTGCAAACAGAAAGCCCGCTGTAAGTGTGCTTTGGCTTACAACTTGTCTTCTTTTGAACGGATAAGGTAACTTTGCCTGCTCATTTTGTATGTGAAATCACGTAGTTGCAGTTTAGATGCCCCATCTAACTGGGTTAGAATAAGGCCCACGGGCCACAACAGCGGTGAAGCAGAAATTTTAAATTCCATTTAATTGTTTTTTTATGCACATAATTACGCAACAAAAATTTGATCTCTACTTCTCTAGTGTTAACGATGCAGAGTTTCTGTTATTAGAATGTTGGCACCTAGCCATTTTGTCTTCTAGAAAACACTTTGTAGTCCCCCTTTTTTGTGCTCCTTTTCTTGATGAGCTTATGATTGATGTATGGTTGGTTATTTTCAGACTTGAAGAAAGTGGATGATGTCTCGCAAAATAGGGTATGTTCTGTTGATGGTGGTATTTTAATTGTTCTGGTACTTCCTGAGCATTTTGATACTCTTTTATATACATAACAGGTGAAACCCATGCCAATTTCTAGAAGGCAAAGCATCTATTTGAAAGGATCGGAAAGAACTATAGAAGTTGTTGCCCATTCAGAAAATTTACAGGCATATGTCAATGAATAAGAATGAGATTGTTACTTTATATACTTACGGTGTTGTATGTATGGTGTCGACTTCATAAGTGCGCAGTGCTGTTTATAACAGACAATTAGGAAATAACTTGACTTACTAATTCTGATTCGAACAAAACAGCATGCTACAAGGAATGGAGAATCCAATTTGTTTTCCTGCAAGCCGCCAAAGATATTACGCATTATGAACCCCGTTTCAGCAGGACATACAAAGATTCTCTTGGGTGCGGACCCTATCAAAATGGAGAAGAAAACTGCAACATCTAGATCTGGTAAGAACTCCAGACTCTTCTGCAATAGTCTGAAAGTTTGTTTCCTAATTTAAGTCCAATTTTTGTGACTCTTACAGGGCAAGGTTTGGAAGTGTCCAAGAGATCTGGTTCCAGTACCTCATTTTGTTCCACAAGCTCTATGATATCTCCTAAACCGTCTTCTTCAATTCCTGTCACTGCCAGCAATGATGCAACAGCTTCTTGCTCTCCGTCTTTTAGATTTTCCTCAACCTCAAAGAGAAAAACTGATTCCACAAATACCAGACTTGCTGCCACTGGTTCAACCAACAAGACTCCTCCTCTAAGGTGCTCGCCAGGAGGCAAAAGCGGTTTGAGAAATCTTAGTTCAAACCAGTATTCGTTTGCATCACCTGTTAACTCCTTTGATGGATGGTCTTTGGAATCGTCATCAGCTTCTGCCAGGCGCAGATCTAAATGTTTGGAGACTGGCTTTTGCACCAATAGAGGAGCTTGTTTAAGCAATGTTGGCACCCAACAATTAGATTTGCAGAGTCACTCACATGATCAATTGTTTGGCCATCAAGAAAGTCAGCAAACTAAGTTGCTAACTCGATGCATTGATGAAGTCCTGGAAACTGGTAATGCTTTGGCAGAATCAAGAAGATTCAGACCTTCAGGTCTTCGGGTGCCGTCACCCAAGATGGGGTTCTTTGATGAGGTAGTTTATCTCAGTTTATGTAGTTCTATTATATGGTTATTACATTGGAAATCTGTGATTTTGACCAATTAAAGCTTCTTTGTTTGGCAGGAAAAATCTCCAGTGCCGTCTGTTAGTGGAGGTTTGCAGCTTCATTTAAGAGCACAGAGTGTTTTGTCTAATACCAATGGGACTGCAAATGGTGAAACGCTTGGTAAACCTCAACCTGCTAGTGTAATAGCAGAAAAGGGAAATATGAAATCTCGTTCTAAGCAAACTGGAGTGATAATGGCCAGAAACACAACACAGAGTCAAGAGCAAGAGGAAAGTTCACCACAAGTGTCCAGCATTTCGGCAACAGTAAAAAATTGCCCAGGGAAAGCTTCAAAAGTTCAGTGTTATATATGTCCTCAGTTGTGCAGAGAAAATTGCTCCAAATCTAAGGAAGTTAGTGATGGGGGATATGACACAAGAAAACTAGGCCTGAATTCAGGTTTGAAGGAAGAAAGGAAAATAACAGACAGCATACTGGAAAATGGAATGAGAAGAGACAACAAGAGGCGTGTCTGCTTAAGGGTCAATATGATCCATCCAAGCAAAGATGAAAATCTAGACCATCATCTAGTCTATCATGGAGATATAAACAGAAGTAAGAAAGAATATGCAAAGGATAGCTTCGCTAGTTTGGAGGACCATGTTAATGGTTTAAGCAGATACTTTGAAGCCGTTGATCTCAACAGGGACACCGTGATAGAGCTCAGTGGGAAGAACAAGGGTCGTTGTAATCCCATCTTTGGTCATAGTTTCACTGATATGGAAACAAATGCTGTTGAGGTCATACCCAGTACAAGGACTCCATTGGCAGACAGAAATTCTGTTTGCACTGGAGCAGAGTCGTTTGGGTTTACAACGGGATAGACACCAGAAGAGGTGGCCGAAGAGGTTTCTAACTCCATTCGCAAAGCAACGGAGGTTAGAGTAGCTGAGCTTTTTGCAGCTAATGCTAAACAGTGTTATTCATTTATTTATTATTATTATTTTTTTTTGGGGGTGGGGTGCTCTTCCCATATTGGCAAAGGTTCAGGTGTATTTTTGAATTGCAAGGCTTTTCACCATTATTTGAGTCCAAGGTTCTAAATGGCGCTTGGCGGTAGTCGGGCGGAAATCTTCAAGCGCCAAGCCTCCTAGGTGGCGCCAATCAATTCGGCGGATTTATTTTTTGAGTACTGCTATATACACCGACCATTTTGGACCGAAACCGTACCGACGGCCGCGCGCGGCCGTCTCCGGCCACCGGACGGCCGATCCGAGCCGTCCAAAAATTTTAAAAAAAAAAACCGAGGGGCCCAACGCGGGAATCAACGTCATCCGATGTGTGTAGGGTGCTTGATCTAAACACCCTATTTTTCGTGTATATATGTATACACGAAAAATAGGGTGTTTAGATCAAGCACCCTACACACATCGGATGACGTTGATTCCCGCGTTGGGCCCTCGGTTTTTTTTTTTAAAATTTTTGGACGGCTCGGATCGGCCGTCCGGTGGCCGGAGACGGCCGCGCGCGGCCGTCGGTACGGTTTCGGTCCAAAATGGTCGGTACACATAGGATTTTCCTTATTTTTTTTATTTTTTAACAAACCATTATCAAATCAAACTATATTCCATGTATCCATAATGCAAGTTCAAACCCAAATGAAATTAAGTAGTAGCAACTAGCAAATAAATTGAATAAATAGCAGGGCTTCACTCACCTCCCTCTTATTATTATTTTTATATACATATTTTTAGGCTGCCAAAGGCCTCCAAAGACGCCGACACCGACACCAAGGCCCGCCAAGGCCGCCTAGGCGGCCACCAAACACTGCCAAATCTCCCTGGGCGCCAAATCAAACGCCAAGGGCTATTGGCGTGGCGGCAAGGCACCTCCAAGCGCCTAGGCGACCTGGGCGGCCACCATTTAGAACATTGTTTGAGTCAGTGCTAGGAGTTCTAATTCTGGAAAACCCACTGATGGAAACAGGGTAAGAATTCATTAGTGATGCGCTCGTACTAGCATCACTTTGATTTCTCCTTGGGACAACTTTATTCACCCTTAAGGAAACCTCCTCTTTAGGAACATGGGTTTGTTTGTCTAAGAAGCCTGCAATTTCCTCAAAATCTTCTACCTGAGTTTGAATTCAGTGTCTGTGCCTCGGCCGCCCAAAGCCCCAACTTCTATCAATGCTAAACGCCCTCATTTATATGGTTTCACGTTCTTCAAGTAACCAAATGGATTGAAATCCCTATTGTCCTCATTTGGATTGGACGGTTTGATTCAGGCTCGTGGAGATTTGAATTTTCTAGTAATTTGTAAGTTCCCATGTATCAGTATCTATGAAAAAAAGTCATGAAGTTGATTGAATGCATGATTGAATAACATTTATCTCTTGGAAAATAATAGGCTGTCGGACTTACTTTTAACTTTTTCTCAAAACAAATGTGAGTTGATTAGATATCTGTGTAAATCTAATTATGCTGATTATTTCATGGACAATTTACGTAAAAGAGCCTACGCAGTAGATGGTTAAGATCACCGCAATAGAATGTGCGAGTTTCGTACAGTTGGATATGTTTTTGAGTTCACACATAAACATTCTGGGTTTTTTTTTTTTCTGATTACAGTTTTTTTATGAAAGCACAAACGCAAAGGGTTATCTTTTTCACGTCTTCACATGCGCCATGGTGACTGTACACAGTTTGGTGCTATCAATTTTTGTGGGTTTAGTTCATATAGAACTTTGTTCCGACTTTCAATGGGTGCCACTAGTAGACGGTAAAATTGATCCCTAAGAAATTAGATGCGTTCGCATAAGCCTGACCACCCCGAGTAACAAAAAAAGAAGAAGCATTGCACAATGTTGTGTGTTTGAGAGAGAGAGAGAGAGGGAGAGAGAGATGCATCCCTTATATAAGACGGGAATACTTAACATGACTTCTGTTACAATGATTTTCCTTTCAGATCTCAAACGAGGTTAGAGAGAATGAATGAATCTAAATAATCAGAAACACCTAAAAACATGAATATAATCCAAAAATAAAGAAAAATTAAGATGGAAAGAAGAGCCACAGCAGATTAGATAATAATGTAGTTCTGAGCAGCCACCACCATCCCACCTCTTGTTATTTTTTCCCCCCTCTTTTTTTTTTTATAAAAAAATTGTGTGCTCTCTTCCTCTTACTTTAGCCCGTGCCAACTGTACCCCTATTCCACAGCCTGCAAGCAAACTGTATGTATGATAATCAGTTTTGTAAAATTATACAACAGAATTTGTCTCCAACATGGTATCTAGAAATCATGTAGTATTTTCAATTCATTTTTGTCTCTAAAATAGTAGAGTTTTGGAGCTTGATTGGAGATGCTCCTAAGGTCTGTCTTTCTTATAATTGTAGCACATTTAAAAAGAGTAACTCAAAAAGCTAAAGCTGACATTCCTCACAATCAAGAAAGAATAGCCCATCTATGACCATGTGGGTATTCGCAAGGCAACTGGCACCGGAACAGATCCAAATCACATTCTCTCAATTGGTAAATTGATTACTACAGTAATTAACAATTTTCGTAATTGTCAGTCAGAAATAAGTTATGTAAACCTTTGACTGAGAATGTGGATGTATCAATTACGAGATCGGATCCCGTGTCCGACTCCCATTCGGACAGAGGACGTCGTTTTGGCGCAAAAAGTGTTCGGTTCATTTTAACCGTTGATTTGCGAGATCAATAACCTAGAAGAATCGGACAGGCCCCTGTCCGGATTGGAGTCGGGAAGGGGATCTCCTTCGATCAATTACTAGTACTATTAGTGTAGTTATTATTATCAAAGTAAGTACCTGTGGTTGGAGCCATCATGGGCGTGGGCTTTGAGATGAGGGCCGGAACTGAGGGAATTGGGCCTGCTGCAGCTGCTGTTGGGGAGTAAATGTGAGCTGCTGCAGGGAGGCCCATGGTCTGTGAGTGGTGGTGGAAGTGATACAGAGGATACATAGGCATCAATGCATTCCCACCGCCCACCATGGCTGCTTGACCCGGATACACTTGAGAGAATTGGCCGTTCATGTTCATGTACGACCCACCTCCCCCCGTGTACCCTACTTTCTGTTACCACACAACACATACACAAATTTAAAGAAGTCAAATAAAATAGTCAAGTCGAATACCAGCAATCTTTCATTAGAGAAAGTTGTTTGTTTCCTGACCTCCCGCAAAGAAAACTTAATATATAAATATAAGAAAATTATGTAAGTGGTATTTGCATAGATTTCGATTTTCTTTTTTTGGGAGTGTCAGCATCATCGGAAGGAAGGAGATCAAATTAAGAACATGCATAGATAGATTTTAAATTCAATAATTAAAGGTCTTATTATTACAGTACTCACATGATTGTAGCTCATATCTGAGGCAATGTAGGTCGGAGAGTATCTGTGGAGAAACCAGGTAAAATCACATCACGTAAGACAAACAGCCAGCGGCCTATATATCTGACAAGTATGTATGTATGCCACAACATATATATACTGTACTACTAAAACGAATCAGGAAGGAAATCAATTAAGGATATATGTAATGTACCCATAAAAAGGGACGGCCTGATGGTGCTGTTGACGAAACTGTGTTGGTGGGGTCCCCGCCGGGTAGTACCACTGCACGTGGCTAGCAGGTACCGGTGACACAGATCTCGCTCCAACATTGGATCCTACATCATTTTATTAATTTAATTTTAAGTCCCCCATTCGCTGTTGCTTCGGCAATGCTTAGAGCAAGTTTACTAGTCATTGTCTAAAAAAACTCTTGAACAATGTATATTTTTTATTTTACTTACTCATATTTTTTTAACACTACACCAATACAATCAATCTATTTTACCTATTCTTTATTAAAATATTAATAAAGAGAAGGAAGAGAGAGAGAGAGAGAGAGAGAGAGAGTGAGTGGGAGAGTCAGGGAGAGAGAGTGAGAGAGAGAAAGAGAGGAAACAATAAAAAAGTAGATTGCTTATGAATAGTTGTGAGCCATTTTTGGCTCAGAAAACTGTGATGGAGGAAAATTGCTTCCCTCTTTAGTTTAGCTATTCTGCTGTTCGGATACATTTTCCCTTTTTGTGAGGTAAAATGGCGACAAAGCTACTTTGAAGTAGCTGGTAAAATTGCTCTTATAAGTTTAATTTCAACCAAAATCGCAGTTGTCAGACATTTTTTTTTAATGCTATTTACTACTTTTCGGAGTCTTTCGGTCCTGCTCAAGGTTGTGAATTACAGGTAGGTACGTATTAGATTTATGTGAAACCGGTGTCTTGCTGCACAAATACCGTTCCGGTTCTAATTCCAGTCCTTACCGGCGAGTACCGGAAATTCCGGCCAGTCTTGAGCGAAATGGCAGTACCGGTTATACCGTCCGGTACGTTTTGCACCGACTGTGACTGCTTTTACAAATGCATCTCGGTCAGATCTGAGATCGCAACCAGTGGGCATGTACGCACGATCACAACGCGAGAGAGAGAGAAAAGTAGCGTACCTGTTTTGCCATTGGGGGGGGGGGGGGGGGGGGGGGGGGGGGTGGTGGTGTGGGTGGGAAGGGGATGCAGCACGACAGCAGCGGAAGAAGAAAGGGGGTAAACTGGTAGTCTGGTATAGAAGGTTCAAAGCCCTAAAATGCCAAAAGGACTATTTTACCCTGTTATCTTGCTTTAAACTGGTTGTAGCATAATGTATGGAAAAATGACGGCCTATGACGTGTTTTGATAATTAATATCCACTAAAAACATGCTGAGAACATTTGTTAATACTAAAAATATCATTGATAGGTATTATCAAAATACGTCATTGACCGTAATTTTCTCTAATGTATAGTTTATCCATGGGCCATTGGGACCTATGGAGAGAAGGGTGGCCCATGGAGAGAAGGGTTTTTATTATTTCGAAAATGACGCGTGTTTTAATAATTAATATCCGTCAAGAACAAACTGAGAACATTTGTTAATGCTGAAATGGTTCTTAGTGTGTATTAATTATCAAAACACGTCATTGGCCGTCATTTTCCCTTATTGTTTTTGTTTTACAAAGTGGAGTAGTAGTTTTTTTTTTTCGATTTACAAAGTAGTTTGAACTCTTAAGTTTTGATAGTTAAGTTAGCGTTATTCCTTTTATTGGATTAGAAGAAAGTAATATAATGACAGTGTAATTTTTGTGGTCTAATGAAAGTTATGATGAATTGGATGTCATAGCAAAAAAATAATATATTTATAACTATATACTCCTATAATGGCAATACTACTAAATTTGAAACGGTACCCGGTATTTAAATACCAGATACCGGTATGTACCGGACTAGTAAAATAATTGGTACGTTGGCCGGTACGGTATTCAAAATCTTTGGTTCTGCTATTCAAATCGAACATAAAAAGAGAAACTATTTGACTACAAATTGAAGTAAGATCCCTCAGAACATGAAATTGATATTTGTTTTTTTTTTTTTGCTTTTCTCGTTCTTAATGGTTTTAAATTTTAGTACAATTGATAAAATGCATGGCCCATATTTTAGATTTGAAGTCACTTTTTTTGGGCAATTTAAACGGGAAACAGAGGGGCCTTGTGTGTATATTGTTCTGTAGTAAAACAAACATGGGATGAATACGTAAAGGAAATAAGTATTCCATACCTTGGGGAGGAAGTGATGGCGGCGGCACCATGGTTGGCGCTGATCTAGGGCGTCGAGCTCCAAGCGAAGCCAGATTGCAGTTGGCTCGGCGGCCATTAATGATCGGCGTGGCGTCCTCACAAGCCTTCTTAGCCGCCTCCGCATCCTTAAACGTAACCTTAAAAAAACAACCAATTACTAGTATGATTAATCACGGCGCACATTGGCTTGGCTGGTCTTCTGGATTTCAAATAGGAGCATATATACCAAATAATTTGGCTGGTACAAATAAGTATATAGCCATAGGCCTATGTGGCCTACCGCCTAAGTGAAAAAATAACGATATTAGAGATCCGAAATCCTATTATGCAAACGTGTTCATGATATGTAACCTTTACTATTTAAAACCTTGACACAATTGCTACTACTTACGAAGCCGTAGCCCTTGGATCTGCCTGTGACCTTATCAGAGATGATGACGGCCTCCAAGATCTCGCCGTACTTTTCGAAGTGATCCCACATGGCCTCCTTCGGAGTTTCCCATGCCAATCCTCCGACGAACACTTTGGTCAACGTTGTATCTCCGAACTGGCCCACATTGTTACTCATAGTCATGTTGGAACAACAGAACAGCTTAATTACAAACTGTTACTATGAATGTGAAGTATCAATCAGTCCTATGAGAGAGAGAGAGAGAGAGAGAGAGAGAGAGAAGTTGAAGGGAGGTATGAAGGGGAGGGAGTGAATATAAGGGGCAGTGACAGGGTGGACTTGAGAATATGTTGTGGTAATATACATATGTATAGTACTTATTATAATGGAGAAAAACAGTGGGACAGAAAGGCAGACTGCAGACAGATAGACTTTGTGTTGAAGCCATCAACGTGATGATCTCCACTCCTTTTCATCATCTCTCTCTCTCTCTCTCTCTCTCTCTCTCTCATGGTTTTAAATAGTGTTCGAGAGAATGCTTAGCTAAATAAGAATATCGAGAGCACATACAAGTATTTTTTTTTGGGTAAATAGAGCACATACAAGTTACAATGATACATATTGAAAATCATCAAGTTTGCGGGTCCTGAATTTTTAAAAATTACATGAGTAATGACAAAAATATGTATTAATTGGATCGAGCACCTAAATCTGTGATATTAGTCGGAAACTAGAAAATGTCAAATGCGGACCAATGTGCATACGACTTTCGTTCGCATTTCCATTGTGTATATATTGCTTTAATTTTGAAGCAATATAAATATGGTTGAAAGGATTCTAAGGGTGCATGTGTTCCACCAAAATAAAATAAGTAGTACTTATTTTTTGAATTAAATGTGAAATATTATGAGAGAATAACCTGTCTTATAAAGTAGAAAATAAGTACTTAAAAAATAAGAATCTTAGCGGAACATGGCCTAATTTTGATCCCCTCGTGAACATGAAAATAAGGTTGCGTTTATTTCCACATAACGTATTTTTGAAAAAAATATTCTACTCAATTTCCGGTGTTCGGTTGGGTCAGTGGCAGAAGTACCCTGGGGGGTTGGGTGCGCTATAGCCAGGTGAAAGTTTAAGGGGGAAAAATTATGTATACACACACACACTTTTAGCCCAATAAACTTTAGCCAACCTCATTTTCTTTTTGTAACCCAACTCATCATATCTGATTATGTTCATTGAAAGAGAACTTGTTGAAGATATCGATTCAAATTCGATAATAAATGATTTTTACTCTCTAAACCAACATAGATCACAACTTCAATATTTTACTATTTTAGAATTTTTCTTTTAGTTTTTTTTTTTATTCGGCAATGGCGTTTCAGATTATAGGGCAAATGAAAAATTCTTGGACAGTGAGTTCACCCAAAGAAAAAGAAACAATTATTTTGACTTGGATGAGTCATAAGCACCCGATAATGCCATTAAGGGTGCGCTAGTTTTCTAGGTTAAGTTCAATTTAATAGGTTAAATAGTGTTTTAATTGCGTTTGCTCGTTAGATTTGTTGGTTTTGTTTGTGTAAAAAAATTGGTCAAAACAAGAATTTTAAGGCAAGGCAGGCCAAGGCAAAACAGAGCAAGACCAGACGGAGGCACTAACGTTCTCGGCATCGATGGGATAAAGCACCTTACATCGATGCCGAGGGGCTTATCCAGAACGGCACTAATGTGCTTGGCATCGATGGAAAGAAATAAATTACATCGATGCCGAGGCCTTTAGCACAGCAGCCTAAGCCTTTCTCCATCGATGCTGAGGCTGTTAGGAGGGTGATTTCAAAGCATCTCCTAAAGAATATTGGCGGGCGTACGAAGTAGAATAGATTTTGCTTACATCATTGTAGATCTAGATCTAGATTTGGTTTTTGTTTTTGAATGTTCTTCATTTCCAGTCTTGAATATTTATTTTCTGTCTTCATTAATTAGTTTTTGATATTGTCTTCTTCATTAAAGTTGTAGTGAATCTTCCGATCTATCTTTTAATCCAATTTTCTTCTAGTGTTGTTAATTCAATTATGCTAAGTAGATTTGTACTTGCTCCTATCTCAATAGATATGGGTGAGTAGTTTTTCAAGGTTAGGTCATGGGGTGACTAGCACCTCATGGCTCAAGTAGAATTGCGTTTTTCACCATAAAGTTTAAACCTTTAGTTTCAATCATCGATGTGGGGTTCGGGTTTATTTGTCAAATAGCTAAGGTGTTAATCTCCTTGATCATGTGTAGGTAGGAGCATCGCCTACCTACCACACATGATACTTGGAGCTCTGATGCACGAGGTATTTGCTAAATAAATTCTAGAGCTAACTTGGTGATCGAACCACTCTATTTTCCGATTCGGGAACCTTAATTGTGTATCCTGAATTGCGTATTTGGATAAGAAATACAGTTTTAACTTGAGTCGTGGGTGTTACTAATTCCTAGACCTAACCTGTCTTTTATCTTAGTTTATTAGCTTTTCAATTTAGCCCATTTTAATTTCCACTATGCACGTAAAACCAAGTTGGCTGTCTAAAAGCCGAAAGCCCTTACTTGCATCTACAAATCCAGCAAAGCCGTATTAATTATTCCCTTGGGTACGATCCCGGATTTCCGGATTATCATGCTTCAACTGACGTATTAGGCCCTACGCTTGGGGCGTTATCTCTTATATCGGAGCGAACGAAGTAATGAGATTCATGATGAAAAAGAAAATATTGTACAAATTGGAGAAGATATATTACTGTACATTCCAATGAGTACCCAAATGAAATTGGAAAGTGTATATTATTACGGTAGATATTTAATTACATGTAAAAATAGTGGAGTAAATATCTCTTATATATTTAGATTATTCTTGATATATTTTTGTTTAATTTATTTCATGTCCCCGACTTATGGAAACCGTGTTTCATTACAAAGCACTAACATAATGACTGGATAAGTACTGTAGTTAATTGCTCAAAAGAAAAGAAGTTATGCTGGCGTGTTTAGAACGAAGAACAATAATAATATAATAAGAAACCGATTATTTTCCTTTAATTTTCATGGAAATGTTCGGCAATGATTCTAACTATGGACAGAACAAAAAACAAAAGGGACTCACCAGACCCCACTGAATTTTCAAGCGTGTTTGAGTTCCGAATTTTTCACAAATTTTACTTGTAGATTTTGCTTCTCAGTATAGCCCTCTCCATTGAAATTTTACTTCATGCATATTTTTCCTATGAATAACTATTTGCTTTGCGGATCCGGAAAAAAATTACTATTTGCTTTTTTTCTCTTTCCTTTCTCTACCATTTCCCTCTAATTTTCCTAATATGGTAAGATATATCTGAACCCTTTATTTACTTTTTATGTACTTTTTTATGGAAAGTGTTCATGTACCGTATCAATCCTCTTTTCGTTGGCTATTCTCTTCCTTTCTATTTGATCAAAATTTTGCCTCAATCTTCCTTAGCTCCTAAGTCCTAACCACCACAATTATCACTGTCTTCTACTTTCATCCTCGTCGCACAACTCGTGACCTTACAAGTCACAACCTCAAGGTATCTCCAATGGCATAATCAAAATTTGCCACCTCATCTTTTAATTATCCATTTAAGGGTTAAGATTAACAATGTGAAATCTCACAATAGTCTATAATCAAAAAACCATTTTAGTAGAGAGAGTTGAGAATAAATGTAAGTGGATGAATGGGTCCAGTAATATTGATGGGAGGAGAGAAAGAGAGAAATGAAATAGAGGGCGTGTGGTTTCTATTAAATTTGGTTATTTAACGAGAAAAAGATTGATAGTTTTGGTTATTCAAATGCAAAAATTTGGTTATTGGTTAAAGAATTGCTAAGTTTAGTTATACCATTGTAAGCAATATTTTGAACCAACATTACTAATTTTAAAAATCTTTTAGTTTTGATTTTTTTTTTTGGTCAAAGCGGAAAATTTTTAGTTTTTATTATGCCATTGTGGATGTAACGATCCGCTCAATCTTTGTACAATATTGTCCACTTTAGACACCCAAAACCCATAGACTTTCTAGTAGGTCACCCATCCCTGGACTACCCCAGGTTCATGAGCACGCTTAACTATGAAGTTTCTATGCGTTTTGGCATGTCCTCACGGCTTTAAAAGGCCTTGTACAAGTAGAAAGGATCTTTTTCTTATAAACTATGACTTGCCCTCTCCCGTCCGGACAAAGCCTGCTATCTTGCAGTATCGCCGGCCACCGGAAAGCGGGGTGTCACAATCTACCCCCCTCAGGGATGCAACGTCGTCGTTGCACAGGCCCAACAACCTACGCTGGGGTTCGTGGCAGCACAACGCATCCTACCCACCACTTTGCCCAGGGCAGGGCTCTGATACCATTTGTAACGACCTGTTCTATCTTTGTACAATATTGTCCGCTTTGAACGCCCAAAGCCCATAGACTTCCCAGTAGGTCACCGATCCCTGAACTATCCCAGGATAAACACGTCTAACTATGAAATTCCTATGCACTTTGGCCCGCCCTCACGGCTTTAAAAGGCCTTGTACAAGTAGGAGGGATCTTTTTCTTATAAACCATGACTTGTCCTCTCTTGTCTAGACGGAGCCTGCTATCCTGTAGTACCGCTGGCCATCGGAAAGCGGAGTGTCACAGTGATACCCTCATTCCTTGTATAGTTTTGATGATATTCTTTTTTTCTAGGTGAAAAAAAAATTCCGACTCTGCCTGATTCAACTAACATCATTAAGGTTGAATTTTGAACTAAAATGCTCCTACTTTTTTTCCTCATTTGTCTTTCTTACATTCTTCCTAGTTTTGCAACAAAAGCTTTTACTTCGGATTCATCCAAGAATAATTTATAAGATAAAAATTTAAACTATAAAAACTACAAAAATTCACCGGAAAGAACAAAGGATAATGTTGTTTTTGTTAATTCCACACTTCAGTGCCATAGTTTTAGTGAATCGTGGCATTAACAAAAATAATTATGGCAAATTATCATTTTTTTAAAATATCATTAAAGTTAAATTAAATTAAAGAGTGTTGCTATATGTACCGACCACGGGGAGGGAAAACGTACCGACGGCCGCCGGCGGGCCGTCTCCGGCCACCGGACGGCCGATCCGAGCCGTTCAAAAATTCTAAAAAATAAAACCGAGGGGGTCAGCGCGGGAATCAAGGGCATCCGAGGTGTTTAGGGTGCTTGATCAAAGCACCCTTTTTTCGTGTATATATGTACACACACATATATACACGAAAAAAGGGTGCTTTGATCAAGCACCCTAAACACCTCGGATGCCCTTGATTCCCGCGTTGACCCCCTCGGTTTTATTTTTTAGAATTTTTGAACGGCTCGGATCGGCCGTCCGGTGGCCGGAGACGGCCCGCCAGCGGCCGTCGGTACGTTTTCTCTCCCCCAATGGTCGGTACTCATAGATTTTTCGTTAAAAGTTATTATCCAAGAATTAATTAATTTAATACGAACCTGATCTATTTATGGTTATGCATTCTATATGTGGACAGAGCACATATTGTTGTCCAAAAGAACATAGGCCACGTGAGGATAGGCAGGTAAGATGCTCTCTCTCTCTCTCTCTCTCTCTCTGTGTGTGTGTGTGGAATGGGAATGTAACGTGGCCAGCTGTGCAGCTGAAGGGGGCGTTTTGGATTGGGAAAGAAAGATGTTGAATTGGGTTGGGTTTGACCGAGAGAGAGAGAGAGAGAGAGAGATAAAAGTGGTATCTATTTCCTGGCATTTGTGTTGTGTGTGGCTAGTGGGGGTGGTGGAGGTGGTGGCCATTTGACAGTTTGGCATTAATAATCCCAATAAAGTTGCCATTGATCAAACAAAAAATCCCAATAAAGAGATACGAGGACTGCTGTGGAAGGGGTTGTTCATAGTGGGTTTAGCTGTAAACCCTGGGTGGTGTGAGTTGGCTAAAAAAGCTGCTAGTCATTTTGCACCTGCCTCTTCTCTCTCTCTCTCTCTCTCTCTCTCTCTCTCTCTCTCTCTCTTAACGTGACCATTTATAATACTCTCATATATAAAGGAGAGAGAGAGAGAGAGAGAGAGAGAGAGAGAGAGGCTAAAATTAAGGCACATGCAAGTTGGCAAAGGTATGTTGGAGGCAAGAAAATGATGGTCACGTCCTGTGTGGGCGTACGTATAATATTATGCTCTTTTTTTTTTGAAGTGATAATATCCAAACTATTGTTGTTTGTGCCAAAATTATAGTGCATATAAAAATTATAGTACATAAAAATCTTGTACCTTGTACATGATACAAAATTTTTATGCACTACAGTTTTGGCACAAACAAAATTAATTTTGATGTTAGCAACGCCTTTTTTTCTTGCTAAGTAATACAATAACATTTTGCTAAATTATTAGCAAAATCTTCAATCCGGCCAGGCACTTTATCATTTGATTGGATTTTTCCCATTTGTGTGGCCCCTTAATTTCTCTCTATACATATAAAATATGTCTTAGGAAATTGATTTTGGCACTTTTTTTTTATTCACTGATACTCTATTTTATGTCTTAATCATGTGAAATTAAAAGACAAAAATGAAATATTATTGGCTAAAAGTGAAGTGTTAATATCACATCACTATGTCTTATTATAATCATATCAATATTGGTAGGAGTATCTTTTTTCATGTGACAGTGACATATATGTAAGAGAGTATGCTCACATGTTGTGATGCAACTCTCCCAGCTCACATGCATCCAACATATCACCTTACGCCCATAATGCCATGCAGTACCTGTACTGCCACATGATGCGCCAAGCTTCTTTTTCACTACAGAGGTGGAGCTTACATGTTTTACTTTTGGATCACGCACCAATGTCTAAGCCTGGGGCATCATATGACAGTGGCCTATGAGAACTAAATAATTTTTTTTACCCACAAGCCTAAGAAATTATTCAATGGTCTTGGAGCACCATCAAATAAAATTTGTAGATGTAAATTCCACAATGTGTGGTGCTTATGGGTGTTAGAATGTCACGTGACAATGCTCAGGATCACCCAATAAATTTTCCAATTTTCCACAAGACCACTGATTGGCACGTGCAGTACCTGACAATGTGTCAATTTTGCTCAGTTCTAATTTCTTGGGAAAATTACGGCAAAAGACGTGTTTTGATAATTAATACCCGCCAAGGACATGCTGAGAACAGTTGTTAATGCTGAAAATGTCTTAGCGGGTATTAATTTTCAAAACGCATCTTTAGCCGTCATTTTCCCAATTTTCTTTGGGTCCCGAATACAATTACTCATACATACGGGAAAAAAGGAGCATAGCTCCTAGGAAAATATGAACTGGGTAGCGTTCCTACCCAAGTTGAGACCCATAATGAATGGGTTGCAACTCGGCCCTAAAATTGAACTCAATATTTCATGGTTAACCAAGAGCCCAGTCCAGTCCATATGTGATCCTCTACAGTCTACTCCCATTCGGGTCCTTTTAAAGCAATCCTTACTACTCCATAATTAACAATTTGAAGACTCCAATATTTGATATCTGAGGGGTCATTTAGAGAAGCTAAAGTCTCTTCCACTGTTCACATAGCTTACCCTTCGACATAAATGACCACACACAAAAAAATAAAATAAAATAAAAATGGAAGTATAAATCAGATTAGAGTTTTGCTGATTTGGTGTTTGTTCATCAAAAGCTCTTGAACAAATTCCAAAAAGGAGGTATAGGGAATAAAAGGACTTTGCAATTACCACATGTCCACCCAAGTTTCAAGTGAGATGAGGCAAAAAGGGCAAGAAATCATTTTCTGTAAACAGGATAAGAGAAAATGAATCTCCTTGCATGGATCGAAATCAGTTAAATTCATAGCAACAGAAGCGAAGCTTAAACAGCCGATCTTGCTCCTTAGACGTACCAGTTATAATTTTCCCAACTGGTAGATGATCAATTATGTCGTAGAAAGAGTTATTCCAGTGCAATCAACTGGACTATTGCTGATAGATAATCACCTGTTAGGAGCACCAACAGCTACCAGACATTTTCCTCTTGTTTCCTCCCATCAAAAGGGAGACTCTTGAGAAACCATCCTCACAGAATGAAGAAATTACATAACTGTAACCAGATGAGATATATTATCGAAATAAGACGAGGCTACAAGAGTTAAAACAATATCTACTAGCAATACAGTCTTTAATATAAATTGGAAAAGGAGATGGTGGATCACCCCACCACTTCGATCCTTGCCCAGGAGCAACAATTGCACATGCCTGCAAAAGTTCAAAACAGATGCTCAATATACTTGAATAAAGATGTAGATACAAAATCCCACATTCCACTAAGAACCTCAGTAAAAAATATGATAGCACAGTATATGTAAGCAACAAATCTACCATTCCACTATGTGAATAAGTAGAAGCCAGTTCCCAAATGTTTCCACACATCTAACCACAGGTTCTTCCAAATACTCAAGTAACTCACACAATTTCTATTTTTAAAGTGAGACTGTGGGATAAACAGCACAATTGGGTAAAATTTGAAGTTCGGCAGTTTCTTTTCTTGATTTCATATTTGGAGCAGTGACATGAAAGTCAGCAAAATGAAACTAAAAGTCAGCAGGAAAAACCCTGGAACAGTGGCACTTATGGGAGAGTAGGTTGACCGTAGAAATACTCACAAAACAAAGAACGGAAGAAAAATTAACACTGATACTAATGGTGAGGGGTCTCTGCCTCCTCAATAAGGACTACTGCTTTGTGCATGCCATTAAAGGTAGTTAACTTTGTTCTGTCATTTAGAGTACCATATTTGTACCGTTATTTGGTTTACATTGAAATGTTAGTATTGAGTAATCCACTCTGAGCAAATTTCAAAGATAATTAGACAGACGGGATTATCTGTCAATAAATGACCAGTTTCCACAGCTAGTGGCAACTACAGGTCATTGGAAAATTATATTGACTCCAATAGTAAGCAACAAGAAATTTAAAGAGGAAATGGAGCATACACAACTATCTACAGAGCAATGTGAACTACGGAAATTATGGGGTGGCAACATAGAGTTAAGGTCCAAAAAATAATTGTATTGTGATAAACAATAACAGCTAAGTTACAGACCATATATTAAGGAAAGACAGTAGTATATATGCATCAAAAAAGAAGGCAAAATGCCTTGAGACAATTTTATCTTTCTGTTTACATAACGAGGAAATTTTCCATGTATGAGGCAACATTATGTCAGGGAAAACCCTCAATCATCACAATTCACAACCACTCATCAAGTTGACTGAGTGAGTTACGTAACAGAGTTTCACCATTTATTCATTTAAACAGCCACCAAATTCAGGCAATAATAGGGCAGGGGCAACTGTCAATTAAAGCAATGTGGTTTTCCAATATTTTGCAGCATTTTGCAATCAGGTGGCATCATAGTTAAGTTGCTAGAATTAGAACCATAGAGTAAGGGAACTATGCAATTTCCAAATATCAAGGCTACCATCATTAGGCAACATTCCAACTGTGAACCGTATCCAGTAGACACGCAAGTATTTTGGGATATAGACGTGCCACGGAATAATTCAACAACATATTTTGTCAGGCAACATTATATGACAATTCCAGGAATATCCAGGCCATACATATAGACATCATTACAACTCCACCTACTAAAGCTACTAAGAAATAATGTAGCTTGCATGGATTGAGGCAACTATGTCCGGGAAAAGAAACCACCTAAAGAAATGGTTATTCAAGTTATTGAAGGAACGACGTCTGATTGACCAGCGTTCGTAGAGACGCAAAAAAAGAGTTCAAAGGCCCACATAAAACATAACATGTGTAAGGACTAAATTTAATAGAGGGGGAACAGAAGTATTTACAGTCCGACAAACCATATCTAGATAAATAACTTCTACAGGCCTGTTCTTTTTTACTGGCTCTACCAGAAAAACCAAATAACATGTTTTCCATACCACATATCAAGGTAATTGGTAGTTCAAAGTCTTCCAAAAGGGTGTGGCAAAATGTCACGCGATGGTAAATGGAAACAAGCTAAGATTTCACAAGTGGTTTGTAAGTAAATGATGTCGTCAATTTCTGTATAAACTAGAATAATGGATCAAGCAAGAAGTGATTGCCAGGACTATTTGAGGGCAATTAGGCTGGTGGGCAAAGCGAAATATGGTGGTTCGTGAGATGGCACTAAATTGCCAGAGGAAAGACTGCACGAGAGCAGAGGAAATCTCAAAGACAGAGAGAGAGAGAGAGAGGACTTCCAAAAGATAGCTCTGAGCTCATGAATGATCAAAGGAATGAGATTGGACGAGAGGAGGAGGCAAGGTGGGAGACCCAACTTGCTTGATGGGGTGTACTAAGGGAGAATAGAACTGGCCAGTCTAGAGGATTCTTTTTTCAAATGAAGAGAAAATTTTGAAATCTTCCCCTTGGGTGGGGGAAGGGTGGATCCCTCACTTGAAGCATTTTAGCAAAAAAGGGGCTGGCTCCCAGCATTTTAGTTTTGCCTGCAGCATAGCGACTTTGTACAGGTGGCACGACCTTAGTCTCTTATCTTTTGCAATAATATTATATAAAACATCATGTATCAGCTTGCAACAGATTCTTAACTGGTAATTGTTAGGCCTACAACCATCAATTTTTTTATTATTAAGGCTCAAACAAATAAATAACATCCAAGGGGCATTCCCCTGCGATGCATTCAGTGCCTCCCAGGCCAAGCAGCTATCAACTAGATCACAGAAGATTACAAGAAAAGCACAACAGCATCAAAGCAGAAAACAAAAACAACACCTATACTATGTTTAAACCCTCCAATTGGCACACAAGGTCCTATTCAACTGACTTAGCTTTAGACCCCTTTTAGTGCTCAACAAATTTATGATACAGTTAATTGTTGTGAGCGTGAGCTGATTTAGAGTAATTGCCTTTTGCTGAAGACCATATGGCTTCTTTCCATCCAAATGCCATACACAGTAGGAGCTATGGCACCTCTCAAGATCAAACTCCCAAACCCTTTCCCTTTCAGATTCTGGTAAAACCAGTCCATTACTTCAGAATAACCATTATGCGTTGGTAATACACCAATACGATATAATTGCCAATTGTCCCATCGATGAAAATTTCAAAATAAGTTGATAGGAAAACCAATTAAAAATGACAAAAATGATGCACAAAAGTCCAGAAATTGAATAACCCTAAGTGTAACTAAACAACATGATCAACAAGAAATAACAGACTTATTTCAACGGCAAGTACCAAAACTTCGCCTGAACAAACATGCATTTAAGAAACATTCAGGTGTCCAACACTGATTTGAAAAGACCATAAGAAGAAATGTGAAATACCAAACCATAAGAAGAAATGTGAAATAACATTGGAAAAAGACAGATATAGTAAGATAATCAATACACGTGTATATCAATACACTTGTATAATAAGGGCAAGCCAAGCCAAGCCACAATGTGAAAAGGCAAAATTGCCCTTGTAGGATTAATCTTTCAATTTGTTTTTGGCTGTCTTGAGTTGGGAGTATTTTACGTATTCTAGGTTCTCCTTTACTTAGTCAAGAAGAAAAGCATTTTCAGGGGTATTTTAGGTCCTCCTTTGCTTAATGAAGTGAAGAAGAAAAGGTTTTTCTGTAATTTAAGGAATATGAGTCGCGGGTATTTTAGGTCCTCCTTTGCTTTGTCAAGAAAAAAAGCCTTTTCGGGGGTATTTTAGGTCCTCCTTTTCTTAGTCAAGAAGAAAGGCTTTTCCGTAATTTAAGGGATATGCCCTTTTCCGTAATTTAAGGGTACTCTCTCTCTCTCTCTCTCTCTCTCTCTCTCTCTCTCTCTCATGTTCAAAGCTGGAGCTCAAGCTCTAACCAAAAAAGCCTTCAAACAACTCATTTTCAGCTATTTTGGTATTTGGAGACTCCACAGTCGACCATAGCAACAACAACTACATTCAAAAGCAATTTCCAACCTTATGGGAGGGACTTTCCGAATTACATTCCCACCGGATGGTTTACCAATGGCCACCTCGTTACAGATTTTGTAGGTTAGTCCAAAAAGAGAATGGATTTGTGAACAATTGTTGAAGTACAACTTTTATACAGAATGCTTTTATGACTTATTTCTAAGTTACTCCTATTTCGCCCCTCGTTGAATCTCTCTCTGTGTGTCTCTGAAGAAAACGAAAAGGAGAAAGAAAAATGTCTCAACGAAGATGCATGTATTCCATCTAAGACACATACAATGCGAATTCGAAGAAAAACAAAGAGACAATGTTGGTAGCTTTTCGTTTATTCTGTTACTAGAAAGTCAATTAGCAGCAGGTGTTAGCAATACAAATGGAAACTTCCAAGCACACAAGGTGTTTGCTTAAATGTCTAAACAAAGATGCTTTTTTCCTAATTCCCAGGGATACACTCATGTTCGTACTGTCTGATCACTGATGATTAATCATGATGAGGCTGTATGATTGGTGCAAGGTGATATTAAAGATCCAAAAGTTCAGGAGAATTGTATCCTATGCTGGGTTTTTTTGCTTCAGCACGCTCATAAGCTATGTTTATACGAGCAATACGTGAGTGCAATACTTTTCCAGAGCTGTTATAAATCACCAATTTCGTATCACTGTTCTATTTCAGCTCATATGTGGCAAGATATGATTCAACTGAGTTCTTTGATCATATTATTGTTTCAAAACATGAAACCCATCATGAGCATCCAACCAAGCAGTGATTTAGTGTGAATAGAAGCCCGCCGACATATAGCATTTCTCATAGTTATTTTGAACATCCGTTTGCTTTGTTGGAGCACCTATGGGTTTCTCCTATGTTTCTGTTAATTGGGATGTGCATAACCAATTCTCATATAGCTGGGTATTCTAGAGCTGACCAATTCTATGCTAACTACCCAGCTGGAACTGAGCTCTTAACCGACACTGCTAAGGTCAGCTATACCTTTTGGATTTCAGTTACACGTTTTTCTTGATCTTCTTTAGCTCTACTAATTGCTTAGGCCGTTTTTTTTTTTATCGGCAAAAATAATTGCTTAGGTTGTAAATGGAATCTTCATTCACCTAAATGAGTGTGCAACAAATCCATTCGTGAACTGAAGGTCAAAAAAAGTATTGTAAGGGAATGGTCTTATGCTCATCCGTGAGGGCACCTATGACTCTCAGTATTCCTGGACACCGCAGAAGTAGATACGTCCATTGTTCGTGTTGCTACTTCTCTACTATCATCACTACAAGAGAAAAAAAACTTGCATTTAACTTCTCAACTACCAATTAAACGAATGAGCACGCGAAACGTGTGGAGCACGAGCATTACACTAGTATGGAAAAAAGAAAGTAGAAAGAAGTTTACATCCCGTTCAAGAAACACGGTTAATTGTATGCAAACTTTATGAAAATGCTTGATCCAAACATTTTTTTACATAGAACAATTCCTGTCAAGCTTTATGAAAAACTGTTTGGATCAAGCATTTTCCGATCATATTTTTAGCTGATTTCTCACGAGTACCCTTAAAAACATGTTCTAAACAAGTTGAACAGTTTGGATCATCATAATAAGACCTGGAAATGGGAAGTCCGCATTTTAATAAAATGAGAGATCCCTTAGTAGAAGGGGACTGAGATATATATAATGGGGCCGGTTCCGCTCACACCTATTTTGACACCCAATCTCAACCATTTATTTCAACGGCTGAGATTAAAACACACTCTCCCCTCCTCACCCTATCCCTCCCTTTCTGACGTTATCCCTCCCTCTCTGGATACACGGACACCCCCTCCCCTAGCCCCTCATCTCAACCACCTCTATCTACGGTGAGTCTCCTCTCCGGCGCACCCATCTCTAACGAGTCTCCTCTTTGGCACACCATCTCCGGCGAGGGTCCTCTTCTCCCACCCCTTCTGACGTTATCCCTCCCTCTCTGGATACACGGACACCCCCTCCCCTGGCCCCTCCATCTCAACCACCTCTATCTACGGTGAGTCTCCTCTCCGGCGCACTCATCTCTGGAGAGTCTCCTCTTTGGCACACCATCTCCGGCGAGGGTCCTCTTCTCCGACGGCTCCAGACTGAGTTTCCCTCTCTGTAAACGAAACTCTTGTTTAGTTTGTCGACAAATCAATCTCTCGTGTTTTGTTTTCTGTAATCCTCATCTTTTGACAATGCATTCATGATTCATCTGTTACCTTGCAGTTCCATTTTGTTTTATTAGTGGATTTTCTTGAGTTGATGTAGTTTTTGATCTCGTGTTCGGTGTTTATTTGCTTGAGTTGGGACTAGCCGGTGCTGAAAACTGGGTTTGAGTTCTTCCCCCTTGAAAGATTGGGAAGATGAGATATTGTTGATTGCATGACGGGATTTTTGAGATGAAAATATTTAGATTTAGGACTTCTGATTTTGAAGAAGGGGATCGCCAGAATTTGGGTTGCTGGTAAATTAGGGATGGAAAATGGGGCGCTGGAAAATTTGGTGCCGGAAAATGAGGTGCCGGACGGAGTTGGTTCTAGGAAGGTGGGGGTGTGTTATGGGGAAAAGGGGGAGGGAGGAGGGATAGGGTGAGAAGGGGAGATGGCGGTGAGAGTGTGTTTTATTTCAACCATTGAAATAAGTGGCTGAGATTGGGTGTCAAAATGGATGTGAGCGGAACCACCTCGATATACGGGGCGGCTCCGGGGACACCTAAAAAAAATCTAAAAAACACCCCAAATTTTTTTTGCCGATTTCTTGCGGGCACTCTTAAAATCACATTCTGAACACATTGAGTGGCACGGATCATCAAAATTTGATCAGGAACAATGAAATTGAGATTTTGCCGATTTCTTGCAGGCATTCTTAAAATCACATTCTGAACACATTGAGTGATTTTTTGCCAATTTCTTGCGGGCACTCTTGAAATCACATTTTGAACACATTGAGTGGCTCGGATCAACAAAATTTGATCGGGAACAATGAGATTGAGATTTTGCCGATTTCTTGCGGGCACTCTTAAAATCACATTCTGAACACATTGAGTGCTCGGATTATCAAAATTTGATCGGGAACAATGAAATTGAGATTTGGGATGTTTTTTTAGATGTTTTTTAGGTATCCCCAGAATCAACAACACCCCCCCCCCCCCCCCCCCCCCCCCCCACACACACACATGTATACATATATACACACCCGTATATATATATACGGGGCGGTTCCGGGGACACCCAAAAAAAACATCTCATGGTTCCCGATCAAATTTTGATGATCCGAGCCGCTCAATGTGATCAGAACGTGATTTTAAGGGTACCCGCAAGAAATCAACAAAAAAAATGACCGGGAAAGGCTTGATCCGAACAGTTCGAACAGTTTTTTATTGAACGGTTCAAATAAAAACTGCTCAAATCAAGCATTTTCCGGTCTTTTTTTTTCCTAAGTTCTAGCGGGTACCCTTAAAATCACATTCTGCACACATTGAACAGTTCGGATCATAAAAATACGATCGGGAACTATGAGATTGAGATTTTAGGTGTTTTTTTAGGTGTCCCCGGAACCGCCCCGATATACACACACATACTCACTCCGTCCCAAAAAGTTGGACACTTTTGGGACTGCATGTCAATTTAGATCACATATATTCTTTCGATTTATAAAGTTTTATGTAATTTTGAAAACTTTGTTTAATGGAATTAATTAAAATCTATCAAACAATATCCATATTGCATATTTTTTGACATTCACATTGAACAATATGGGCAATTGAAAATGGCACACTATCCCAAAAGTGTCCAACTTTTTGGGATGGAGGTAATGTATATATAATAGAGAGAGAGAGAGAGAGAGAGAGAGAGAGAGAGATATTTACGTGGAATTCACATTTGGGGATCCATATAGTTCATGCTTTGTGTAAAAGAACCTTGATGAACAAACTGCCAAAATTGCAAAAATGCAAACCCCTCATCAAATTGCTGTTAAAGGTTCATTCCTATGATCAAAAGCACCCTACCATCAAATTACTACCTGTGCATTTGGAACAAGTTGCGCACTTGCTGTGTCCTTTTGAGAGGATCCATCTCCACCCCTAGCAGATCCCTTAGTGTCACCCTGTCAAAAATCACAACTACCGGCTGTATTAGTAACGAGCATAATAATTGAACGGCCAAAATTTAGGAAAGAACATGGCTTGCATACCTCCAACTGAGAAACCACAACCAGTCCGCAAAACCAACCAAGCCAAAAGAAAGGTATCAGTATAAACTAAAATGATCATGGAAATGACAAAGAAACCGTAGAATGATTAGAGTCTACATAGAATGTACAGGGAAAAAACCCCCTCAAAAGTAGACGACTTAAACCTCCAGGCTCCGGCCAACAGTGCCTATTACATTAAAATGGCTTCAGAGAACTGAGAACTTGGTATTTTCAGAGATGAAATTGCAAGAACAATCCAATCTAACGTCACAACATTATTAGGACTTAGGAGTTTAAAACACCAAGTGCCCTACAAGCTTCAGTTGTTAGAAAATGGATCCAGGAATACGTATCAAGGTGTCCAACACCCTCAGTCATGTGACTCGTGTGTAAGCCTATCTTGCACACATAGATGCAGGTATCCATACAAGCAGAGAAGCAAAATGCAAACAGGCAACAAATGTGACACAAAAGCTCATATAACATCTTAGATCTTGGATCACTTGTTGCACGAAAAGCTTAAGCCTTGAGCCATTATTTTATGAAATGGGTCCGGAAATCTATCAACCTATCCCACATAATAAAACCTTCTGGTTTCTTCTCTATCTGATCCTCTTTCATCGCAAAAACCAAATACTAGTACCAAATCAATTGCCTAATTTTCTTAGGCCAAACATAAGTCGCAGCAATATCAAATCAAAGACACAGAGAAACAAAATTACCTCCCTGTACCTAGCTAGGTACGCTTTGAGCGGATCAATATAATCTTCAAACCCTAATGTCGCCATTGCCCATAGCAAATCATCGCCATTAATCGTCTTTCTCTTCTCTTTCTGGCACTTATCACTCGCCCTAATAATTCAAATACCCCCAACCACGTTCATTATACATACACAAGTCCAAATCTTAAAATCCGAACAGCATTTAGAATACAAGTACACAGATAAATCTATGAGTATATCTGAATCACTTACTCACTAGTGACGAAGCTGATGAACTCTGAGACGCATTCTTGTACGGTGTCCTTGGCATCCTTGGCGATCTTGCCGTTGGCCGGGAGCCCCTTCTTCATGATCCGACTGATATTGGCGATGGGGAGGTACCGGTCGTGCTCGCGAACGTTGGAGTGAGGGCTCTGCTCGCCGCCGCTGTCGCCACCGCCGCCGCCGGGGCTCCCCGGAGCATCCGCCATTGTCACCGAAAATCTGAATGATAGCACATCATTAGTCCAATTAACCCTAGAAAGTAAGTAGGGTCTACTGGGAAGATATAACTGAAAAAAAAAAAAAAACATATATGGAGAGAGAGAGGGAGAGAGTAAGGGGTGGTTGCTGGTTAGTGCGTACATCTTGGAGAGAGAAACTTGTATTTGGCGCGACGAGAGAGAGAGAAAGAGAGAGAGAGAGAGAGAGAGAGAGATGGGTTTGATTGAGAGAATTGTGATTGGGCAAACGAAGAGAGCGAGGGAGAGAGATCGGACGATTGAGAGGAGGGGAGGCAAAGAGAATGCTTGATTCTGATGCGAGAGTTCGAGTTTTTTTTTCCTGGGCCAGATCTTATTATATGCTGCTGATGAGTTACGATGTGAAGCGGATCAAAAAAAAAAAAAAAACAAAAGAGTTACGATGTGAAGGGTATTTCGGACTTCTCAAACCAAGCACACAAGTTCTACACGTGCCTGTTTTTTTTTTTTTTTTTTTTATCACATGATGTTTACGAAAAAGTCTGTTTTTCGTCTGTTGAAGCATGGATGCCTCGTAAATATGAATCTCTTTAGATTTAAAAATGAATAAATATCAATCTTTAGATCAAAATCACTTAAAAAATAAGGTGATTTTATGATTTTTTTCGTAGATCATACTTATCACAATATATGACTATACTTACAACAATATATGATCACACTTATCACAACGTAGGCATATTAATGGGCCAGATCCAACAAATCTGAATCCGATAAGATTCAAATCCGATAGTGGTAATCTGAATCCTAATCCAAAAAATTTGGATCCGATCCGAAAATCCGAATCTGATTCGAAAACTTTTTTACTTAAAAAATTTTAGCAAAAAAAATTATTTTCTAAAAAAATTTTAAAAATGAAATTTTAAAAATAAAAAATAAAAAATACAACTTCTTAAACATGTTTTTTTCAAAATAAAAAAATTTACAATTTTTTAAAAAAAATTAAAAAATGAAATTTCAGATCGGATTAATAATGGATTTAATCTGATCCGATCCGATCCGATCCGTATTTGGATTACAGGATTTGGATTAACGAATCGACGTTATCTGATTCAAATCAAATTTTTCGGATCAGATCCGGTACATTAACAGGCCTACCACAATGTATGGTCATACTTACCATAATGTATAACCACAATCTATACTCATACTTCCTACAATGAATGACCATACTTACAATAGTATATGGCCACAATTTATACTCAAACGGTTGAGGAAAAATGGGACATGGATATCCCAAAACCTGACTAGGGCATCATAGCCAGATCACAAATACTCCACAAATTTTGTGCGGAGTTTACCACGGATCTGCCAAAGATGATCTGAATCGCTCATTTATTTTAAAATATATTTTTTATGCAATTCTGTAAAAAAAAATTATCTCTATCAAGTATCAATAACGGCTTTTTCAAAATTTGTAAGGCAAATCATATTATTTTTACAAGATCCGTAATAGGGCTTAACACAAAATTTGTAGATGATCTGTGGAGTATTTTGTCTATGTGAATACCACAGTTCTCATGTTTATCTAAATTATTATGATTTGTTTGGGAAATGTAGACCGAAAAATGTGAGACGGAAGTCTATCTTTTCCCCAAAATTACCTCCACCCTAATGTTTCCCAGTCTTTGGTATACCAAAACACCACCATATACACCACCCAACTCCACCCCTTGCGAAATTGTCCCACCACCACCGCAGTCCCATCCCCCCTCTCTCTCCCCAGCTCCTTTTTCTCTATTGGCTCCTTAACTTACATCTTTCTCTTTCCGGATGAAAGAAGACGTCTTTGAAACAAATGAATCCGGGGCCAAAAGCCATTAGAAATAGGTCTGTCATTGAACCAGATCAGATTCGGATTCGATCCGAATCCGATAACGTCGATCCGATAATCCGATGATCTGAATCCGGTAATCTAAATTCGGATCGGATCGGATTAAATCCGTTATCAATCCAAATCTGAACTTTATTTTTTTTAAATTTTTTAAATTTAAAAAAATAGTAAATTTTTTATTTTGAAAAAAAATGTTTAAGAAGTTGTATTTTTATTATTATTATTTTTTGGAAAATAATATTTATTTATTTATTTGCTAAAATTTTTGAAGTAAAAAAGTTTTCGGATTGGATTCAGATTTTTGGATCGGATCCGAAAAATTTGGATCCATATTACCACTATCGGATTTGAGTCTTATTGAATCCGGATCGGATTCAAGTCTTATCGGATTCGAATTTATCAAATCCGGATCGGATCCGGCCCATTGACAGGCCTAATTAGAAACATTCATTGGGCCATAATTTCTTGTTTTATACTCTCTAAATGTGCACAAACTACTTATACAACCATATGGATCTGGAAATCCTAAAGACACCGATTGCACATACCCTCGCACGCGGGGCCCACTTCGGGTCCCACACGGATCAGCTCGAGCGAGATCCGGAGTGACCCTGCATGCCGGGATGTGCATGGTCGGCGTCTTGTGTACACCCCAATGCCTAAGGGCATCTCCACACAGCTGGAGGCTAAGTATTTGATCAGGCCGATTTGTTGTACCCGTTGCAGCATACCATAAACCTTGAAGTGCCAGTTGTAGCGCACTTGTGAACTCAAGAGTCGCCACTTGATTTTAGGAACCAAGAAACCGAACATAATTCTAGATTTGGAAGCCAAAAGTACGATGAGAGAAAGGTATTAGGCACCTCTTCGCCCAGCCCAAAGACTGACCCAGAATCATTCAACATAAAATAAATTTTTATTGTATTTAATCCTACACATCATTGATTTAATTAAGCCATTAACAATTACTAGGTGATCCGGGCAGAAAGTAAACCACACGGGATAGGGGAGGTGACACCATGCAAAGTAAACAAGAAAACAACAGAAAACTAATTTGTACTAGCAAAACGATCTGTCGGCCGAAGAATCGATCTATCAGCCAGCAGATCACACAGGTTTAATATATCGGCCGTTAATTGGAGTCTCAGTCAGTATTATTTCTCACATCAGAAATAAAATTATTGAAAACGCAGAAAAATAGATTAAAACATAAATACTATAATTAAACTGAACCATAGGCCGATTGGCCTCACCACTTTGATTCCTCAGTAGCTTGATTGCTCGGATTGAGGGGAATTGAGTGATTTGCTTCACAAAACCCTAAAATTAGGTGGGTTCTTTGGGGGTTTGATCACTCAAGATGCAGCCACTCACAAGGTTAAAGGGCTTACAAAGCTAGGTTAGAGGACTTACAAAGCTAGGGTTTGAGAGTAGGTTTTTCTAGAGTATGGAGGTAGGAAAAGACGTATGGAGTGTTTATTTGGGTACGTAGGTTATATGCAATATATCAAACCCTAGGATTACACCCTTTTATATAGGGCACAAAAATCTACCAAAACCTTAGGATTTAGGTAAAATAGATATGGAAATTTAGGTCACTAAGATTGATTTCGTGCCCACAAAGTTAATAGAGTTGCCCAAGAGTTAGAGTTTGGATCAAACATGTTGATGTGCGTCCAGATTTCGAGGGAAATTGATCTGGTGACCGGTGGAATGAAGTGCCGGCTGAGGAAACAATCTTGATGGGAGGCATGGACTAAAAAGATTCCTCTGGAAAAAATCAAACCGGCGGCCAACACATCAAATTGATGGCCAACAAATCTATTTTTCCCTAGAAAATTGGATATTTGGCTATTTAGCTATTTAGGCTTTTTGGTTGTGGATTGGGCATTCTAAGGGACAACAAGTTTTTCAAGCTTACGTGAAAAGTCAACCATAACAATTACACAACCTGTTTATCATTGGGATGGTCCCCAAGGTGGGACTCAAAATATCTATTGAGCCAAATTTGGGTGTCTACAGATACCCATCTTTAATAGAATAGCCGCAAGGCGTATTCAAGTGAAAGAAAAAAACGTAAAGAAATTTGAATTTGGTGAAACAAATATCTAAGGATTTCAAAAATTATTTTTGTGTGGGCTTCGGTTAGAGCAAATCCCGAAACTTGCAACAAACGGGGGGCTGACTCTTGATGGAACTACATGATACTTAGTAAGGGAGGCGCCCACTAGATTTGCGGTTCTGTTCTTATTCATTCCGTACTCCCCTATACAAATTCCGAACTAAGACACCACCTCTAAGTCATTCTAGTGTAGTCACATGTAACTCCGCTTCTTGCTCTAAAAATGAAGAAAGACTTATATGGTCGCGCCGGATTGCTGCCTACGTAGTCCTCGAGGGAAAATCAGACCATTCATAGTTCGGGGCATTCAATGTATAAAATGCACGAAGCTTTGATAAAAGAGATTTGTTGTTAGGCCTTACCAATCCATTGTGTGATATACCTGAGATCCAGGGTTTGTCGAGCACGGAGATGCATGAGATATCTGAAAATGCAAGAGAAACCTTCAATGATTCAGGGTAAGTCATTACACAGTAGGTTAATCTTACTCAGGGAGTAGATAATGTCAATCACTTTTCACGATCGAAGGTATTCTTGTTGGTACGCATATCCTTGCAAATGAGCTGGATGAGATTGATGTAATAGGGGTGGATCCCCAAACCATCTTTGGGAGACGACACACAGAACACTTGATGCACAGAGCAAAATAATATATACGAAACACCAAAATTTTGAAACGTCGTAGGCCGTACCAAGCTATCAGGCAGACTTAGGGGGATAAGCGTGGAGCTGATACTTGGAGCGCAGAGCTGCATAAATGCCTTCTGGAGGTGATGGATCTTAATAAATGGGCACGAAGCTGTTTAGAAGATTTAGTGCTAGTTAGGATTAGTGTGAACACCTATTGAGAGATCATCACCTCTTGGAGCAGCGTTGGAAGCAAATGAACTGTTAGGGTTTCTAGTACCTTTTGATAAACTGCTGTTGAGATATGTGGTATTGGGAATTGAAATCTGTTGGTTGGAAGCATTGGAAGCCCTTTGTTTCTTTCTAACATCATTGGAATCTACTGCTTTGATCCCCAATCTATCAGTAAAAGAGTATGTGTCGTCCCCCATTGCAGTTACATATCAAATCCTAGAGAGAAGAAGGAGCTTGCTCTCTCTAGAACCCGTTTTTAGCAATGTCCAATTTATAGGCACACGACCTCTCTTTCTGTGTCGAGTGGACCACTAAAATTCGGACACACATGTCGCACAGATCGTGCATTCTTATCCGTTCCGTACTATTAGCCCGTGACACACGCAATGGTCCCGCGGGTGCTACTCTGTGAGGTCCTTTCCGCGCCAAGTCCCTTGTCTTTTAGCTACCGCACCACTAGATCTACAATAATCTCGTTTAAACGATATGGTCAATGTCTACCGCGGCTTTGCCCCTACCGGCGTCGAGCAGGGTCAAAGCTTGGTTCTGCGTTGCCGTCATCGTATGAGCAGTATGGTCATGATCTTATTTCGGTCATGCCAATACTGTGACCGAGTCTCTAATGACCCCTCCTTTGGTTTTGCCAAGCTAACCAGAGCTAAACCTTGTTAAAGTCAGGTTATTTGAAGGGTCGACATCTCTCTATGTCATGCCCAAGCCTTTCATAGGTCGTGATTGATCCTTATTTCGACATCATTTGGTCGGAATTGGCTCTCTGTCGTGATCACGACTTACAATACTTCCATGCAGTCAATCAGCTTGCTAAGGCCACGTGTAGTTCGTGAGCCCAGGTCAAAGCTAGAGCTACGCATTTTCGGCACCCGTGGCTAGGTGAGTCCCATGGTCGTGGAGGGGCATCACGGTGGAGGGCCGTGGTCATGGAGACACGGTCGGGCAATGGTTTCGTGATAGGAGACCCGCGAAGGGGTGCCGCGGTAGGAGGCCCGCGGAAGGGTACCTTGGGAGGGGTACTGCATAATAGAAGCGGCTCCACATGTATACTTCCATGGTCAACTGAACATCCAAAAAAAAATTTTTGCTAAGAATAAATGTAAAATTTTTAGACTAACCTTACTTTGAACACTTAACTTAAATGTCAATGAACACGCGATTGTAGTAGTCTTGAACACTAACCCAAAAAGAATTGAACACTCAACCTAAAATCAATTAAACACTCAATTATAATCCATCAATTCAGGTAATTCATATTTAAACACCTAACACAATAGCTCAAATACAGCTCATAATCATGATGAAAAAAATAAAAAAAGAAAGAGAAAAAAGAAGAATCTATAGGGGTAAGTATTATGCTCTACATTCTCTATCTCTTTATTGTCGATGATTAATTTCACATTTATGACAATAACTACATTATAAATTTTAATTTGGTTAGCTTAACGAATTATGGATAAAAACTTTAAAAAAATTCAACTAGGTTGCAAAATCCCGTTAACTTCAATCACATTTCTTTGAAATTAACACTACGATAAAAAATCTCATCATGTCATGACCCTAAGGAACAACATATTTTCGAGAAGCTCAGCCTCAACATACTCGCTACAATTTCTTTTCAAAGAGTTTTAGGAGATTAATACGCTGGTTAAACGCTAACACAAAATATGAGAATTTGTCTAGGACAACTGTAAAATTTTTACCATCTCCATTCTCGAAATTAACACTGTCTAATACACAATACGACAACTTTCAAAAAATTATTTTTCTTGTAAAAAATAATAATATACATTTTTTAGTTCTCATTTTGCCTCGTAATTACTTTTTTAGAATAGATGTTATGTTTTTTAACCGCACTATTTATACTAATTTATGAGATTTTGTACATATATTATTGGTTAATAAATCAGCCAATCGAGTTAAGACAATTTTTAAATACCCTACCACTAATTTCTAGAGCCAATCACTACCGCAGAGGGTACTGCGATCGGTTCATAGGGTAAGTCCGTTCATGGGGTACGTCAGTTGAAACGGGTACGTCGGTTCATGGGGTTCTTGGCTCAAGGTTATCTCGGCTCACGGGGTATCTCGGTCCATGGGTCCCGCGGCCATGTGGCCTTTTTCATTCCACAGGTCGTTCGAGGAGCGGGCCATTTGTTCGGATATTTTTTACCTTCTACAAACTTCAAACTAAGGGCCTGCTTGGATGGAGTAAAAATGGGAAGAAGAAATAAGAGGGGGTAAATGGGATGGGGCTTACTGTTTTATCCTTATTTGGGAACCAAATTTAGAGGGGTCTTAGTTTTCACCCCTTTTTCTTTTTCACCCATTTCAGGGATTCTCCAATACAATTTTTGGGCACCTCTTGGCCTCCCCAAATTTAATCTGGTTGTAGAGGGGAGGAATGGGGAGGAATTTGGACGAAATCACCCCTGCTTATCCCTTTTCTCCAACCTGAAAGACTCCTTATTTAGTTTCAGGGCTCTCTTAGGGTGCTCATTGAAAGGCCTTAGAACCAAAACTTCATTATGACCATTTAAGATAAAATGATCAGAAAAATAAGATCTTCGCACCAGTTCAAACGGATTGAAAATTGGAATACTTTTTTCTTACATCAATTATATATTTAAAAATATAGTTAAAAAATTAAGTATTTTAATTTTCAATCCGTTTGAACTGATGCAAAGATCATATTTTTCTAATTATTTTATCTTAAATGGTAATAATGGATTTTTGGCTCTAAGGGCTTTCAACGAGCACCCGAAGACTTCTTATTTAGTTTCAAGGTTTATAGCCAAAAATCCATTATGACCATTTAAGATAAAATTATCAAAAAACAAAAAAACTTTGCACCGGTTCAAACGGATTGAAAATCGGAACACTTAATTTTTTAACTATATTTTTTAATATAGAAATGGTGTAAAAACATTTTTTAATATAAAAATTTTAAAATAGACATTTTTTAATATTAAAATTTGAATTTATATACTTATTTTAATACATAATTAAATTTAACACTACACATGGACAAAATAGTCATTTGACAGCTTTTCCCACCATCCACCCCTTCTTATCCCTCCATTCTATAAACCATCCAAACAAAGTCAAATTTTATCTCCCTATTTAATACTTCATCCAAATCACATACTATTTTATCCTTCCTTCATAAATCATCAAAATTAATACCCTCTACTATCTTATCCCCCTTCATATTTTTTATCCCCAATTTTTTACCTACATCCAAGCAGGCCCTAACATTACTAACTTTTGCCAAGAAAAAAAAATTTTAATCGCAAGCTCTTCCTTCGTATTTTTAGTTGCACTGTAATTTCTGGTAAACAAATTATCAGCAATTTGTAATTTTAACGACATAGAGGTTAAGCACCTCACCCATGTACATAATCTGTACTCATCATCAGTACCCATTGGCAAATCTGTTACAATTATTAAGAAGATACTCCGTAACTTGCATGATTTCAATGGTGCACAGATCGGCCAATGGGGCCCACTTTTGGGTCCTATGCAAATAGTTTGAACCATTCATTAATTTTAAGATATTTTCTCGAGTGATCCCAAGAAAAATTAGCTTAATCTGATATTGCAAGTGGTTGATTCAATATAATATTAATTTTCCATTCAAAATATAGGATCTTGTAATTTGCATGAAAAATTGGTACATTGGATCAAGCATTTGTAGTTATTTGATTGAGTTGATTATTAACGGAACCACTCAAAAAATATTTTAAAATTAATGAACAGTTTGAATCATTTGTGCGGGACTCGAAAGTGGGCCGCGTGCACCGATCTGTGCCGCATATATCAGTGCATTATTATGACCAATACCTGTAGACGGGGGGGTTCCATAACTTAAATTAAAAGATAGCTAGCTATTAATCCAAATAACGGTGCTCTTTCATGCATTGTGAATCAGTTAATCCAAACCCAAAATAGTCTTAATTAATTTATCTTTTTGCAAAACTAAGTTCGCAGATTACCATTAACTGAACAATGCCTAGCTAGCTAGTTCTCATTACGAAACAACTTTTGAGGGAATGGAGTGTGATTTTGAAGTTGATCAGAAGGATTTTTGGAGGAAATTAAAATCTATTGTAGAATTGCGTGTTTGTATATATTCAAGTACTTACTATTTTCATTCTTCCTTTCGCGCGTTTTTATTATTAATTAATAATTCTGCATGTCTACAAAACCATTCACAAATTTAAGACTCGAACACACTATATATTAGAGAGTAGTACTGGTTATTTCAAAAATTCACCAATGGTTGTTCCTCGATCACTAAATGTGTTAAGGAAGTGATGGGAATTTTAGTTTGACAGCTCACAACTTTTTGATAGTAATATACTTTAATAAAATAGACAATCAAGATTTGACAATACAATAAAATAAAATAAAAAATCTGATGGAAAACTACATACATAAATTCAATGTTACGCTGATATAGTCAACAGACACAAAACATTGTAACTAGAAATAGGTGATAACTGTTTACACCCTCTTATTAGCCACACAAAAAAAACAATAATATTTGAAACTCAAATACTTTTTTTTTTTTTTCATTTAAAAGGACTCTTGGATCTCTCATAAAAATAAACTAGGGTTGTGGGGTGGCGGCGGCAGCGGCCAGAGATGAAGAAGGCTCATGTGTTGGTGAATTAGTAGCAGTACTACTAGTAGTTGCGGTGGTTGTGATGAGGGGAGATTTAGGATGCTTCTTAATGTACTTGCGAGCCCAAACATGTTTTCCATTGATAGAGAACCTTGCTTTTCTCTGACCACCAAGTACCACTCCAACGCTAGAAGCCGATCGAGCCACAAGTCTAGCGTACAGCATTTGCTCTTCTGCTCCTACTTCTTGCATGTGTATTGCTTCGAAAATCTCTCCATATTTCCTGCATGTGTGTTGAGATATATATATATATATATATATATATATATATATATATATATATATATTTATAGAAACAAATTAAATACACATCCTATATATATATATATATATGGAAGAAGACTTATTTTAGGTGTCTATCCATGAGGGAGAGTGCGTCAATTTGCCAAATTAACCTGCTCTTGTATGCCAGTGGCCTAACTCTAGGACCCTTTCGCGCATGGTCGCAAGTCGAGTCTCTTGTACTCTGAATCTCCCATTTTGATAGTTGAAAAAATGTGTATTTTTCACGCAATTTAAATCTCTAAGAGATATAATAAAAATAAATAAAATAGAAATTTTTGATATTTCTATAATTCATCTTATTATTCTTTATGGTACAAAACTTCCGTGGATTTGGGTCAGCCAAAAAAATTCGATCCACGTACCATTAATTGATACCACAAAGCTAGCTTTAACACAACATACCATATATTATCTACAATATAATATAATACTATAAATTACTATAGCCATACTCATGAACAAAACCTAACGTACCATTATCCAATTTTTGATTGATTCCGCATAAATCACATGCATCTGATCATGAAAAAGTTAAGTTGAATAGCAGTCAGTACTTTACTAGAGAGCTAGAGATAGAGAGAACCTGGTGAAGAAGTCTCTGACTTCATTTACAGATATAGGGTACCCTTTGGAGAAGGTCAAGAAGATAGTCCTATCATCCGGTGGAACTAATTGTCTTTCTTCTCCACCGCCAGTACCCTCACCCTGCAGGCTAAGACTCCCGAACAACTCTCCCATTTCCTCGTTCAAAAACCGCCTCTGCTGATCATTCACGTCATTGTCATTATTATTATTATTATTATTATTATAATTACTATGATCATAACCCTGAACCGCCAGTACTCCTCCTTCTCCTCCTCCTCCTCCTCCTCCTCTAGGCACCATCTGGTAATTAACAACTCCAATATTCTCTTCCCTCGAAACCCCATGATGAGGAGTAGTAGTAGCCATAAAAGGCACAGTTTGTGCAACATTTCCTGTTTATCCATAAACCATGTGAGTCTACGTGCATAATCTAAATTATTACAGAGTATTTAACAAAAATAAGATCCCTTCATAATAAATTATTACTAGTATAAAAATATTGGGTTGGCAATACTATATATACTTCATTATGGGTAAATACAAGTCGGGACCATTCGAATTGCATATCGTGAAAACTTTTCGGTCTATCTCAAGATCATACAAAAAGGAAAGAAAACATTGCAATTTTGCATGCAAATCTCTGCCATAACCCTTAATTATGAGTTGACCTACATAACTACACAAATGATTTGAGGCCCCGGTGGAGACACTGCACTATATGTCCCCAGACGTACGTTGTGTGCATGTGTCGCTAACATTGTTGTACTATTACTTAAGACAATATGCCTACATATATACAATGAAGTTTCACAAAATGATCAATTACATTGTGTTATGGTAACCATATAATGGATTATAGGCATGCCGGAGTTTGATATATCTAACTTTAATTTCTTATGGGATTATTTTTCGTAAGTTTCGTCTTGTATGATCTTTTATTGATTTTGCGTTATTTTTTCCTAATAATTTGTTACTATCTAAAAAGTAAAAAAATATTATGATAAAAAAAAATTAAAGAAAAAACACTAAAGATATTAATACAATAATCTAGAAAATATGTCTATTTTTTCGTACTACTAATAAACACAGAATTAGGAGCACGGCATTGTGTGGTTCATCTTGCTATTTTTTGTGTCTTGTAGATTATATAATTTGAGCACTGCATGTTAGATCGAATTACACGATGCATAAATGAATATGATTTTCTTTTGATATATAAAGTTTAAGATACCACTTGTTTCTCAAAATTAATGCTTACCACATTCTTGTTTAATTTTTCCTTTGCAAAATACATGAAACATAAACAAATAAAACAAATAAACATTGCCTGTTAATCCACCAGAATCCATATTAGACGCCACCGCAATGCCAGGATAATATGGAACGCTCAAATCGCCACCAGCCCCACCACCACCCGCCACCACCAGCGGCGGCACACCACAACTGCTAGAAGAACCCACAAAAATGGGGTTACGATGTCCTAAAATACGTGTTGTTATATCCTCAAACGCTCTCGCGCACACTTCACTAACGATCTTTGTAACCCCACACAACACCGAAACCCGATTTTCATGAAAAAACCGGAGACTCAAATCTCTCCTCAACAGGCTCCGAAGCAACGGGAGGTCATTTCCATGTGGGTCGAACCGGAACCACCCGTCAGTCTCGACGCAGTTTAAGCACACCACGGATTCGTCGGCGACCGAATTAACCAAAGAAGTTTTCATGGAGAGCATCCTCTTGACCAGACGGAAGTCGGGTCCGTTTCGCTCGAGCCATAGCAAGAGGCCCATGACCCGCATGGACTCAGCCGGATCTCGACCGAGTGCGAAAATGAGTAGGGTGTAGAGGGCCCGGTCGATGGCGTGAAAGGTGTTGAATTCTTCGGTGGTGATTGGGGGGCAGGAGGAGGGCGTGTTCATGATCATCAGTGGGGAAATAGTAGACATTTTTTTTTTTTTTTTTTGTCTTTTAAGTTAAGTAGAGTGATGTTTGTATATATAGATAGATAGATATAGAAGATATGTATAGGCGGCCGGTGGGGAGGAGACATGCATGCATGCCTGCGGTGGCTTTTGGGGTTTGAAGAGACATATTTCGAAAGGGCGCGAAATTGGGGAGGAGGAGGCGGAGGAGTTTCAAGTTTGGGTTTTCAGATGCAACGGTTCGATCACTGCATTCTTTAAACTGGGACGCGGCGTATAATAATTGTATGTATTTCGCGAATGTATTTACAGTTTGACCCCTTTCCGGCCTCCTTAATAATAAGGGAAATTGTGCGACCAGTCCCTCTCAAATGAAGGAGTCCTTATTTTAGTTAAAATATGGACCTCCTCATTTCTCCTATTTGCCGATCGAATTTCGATGATCCGAGCCGCTCAATGTGTTCAGAACGTGATTTTAAGGGTACCCGCGAGAAATCGGCAAAAAAAATGACTAGGAAGGGCTTCATCCGAGCAGTTTTTGTTTGAACCATTCGATAAAAAAACAAACAAAAACTGCTCGGATGAAGCTCTTTCCGGTCATTTTTTTTGCTGATTTCTCACAGTTTCCCTTAAAATCACGTTCCGAACACATTGAGCGGCTCGGATCATCGAAATTCAATCGGAAAAGGAAGGTCCGCATTTTATTAAAATGAGGTGGTCCTTACGGGAGACGGACTGATTGTGCAACTATATATGTATATAATTAGAAATGCACAAGATAGCTAGGTTCCAGTTCCGCGGGGCGTGGTGCTAGCTATATATACATTGACTCCCTAATCAGACCATTTCGATCGAACAAAACCGAACTAACCATTATCTAATTTTCTCTCGTTAAGAAAACTTTTATATAGTATTGTCAATCTGAAAAAGTCTGGCGTCAATAATTAAAGGCAGGGATTTTAGCTTGGTTAATTGGCTAGCTGTTCAAAACAAGGTTGCAACCAAATCTCAATCCTTTTGAGCAGAAATATATAGACACACACACACACCATCCTGACAATTTGCAAAACCTGATCTGTAAGAAACACCAATTAACTCACCTTCAACGTACGTAACTACACTTCCAATTCGATCGATCTCTAGGAGAATTCGGTCAGTCAAAGATTATGTATGTGTCTGTCAGCAGGCATATCTCAAATATATTAATATAGTACTTGTCCATCTATACTCTATGTGCAACTTGCAACTGATGATATATATGCTGGTTTTCTACAACACACTGATCCGGCTTGGAAGTAAATTAAGGTGAAGGATATATATATATACCTTTTTTGCTGCCATCTGGTTAGCAAGAAACAATCTAGTGTCCAACAACAAATTAAATCCAAATAAAGTGAAGTTGAGGACTTACTCAAGACAAGGGTGGCTATTTGGTAAAGACAAAATTGGATACCAAATTTTACGGGGTGGAGGACTGCAAATGGAATCTTGATCATGTTAGAAGAATCATAATTTAGGAGGTTTATGTAAGTTTCATAGGCCGAGCTCTTTCGTGGTTGGTAATTTCATGTCAAAACACACATTCATTTGTATTCCTATTTTTATTGGGTTGTAATTTTAATTTCATTTTTTAGAATATCTGTTTAGGCATGTGAAATGGAATCATCGTGTAATGTATTGAGCGATGGTACGATAGGTTTTGGTCGAGTTTTGGGTGTTCACAATTGAGGGGACAAAGCAGTCAGAAATTGGGCTCGAGCTACTATTAGGGGACGTGTCGAGCAGAGCAGACCGGACTAGAATGAAGTCGCCAGACAAATAACTCGAGTGTCTTCCATTTTTGCTTGAGGGACTTCTACTTCTCTCGAACAACTTTAGCGATATTCAACATCACTTATATATATATATATATGTCGATCAGTTAGGTCAGAAAGGGTACAGCATATCACAGCAGCCGCACATTTATTTGAGAGCAGAAATACACCCCTGAGGGTTTTTCGCTTTGTATCTTGGAGCATTTATTCTATCCATGGATCATTAAGAGTTCAATTTATCTCCAAGAGGTGTCTAAAACTTTGATTCAACTTATTTGAGTTGTTTTTCGGTGAATTTTTGAAAGGTTTTGGATTTAAGGTAGCGGCAATCAAACTCTTGGTATGGTGAATGATGAGTCGGCAAATCGGTCTCAGGTCAATTAGTGAGGAGTCACAATTGTTTTAGAGAGGTCGTTTTGTAATCACACATTGACTTAATAGTATTTGATTCATTCTTGTGATTTTTACTCATGCAACAGTTTTCCACGTATATATGGTGTTCATTGTCATTCTTCAATTCCTATTGCTTTGCTTGTCGATTGGTTTGATTGCGAAATTGGAACTTTAATTTACATCTTGATGCTTTGGTGTTTTTTCTTGGTTTTGTATTTTTCAATTTTTTGTTAGGTTGGCCGCTCAAAAAAAATTTTTTGTTCGGATATATTTATTTTTTAAATTGCTAACCCCCCCCCCCCCCCCCCCCCCCCCCCCCCTCCTTGACACATCCCCCCCCCCCCGCCCGGCCCTACCTCCCTTTTCCCATTATACCCCCGCCTCTCTCTCTCTCTCTTTTCTTTCTTTCTTTTTTTACCGTTTGTTTCTTCTTCTTTTTTTTTCTTTTCTTTTCAGTTTCGTTTTTTTTTTTCGTTTTTTTTTCATTTTATTTCCTTTTCTTTCTTTTCAGTTTGAATTTTTTTTTCTCTTTAATAATAGGTTCAAGTCTAATTCTAGGCTTTGTAAAGTAATTGAGAGAAAAAAAAGTGTTTCAATTGATCATGTTTATCCGACTGTTTTATTTTTATTTTTTTGTCCTTTATAGATTAAAAAATATAGTTACTAAAATAAGTGTTTCAATTTTCAATCCGTTTGAACCGGCGCAAAGTTGTTATTTTTCTGATCATTTCATCCTAAATGGTCCTAATAAATTTGTGACTCCAAGGCCTTTCAATGGACACCCTAAGTGAGTTTTGAAACTAAATAATGAGTCTTAGGGTATTTGTTGAAAGGCTTTAAACCAAAAAATTCATTATGACCATTTAAAATAAAATAATAAAAAAAACGATCCTTGCTCTGATTTAACTGAATTGAAAATTAAAGCACTTAATTCTTCAATTATATTTTTAAATATACAAAGGGTGTATTTATAGAAATGAAATAAATGAGGTATAAGTAAATAAAAAATTAAATTAAGGATCAAAAAAAAAATTCTCTCTCCTCCTCGCTTCAGTTCCTGTCTCCTCTTTTCAAGTTATGCATATTTTTTAAAAAGGTGTTCTGGAACAGGGTCCACTCTCCAATCTTCATAAACTGTTTTAGACAGTTTGTAAGTTTGAACTAATGGTCATAATTAATTTTTTTGAACCAACGGGCAACTTTGAACCAATGTTTAATTTTTTTTAACTTTTTCGACAGTTTATATATTTAAAAATATAGTTAAAAAATTAAGTGTTCCAAATTTTAATATATTTAAACCGGTGGAAAGATTTTATTTTTTTAATCATTTTATCCTAGATGGTCATAATTAAATTTTGACTCTAGAACTCTCATTGAATAGCCTTAAGAAAGTCTTAGAATCAAATATCTATTAGGGCTAATCAATGAGAGATACAAAGTTAAAATTTAATTATGATCATTTAGGATAAAATAATCAGAAAATTAAAATCTTTCTACCGGTTCAAACGGATTGAAATTTGGAACACTTAATTTTTTTAACCTTTTCAAACAGTTTATATATTTAAAAATATAGTTAAAAAATTAAGTGTTCCAAATTTCAATCCGTTTGAACCAGTGGAAAGATTTTAGTTTCCTAATCATTCTATCCTAAATGGCCATAATTAAATTTTGACTTTGGAACTCTCGTTGATTAGCCCTAAGAGATATTTGATTCTATGAGTTCAAAAATTCATTATGACCATTAAAGATAAAATGATAAAGAAAACAAGATTTTCCACCAATTCAACCGGATTGAAAATTGGAACACTAAAATAATTTTAAATAAATAAAAAAGAAAAAAGATAGAGGAACCGGAAAGAAAAGGAAAAAAAAAAAGAAAGAAAGAAGAAACTGGAAAGAAGGAAGGAAGGAAAGAAAGAAAGAAAGGAAGAAAAGGAAGAGAGAGAGAGAGAGGGGGAGAGAGGGGGTAATTTCGGGAAAGGGAGGTGGGGCCGGGGAGGGGGGTGTGGCCGGGGGGGGGGGGGGGGGGGGGGGGAGTAGCAGCTCTCCATTTATCTTGGAGTGCTTGCCGAAGTCTGACAGTATACTAGCAGTCCTTTGTTTTCTGTTTCGCCTGTGGTTGGTTTCTCGGGTTGGTCTCCATTGGTGCTTTATTGTCTGGATTTCTAACTCCACTTTACCGATTCATGTTGACAGTGTGAAGAGAGCGTGAGGCTCGTGCTTAGGATGTAAACATCAGCTTTGTCTCCTTGTGTTTCCTGTATACCATTAATTTTGCGTATGGTTGTAATTCTCTTATCTGTATTTTGATGAATATCATTGTAAGTGCCGGATAGTTTTTTCACGACTGCAATGTGCTTCAGATAAGAAAAATCTAGCTAGTTGAGATGCATTTCTTTGGCGTTGACGCAGTTTCACTCCTTTTTCTTTCCTTTTTTTTTTTTTTTTTTTTTTGTCTTTCTCCTCAGTGTACCTTATTGAGTATACAATAAAAACATTATCGAGCATACAATAAAATTATCTTTTGCCGGGGGAAAAATAAGATTACTAGTGGTGGTTTTTGGTTTAGTTTTTAGAAATCAACGTGATAGCCCCACTCCTAATTTGCTTCGAATCCCAAAGGGTTGGCATGTTGGTTAAGACTAGGAATTTGGGAGTTTTCCTCATTTCCTAACGTCTCAGGTGCTATTAATTCATTTGGGACTAATTCATACATAGCACTTGCTCCCACTTTAGCTATTGGGGCCACTCCATACCTCACGGTGACACTAACAGTTATTCCTTTCGCAGTCAAGCGCTAGGAAGGAGGAGGGGTTCAGATCTACCCATGGAGTGATCTCAAACCACCACCCCACAATTACAGAAATACCAAAAAGCAGCACAAATTATCATTCACAAATCAACTGTGCGAATGCAGGAAATGTTCGTCTTTCTCGGAGCTGACTCATCACTAACTGTACATTTAGCCTTCAGTTGCATAGTGATCTGTACATTTAGCCTTCAGTTGCAGAGAAAAAAGGAAAATAGAACTTGCAAGCAAATGAAGGAAAACAACAGATAAAGGCCGGTGCAAATATAATACTGAGACAGAATAAAGCTCAAAATAAACAGGCGGATCAGAAGGAAGGAAAGAAACAAGGAAACCCTGCCTTATCACCTTGCAAAAAGTTGCAATTGACGTACTCGGGAAATCAGGCTACAAGAAGGAAACAAATGCTTTGATTCACATTCCCCACTATTTGTGGGATACAGATTTGAAATGGAAAAGGAATAAGACTAATTTTGAAGCAAATGACGGGATCTATCTTCTTCATGTGACAAGCATAAAACAAAACTGAACTTAGGACACTCAAAATCCTAATTTTCAGGAGATAAAAGAGACTTGCATTATCTGGTTTGTATATTGATCCACACGGAGAGTATATACACAGCAATTGCCCTCACCTAGAAATTAATTCAACTCCGCTCTCAAGCATCATTGGAAGCTAAAGTTATAGATGTGTAATTGCAGACCTATGGGCGATATCATACACGGATATAAGGATTTCAGCACTAATCAATATAATAATGAGCCACTCCAGAAAATCTGACTTCCTATTCTGAAGGATCTCCTGAAGAAAGCGGATATTGTGCTGCAAGGAAATATCGAACTGTCAGAACAACATAGCATGTCATCTGGAAGGCGGTTCTCCAGATTATCCAACCGGGGGGAAAAAAGAACAAGAAGAAGAGGAAGAGGAAGAAGATTTAGATGGCAAATCCAAAATTGACAAACATTGACTGAACAACTCCTTAATACAGGCAATACAGTACCTCCACAAACTTCAACTTAAAATCAAGACTTGCAAATCTCTGAGTTAATTCAAATTCATCTCTGAGATACTCCCAAATCTGAGCATATTTTGCATCCTTCCATGCTATGTCTGATCTGAATAGAGCCAACTTATTTTATTAGCAATAAACCACAGATACACAACCAAAAAGTATCACAATTTTATGAAATGAAGAGCAACTAAAAAAGCGAAGTTTTAAACATGAAAACGAATATCCTTAACCCGTACTAGACACCAATGGGCTTGCAATATAATGCTACAATAACAATGAAACCAAAATGTTAATAGCTAAAAATAAAAGGTTACAGGGAAGGCACAGCAAAACATTTAGGCTAAAAGGACAACAGGTTGGGTTCCCAATCTTCTCAGATACACAGCCAAAAAGTATCACAATTATATGAAATGAAGAGCAACTAAAAAAGCAAAGTTTTAAACATGCAAACGAATATCCTTAACCCGTACGGCCGTACTAGACACCAAATGGGCTTGTAATATAATGCTACAATAACAATGAAACCAAAATGTTAATAGCTAAAAATAAAAGGTTACAGGGAAGGCACAGCAAAACATTTAGGCTAAAAGGACAACAGGTTGGGTTCCCAATTTTCTCCACAGAAAGCATCTTGGGGCTCAACATTTCCAAATCTTGTTATCTTCCTTCTTCTAGCGGTTCGAGGTTAATGAAACAAATTAGATCAAGCCACAGGGAGGACCATTCGACTTCAGCCGTTAAATAGCAACTTCAACCACCTCATAGATTCAGACCCCAAAAGAAGAGAACAATACTTTCTTGGAGACGATAAAAAGGTAGACTAGATTGGTGGAAACAAAGTTGCCCCAATCCGGTTGGATTTGGGAAACACGAGATGGGTGGAAAAATGAGAATGAGATAAGAAATTCTTAACATTTGACTAAGCAGTCCCTCTGTAAACCCGCTTTTCAGAATGTTGAAAGCATTTGCCTTTTCGAATAACATGATAAAAAAATCATTTCGTTTCAGTCTTTTCGATTCAACAATTACCTCTCAAAAAGTCCAAGCTTAAGAATCACATCAGCAAGGTTAGAATTTGCCTTGCCCACTAACTGAAATAGCTTTTTCCTTTCCATTGTAAAGGTTCCAGTTTTCTCCATCCCACGATTGATGTCAGTGAACTCTGCAACCATCCCATCAACCTACAAGAAATGTCACGTCTTTAGGAAGCCCTTAGAACAATCTAGAAGTCAATAAGCCAACAAGATACTAACCTGGCGGACATAGTAATCAAGCGCAATGCTTTGACCAAGAACACTGCCAACAGTACGGATTCCATCAATGTTCAAGTATTGCAACATTATATAATCTAATCCACCTTGCATCCATGTGTTTAAAGCCGGCTTCTCTCTCACCTCATACTCTACATTCTCAACCACAAGACAATGTTTTAATCCATTGCTTAAAAATAAAATGCAACCATCTAACATCATTTTCAACATCAAGTCATCATACAACTCATATTGAAGACTATAAACAACTGGATGAAATGCTTAGCCCAGTATCCAGATGAGTACAAAATAATCAAAATATGCTTTGGATGATAAGCCACACATGCCATCAACTATTTGACTTAATAAAAACCAAAAGTGTATAAACAGCAACTTAAAAAGGAATGGAATGCAAAAAGAAAACAGCTAAACAAATATCCCTACTGACAGATACGTCAAGTCTAACTTTAGGATACAGCGAGGCTAACCCAAAATTTTTGCAAGATATTAATAAGGGTCAAACTGCAAAATATAAATAAATAAATAAAACTCTAAAAGAGATGCTAAAGATTAAATCACACTTTGCCCCGAAAAACTTTTGTTTATGTTATCTTTGGCCTGTACAAAATGAAAAGTTGCATAAATACCAAGGGGGACCTTTAAAGGACTATAGTAGATTGCTCATTGCTGCATTAAAGTGGAAGCATCTAGCAAGCTAACAACATGTAGGGGCATGTTATGGTAAAAACTGACTGATATGGCCACAAAAAGTTGAACAATGAGCAAAAGGAGCAGCCATGATGGTCAAGTGGTGAACCAAGCCTGGTTTCTCAAATTATAGCATACTCTCGACAAACATTGACGACACCAGAATAGATAGTGAATAGTAGCTACATGTACGAAATGCAACTCTTTGACAGAGCTAATCAGGTCTAGAGGGCAAGGCATTGCCTTCCCCTAATCATTAAAGCAACTGTAGCTTGCATAGTTGGGACAAGAATGATTGTTTTCCGTCTCTTGACCAATTTTTAGATTGGTTTGAGCTTTCTCAGTTGCATAGGAGTGCAAGTGTATAGGGCCTTTCTTTTTGTCTTGTGGCCTTTTATTGTATACGGGCGGCATTCCCTTAATGCCTTTTTGGTAATAACCGTAGAATAATCTTTTACTTATCAAAAAAATTAAAGCAATTCTCTTGATTCCTTTCCAAGTTGCATAATTCATTATCGCAATATATGAAGTCAACAAACAAGTTCTATCAAAAGTCAAACTTAATTGAACAGTAAGATCGACATTGAGTTGTCAAATTAACCAAAACAACAAATGTATCAGTCAACTATAGGGCGAAGCACTTGTGCAAAATGCAGACCGTACACAGCATGGGACCAACATTGATCAGCACAAAAATGCTCCTAACAGAACTTTTGACTTGTTTCATTCACCTATATGTTCTACCCTCCAGTTTGTCAATAATATACCGTTCTAGTCCGGTGGTCCATGTAATGCCCAAACCAATAAAACGATTCCTTCATTTAAATTATTTAACAAGAAAGCGCATTAGTACTATGGTACTAACTGTAACAGAACTTACAGCACAACATGTAGCTCCCTTACTCTCCAACAGAGTCATACCAACATGCAGAGGGATCAAAACTTGAAACTATCGGGAATACTGGAAATTATTCCATGGATTTTGCAATGATCTCCAGGAAAAGGCCAGTGGGCCAGGCAGCGAAGAAGATATATGAAGTTCACTTTACTAACTGCAGAAATAAGAATCTTTTGGTTGCTATGTACTCCAAGTATGTTCTGACCCTTTTCATCTGCAACCCAGTTTTCTTTGTGCAGAAACTCGGTGTGTCATTAGCAACTAGGGCTAGACTTTTGAGAAAACGGGCAGGTTTGGGGTGGAAAAGCCAAGTCAAGGACCCAGGGTCTGCATGAGGCAGGTGAGGTTAATCTTCAGCAGGACATAATGGGTTAAATGAGTGCTCCCCCACAATGCACATGTTCAGGGATGGGATAGCCTTTTGCCAACATCTGTATGAGACAGGTGAGGTTGTTCCTAGCAAGGCAGAGCAAGATGAGTAAGCCACGTCCCATACTAATCCACTTCCGGTACCACTTGAAACATTAGAACCGCTCTCCTACAATGCCCATGTTCAAGGATGGGATAGCCTTTTGCCAACATCCGTATGAGAGAGGTAAGGTTGTTCCTAGCAGGGTAGAGCAAGATGAGTAAGCCATGTCCCATACTTATCCACTTCCGGTACCACATGAAACTTAAAACATTCTTCCATTCGATACGATGTGAAAGGACATGAAAGTCACATGCATATTAAGTATTGACAAAGAAGATATCACCGTCAATATTTGCAAATTACTTGAACTTTTTTCTATTTTGGATACAGCAGGGATTTTGTAAGGGAAGTTCCACATTGCCTCAATAGTTAATACAAAAACAATGTTCAGTATATAAGCATGGGGAACCCTCATCTCAACAGCTAGCATTTGGGTTGAGTTGTAGCAAACACAGTGTAACATGGTGGGACACAGGAAGGATACGGCAAGGCTACCTTTCAGATACAGCGAGGCTAACCCCTAATTTTTTCAAGATATTAATGTGATTCAAGTTAACAACTCCAAAAGAGATGCTAAAGATTAAATCACACTTTGCCCCGAAAACTTTTGTTTATATTATCTTTGGCCTGTACAAAATGAAAAGTTGCATATTCATCAAAGGAAAGTGTTCTAAATGGCGCTTGGCGCTAGTCGGGCGGTGACCCATCGCCAAGCGCCTAGCCTGCCTAGGCGCCACCAAGCCATTTGGCATTTTTTTTTATTTATAAATCTTTTGTGCAGTTTTTGTGAACTCTAACCTGATTTTACTTTTTTAATACAACACATTCAGCAGCATTCTGTTTTTTTAATACAACACAATCTGTTTTTTTGTAATAATAATGGTAAGATATACAGAGGAGAGCCATATGTACACTAAAAGGCTTGCAAGGCTACAATTTGTTTTTTTATACAGAGGAGAACCAATTACATATACAGTCAGCACTCAACAGCCACAGACAAGGGAGAGAGAGAAGAGAGAGACGAGAAAGGAGAGACGGGAGAAAGCAAGAGAGACGCAAGAGAGAGAGAGAGAGAAGACAGACGAGAAAGAGAGATCCAGAGAGAGAGAGAGACATACCGGCGAGTCGGCGACTGACCGACGCTGACTACGATGGACGATGGGACCTCGCATGGAGTTCACTGGGTTGGGGCTAGGGCTTCGATCAACTGGAGGATGGGTGTGGGAGTAATCTGTAATTGTCTAATTGTAGTAAATATCTATGATTTTGTAAAAATTACATATTAAGCCCTTTTAGTATAATACAACACATTTTAGGCCGCCAAAGGCCTCCAACAACACCGCCCAAGGCCCGCCAAGCCCGCCAAACACCGAGCCTCCTAGGATGCCAAATCAAACGCCAAGGGGTATAGGCGTGGCGAAAGGGTGGCACCAAGCGCCTAGGCGGCTGCCATTTAGAACACTGCAAAGGATACCAAGGATATGCTAGGGATGAAAGTTTGACCGACAAAACCGAACCTATCATTTTTTTTTGCAATTTCGGTCGGTTTTATATGTAAGTCAGTTCGGTTTTGAATGTTATAGAATTTTTTAAAAAAAAAAAGAAGCAGAGGACTGAACGGAACCGAAATAAATCTAGCACCTGTTTTTAGTCCAATCCAGCCTAGTAGTAATAGATAGCATCCATTTTCCAAATGGCCCAGACCCAAATAACTCTCTCTCTCTCTCTCTCTCTCTCTCTCTCGACGAGTAAATATGCACAGAAAAATCTCTTTGAACGAAGAACATATATAGCCATCATGGAGTCATTGAACAAAGGACATAGATCTTTGTGTGGCTCGTGTTGCCTCGCCGGTGGTTCCTCGCCAGTTCTCGCTTTCTCCAGTGCCAAGTTCATGATTTGATCTTTTAGTTTTCTTTGAAAAATCCCACTCGCTAAACTGATCAAACCAACCGGACCGAACCAATTTAATCACCACCGAGCCAAACGGTTTCTTCCCTCAATCGGTTGGCGTCGGTTTCAAACTTTCATAAACTGACTAGATCGGTTTGGTGGGAAATCGACGAAAAAACAACCGAACCGAACTGAACCGAACCGATTTCATCCCTAGGATATGAGTTTTTTATTACCTTGCTTAGAGCTGTTAGTTTTGGTTTTGGCGTCAATGGATGCTAGACATTTACAACAAAATGAATGTATTCTTGCTTTTGGTTTTATCTTTCTACAAACTACAATGTCAAAATTTTAAGAAAATGTCCTTTACAAGGTATTCTTGCCATATTGTATCCTACTTGTATAGATTCCACCCTGTCACTAGGATCATATTCTTATCCTGTATCCTATGAATGTTTCCTACGTATGACATCTCAAGTAAAAGGGAAGCATTCAAAGGAATTGAACGAATTGGTACAAAATACTTTAATTCCATAATCAAGCAATGAAATACTATTTATCAATGCTTACCATCCTTCCTCATCTCAGGGAGCAACCCAGAAGCATGTTGCTCCACTATTTTCAGATATCCATCAATTTTGTGATCACGTACATTGAACAAGACGATTGAGCCATACTGAAAAACTACCATGAAACAGCAGTCACTTCCGCTTAAATTGGCACCCAAACCCTGACAAGAAAAACATAGCATAGATTTACAATGGGCATCCAACTCGTCAAATCATGCACAGGCGAATTTGAATTTTGTGGGTATGATTCATTAGAAAGAACGTATTTCAACATTGCACGGTCTCAGCTTAGGTGTTACTGCTATGCAATAACGAAATGAGGGAAGCAACAATACACAAAATGAAAACCTTAAAGTTAACGCACTTCCTTCAAATAAGGGCAAGCTCTGTTCTTTAATATAACCAAAACCAACTATTAGTTGAAGGATAATATACTAACAGCTTAACTGCATAACTCAAATTTATTTGGCAGAATATCAATGCTGAAAAAGGACTATCCAGTTGCATACAATTAAAAATTAGTGACATGCTTTGAAGGAGGAAATAGTTAAGGCTCTGGATAAGACAGTTGGGTACAAAATATTTCAACAAGTCTTTTATCGTTAAGGTTCTGGATAAGACAGTGGGTACAAAATTTTCCATGACAAAATTATGAAAATGTAGAGACCAAATGGGGAGATTTACTTCATTGACCTGGGCCACAACGACTGAGCTACAGAGAATGTACAAGCAGGTATCAAAAGTTATCCAAGAATGCTGTTTCAGGGCCTATAACAGGCATTGGAAGAAAAGACCGAGAAAGAACATCAGACTCGCTTTCAAGCCAAAGCTTATTGATTGAGGCGAGCAAGGAGCCTAATAGAATGTCTCAAGCGATGGAGATCGGATTACTTTGACTTATTCGTTTCTTCTTTTCTTTCTCCAGTCAAACTTACCTGCCTTCGACTTTTCCTTTTGGAATTTCCATATCCAAAGTCTTAAGCAGAAGGGTGGGCTCGGGCAAGGTTTGTTGGATCGGATGGGGAAGCAGAAGAATTAAGAGATAGAACCGAAGCCAATTCTGATGAATCTGATAAAGCACGTGAAGCAGGCAGATGAAGAAAAAGAGTAGAAGACAGCTAAAGCTTTCGCTTTTGCAGAGGATAAGGGTCTGAAGGAGTTGATGAGGCGGAATAGCTAACCTACCTTTCCAGAAAGATTTATCTAAAAAGGAATATCCCGGCAAGGAGCAACACATGAAGACTATTTATGACTGCTATAGAATCAGAGGTAGTCACTCCCCACCAAGATTAAGCAAGTGTTCAACACCTTATAATTCAACTTCTTGACAGAACTATTAGTCTACTATAAACAGAATAAATGGCTACACAGATTACAACAGACATTCTGAGCATGGCACACAATCAACAAACAATAATTCACACTGGAAGAGGAAATAAAACAGACTACCAAGAAATCATGTTTCCAAGTTCCCCGGGTTCCGGTGGTGGCAAGGATGCATCTTTCCGATGACGGGGCTGTTTGGGTTGCTGGGGCTGTTGGGGCTGTTTTTTTTGTATTATCTGGGTTATTTAGACCCATTGGGGTGTTTTGGCTTCGGCCTTTAGGCGGGCTTCGACCCAAAGGGTGTCCTTGATTGGCTTCTTGCCAATCATAGGTTTGGGTCTTGGATTGGGCAGATGATTGTTCTTTGAGCATGATGCTATTTCCTTGCTCGGTTGCTCCTATTAGTCTTGTAACAATTTCAAGATCAATGAATTTTTTTTGCCGTTCAAACAAAGGTGAATATTAACATATCACAACAGTCAACATCCAATGTATCATTAACAACTAAAATCAGCCAGCAAAATGTATCTAAATCAAGGAGGCTAGAAGAAGAACTTACATTGGGACCAGGTTTTTCATTGCCAAACCTTAACACGACATAATTAGTCATGCGAGAAGTAGGTGGAATGAAATTGGGTTTGTTCTGCTCCACTAATCTCCTCAAATCCACACTACACTACCAGCATAAGTGTCAGTGTCAACTTCTGATAATTTGCACAACAACAAATAATCTCAGACCAAGTTTCTAATATGAAAACAAAGTTATGGGTGCTAAACAATATCAAAGTGAAATACGGAACAATCATGGACCATAGAATATCGATTTTGTATCCATAAACTTGAGTTACAAGAAATACTTTGCTATATTGTGCTCAAACTCGTATGAATATCACTTTTACTCTTAGTTTTACTCAAGTCAAGAGAGATTCTTATATTTGGAAATTTCTTTAACGAAACTCTGTAGCTTAATGAAGTTTTTAGTCCATTTTAAGTTTACATCTCATCTGGGTTTACATCGGAGTGTTTCAAAACAATTGAAGTATTTCGTCAAACTTCTACTCAAATTAAGCAGACGATTGAGTAAAGGGCTGGAGATGGCCTAACACCTGTCTTACAATTCTGTCTTTCATACATTGTAATTAGTTTAATGTTTATAAGGTCGTAAACAAGCCGAGCCGAGAAAGCATAGCTTTGAAGTGTTTGAGCGCGGTTCGTTCAAAACTAGTTTGGCTCGAGCTCGGATAGTACAACATCGAGGTGTTTGAGCTCGATTCATCTATTAAACGAGCCTCTATAAACGAGCTCAGCTCAAGCTCGTCTGCCAGCTGGTTTACTGAACGAGCTTAAAACTCGAGCTTTACTCGTTTACTAACAAGCCGAGCCAAGTCAAGCTACCCATAACGAGCCAAGTCGAGCTTCTCGTTAACTACTCGGTTCGTTTGCAACCCTAAATTATTTATAAACTAGAAAGGAAAAAAAACAAAAAGTAAAGACATGTGTTACGATCCTAATGTCCCATCGACTAAGTATGGGCTTGTCATTATGTACACAAGCTCTTGGGCGCCAGCTGGTTTTCAAGTGTGAATTCTATCCATGAGTTTGTATCAACGTGACTATCCAACCACATGGAACAAAAAAGAAGAAGCTTCTATATACAAAAAGATGTGATTTTGGCACTCCACTTTTTGTTTTGTTTTCTCACATGATCAAGACACAAAGTGGAGTGCCAGTGGTTAAAACTTGAGTGCCGAAATCAATTTTCACACAAAAAACAGCAACAACAAACCAACCTTGTAGAGAAGAAAAAAGCCCTAACAGGAATAGAGGACTTGGTGTCCTCCTCGCTCACACCTCCACTGTTAGAATCCCCGTCCTCCGAGTAAGAGACCGGCTCGTTCCAGTCCACTGTATGCGCCGACGAGATCGACGAAACGCATTTTGCGAGGAGGAAGCCGAAACCGTGAGTGATTGGCGGATTGTAGTTGGAAGGGTGAGAAGTTGGGCGGAGAATTAGGGTTTGGGGAAGAGAGAGAGAGTGAGGCGAGGGTGGGAGAAGAGTAGAAGAACTAGGGTTGGAGGAGAGTGAGAAGAGTGTTCGAATGGCCTTGATTGTGTTTGTTGATAATGATGGCGAGGTGGAGGAGGAGGAGGATAGATATGGAAGTAGATAGAGAGTCTTCATGTGAGAGGGGATTGAACGGTGCCGCCACATCTTCAAATGAGCATCTCCGACGATAGTATAGTACTGTATTAGTTTTTTCTTTTTTCTGTAACTCCGACGATGCTGTGGACAGAATCTCGATCACTTTTCTCTTTTATAATATATATATATATATATATATATATATAGATATAGATATAGAGCATATTTTAGTCTAATGTACAAATAAAACAACCCCACAATAGTTTTAGGCTCTCTTTGGAACATGGAAAGGAAAGAAAAAGAAATGAAAATTAAAAAAATTTCTTTCCCAATGTTTGATTGGAAGAGAAAGAGGAAAGAAAATAAGAGAATTTCAAGTGTAGTAAATAGTAATTTTTCCCTCTCATTTTTCTTCTATTTTATTTTATTTTTCTTTTCATTTCCTTTCCATGGGTTCTAAACAGAGCCTTAGTTTAGCTTAAGTTTCTATGATGCGTAAAGTTCATTAAAAAAATATTTTAAAGTCTATAGTTCGTAAAAAGACAAAATTGTCTTTAATGAAACAATAGCTTCGTTTGGCTAACATAAAAAATGTCTTTTTCATTTAAATTGTCTTAAATGAGCCGAGCATTATTTGGCTAACACAAAATATGTTTTTTTTTCGTGTTTTTCAATCTTATTGCACTTTTATAGGGTACCCTACTATTTTAGACACTTTCATAGGGTATTCTAGGGTTTTAGACACTTTCATAAGGTTTTAAGGTGCCCTTTCTTATTATAAGTTTTCAGCGGTTTAGGCACTTTCATAGGGTACCCTAGGGTTTTAGGCACTTTCATATATAAAGTACTCTAACGTTTTAGGCACTTTCATATATGCTTGATTGGTTTCCTAATGGAAGGAGATATTGTAGACACCTCAATCTGGGCTTCCAGATTAGTTTACTTACGGTTTTTGATTCCCCGATGATGAAATGGATCAAGAACACCCTGGGAATGATGGCGTGTTTGAGCTTTGAGTGTTTGCAAAACCCTTGAACCTAACCTAGCCTAAGCCACTTCAAAAACCAAAAACCCTACTGATGCGCGCCAGGGCGCAACCATCCCGCGCCGGGGCGCACCATCGCGCGCCCGACTCAATCCATCGCGCGACAGAGCGCCAGGGCGCACCATCGCGAGCCAGACTGGCTCCATCGCGCGACGGTCCAACCTACCACCAACCTTTCTGAAGGAGGACAGTTGGCCACCAATGCAACCTCAGCCAAGCCTCGTGGACTGGTTGAACTCCTCTGTTTCCAACCAGATTCACCCCCATCTCCTCCTATAAATACCCTCCATTTGTTCTCTTTCAAAGGAGTTTCTTACCAAATTTTAAGCCCAAAGAAGGATTACACTCACAATCCTCCATTTTTACACTTCAACCATCCAAGAACAAAGCTTGTTCTTCCACCTCAACCATTTCAAACACCTCAATCAAACCTCAAAGCTCGAATTCGTTTCAAACTAAACCAAAGGTATAGCATACCTACTGTCTTTCTGTTCTGATCCTTGAAGGGGGTTGGCAGGGCCAAGGCTGGTAATTAATACCAGTCCTGGTCCTAAAGCTGGCAAGGTTTCAAAAACCGTCGTAGTAGTACCAGCGCGCGACGGTCCCACTCTCGCGCGCGACACTCTGTTGTTGCACGCGTTGGACCGCGTGGGGATTGGTTTCCTACAGTTTTATGCTTTTATTTCATATAGATCACTATTAAGTATGATAAAAATCACTTTACTGCTTTCTTTAGTATAAATTGCTAGTTTGTAGTTCAATATGAGTTTCTGCTATTTTGGAGTACCCTTGGAATCATTCTGGACCTGTCCCAGAACCCAGAAATGTGTATACCAAGCACTGGTCTGGTTGCGCCAGACTGGCTCCATCGCGTGCCAGAGTGACTCCATTGCGCGACTGTTTGCCTCTGATCAGTGAATGGCCTTGCATGGGTAGCTCGGCCTTAGGCCATTATTTTGTCCCCACACTGTTTATAGGGTATTTTATTAATTTGTAGGGCTTTATAGCCTTTAAACTATATATTATGCTGCTATAAACTGCGTGGTTTGTCCTGGGTGTGCACTGGTCCTTCCAGAGCCCAGAGAGTTTGAGAATAAGAGCTGTGGGTTTGAGCTCACCGGCGCGCGTGTCTTGGAGTTGTGCGCGCAGGAGTAAACAGCATGCAGTGACTCGTTCATTGCATGCTGGTTTCTTCCTGTGCACGTCACTTCAAAACAGGAGCATCCCAGTTTGTTTAAACTCCCACAGGAGTCTGTTCTCATCCTATACTAACTGCTCATCCATGCTATTGTTCACATCCTGCAAACATGTTACAGCTTTAATCCCTTAAATTGTTCCCCCGCCCTAAATGGCTAAAGAATTGATTAATCAAACAGAATCGCAAACAAATATTTTCGCAAATGCCTAAGTAGAGACCGATCTCCGGATTGGGCGAGAGGGGTGCCATAAAACCCTTCCCCTCTCGTAACTTGGCTCCCGAACCCAGATATGGTTATGACGGATTGGTTTATTAACTTTTTCAAATCAAACAGCGCGACAAGTGCTTTGAAATATGGTTCCTTGGGTGTCGGACCTTCAAAACCCGAGTGGCGACTCTGTATTTTGCGAGCGTTTGCTTCCCCGCTCGCGCTCCCTCGATCTGGGCCCTTGCATTTTGGAATCCGAAAATTCCAAGGGCACGCTGCCCACAGTGGCGACTCTGCTGGGGATACGAATCAATATTGGTCTATACTTAGATTTTAATACGCTCGAGAACGATCCCACAAAAGTCTGTCAAAATAGTGAGCTTCGCGCTGCTAAAGAAAGGATTGGTGATTTAACAGGACCTCGTATCCGGCCATCCGATCTGGGACTTTTTTCGATTGTTCTCTCGTGTAGTTTTCTCTAAGTATTGATTAAATAAAGAGAGCCTAATTTGAAACGGCATTTGCGAATTTGCGATTCCATTTCATTAATCAATTTCTTTAGCATTCTCATTTGCATCGATGTGGGATAAACCTCGTTGGATCGTTTTGGCAATCCGGCACGGTTTACCGGAGCCCGGGGACCCCGAATGACCGACAACCTTTGACGATGATGAGTCATTCTACCGTTTGACTGTTGCTCTGCGATTACGCGGGCAGCAGGAGGTATATCTTGGCTCTAGTCCGAGGAACCCGTTACAAGCCAAAACCAGCCTTTGCATATACAAAGCATTAAAACTCTCCAAACTAGGACAGGTACCTACAGGGTAAGATTACTTACATCTAACCCCCATATACTGTCTACGTGTTACTGCTTTCCCTATCGCATGTACTGTACATACACTATTTTGCATAGGAGCATGCTTAAGGTTGTCTTGTCTTTCAAGTTTGTCATGCGTTGTCTAAGACGTTGTTGGACCCGATGAGGAGTCGTTCATTCTGTTGAATGTTCGTTATCAATCGCAAAGTCTTTAGTTCAATGAGACTTGGAGAAATCAAAATTTATTACATCCTTGGCTCATGCCCGATTGAGGATTCAACCGAAAATATGGAATAATAAAAGTAGTGATGCCATGTCACTGACGCCACCCAGGTTGAAGTGCGAAGTCACTATACACCGCGGCATTCAAGGTTAAGGTGCCATGTCATCAACACCGAGTTGTTCCAAATTCAAAGTTGAACCTTCAAATGGGACTAGTCGAAAATTTAGTCTATTTTGACATCTTTTAGGATCTGTCGATCTACTCAGGGACACATCGCCAAAAAGAATTCTGAGGATTCTGGCAACGTCTGAAATTCGTGAGGCAAACTCGTCTCTGTTTTTGTACATACATATTGTTTTGTGTAGGAGCATGTTTAGGACGGCTTCTAAGTAGTCTCTAACGAGTTTGTCTTATGTTTATTAGGACGCTGCTAGACCCGATGAAGAGTCGTGCATCTCGATGGTGCACGTTGTCAATTTTCAAAGTCCTTAGATCAGCGATACTTTGGGAAATCAAACCTTTTTAAGTCCTTGGCTCATGCCCAATTGAAGTTTCAACCAAAAATAAGGAACCACAAAGTATGGATGTTCTGTCACTGGCACTACCCAGGTTGAAGTGCGAAGTCACTATACACCGCGGTGTTCAAAGTTAAGGTGTCATGTCATCAATACCGAGTTGTTCTGACTCCAAAGTTGAAACTTCAAGAACGGAATAGTCAAAGGCTTAGATTGTTTTTGACATCTCTTAGTGTTAGTCGATTCAAAATAAGGATACACCCTCGAAAAGATTTCTGAGGATTCTGGCAGCGTCCGGACGTCATGAGACAGACTCGTTTTTAATTGTAGAGTCTAGGAGGACACGGACAACAACGACATGTACATTGCATTATTCTTACACATAGTTTGCTGTAGGAATGTCACTGAGTTTTCAATTACTTTGTTGTCTAATTTGTAACCAATGCATCGAACAAGAGAGTACCAAAAGGAAGAGCCAAACCTACTTGGGAACGTCTTCAGAATCCGGTTCAAAGGCTTGTTAGGCTAGAAACCCAGTCAGTCACAACGGAGGCTTCTCCAGGATCACTGTTGGCCGCCCTATAGTCGGGTTCGCCATCGACTTTGCAAAAAGCCACGCTGCCGGCTTCCCCATCTTCAGCTTCTTCATCAAGCTCCATTGAAAAACCTGCGATGACAGATCAACCGCTCACTCTGGAAACCATGCTCATGAACCTCCAGAATAGTATCACTGCTATGCAACAGAGGGCTACTCAGACAAACGCTAACATCACTCGCCTAAATGACCTTATCAACACTCGTCTTCCACCAGTGGCCGAAGAGGAAGGCGAGGACGATGAGGATGTTCATGCAGAACCCGTCTTTGTTGAGGATCCAAACCGTGAAGGCCGGCTTATCGTTCAGCCCACTTCTAGAGAGGCTCTGTGCTTGCTCCAAATCCCGCTGTTGTTAGGCCTGTTCAAGACCCTGACATAGCTGCTCTTATGGCCAAGATGGCTAAGTTGGAAGAAGCTATTTCAAAATTTGAGAAGATCAGCGCAGGAGGAATTGACCTGGATTGTCTCTGCCTGTACCCTAATGCTAGGCTTCCTGACAAATTCAAGATGCCTGACTTGGTTAAGTTCGATGGGAGCGGTGATCCCAAGACTCATCTCTTTGGCTACCATGCTGCCATGAAGCTGTTGAGTGTGGAAAGTGAGGCCATGTCTCAGCTTTTCCCACAAACTCTCTCTGGGCCTGCCTTCCATTGGTTTCTATCGCTTGACATCTCCAAAAGAAAAACTTGGGAAGACATAGGAGCTGCCTTTGTCTCGCAGTACAATTATAACTCTCAGCTCAAGATGACTACTCGTGAGTTGGAGTCCACCAAAATGGAAGCAAAGGAGTACTTTGCGGATTTTGTTAAGAGGTGGAGAGCCAAAACCGCATTAATGACTGAGCGCCCGAGCGAGAGGGATCAACTTCGTATCATCTCCCGCAATCTTCAGCCTGACTTCGCCAAGCACCTCGTGTTGGTTCAAGCATCTGCAAACTTTAAGACTTTCTTCGAGTCAGGCCTAGCCATTGAGGATGCACTGCAGAGTGGAATTCTGTCTAAGGGAAAGTCATCCTCACAGAAAGCGAAGCCGCGGCCCCATTCTGGAAATAGTAGCACGTTGTTTGGTAACAACAACTACTCCAATACAGCTACAAGTCGGAGCGATGCTATGGCTTTCAACTCCAATCGCGCTGCCGATGTCAACCAGGTTCAAAATGCCCAAAGCTACCGAGCCTGAACCCAGCCTCGGAATTTCTCTGTCTTCGAGGCATCTCTGTCCGTAGTGATGGAAAAACTCGTCAAGTCTGGGCATCTCAAACCCTTGACCCCAACTTCCCCACCAAAAGTTCTACCTTCTGATTACAAGCCTAACCTCTTTTGCACCTTCCACCAAATGCCTGGCCATCCTACTGATGCGTGTTATCGTCTTCGACATGAGATTCAAGATCTCATTGACAACGGCACGGTTCAAGTTCCACCAAAGCCTAACGTCATTTCCAACTCCTTGCCTCAACACAACTCTGACCCTCTGGTTGGTCAAATATCTATCACATCCACTCAAATCAACCCTAGCTCCACCAGATTCAACCCTAGCCACTATATCGTCCCAGAAAGCCAACCCAAACCAATCATATCCATCCCGTTCGAACTAGAGATTAACATGATGGCTGTTGGTTGTGCAGTCGAGACTTTCTCTGCCAACACTTGGATTGACAGTGATGAGGGACTTGCAAAGGAGTGGACTGACCAGCTGAGGTCCATTGTTCAAAGGAGCACCGAGTAGGTTTGGTCGAAGAAGCTGAGGAAGCAAAAGTGCTGTTGCTTGGGCCTGATACCCTTGAAGACCTTACCCCTCTTTTTGCTGAAGCTATGGGTAGCTTTTTAAATATTGCATTTTTAAAACCGCGTCTAGTTTGCATTGGCATTACGACTGAATCTAACACAGAGTCTTTTGAGTCGTTTAAGTCTAGCTCAGAGTCGGAGGTTGTGCCTCTTGGCCCTCCACATCGTAGCTTTTGTTTCAAGTTTTGAGTCTGGTGTACTTGGCAACCCCGATGGGCTTTCTTTATGATATGCATTATCTTGCTTCTAAGTACTTCGCTGATTTTTGAATAAACTGTGTCAATTCTGACGACGAAGGGATAGATTTCGATGGGATCATACCCAAGGAAATGTGTTCCCTCGCCGAAAGGGAAGACGAAAGGCATGCTCAGCCTATTAATTGAAATTGTAGTTCTCAATAAACTTGAAAGATGAGGTAGACCTCCAAATGGTTCAAACTGATTCAACGCAGTCCCCCGAGGAGCATTATGCCCAGTCAGAAAGGCTCAAAGAATTCATCGACATCTTGGCATGGTCCCTCAAAGACACGCCTGGTGTTGATCCCGAGATAAAGGAACATCAAATCCCATTGCTACCAGGTGCCAAACCATGTAAAGCAAAGCTCAGAAGGTCCAGCGCCTCATACCATGTTCAAGTTTGCAGGAACAGCGTTCCGCCGAGCACAAGTTAGAAAATTCAAAATTGGCCTGGGGCGAGGTATGTCAATTGAAGCACTCTGGGCCCTGTGCTATCAAAGTCATTTTATCTGGGGCTGCAACCAAAGATCATCGACCTCAACAACAATAAATTCAATACCTTGGTCAGCATGAATCAATTCAAAAGTCTTTTCCCTGAGAGAAGCTCGTTGGGCTGAAAACCCCAAGGGTGGGCAGTTCTAAGCAAAAGTTAGAACAGTCTGCTAGATCAAAAACCTATGAAGGCGGTCTAGGCAAAAGTAAAGGCAATATTTGAAAGATCGCTAGATCGAAAACCTGAATGGGCGGTTCTAGGCAAAAGTTAGAGCGTAAAAGGTGAGGTAAAATACTCGAGTGAACCTTAGCCTGAACTACGTTTTGACCTGATTCCCAAAATGGGATACGTAGGCAGTTTCTCTTCGAGACTCGGTCACAATCTATCAATTGGATCCATGGTTGACGTTTGGTACACATCAAAGGTCGAGGAGGATCAAAGATCAAGCTACATCTATGAGAAGGGGAAAACTTTTTGTCTTTCAATTTTATTTCAAACTACAATTTCAATTTCAAAAGCTGAGCATAAAGCCTTAAAAGAATTTAAGCATAAAAAACAAAACGAAATGCTGGCAAGGCCTAACGGCTCACAGTTTATTCTAAGTTTAGCGAAGTCTGGTGAAAGCAGCTGCAACAGATTTGCAGTCACGCGTGCTAGTTTGAGGTTCATGCGCACTTGTTCATAGTTATGTGCGTTGGTCTCAACCTTGCGCGCGCTTTTTCAATTCGAGCAGCAGTCAACAGCAGTCAGCTATTGCCTTTAAGTCCTTTGCAAGGGGCTTTTGCCAAGTTTGGTCATACCGTGTAGACCTAATGTGTCTGCACGGGGGTGTCGGTTTCAGTCCGGGCCTATATGTGTCATCATTTGCGTCTTATGTCCATCGTCAAGATGCTTTTCTCAGTTCTATTTGTTCGTGCAGGTCTTTGTATCTATTTTGACCTCGCAAGTGTCAGTTTTACCTGTTTAAGGACTATTGTGAGTTTTGGCACTCTAATGCCCAAAATTTCTTTATTTTCCGTGTGTCTAAGGGTCCACATCGTATCCTGGGGCTCTTTCTCCCTCTTCATTCGAGCTAGGCGAGTTTGTACATGTGCGCATGTCCCTGTGTCGACTTAATTCACTCGTCAATGCAAATTAGATATTAGCGGTCAGTTTTTATCCATAAACTAGAAAATGCAATTTTTACGTTGCTACCCTAGCTTTTATGATCTACAAGCAGTAGAATCTCGTCAACGACAAGGGCACGTCAACCTAAGGCTAAGCAAAGCATATCTCTGGAGCTCGTCCGCCCAAGCATCAAAGAAAGGGCACACAGGCCCACTGCCGTTACTACATGTCAACTGGGCATGCCAGCCCGCTCAACGTCTCTCTATCTGGGTGCGCATCTCAGAAGCAAAGACAATAAAGTACCGGGGCTCAGTGGTAGTCCTTAAGCATCGTTGTCCTCTTAGAAGCCGCCCTTAGCTTGTGTCTGCATTTTCAATTTGTGCATTCATATTGTATACGTCTTTGCATATTGTGTATATCAACTATTGAAAACAGGAAGGTGGCCTATTTATGGGAGTTATGCCAAAATGGTTACCGTCAAGTCTTGGTTTACTAAAGGATGCAATGCAATCTCCTGCAGTTTTGTTCTATTGTTTAGCGGAGGCAATGGAAATCTCCCTAAACTATCGATTTGTTTACCGAAGGATGTGATGCAATCTCCTACAGTATTGTTATCATTGTTCAGCGGATGCGAAGAAATCTCCCTGAATCCACGATTTGTTTGCCGATGGATGCGATTGAAAATCTCTTGTGGCATTGTTCTCATAGCAGAATCCGATGAAATCTCTTGCGGAACCGATTCAACGACAGCCGGTCCTGTCCAATCTGCAACGGCTTGATCATTCTGCACACTGATCTACCCATCTCAATCAACGGCAACTGGTCCTGTCCAATGTCTCAATGGCATGATCATTCTACACACTGATCTTCCCATCCCAATTCAACGACAGCCGGTCCTGTCCATTTCTCAACGGCTCGATCATTCTGCACAATGATCTGCCCGTCTCAAATCAACGACAGCCGGTCCTGTTCTCAACGGCTTGATCATTCTGCACACTGATCTGTCCGTTTCAAATCAACGACAGCCGGTCCTGTCCAAATCTCAACGGCTTGATCATTCTGCACACTGATCTGTCCGTCTCAAATCAACGACAGCAGATCCTGTCCAAATCTCAATGGCTGGATCATTCTGCACACTGATCTGCCCTTTCAAATCAACGACAGTCGGTCCTGTCCCAAACTCAACGGCTCGATCATTCTACACACTGATCTGCCCATCCAAGTCAACGACAGCCGGTCCTGTCCAATTCTCAACGGCTCGATCAATCTGCACACTGATCTGCCCGTCTCAATCAACCCGATGGTCAGCCATATCATCAACGACGGTCAGCCATATCGTCCGACCCAATCAACCAGATGGTCAGCCATATCATCAACGACGGTCAGCCATATCGTCCGACCTACTCAACCCGATGGTCAGCCATATCATCAACGACGGTCAGACATATCGTCCGACTCAATCAACCCGATGGTCAGCCATATCATCAACGACGGTCAGCCATATCGTCCGACCCAATCAACCTGATGGTCAGCCATATCATCAACGATGGTCAGCCATATTGTCCGACCCAATCAACCTGATGGTCAGCCATATCATCAACGACGGTCAGCCATATCATCAACGACGGTCAGCCATATCGTCCGCTTCAATCAACCTGATGGTCGGCCATATCATCAACGACGGTCGGCCATATCGTCCGATTCAGTCATTCCCGATGGTTGGCCATATCATCAACGACAATCAGCCATCGCCTATTTCTGTCCATTCAGCGATGACAACCAGCCACGTCACCTATCTCTGCCCATTCAGCGACGACAACCAGCCACGTCGCCTGTCTCTGCCCATTCATCGACGACAACCATATCGCCTGTCTCTGTCCATTCAGCGATGACAACCAACCACGTCGCCTGTCTTTGCCCATTCAGCGGCGACAATCAACCATATCGCCTGTCTTTATCCAGTCAGCGATGACAACCAGCCATGTCGTCCGTGTTCGCCCCGATCAACAACGATCAAGATATCGTACGATGGTCCACCCATTAGCAACTAGTTGTTCCCCAGGAGAGTCCGCCTTGGCCTGCCCCAAACGACTACCTCTACTTCAGTCTAGCTTCATGCGCATCTTCTAGCAGGCTTATTGCTCTGTCTCGGATGCTCTTTGATAAGGAGATTGGCTCTGATTCCCAACAGATGGAATTCAACCTGCCTGACATGACCTACCCGTGTTTGTTGGAATACTTTGTGCCGAGGATAGCTTGATCCCCAGCAACGACGGCCTGTCTCGTCCAAATCTGCAACGATAGCCTGTCCTGTCCAAATTCGATCAACAAGCGGCGATTCGCTCATTGACTGCTACTTCCATCCCCGGCAATGGACGGCCAGTCCATTCCACCGATTAGGTTCCTTAAGTTTACTTGTCTACTTTGCTAGTATGCTTTGCTCTGGATTGCCTTGAGGGGTGTCTAGAATTCTTTGACGTTACTTGTACCAAGTCGATGGTGCTTCAAGTGCCGTCAAAGAAAGGCTACTGTAGATACCCCAATCTGGGCTTCCAGATTAGTTTACTTACGGTTTTTGATTCCCCGATGATGAAATGGATCAAGAACACCCTGGGAATGATGGCGTGTTTGAGCTTTGAGTGTTTGTAAAACCTTTGAACCTAACCTAGCCTAAGCCACTTCAAAAACCAAAAACCCTACTGATGCGCGCCAGGGCGCAACCATCCCGCGCCGGGGCGCACCATCGCGCGCCCGACTCACTCCATCGCGCGCCCGACTCACTCCATCGCGCGACAGAGCGCCAGGGCGCACCATCGCGAGCCAGACTGGCTCCATCGCGCGACGGTCCAACCTACCACCAACCTTTCTGAAGGAGGACAGTTGGCCACCAATACAACCTCAGCTAGGCCTCGTGGACTGGTTGAACTCCTCTGTTTCCAACCAGATTCACCCCCATCTCCTCCTATAAATACCCTCCATTTGTTCTCTTTCAAAGGAGTTTCTTACCAAATTTTAAGCCCAAAGAAGGATTACACTCACAATCCTCCATTTTTACACTTCAACCATCCAAGAACAAAGCTTGTTCTTCCACCTCAACCATTTCAAACACCTCAATCAAACCTCAAAGCTCGAATTCGTTTCAAACTAAACCAAAGGTATAGCATACCTACTGTCTTTCTGTTCTGATCCTTGAGGGGGGTTGGCAGGGCCAAGGCTGGTAATTAATACCAGTCCTGGTCCTAAAGCTGGCAAGGTTTTAAAAACCGTCGTGGTAGTACCAGCGCGCGATGGTCCCACTCTCGCGCGCGACACTCTGTTGTTGCACGCGTTGGACCGCATGGGGATTGGCTTCCTACAGTTTTATGCTTTTATTTCATATATATCACTGTTAAGTATTATAAAAATCACTTTACTACTTTCTTTAGTATAAACTGCTAGTTTGTAGTTCAATATGAGTTTCTGCTATTTTGGAGTACCCTTGGGATCATTCTGGACCTGTCCCAGAACCCAGAAATGTGTAAACCAAGCATTGGCCTGGTTGCGCCAGGGTGCACCATCGCGCGCTAGACTGGCTCCATCGCGCGACAGAGCGCCAGGGCGCACCATCGCGCGCCAGAGTGACTCCATCGCGCGACTGTCTGCCTCTAACCAGTGAATGGCCTTGCACGGGTAGCTCGGCCTTAGGCCATTATTTTGTCCCCACATTATTTATAGGGTGTTTTATTAATTTGTAGGGCTTTATAGCATTTAAACTATATATTATGCTGCTATAAACTGCATGGTTTGTCTTGGGTGTGCACTGGTCCTTCCAGAGCCCAGAGAGTTTGAGAATAAGAGCTGTGGGTTTGAGCTCACCGGCGCGCGTGTCTTGGAGTTGTGCGCGCAGGAGTAAACAGCATGCAGTGACTGGTTCATTGCATGCTGGTTTCTTCCTGTGCACGTCACTCCAAAACAGGAGCATCCCAGTTTGTTTAAACTCCCACAGGAGTCTGTTCTCATCCTATACTAACTGCTCATCCATGCTATCGTTTTCATCCTGCAAACATGTTACAGCTTTAATCCCTTAAATTGTTCCCCCGCCCTAAATGGCTAAAGAATTGATTAATCAAACAGAATTGCAAACAAATATTTTCGCAAATGCCAAAGTAGAGACCGATCTCCGGATTGGGCGAGAGGGGTGCCATAAAACCCTTCCCCTCTCGTAACCTGGCTCCCGAACCCAGATATGGTTATGACGGATTGGTTCCTTAACTTTTTCAAATCAAACAGCGCGACAAGTGCTTTGAAATATGGTTCCTTGGGTGTCGGACCTTCAAAACCCGAGTGGCGACTCTGTATTTTGCGAGCGTTTGCTTCCCCGCTCGCGCTCCCTCGATCTGGGCCCTTGCATTTTGGAATCTGGAAATTCCAAGGGCACGCTGCCCACAGATATGCATATAAATCCAAGGATTCAAAATAATCAATTGAAAAAGGAAGGGTAGGAAACCAATCAAGCATATTTTTCTTTCCTTATTTTTAGAATCCTAAATTTCTAGGATTTGTATTACTAGAGAACAAGAAGGTTGGCTGAATTGACATTAGTATGGTAAAATCATTAAGGAGATAAAGTAAAGGGAAAAAAACTATAATAGTCCTTGTAGTTAAGTGTTCGTGTCAATTTGGTCCATGTAGTTATAATTGGCTCGATTTACACTCTGTATTGTCCATTTTGTTTCAATTCGGTCCAATTACTAACTTTCGTTAGTCCGCCGTTAGTCCTTTAAATTGCAAAATCATATGGCCCCCTTTTTTGGGATTAAAACAGACCCGTTCGGCTAAATAAGCCAACTTCCTTATTTTTTGTCCTTATTCAAATTTTTTTTCGTATTTGTTATTTTATCATCAAATTTTTGGGGGTTATTGCATCGTCATGACTAGAAAAATCTAAAAAGTAAAAAATTATTATCGAAATTCAATTTTTTTTTAATAAAGACCAAAAAATTGGCTTAGGTTTATTTTTCAACTTTCCTAGTCAGAAATCAGTGCATGGGCCAAGTGTAGAAAAATGAATGGAATGACAGGGCACTATTTTTTGTAACCACTTGGGCTGTTAAGTTAGATTTATTGTAATCTAGTTGAGTGGTTTGTTATGTTTATGTATTAGGTTATGACATGGTAAATTTGGAACTGAGTTTATATAATATTTTGACTTTTGGACATGGTTATTTATCATGTTGTTACTTTTGGATCTATATCATGTTGTGACTTTTGGACATGGTTCTATGTGCATTTTCAGTACTATGCAGAAAAATAAGGCATCTCAGTATTTTTCCCAAGTTGAACATGTAGACAATATCAGTGGTTATAATGTCTCATGGCTGATCATGAAAATGCTGAATTCGATGGCAACTTTTTGTAGAAAATTATAACCAAATTTCTTCCCAAGTGCCTCCTTATCAATGGAGAATGGAAGAATGAGCTGTGTTTTGGTTCAGAGGTATATTAGGGCAAGAGGGGAATGAGTGGTTCTATTCAGCTAAATAAGCCAATTGGCTTATTTTTTTTGTCCTTATTCAATTTTTTTCGTATTTATTAGTTTTTCGTCATTTTTTTGGAAATTATTGCATCGTCATAATGAGAGGAATCTAAAAAGTAAAAAATTACGATCGAAACCTATTTTTTTTGAATAAAGACAAAAATAAGTCAATAAGCCAATTTTTTGGTCTTTATTAAAAAAAAATTGGATTTCGATCATAGTTTTTTACTTTTTAGATTTCTCTCGTCATAACGATGCAATAACCCCAAAAAACTTGACGTAAAACTAACAAATACGAAAAAAATTTCAATAAGGATAAAAAAATAAGCTAATTGGCTTATTTAGCCGAACGAATCTATTTTAACCCCAAAAAAGGGGGCCATATGATTTTGTTATTTAAAGGACTAACGGTGGACTAATGGAAGTTAGTAATTAAACCAAATTGAAACAAAATGAAAAGTACAGAGTGTAAATCGAGCCAATTACAACTATAGGGACCAAATTGACACAAATACTTAACTACAGGGACTATTTCAGTTTTTTTCCCTAAAGTAAATAGAAAGGAAACATCTCCTAATACGTTAGAATCATAAATCAAGACCGCTGGCTGAATTGCCATTAACGCGGAGAATCATGTTTAACGTATCTTATTTGTTACCTTATTCAACAAAAAATTACGAAGCATTCCTTACATTCTAATGGTGGGGTCAACGATATTATATAGTAAATAGAATTAATGAATTTTCACGTCTTTCCTTAAAAGGACTTTATATCCAAATTGGCCATTGCAAATGTAGGAAATAGATTAAAGATAAAAAATTTGCGCATTGATCTTAAATTATACTCCTAATTAGGAATTGTTTTAAATAGAGCAATATGGTAATGGAGACAAATGTTCAATAATTGATCCCTAAATTTAGCCAACAATTTGAATTTCCTCCTTCAATTCTCCTAAAAAATGATAACTTTTGAAAGCTCATAAATAAGTATTGCCCTATAGCATAGCAATATTATCGATTATTCATGTTGTTATTTTGGTAATCAACGCAATTTTCTTATCGTTTTCGTGTTTGTTTTTCCAATGTTTAGGTGTTTTGAGATCTCCAAGCAGCTGAAAATTTTATTGTGGTTGCAGGTTTGAGTTTATTTTACTCTTTCTTTAGAAGTTTTTCCCTTTCAACAGATGGCTCCCTTTTTTTTGTATTGGTGTAACTTTGTTGCTTTAATTTGTTTCCCCTTAGGTAGTCTGCTTTTAAGTTCTTACTGGAATCATAAAGGCCAATTGAGTCACTTCTACGAGCTTCCAGATCTAGGTATTTTAAATCAATTCACTCCCTTCATGATTCAATCTACAAGCTCGGATTTCGGGTCTTTTGAGTTTTCTAGAAATTATGAACTCAAATTGGGAATGAGAATCTAGAGTTATTTTTTTGTGTATTGTTATTATTATTGGTTAATGCTCATGGTCAGGTTTTACAAAAGTGTAGTATCATGTTGTGCAGATATGTAAGGTTATCTAGCGAATGTGATTTCGTATATGCTACTATGAAAATGGATTCCTTTGATGTTTCAAATTAGTAGTGTAAATGCGAAATCACAATCGAGTTTATCTTTAGCTTTGTTTAGCTCAATTTATTATCTTTTATATCTTTTACTGTAATATCCTACTTTTAAGTTATGTTGGTTTTAAGTTCTGATTTTATGGGTTTTCTATTTTATTTTTTTGCAGCTATTGTGATGCTAAAATCTAAACCATTAAGGCCATTCCCGTGAGTACCGTGCATTAAAAGGTAGTTTCACTCAATTCATTCTCTTTATAGTATAAGCTACAAGTTGGGGTACCGAAGTTGGATTTTTTGAGTTCTAAATTGGCCTGACACAATTCTAAATTAATGGGGCTGATTTTTGAAATTGATTTTAACGGTTATTGTGGTTGCTGATGGCTACTCTCATGTTTTTTCGCTTTGAAATTAAAGGATAACAATGGTTGGAGTGGGTGCAAGTAGATCTTAGTAAAACTGGCCATGGCTCAAGGAAAGAGGGGTTTGCAAAAGTGCATTATCTTATTGTGGTGTTGTTGCAAAATTGTTTCGTGAATGTGCTTCTTTAGTTAGGGTACACTCTACTGCTACATTGATGATTGAATCATCTTCAAAGATTATGAGGCTATGGGGCAAAACACAGGGTATTAATTTTCATATTAGGATCAATGCTTTTAAGATTCATTCAAGAGTTACGGTTTTAGTATCTGATGTACATAAGTGCAACCTTTTATTTTACTTGGTTTGGAAATTTTATTTTGATCCGAAATGAAGAAGAATAAATTAAGGAAAATGGGAGAACTCACTAATTCGAAACTGGTTAAAAAGAAACTTTTATGTCCGATTTTGAAGATGGGATATCATATCGGGTACTAATGCTATCCCTATTTTTCTTTTGCTAGGTCCATAGCTAAAAAATCTACTTTTCTTACGATTACATAACGGGTATTAATGCTATCCCTATTTTTCACTTGAAGAGTGTGTTGGCATAGTGTGCAATTTTTATCCCATATGAAAAGTTGATCACATTTGAGGGATTCCGCTAGCCTCTTGGTCATGCGGGGTGTGTTTTTATAATAAAATTGGTACGGTCCGCTTGAATCTGAGCATGATCCAATATGTGCATGTATTTCGATTTTTAATGTACTTAGAAAGTGACTTATCAAAATTTCATTTAATATATTTATAGCGTCTTCTTACATGGGATATACACTTGCGTGGAACTTACCCCATGTGAGTGGAGTTAAAAACAACACTTTTTATGGGATTTACTCCATGTGACCACCGCCTGATCGCTCAAAATAGGAGGCTATGTGACATGTATTTCTAAGACATTGAAAATTTTATAATGACATTTTATTTATTAGGTAAAGTTTTACAAAAATACATTTGGTTTGACAGTAATTAATTTTTATTACGTATGTTGGGTGATTTATGGATTTTGAAAATTTGTATAAAACTTGAATATTATTTGCACCTCGATTTGTCCTGCATATACACCAAAGTTTAGTTTGTTCATACCCATTTTTTTTCAACATGTCCTCTCTTTGCTCATTGTTCAACCAGTAGCTTTAGTTTTTTAAATATGTGTTGCATCGTGCCTTCAAGCACGGGCATTCGCTAGTATATAATACGGGAGCAATGTTTTCAAATCCGTATATTTTGGACCTTAGGATTGGTACATATTTTTCCAACGGCTGAGATCTACGGATAGTAAGGCTAGCAATATATTTGGAAATAATGAATACTTGGAAGAAGGATGAAAGGAAAATCAAAGGTAAATATTTGATAACTGATGTCCACTTTACGTAGTTCATAATTGGCCAAATAATGTACACTGCTAATAATCTTCCATAATTTACGGAGGAATCTATTTGAAATTGTTAAATGGAGACATCTTTTTCTTCTCTCCTATTATATTCCACAATTATTTAGCTATACATAAGTATGAATCTTTTTAAAACTGTTAAATGGAAGGTAAATTGGGAAGATTATGAAAGATAGCAATTATATATTCCTACGTAAATTATGGAAGATTATGTAAGGTAGTCAACCTTAAGATATTGTGTTGCTATATTTCCAATTGCTATTACTATATATATGCCTTTTCATTTCTATTGGTATCCCTTTTCTTTGCCGTCCATTTCCCCCCCTCCCCATAATTGGCCAGAAACAAAAACAAGCAAGCCTATACCTAGCGCAGGCCCATATCTCTAAAGGCTGTGTGCTTAAATAGTGTAAATCGTATAGCAACAATGTCTAATTAAACCACCCTCCGCAAATCTTTCCTCCCCTACGGGCTGACTGGTTAATTACGGCGGAACCCGTATGATTGCTCAATAGCTTACGAAAGTGTCGGATAAACCGATGTCAATGTAGGATAAGGCAATTTACCAAGTAGGATCCCCCCCCTCTCTTTCTCTCTCTGTCATGCACTAATAATTCTATCTCTTTCTCTCCGGTAAAAGGTTAGTACTGTATCACTTTGTTTTTTTAACTTCAGTTAGTTAGTTAGTTTTTTTCTAAGTAGTTTATATTTTGTTTATTAATTCATCCTAGCTCTATCTTTTTTTCAGGATAAATCGCTCCAATGGAAAAAGAAAAATACTTGAATATGGATACGCTGACAATGACCGATCATACAGAGAAGGAAGCAACGAAAAGGCGAAAGAACCACGCCGTGTGAGTTCGTGCATGTTGCGGAAGAAAATTTTGTCAAGTTGAAACACCAAACACACTTACGTAATTGCTTCTTCATTACTTTCCATACCAATTTTTTATCCATACCAATTTTTTGTTCCACGTTATTATTTTTTAAGAATAGAAAATTGTCCACGTGACCATGAATGCAATTGTGTAAAAAATTTCACATGATGGACGGAATTCCTGTAAATTTGTAGCAAACGATTCCATAATTGAATAAGCAGAAATTAAAGACCAGGTTTAAGAAATCACAAAATTTTATGAAACAGTGTCCAGGCTTTAAACTAATTTTAGTCCGTGCATACTTTCATACTAATTTTAGTCAGTGCATACTCTCATACTTCCATTCTACACGATTCTTCATGAAACATGCAGTATCGTGCATAGTTTAAAAATTACCCAGGACTTCCTTGTATATTGGTTTAAAAATTCTGCATGATTTGAATGAAACATGCAGTATCGTGCATAGTTTAAAAATACCCGTGACTTTCGTGTATATTAGTTTAAAAATGCTGCACGATTCCAAGTATACCCAGTTACGACTTCCATGTATATTAGTCCTGTTTCATAATTGTTTCTATTTTAATAGGTGAAATGATTGTCATGCAAACAATACGGGAAAGTGGCAAACTGTACGATTCCAAGATTGTCATGATTGTTTCTATTTTAATAGGTGGGAAAAATAAATATTTATTTTATTAAGATGAATTCATAGTTTTGTTAATTTGCTTTTTATGAAGCAGGTGTTGGTGTTCTAGATGGTACAAACTGCATGGGAGAGCTACGAAAAAATATGGCGATCAAGGCGGGTGCGTGCATAAGGATTACATGCAATGGGTTTCAGTTTTCGTGCAAAAATATTGCGAGACATGAGGTCCTCCTACTATTGTTAGAGGGAGATGAGAATAGAGGATTTGATTATGGTAAGTAGTGAATAGGGATTTGAATGGGATGATGTGGGTTAGAACGAGAGTGAGAATCTGAAGGATCGAGGATTCAAATGTAAGTCATGATAAATTGGGGTTTGAAATGTATTAGGGTGGATTGTGTTTTAATAGGTTAGAGGACGAAGATTGGTCGCTCGCTGGTGCTGAGTCTGGTTTTGTAATTGCTATTGTATATGATTTTTTGGACATGCAATCAGATTACGTTTGGACATTTGTAATTGATTTTGTTTCAAGTGTGGCTAACTTTTAATTCATTTTAAACGTGTTCAAACGATTCTAGATTATTCGATGTAATCCCCACTAATTAGAAATTGGTTTGTGTTGGGATCAAGTGAGTGTTTTTCCAACAAATTTTTTTACTAGGTGTGTGTCTTTAGGCACGTGCAGTTGCCCACACCTTGCTAACGACACTTAAAGCCAGTTATAATGCCGCATTTTTCGAGCCGTGCCTGAAGGCACGTATATGCACTAGTATATATATATATATATATATATATATATATATATATATATATATATATTATTATATATATATGGAAGAGCGGTACATATTTTCCACCGTTGGATTGGTACATATTTTTTTTAACCGTTGGATTGAAAATCTTATGTCGGTTCAATCATGCCTTTTCAGCCGAAATTGGTGGAAAATTATGCCGGTTCAATCATTCCTTTTCAGTCGAAACTAGTGGCTAATTAACTATGGTAATCTATAATTAGCCAAAATGATCTCCAAAATTTGAATACACATTATGGTAATCTATAATCAGCCTTCATCCTAATCTCTCTCTCTCTCCAAAATTTGAATACACATTATGGTAATCTATAATCAGCCTTCATCCTAATCTCTCTCTCTCTCTCTCTCTCTCTCTCCCCCCCCCCCTTTCCTTCCTTCCTTCCTTTCTTCTGGCCGATGATTATCTACGTTAGTTTTTGTTGATCAAAAAACCTAGCTCTGCTCTGGAACCTAAAAAAACTAATAGGTACATTAACTTGAAAATCCTTCAGTACACCAAAATCCTACGTTCTTCTCATTATGTTCCCTATAGTTTGAGGTGAGTTTATTTTCTTTATACATACACTAATTTTTTCTCTTATTTTTTTGCTTATACCGCGCCTGAACGAGCATAATTTTTTATCTTTTTTTTTGGTCTATACCGTTCTTTTAATGGCTTTCTAGCTGATCAAAAAACCTAGCTACGAATGTGAATGTGATTTTAACCTAAAAAAAAATTAACCTAGCTACACTGATTTTTTACAATAAAGTTTTTCTCTTTTTTCTCTTATTTTTTTTTGCCTATACCGTTCTTGAACGGGCATAATTTGTTCTTTTTTTTTTTGGCCTATACCGTTCTTCTTTTAATGGCTTTCTGGTCGATCAAAAAACCTAGCTACGAATGTGAATGTGCTTTCAACCTAAAAAAAACTAACGTGACTGATACCATTTATGGTCTCTGAATTGCTCGTTATGTCTAGATTTTTTGGCCGACCGAAAGACCTAGCTGTATACCCGATCATTCAACAACAAAAAAACTAACGCGGTTAAAAACCTAGACATAAACTTCATGGCTTTCTGGCCGATCAAAAAAAAAAATCATGGCTGTTTATCCGAGCAAGCGTCCTCACACGCAGTTACGAATGTGAATGTATTTGAATCAACAAATTTACTAACGTAGTTACCCCATCTTCATTTTTTTGGTGTCCCGTTTACAGGATGAATAATGCAAACTAAATTAATATGCTTCCAGTGATTAGCCAGAAGACGCATGAGGATGTGTTTGACAAAATGTGCGAGAGACATGGATGGGAAAAAAGTTTTTTGCTTACATTCTACGTGTTTGGCAAAATATGTGAGACAGACACATGTATGGCAACATACCTTGCTTCTCTACTATTTTGTGTTCAAAAAAACATTCCTTGCTGATACAAACAAGAATCTTTAAACATGAAATTTCATAAGTATATGAATCTAATAAAAACTCATTCATCTTTACGTTACAGGTACAATTTTAAGTCACAATAAAAAAATTAATTTCCACATTCTATATGCTAGAAAAAGAAAGGGTGAACCGAAAGTTCTAATATCAATTTTAAAATTTCTGTTCCCAAAAATATTGAAGGAGTTATTTGTTTCGGGATTGAGGAAATAAAAGAACAGATAGCTGACACGAAATTTCATAAGTACACGAATCTAATAAAAACTTATTCACATACTTAGGATGTTTTGTTCTGACGTTTGCTTGGATGGCAATAGACAGGGGATACTGCACCTTTTTGGTCACTACCAATTTTGAGCGAGTATGCTTCCTTGATTAATGACTTGCTTTTTCTAACAATGTTACCTAAGGTAATCCCTTTTAACCATCCATGTTTCATGTGTGTGAATCTTCTTAGTTGAATGAGTATTTTTTTATGTGCCTAATTGGTTGGTTCTTTTTCAGTATCAGTTACTAGCTAAACCTACGCAATGAGCATGAAATTGACTTTCTATTCTTTCCTTGAGCAAGAAAATAAAAGGTTTTGCTCTATGAGAGAGATAATTGTCAACAACCTCTTATGTTGTATGTTCTTTTTGTTTTCGCCCAATTTCTAAGAGGAAATATAAAGCTTTGATTTGCTTTCTTTTTTGTCAAGGTTTATTGTTGCGGTGGTAGCATAGGTAAGGTTCAGTAACTATAATTGTTGGGAGAAATCAACCATGAGGTTGCGTCCAAGCAGGAAAATTTCTTGAAATTGATATATGCAAGGGTTAGTCATGTAAAGCTAATTGATAAAATTGATTAAATAATGGCCGACCAAAGCCCCCAAGCTATTCAACTGTATGCTACCATTATTTTCCTTCTTTTTTGTTTCCTACTTTTGTAGAGTTAGAAACTCAGAATGCCCTGTGGGGGCTTAATTCTTCTGCAAGTGTAAGATCACTAATTTCTTCAAGCGTGTCGTTGGTGCTTCATAGGTATTGGACATTGATCTTTTTGGGCATTTCCAATAGTTTTCATGTGCAATTCAACTAGTAGTGGTGTAATGTGGTTCATGGTTAACCTACTAAAAACCAAGTTCATGGTTAACTATAGTTGCTGGGAGAAATTATCTATGAAGTCGTGCCCAAGCAGGAAAATTACTTGAAATTCGTATATGTAAGGGTTAGTCATGTAAAGCTAATTGATAAAATTAATTTGATAGCGGCCAGCCAAACCCCCAAGCTATTCAATTGTATGCTTCCATTATTTTCCTGATTTTTTGTTTCCTACTTTTGTAAAGTTAGAAACTCAAAATACCCTGTATAGGCTTAATTCTTCTGCAAGTGAGAGATCACTAATTTCTTCAAGCATGTCGTTGGTGCTTCATAGGTATTGAACGTAGATCTTTTTGGACCAGTACATATCGTTGCTAAATTTAACTATTTTTCTTTTAGTTTTGGTTAGAGTTTAAGAATGACCGAAAGAATTTCATGGCCTTTGTTTTTTTTTCCCTTTCTATAATTTGGAGTCCAATATCCTCACGCTGTTACTAAAGTGTTAATGTGTTTATCTTTATGACATTGTTTTTTGATTTGTATTATAGATGTATTTACCAGGGGTATTTTGGTTTGGGTCAAATAATGTTTTCACCTGCCTAAGGATTTGAAAAGCATTCATATCTTTTTTCAACTTTTTTATTCACATAGCATTGTAGTCCTTTGATTAACAAGTTATATGGGTCTGCCTTTGGGCTAAGTTATATTTGTTTTTTCAGTTCCCTAACCTTGCATATTTTACGCTGCAATGGGTGCTAAGGGGATGGAATATTGGAGAAATGAGAAGGAAGGCTCTGCAAGTAGGTGGCGGATTTAGCTGGTTGTGGCTGGTTTAGGTTGTTTGCCCAACATGTGGAAAATTGGTTTTTAGATTTTGAAATCTAAGTGGTCTTATTCTTTGAATGTAGAAGTCCTTTTTGTTTTTTATTTGGTTGACTTAGCTTCTTATAAATTATAATATGTTTAGATATTTTAGGACTGCGCTATAACTTGAGGGAGAGTCATGTTGGTTGGACAAGGTATATCAATTGAAGGACATGGTAATTGTCACAGATGAGTCTGAACATAGGCTGGCACATCTTCAACATCACCTTACTCCCACTGAACCATTGCTAATGCATCTCATCAAAAATGATTCTGGTGATGTTCAGTATGATGGAGAAGCAAGGGAGCATAAAACTCTGGACAAAATTCTTCTTGAGTTGTGATGTTGGATTATATTTGCTATTGACGTCTTGCATTTTACTTAGAAGATTTACTCCATTTATTAGAGGGGTTTAATTCAACCTTGTCCTCTATACCTTCTCCGCTCACATCAATGATGGCTTGGAGTACTAAACTTCTATTGTGATCTGCAAAATCCACGTCGTTTGTTTTGATAATTGGCATGTGTTTTTACTTTACTAAACAACCATATAGCGTAATGCAAATGCAATATATGAACATAACCTTTTTTTTTTTTTTTGTTAACTCCATATCTTATCACACCTTGCTAAGCATTCTCAGAGCCGTATTGAATAACCAATCCTTTGAGTCATGCCTTCAAGCACGGACATGCGCTACTATATTATATATATATATATTATATAAAACAGAACAGTTTTTGTCTATAAATACAAACATTAGAACCTCTACAGCCGTTGATCGCCTTCAAGCTAAGATCGTAGCCATCCGATTAAGAGAATATTTTCATAAGTTATATTTTGACATGCTGTTGTGGTAATATATACACTTTCCTTTCCAATTTTAATCCCTTTGGTTTTTTCAATTTTAAGTTGATATTATTTCAAGAGGGTTGATAATTAACCTGTAAATTATTGCTTTTTTTTATTTCTTCTCTCTACCTTGGCATGAGCTTTTTAAAGTGAGGCAGAGAGTGAGAAGGTTATATTGGACAGGTAGAGCAGACGGGTAGAGCAAACAATTTATTTAAGTTGACATGCTGTTGTGGTAATGTTGACTTTCGTAGAAAAAAATTCCACAAAATGTTACATTTCCCAACTAATTTAAAGTGCATGAAATAGAGTTTGCATTAAATGAACAAAGCGACTAAGGGTAAGACATCCAGGATTTGATAATTTCTTATTCAGTGATTATGACGCCACCTTACTCGTACATCTCTCCTGCTCTGTCGTCAATACTTTTTTTTTTTTTGATCCGCTCTGTCGTCAATACTTGACATTGAATACTTTGCGCATAGTACCACGATCAACTTTCAGTAGATAAATATTAGTCCTACTAACCCCCAAGGACTAACACACAAGCATGAAAATATTTTTGATTTTCTTACTAACCTAGGAATAGCAACAAATGAACCCAACAGCTCAAGCTTGGCTCAACTTTTGATTTGTTCAAACTCGTTTGCCAAGCTCAATCACAATTTTTTTGCTTGCCTATGAATTCAAGCCAAACTTGAGCATATGAGTGTTTGGCTAGATAGGCTAATGAACAAAGGGATCATTCCATAAGTGTTACATATATATGAGTAGATTAATAAATTAATATCCCAAAATATGAGATATGAGTCAGCAATATCATTATATATATGGGGCCGATTCCACTCACACAACATTGACACAATATTTGACACAAATTTTGTGTGGTACCTTCACACAAATGATCGGAGTCGTCCAATTTATTTAAAATATGTTTTTAAGAGCTCCCAAAAAAATCAACTCATTCAGATAATGGTAAGGGCTTGATCGGTTTATTTAGTTAATTCTTGTCAAATTTGATAAGATAAAATTGAATGAGCCGATTAAGCCCTTACTAGTATTCAAATGAATTAATTTTTTATGAGACCTCTTAAAAACATATTTTAAACATACAGAACGGCTCCAATTATTTGCTTGGGGCTCTGATTAGTTTTGTCAAATATTTTGTTCCTTGAACCAGCCCTTATATATATATATATATATATATATATATATATATATACACACACACACACACACACTAGCGCATGCCCGTGCCCGAAGGCACGACTTGAACATTCAATACACGTAAATAAATATTGAACAAATTCAACCAACTAAAATGCATAGAACAAACTCGAACGCAAAAAACTTAATCAAATCAAAAAACACCATCCAAAACATCGATGAAACTAAAAAATGATACACATTAACGAAAATGTGTGCCTTGATGAGACATCTAAAAAGAAAACATGAAACATGTGAAGACTAAAAATCTTAAAGATTATTGATCATTTTGTGTTTCGAGGCTTCTCGATCCCAATCGTAAAAAAAATGATATGTCAACAGAAGCAGGTTAGTATGCCAAGTCATTTGTTCAAGGGAGGATATGTCAACTAAAGTATAATACTCTGCAACTCATTGTACCTGGTATGATAAAGCAAACTACAGCAGAAGGTAAACAATATTGGTAGTGGGATCTGTTTCTTCTTCGGGGAGAAGGAAAGTTATATGGTCAAAAGATGTGAACCTTAATAATGCCACATATAGTTGCTCATGACTAAACACAGGTGTGCGCAAATCGACCCCAGCGAATTTTATTGATTGTCCTTGTAATTTGTTGATAGTCATACAATATGCCAAGCAAATTGAAAATTGACGTCTTGTCATATGAAAAGAAAAATCTGAAGATGACGATGATAAAGATATTCTTGGTGCTTCGTCGTCGATATATCAAAATATATGATCACCCTAAGCGAAGGGCTAAAACATCACTCGAAGCATAATAATCTGGAAGTCCAGGATCGTACCCAAGAGAATATCATCATGGCTTGATTGGATTTGTAGGAGCAAGTTTTGTGGCCTTGGGACGACTAACTTTAGGAATAGTTTGAAAGGAGAAAAAGTGCAATTTAAGTGTGTTTTGAAAATAATTAAACTAAGCGGCTAGGTCTAGGGGATTTTAGCACTCATAACTTGAGTCAATCAGCTTTCCTCTCGAATTACTTGGGTTGAGATACGCGTCAATGATCTCCCAACCCGGAAGATTCGACGCTAAGCCCATTTAACCAGAAAAAGAGTCAAAATACCATGCAAGTTCTAGTATTCATCTAGCAAACGCAAGGGATGACAGAGCTCCAAGAATCTATGCGTGGCAAGTAGGCTTGCTCTTGCCTACACATGATCAAAGAGGTTGAACACTGCCGAGATTTGATAGACAAACACGAACTATCTTGATTTTCCAACTAAAGATGAAGATTTATTGAGAGAAAAGCATGATTAACCCAAGTCATGGAGTGCTAATCACCCCATGACCAAACCTAATTAACTACTCACTCATGCTAGAAATTAAATCAACAAAGCTAATTATGGAAAACATAATAGAATTCAAATTAAACTAGAGATTAAGATAGATCAAAAGCATAGCTACAACTTTAATGAAGAGTAAAATAACAAACTACAACTCATTAAGAGAGAAAAGTGCAGAATTAACTAAGAACACCACGAACAATGAAGAAGAAGAAGAAGAAGAAGAAGAAGTAATTACCTAAAAAAACAATGAAGAAGAAGCAAGAGTAAGCAACAAGTAATGGAAAATCCTATTCTAGATCTCAAAATAGTGCTCCTGGATATTGTGACATAATGAGGTTTATATACTAGCCCTTTCTCCCCCACAAAATATCTCAGTAACCGTCCTAAATATCTGCCACGTAGACCTTCGGTATCGATACACCATTGGGTGTATCGATACCGAACAGTTTTGACTGGGCCGTTGTAGCTTCTCGATATCGATACAAGTAATGTTGTATCGATACCCAAAGTCTACAAACTGACTGGGATTTGCTTGCAAATGGGTATCGATACAACACTATGTGTGTATCGATACCGACCTCGAAATTCTTGGATTTTCAGGTTTTGGCTTTCGATGGTCTTGGCCACCCGACGGGTCTTCGACTCTTCGTTCTTAGGCCTCAGTGGTTCCATTCTTGATCAACTTGAGTCTTGGATGCCTCCGGCTTGGCTTTAAGCTTTAAAACCCTCTTGTTACACGATTTTCCTACAAAATGAAATAAACTACCCTACGCGCAATATCAAATAAAATACTAATCTAACTAAACATAAAGCAATAAAACTAAGGACTTAAGCACCAAGAATATGCATTATTGGGTGCTTATCACTTGGTATGAAGGCCAATTTGTCTAATGTTTCGCCTGTTAAAATCTTAACTTCAATAATACGGGATACTAGTTGGGATACTAGTTAGTGATGCTTCTAATGAGTTAAGATACTCGTAGGATCTAATGAGTTAAGATACTCGTTGGGATACTAGTTAGTGATACTTTTATCCATTCCATCATCCTTAGACATTTTATCTACAGCATTCACGTCATCATTCCGAGCAGAGAGAATTGTGCATTCAGTTAAAAATGTTGGCGTTGATGTATTTGTCACATTTAGTTGGGGATAAACTCTCGACAATAATTCATTTAGATTTGGCTTAATTGCAAAAACACCCCCTAAACTATCACTTTTTGGCAACTTCACCCCCTTAAGTTTAAATTCGAGCAACTTCACCCCCTCCCCCATTTTTCGTCCAATTCTGTTATGACTTTGGATGAAAAATTTCAAAATTGGATGGAAAAGTAAATCAATGTATAAAACTGCCCTTACATCCTTTTTAAAAACTCTATCCTCTACACCATATACACCATCTCTAGCAACCCATTAAAACAACTAAAGACAAAGCTTGGTTTCACTGATCTGCAGAATCTGCAAAGAATTTGTGCTATCGGACGTCCGGACGGTCGTCCGGCCGGACGTCCGGCCTTTCAGCCGGCCTTGTCCGGTTGTCATGCCCTTCTGTTCGGCCCGTCAACGTATTTTTAAAAAAAGAAGAAGGTACATATGTAATTTTGTTGCTCTCCGTCCATTTTTTTAACGGAGAATGGGGGAGGGGGTGTAGTTGCTCAATTTTGGTAGTTAAGAGGGTGAAGTTGGGGAGTTTTAAACTTAAAGGGGCAAAGTTGCCAAAAAGTGATAGTTTAGGGGGTGTTTTTGCAATTAAGCCTTTAGATTTTGACATCTACCTATTGTTGATGGAAGGTGTACCACTTCTCAAGGGTTTGTTCCAACCTAAAAAAATATCCATCAAGAATTTACAAAAGCAGCATTTTCAGGATCTGTTGTATTCAATCGCATGTTCAAATTCAATGTCAAGACACATATATCATCCTACAGATCAGAACGCCTAAGTGATGCGTAAGCAATTTCCTCACAAACTCCTTTGGGTACAACTGGTAAAATTTGACAGAAATCCCTACCAAGCACTACGGTGATACCCCCAAAATTTTACCAGTTGTGCAGTTTCCGTGTACATTTGACACTTCAATTACGCTTTCCGTATCTCTTTGCGGTTGGACTACTTCACCTATGTGCAAATCAATTTGTTTTAATTATTTTGGTTGGCTAAGTATATTTCAAAATTTAAAAAAAAAATGAATATATTTTCAAACATTGATTTTGTATTGGAGTCTAGTAACAGAAAAATATACTAGCATGCATACCAATAGGTAGGTCGAATTCAACATTTGTCTCTTCATTTGTTTCTTGAGCATTGTCATGAAAGCCAACCATTCAGACACGTGTGACACATTTATTGTTTCATCTTCATCTATATTATACAGATAAGAAACTTCTTTATGTTAGCAAACTGAACAGTTTATATGGTTTACACATATATTTGCTCACCAATTGGTGAGCCAACTTCTATATTTTGCTCTTCCATTGGTACTTGAGCATCATCATGCATCTCGACTCTTTCAGCCACTGGAATCATATTAATTTCATTCTCATGTTTTATCATGTAAACAGGACACAAAAAACTTGATTGTATATCACTATTACACTAAATGCATACCATTTTTTTTCTTTATCTACTTCGTGAGCACTCTCATGCTGGCGAATTATTCCTTCATCTATATATAAACAAAAGAAAGTCTGTATTGTTAGTATGCTAAAAAGCGCAGTTTAGACTAGGGTCAAGTTTTGCAAATTTAGTATTTGTAATTAGAAGTCTTACCAATTGGTGGGTCAATTTTCATGTTTTCATCTTCAATAGACGCATGAGCATCCTCATGCGTCTCAACTACGCTCACTGGTAGTATTTCATTATCACGATTTATCATGTAAATGGGACGTAAAAAACTCGACTGCAAATCAGTTTGGGCCCGTCTAACAACTGCACTATTGCGCCCGTTTAGGAAGGAATTCTATGCAAAGTTTCACTTTAATCACTACCACCTTTTCAGACACTTGTGTCATTACTGTCCTCCACTCCATAAATGACGATGTTATCCCTCAAAGGCCAAAAGCATAATGGTTCCAGCAAACACATGGACAACGGACGGTGGTAAAATAATACAGTACTCCACTCTGCTATTAGGCTTGCTACACACAGAGTTTAGTTTTGTTCACCCCTTTAAAGAGGGTGAACATTATCCTTCTTCTTATTGGTTAAAATGGAGTTGAGTTTTGTTCACCTTCCACTTAAGAGGATGAACAATATCCTCATTCCTATTGGTTGAAAGAGTGTGGATCCCACCATAAGGTGATGTCATGGTTACCAAAAAGTGTATTGCATGGTAAGCATGATATCACTTTGTGGTGGGATCCACACCATTTCAACCAATAGGAAGAAAGGTAATGTTCACTCTCTTTCAAGAAGATTGAACAAAATTGCACTCGAGTACATACACCTTTGGGATCCGTCTCGGATTTTGGATTCCATAAATATAATTAGAGTCATTCATTTTGTTCAAAATATATTGTTTAGGAAAATTGAATATTTAGTAGACGCTCTTACCGATATCAAGTTGAACTGATATTTTACAGGGACCACAAACAACATATTTTGAACAAAATGAGCAGCTCGAATTATGTTTGTGGAACCCGAGACGAGTCTCAAATATTCCAACCTAAATTCTAGAACAAAATTGGATGCTTTGTAAAGGCCCTTACCGATATCGGGTTGAACTAATGTTTTATAAAGACTAATATTTTAGACAAAATGATCGGTTCCGACCATGTTTGTGGGACCGATGTAAAAGTTTTTCTATGTAAAATGGTTTTGCAAAAAAAAAAAATCGCTTCTATTTTTCGGTGTTTTGTTGGTAGTTTAAAATGATATATGTATGCATATGTTTATATCAGAGTGGTTACAAGGACACCTAAAAAAACACCCCAAGTCTTTGATGAGAAAACTGGTTAAGTCATAGGTGGATAAGATTGATCCTATTGAGAAGCTCAGTGAAATAACATAATTATTTGTGTGAAGCTAAGTTTGGAAAATAATATTTTTTCATTTTTTTATAACCAAAGAATTACGCCCAAACAAAGGATGCCTAAAAAATCAAAAAATTTACCGGACTGGGTGTGTTTTAGGAAAGGGAAACAGGGGACACTAGTTGAAAAAGATAAAACAGATGGCAGTTACATTAATTTTGTTATTGCTAAGGTCAAAAGTGTAAAGTAACCCAAAAGTACTAGTATAATAGTATTTGTCACTGTCATTGTCATTGTCAGTGATTTGCCTTAAGTTCCACCGGTACAACTCATTAAAGTTGGCATTCGGGACCCACGTATAAGGCGCTATATGGCGCCTGTTAGAATTTGCCAATCAGTATTACTATAAATGCATACCTTTTTTTTTATCTACTTCATGAACACTCTCATGCCAACAAACTCTTCCTTCATCTATATATATATAAACAAAAGAAAGTTGGTATTGTCTGTAGACTAAAAAGTGCATTATAGAAGTATTACCAATTAGTGGGTCAATTTGCATGTTTTGCTTTTCAACTGGGTCAATTTGCATATTAATTTTATTCACATTATTCATCCTACAAACGAGACACCAAAAAAACAAAGATGGATAACTACATTAGTAAATTTGTTGATATATCTATGTTCCTCCTTCTACGTTCTAAAAAAAATAGATTCAAACATTTTTCTCTTATTTCTACGTGTGAGGACGCTTGCTCGAATAACTGCAAAAACACATTCATATTCACCATCATTGGAAATAACTGCATAAAAAGCCATGAAATTTTTTTTTTGATTGGCAAGAAAGCCATGAAGTTTCTGAGCAGAAAATGAATATAATCAATTCATGAGAATAGATTAAAAGAAATGAATGGAATTGGAGAGAAAAGAGAAAACTTCAATTGACCCTTAATCACCTAAGGCTAAATCATTCCATGAGTGAAATATATCTTTCTATTTAGAAACTCGATTTTGGAAATGATTTGGCCTTTTAAAAGAGTGAGGAGAGATGCCATGCGTGAAAGCTCTGATTTGAAGAAAACTGACATACCAAAACAAAGATTAAAAAGAAAACCCTCCAATCCAAAAAAAAAAAACATTAGTAGTACCTCGAATTTAAGCTCGACGTAGAATTTCTCTAAATATATTTTTGCTGATCTTTCCTGCAATAAAATTTTATAAAGTAAGAAGAAGGTAGAAGAAAACAACAAAGTTAGGATTAACATGAAAGACCCAATGTTGTAAAATAAAAAATAAAATAATCTCTCACACTCATATTTTTTCTCCCAATTTTCGGCAAAAGAAACCCAATATGAGTAAAAATCGTTGAAGAAAAAAATTGAGCTTGGACGAGAACTGAAAAAAATTCTTTGATGTTTGAATCCCTTGCATGAGAACTAAAAAAAATCGTTCAATAAACTCCCAATTTTTGGCAAAAGAAACCCAATATGAGTAAAAATCGTTCAAAAAAAAATTGAACTTGCATGAGAACTGAAAAAAATCCTTCGATGTTTGAATCCCTTGCATGAGAACTGAAAAAAATTGTTCAAGAAACTCCTAATTTTCGGCAAAAGAAACCAAATATGAGTAAAAATCGTTCAAGAAAAAAATCAAACTTGCATGAGAACTGAAAAAAATCCTTCGATGTTTGAATCCCTTGCAACGTTCAAGAAATCAAACTTACCTCACTATCGGTAATGGTCGTTCAGAAGTTAGAAAACATGAAACACGTATGCCTGTGACAAACAAACTGTAAAAAATGTGGACCTTCTAAATAGAAGGTATAATCAAAATTGAAAGCTTTGAAGTAGCAAAGATTAATCTTATTTCCAAATTTTCGATTGAGAAGGTATTATAGAAGGTATAAGATGGAATGAAGAATAAAATAAAACAATGATCAAATATTTGATCTTACTGATTAAAAAAAAACGTTTGATCTTATTTCCAAATTTTTCGATGATAACATCCCGTCAAACAAAGATTCCTATATTATCATATTTCCAAACGTTTCATTCCTCCTGTGATTTCGGTTAGCTGATTTCGGGCAGGGCCGACTCAAGACTTTTGAGGGCCGGAAGCGCACTTCGAAAATGAGACCTTTATGCATTTTTCTACTCCTTCCACCCCAATTTGTTTGTCCAATTTTTTGACTTTTACTTGTCCCAAAATGTTTGTCCACTTTAAAAGACCAAGGAATCAAAAGCTACAAAATTCCCTTTTTGTCCCTTACCATATGAACTAAAGTAATTTTTTTCAAAAAGTTTGAGGGCAACTTTTGGAAAGTTGATCATTTATTGGTGCAATGATTGTGTTCCCTTAAAAAGTTGTATTTTTCAAATTGGACAAACAAATTGAGACGGATGTAGTAGTATTAAAAGAAATCAAAATAGCAAATTCGAAACAAATAAAGAATATGTTTTTGTTATGGAATATGCCTTATTTTCTTTCTTTCTTTTAATGCCTTAGTGTTTCTAATGAGTAATTTCACAATTTAGGCATATTTTAATTGTGGCTCCTAAATTTCAATTGGGCCTATTTTGTTTAAAGGAGACTAGTGCAATTTTTTTTGACCATATATATATATAGGGATCCTAAAAATTTAGGGCCCCTTGTTTTTAAATTTTTTCGGGGGCCGGAAGCGCCGGCTTCCCCGGTCTTGGCTATAAGCCGGCTTTGATTTCGGGTATACTTTCCAAATCTACCACTTCAAACCTCTTGTAAATGTCAATAGAAGTTTAAATCAAAATTTAAATCTTATGTGATAATCAAAATTGCAGGTTTCCTTTATTTTCAAATGGTAACATTAATTCCCGAAATCACAAGGAACCAATCTCAGCCGATGATGTGGCATTACAGTAGTAAGCATTATTTCCCATCCAGTAAGCATTATTTTCTAATTTATCCCTTGGTTTTCTACCCTGTAATCTCAGCCGTTGAAAAAATGTGTACCAATCCTAGGGTCCAAAATATAGGAGGAAAATATTCATGTACTATTGCATTTAGACAGGTAACCTTCTATGTGAGATGTTGTGAAATGTTATTGTAGTGATACTCGCAAGCCCACAAATCTTATATAATATAGACGTGGTAATATAAAATTACACTTCATAATCTAGTTCAACAATATTTTGTTTGGCGATGGGAAAAAATAAGCTTCTAAGAATAAAGAGTGCTTAAAGAGATGATAGAAACACTAGGGCATTGGTATCTATTACATGCATCATATCCATAATATTTGTGTTTCTCAATTCTCCAATTTCTCTACACAAAAAGTTGGCGGCTAAACTCTTTTATTGTGAAAAATATACAAGACAACTCTTTTTCTTAGCTTTTACTATTTATAGTTCTTCTTTTGCGTAACAATTGTATAAAATCAAAATATTCAGTGAATCCATCAAAACACAATTTATATCCGTTATTCACAAATCATAAATTGAATCAAAACAAAAAATAATGAAAATCCAATTTTAGTGGTTTGGTGAAAAATAGGCAAATGAACAAGAAGAAATCTTAAAAAGTTAAATCATGCTTTTGTTTGGAGAAATTAAGTCGCATAAATAAAAAAGATATCGAAGCACGTAATTTCATCCTAACCCTAACAACTAATTTAACCCAATATACTCAAAAGTATAATGAAAATAATAAGGAACTTACTTGGAGGCATTGAGTAGAACAAAATTACTTTCACAATGAAAATTTCCTTCTCAATTTCTCTAACAATAAATGTGAACAAAATAGAGTACAACAAAGAAGAAAGAAAAGAAAAATAAAATACTAAGATGAAGGGTAGCTCCCTAGCTATGTACTACTTCCTTCCTTTTTTCCAAGTCCTCCTTTTATTGGCATTAAGGCTCCGTTTGTTTCAATGTAAAATGTTTTACAATGTAAAATATTTTTTAGAAAATAAACTTCAAACTTTTATTTTCTAGTGTTTGGTTGGCACTTGAAAATATTTTCAGAAATCAACCGGGGGGGGGGGGGGGGGCTTAAACGGTGAAGAGATCTGAGAATATTGGAATTGAACATGGGTCAGGACTGACGATTAAGGACACTGAGCAGTGAGAATTGCAGTAGAAGGCATTGGGTTCATTTCGAAAAATAACTTAAGGAAGATTTAAGGGTAAGTCATTTTCATCCAATTGATGGAAAATATTTTCCTAATTTTTTACACAACCAAACATCGGAAAATAGGTAAAATATTTTACCGAAAAATATTTTAAGCCCAAAAAAACGGAGCCTAAGTGTAAAATAAAATATGACTAGATAATGTAATTGTCGATCAATTCAATGGATCCAATCTTGTCCTAAATTAAAGAGAGATGCTACAAACACTACACCAAACCACTACATTTTTTATAGGGCCCATTCCGGATCCCACAAAAATAAAAAAAAATGTCAATAAATTTTAAAATAATGTTTTATGGGGCCCTGTAAAAAATCAACTCCAAGGAATATCGGTAAGTATTATTTCTAGATTCATAGGAGCGATTTTTATGGGCATTTTTTTTTTAGGACCCGAAATGGGCCCCCCAAAAATATAATGAATGGTGTAGTGGTTTGGTACAGTGTACCACTGTACCTAGACTTATTGTAAATTATATTGCCTTGCCTGGCATTGAGCAGAACCCACGCTTTACTCAATGGCAATTGGAAATTTATCCGCCTTACTCAATGGCAATTGGAAATTTATCTCACGCTTTGCGGACATTTGCAATCTAGGAGGAATTATCAAATGCTTCTCGCTGCAACATTTAGCATAAAAATAAGAGAATGACTTCGGTGTCTTCGGTCATTTTGGGGGCACAACAACTTTTGGCATAATAAAACCATTATGAGTATAACCAAAACCCATTACGAGCATAACAAAACCATAACAAGGCATAACTTATTTGTTATGTCTTGGTTGGTTTTGGTTATGCCTTGATTGGTTTTTTGGATATTTTTTGGTTATACCTTATTTGGGTTCTGTTATTGTAACGACTCGGAATTTTAATGAATAAAAATTTTGTTATTTCTTTTTTTTACTCGATATTACTTTTAATATTCCTTTTTAATTTCTATAATCCGTCGTAATTAGATTTAAGTCCTTTAATTTCATTTCTTGATTAATAGTCCCACATGGCAAGTAGAATTAGTTTTCAACCGATTAGTTGGAGAAACCGGACTACCAATTCACCTAATTACATTTTCCTAACCCTAGATGGACCTTTTTGACCATCTTTGAGCCTTATGAACCCTCCTAACCCTAATTGAACCATTAGGCCATTATAGTAATCATTTCACCCATGACTAGTCATTCAAGGCCATGCCTACCATCATTACTTCTTTGACCATTGGTTAATAAATGCTAGGAAAATTTTTATCCCGTGGATAATGGACATGTGACTTGCCAATGTGTATATAACCTTGACAAGACAAGTCATGGCCATCATTTTGCTTCCAAATGTGGTAATCTTTATGCATGTCATGCATGCAAACCTAAGGTATAACCATAAACCTAATTATTCTAGAGTTACTTTCATAGACACATATATATACTCATATATATGTATATATGTACCTCATAAGCTATATTATACCTACCTATATGAGTCCATACTTGCATAAGCACAATTTCTAGGAAATTTTCCTCCATTGAGTAGACACTTGAAAACTCTCCATGACTTTTTCTCTTCCAACTAGACTTAAGACTACCTAGACCTAAACCTACTTGGTATTACTTATATATATATATATATATATATATATATATATATATATAGGCACATGGTACGAGAGAGAGAGAGAGAGAGAGAGAGAGAGAGAGAGAGAGAGAGAGAGAGAGAGAAGATGAGGCTGAGAGGGAGAGGAGGAGAGAAGGAGAGAAAGAGAGAGAGGCCGAAGGAGAGAGAGGGAGAGAGTGTGGTGTGTGCATGTGACTTTATTCACTCCCACAAGCTACCCTTTTTAGCCTTAAGCCTATTTGACAACTTTACAACCTATTTCTAGTCTTCCTAAGTACAATCTAGCCAATCATCTTCATCTTTCTTGCAATCAACCTTTCCTAGGACATGACTAGTCAAAAACCCTTAATGATAACCTAGATTTTGAACCTAAAATTGGATGACAAGGCATGGCATGCTTTGTGATGTGATTTGACTACACAATGGAGCAAAACCAATGGGTAATGGGAGAGAGAGGAGGCCGGCCATGGGGGGAGGAGAAAGAGCCAAATTTTGCTATAAATAGCACCCCCCCCCCCCCCCCCCACTCACCATTCAACTCACACCTTCTAATCCTCCAACTCCTCTCTAGAAAATCCTTGTGTTCTTACTTTGTTCTTCCTTGTTCTTGAGTGTTCTTGAGTTCTTCTTGTGTTCTTCAAGAAACTCAACCTAAACCCCTCTTTCGATCCATAAAGTTTAGTAGTTTTAGTCACGAAGAAGTTTCGAGAGAAACCTTTCTCTTTTGAAGCTACCGGAAGTTCACCATAGGAAGTTACTCCGCTCGATCGTCAAATTACTTTCCGTAGTCGTCACTACCGCCAAAAAGAAAGGTAGAATCCCTTGACCACTCACTCAACGTATAGCATAGAACCGTATGTTGGAAGGTGTAACGTAGAATCTTCATATACCCTACTTTTAAGTATATAAGGTTATCTATTCCCTATAACGTTTGAAATGCATGATAGTTAGTAAACTTATTCTCGCTAATAGAAGTATGAGCATGTTGGAATAATCGACTTTTACTCTAGTAAACATATGTTGTAATTTCCCACAAAGGAAGAAAGAACGGTTTTTCAAAAGATAAGACTTTATCGTTGATAGCAGTATTCGTATTTTGATCTTTAGATGGTTATGAGCATGTATCATGAATTGTTTTTATTACTTGTTGTGTGATAAAGCATAAGTGATTTTCACTCCAAAGGCATCCGTACATGTGGCGTTATGCTTTAAGTGGTGATTTGAGCATGATTAGTAATATAGAGTTGGATGATCTTGCTAGTTTAGTTTCAAGATTTAAGTGAATGATTTATGATTACTTTTGTGAAAAGTCCTACTGCGGAGTCTGTGCATGAAAACGTGATACAGAAATTGAGAAAGTTAGAAACATGACACCTAGGGCGTGGTTAATGAAAATGCGTGTTTTGAAAAAGTGAAATGTTTTGGAAACCGTAATGTGGCCGGACATGGTAGCCCATTGTATGGTGTGTGTTTTGTGTGCCAATGGAAACCCAGTGCGGCGGAACCATTGTGAGGATACTCGGGAGACTGGAACTGCAGAACCGAGGTTGGGGTGTATGGCTTGGTTATCCGCGGAGAGGAGCCAATGCAAAGTTTGTGTGCCAATGGGAACCCGGTGCGGCGGAACCATTGTGAGAATACTCAGGAGACCGGAATGGCGGAACCGAGGTTGGGTGTGTTAAAATGATTTTGGAAATGTTGTTATGGTTTATGAAATGTGGGAAATGGTGACACGGTCGATGAGAAGTCGCATAGGAGAAACTCGAAAAATCAAGGACACAAAGGATAGTTTGGATAATAAATGTGTTGGAATAATCGAATTTTACTCTAATAAACATGTGTTGTTTTGAATTTCTCACAAAGGAAGAAAGAACGGTTTTTCAAAAGATAAGACTTTGTCGTTGATAGAAGTATTCGTATTTTGATGAGCATGTGTTATGAATTGTTTGTATTACTTGTCTTGTTGAAAAGCATAAGTGATTGTCACTCCAAAGGCGTCCGTACATGTGGCGTTATGCTTTAAGTGGTGATTTGAGTATGATTAGTAATATAGAGTTGGATGATCTTGCTAGTTTAGTTTCAAGATTTAAGTGAATGATTAGTGATTACTTTTGTGAAAAGTCCTACCGCGGAGTCTATGCATGAAAACGTGACACGAAAATCGAGAAAGTTAGAAACATGACACCTAGGTGTGGTTAATGAAAAGGCGTGTTTTGAAAAGGTAAAATATTTTGGAAACCGCAATGTGGCCGGATGGGGTAGCCCATTGTATGGTGCGTGTTTTGTGTGCCAATGGGAACCCGGTGTGGCGGAACCATTGTGAGGATACTCGGGAGACCGGAACGGCAAAACCAAGGTTGGGTGTATGGCTTGGTTATCCGTGGAGAGGAGCCAATGCAAAGTTTGTGTGCCAATGGAAACCTGGTGCGGCGGAACCATTGTGAGGATACTCGGGAGACCAGAATGGCGGAACCGAGGTTGGGTGTGTTAAAACGATTTTGAAAATGTTGTTATGGTTTATGAAATGTGGGAAATGGTGACACGGTTGACGAGAAGTCGCATAGGATAAACTCGAAAAATCAAGGACACAAATGTTAGTTTGGATAATAAATGAGGATGTGTTATTGTTAACCGTTTTGTCAAATATATATGAACTATGTGGAAATCAGTGAATTTGTGATCAAATGTTTATAAGATAAGGGTTAGAGGGTATAAGATACTCTATTGAGCTTTTGTAGCTCACGGTGTTTCCTTTGGTGACCCTGCCATATTATATTGGTGGCGACGCCGGTATAATGTGTTAGATCTTATAGACGAACAAAGTGAACTCTACACCTTGGAAGCTTTTGGAGCCAAGGAGCTGGCTAGGATGGAGGAACAAGCAGAGCAATAGATAGAAACCATAGTTCTCCTTTGTTTTGTTGAATAAAAGTACTTTGTTAAGATTATAATGTAATATTGAGCCAGACTCTATTTAGTTTTTCAATGAAATTGTCTATTTAACATACCCAAAATTCGGGGCGTTACAATTAGTCTCAAAGAAATTTCAAGCTCAAGCCAAGCTTGAATACATGCAATAAGTAGTCGAGCCAAGCCAGATCAATATTGTACTTGGCTTGTTTGGCTCGATTAGCACCCCTACCTAGGAATCAAACACACAAGCATGGATACTTCCCATTGGAGCTATATTTCAAATGATGATGCTGAATAACATTTATTTCTGCAGTCATCTTTTGTTTCGATATTGTAATTATTTATTTGTGATTTATGATTATGATTGTTCTATCATTATTTTTTTTTTTGTCGGAGATTCAAGAATTATCTCATGGAGGTTTATAGAATCGTTTTCTTTTTTAGTTTCGCAAGACACTGAAGAGCCATGCGCCCTAGGCTTACCCACTTTTGTAGTGCTCTTGGATCAAATAATGAATCAGAGCACGGGGAGCGAGTCCTTACATTTTGTTCAATAAAAAATATGTGTTGCTTGCACATGAAGCAATAATCTCCAATACAAAACATTTTACTATGTCTCCTCCCCTAATTTTAATTTGCTGATTAACTTCTTGTGTAAGCTCTTGGGATCAAGGCTTTTTCTTTTTCTTTCTTGGGGTGTTGGGTAGAATTATCGAAGTAAATTTGGCCAATTGTGTCTGATAAAATAATTGTGAATAATGTTTCTCTACACCATCTTCCGGCGACGGAGAAGATACTGGTGATGACAATGGAAGTTGCCATCTTCCGGGAAGGACCAATCAATCTAAGTTGTCAAGCCATATATTGGATTTAACGGAGCCGTTAACTTACTCCAACTCAGCGTAATCCATAACCAATTCGAGAGATTTGGACGGGAGGGGTCTTAATTGAATAACGGAGGCTACGGAGCAATATTTTAGGTCTAAAATTGAAGTTTAAAAAAGTTTGGGTGTCTATTTGACATTGAGATTAAAGTTTAGGAGGTATTTTGGATTTTTCTCTTACGATAATGAATAATCCAATAAAATGTCATATTTGATTGTCCATTTCATTTTCCAATTACATTATGTTAATTTGTCCCAACATGGATCCCACATGTTCTAACAGGTCATTTTTTAACAAGCTTAGAATTAGACCATCTTAAAAAAAAAAATCCAGGTTGATCCAAATTGGTACACAGTGCAGAACACAATCTACGAGATTACTTGAAACACATATACGCATGCCTTGGACTTCTTCAAAATTGCTCATCACAAGGAGGAATTATGAGGCAATGGCCCTAGATCAGTAGCAATCAACACATAGACTTAGGTTGAATTCCCCTAAGATGAATTGGTTATCCGATTTGTCTCGTCAAGACGAATTAGAAAAATAAAAAATTTTGATTTTTACCCAAATTTCTTTAAAAATATCCAAGATAAAGTCGGCTTTTTGGGCTTTATCTTGAATATTTCCAAATATATTTAGGTAAAAGCCATAATTTTTTACTTTTCCCAAAAAAAAGTGGGACAAAACTAACAAATGCGAAAAAAATTGAAATAAAGACAAAACTTAAAAAAACTCAAAAAGTGCAAAATTCCCCTATCGGAACTAGCCTTGTTAATTTTAGTAAATACAAATCATTTCGTGAGATCTCAAGGGTAGCCTTGGGTCATGGGCTTCAGCAGATCCTTGGGCCCCTTAATAGCTTTGACAGCCAAATTTTGGGCTCTTAGGGATGGATGGGCTTCAGTTAGTTAGCCCTTGATATACATGCTCCAGATATCATTGTGGAGTCTGAAATTCCCTTCTACTGATTTTTTTTTACTATTGGCAATCATTATCTTAACAACATCATTTGTGAATGTGCGTCCCGCTGCGGCAACTGAAGACGGAGGTCCAGCACATTTTTAGAGAAGTCAATGCTTTCGCGGATGGATGCACTATCTAAAGAGAGTCTAATTGTTTTAATTTATGCTCCTAATAAGGTCTTGTTCTGCTTTTTTCAAAAATTTTCTTTTTCAAAAAGAAGCCAATTTCAAATTCAAATATAACGAAAATGAAAAATAATTTTTCAATTTTTTTTGCACCGTTTAAAAGATCTCAATGAGATTTATCAAATAAGATCTATATTGATAGAAAAATTATTTGCTTAAATACATAATTTTTGACCTTGAAATTTACTTTCTTTTTCAAAAATCCATTTTTTCAAAAAGTAGAACAACCTCTAAGTGTATTGAGAAAGAAGCATCTTCGATCTGTTAAATGATGCAAGAGGGGTGCAATACCCTAGATCTGTTACTTTGGTGAGTTAAGTTTTAGTATGAAATTTCCTGTTTTTACCAATAAAAGAAGAAGAAGAAGAAAGATCACAAGGGAGGAAGCCGAACCCCTCCCTCCCTCCCTCCCCCCATATGAGTTTACAGTGTGAGTAAACATTGGACATTGGGCCGTGGTAAAGCTATAGGGTGGGTAATGGGTATATAGACCACCGGATCTTTATCTGGCGAAGGCCCAGAACATACTTACTACTTGAGAGTACATTAGAGAGAGACAGCTATCTTCTCTCAATAAACAAAAAGCCATCCATCCATAAAGTCCGTCTCAATCCTGTGGTTTTCAATACATTTGCCGTACTTCTGCGCTCTCTCTCTCTCCTCTCTCCGTCCACCCTTTCTCTCTCTTCCTGTCCTGTTTTCGATAATCGACCCCCCAACACTGTAAACTCGAAGGACAAAAAGCCTCTTCAGGATTTCAAAACCCTAGCCATTTCAATCCATTTCCTTCCTCTACCCCCTCAATGTGACCGCGCTCTCTCTCTACACGCACATATATACACCAATTTATGTGCAGGTTTATTCAGCAGCATTAGGTATTTTTAAAAAACTCTTCATTTTTTGTTCTTGATTTTTTCCCTTTCTCTTTTTGTTTCGTTTCAATTGTTTTCGAATTGACTGGCATTTTTGTTCTTTGATTTATATATGAAATGCATTATGTTCTTTTCAAGATTCTCAACCGACAAGGAAAATGATGATTTAGATTGCAGTTTATTTTCAAGATTAGGGTTCCTATATCTTTACGCTTGTCTGCATGTATATGCAAATGTGAACGTTCATTTTCCGAAATTTTGATTTGGTGTTTTTTTATCGCGTTGGATAAAACAGGGCAATCATGAACAACGAAGAAGAAAAGAAATGTCCTTTATGCGCCGAAGAGATGGACTGGACGGATCAGCAATTGAAACCCTGCAAATGTGGCTATGAGGTTTGTGAGAAACTACATTTATTTTGCACTTTGGATTTGCCACGTTGGTTATTAGAGTATCCCCCGTGTGGTTCGGGTTTCGATTTAGTGTGATCATGTCCGCTCATGCATTATTTGATTTGACAATGTCGGTTGTGGCTGGAATGAAAAGAGTCAACGAATGCAGACTTTAGAATTCCATAACTTGTACATTTAATTGGATTTTTATTTTGTGGCTTCTTTACATCTCGACCCTAATTTCTATTACCTTGATTGTTTTAGTTCACATTTCATGTGATTCCTTCTAAATGAAAGTTAATGCGATAATTACAACTCCACCTTGGTAATTTGGCATGCATACACCGTCCATCATGTTTGATTCTGGCCCGGTGTCTGCTCCATTTTGCACAGTTTTCTACATATATCCGCACCTGATTTTGACGTTAGAATAAACATTTCTTTTTTAGTCATCTCCTAATATGCAGTGGAGACTGGAGATTGTGTTACACCTGAGCACGTTGCGGTGGAAAGGCAAATGACTACTGCTATTTAAGTGAAGGCGTATGATTTTCCCAGTACAATGCTTATCCAAGGAAACTCGCGGGGAACAAAGCCATTGTTGGCCATGTGGGCGTGACTGTATGGCGACGCGCTTTGCACCGATCGAGCACAGTGAACTAAATTCTAAAATGTGGGTTTGGGTACCATCTGTCACAACGAATTTAGTATAATATCAAACCCTAGTCCAGAGGTGGGCTCGGTGGCCATGTGGTTAGAGGAGTAGAGTCCTGAGGTAGCATACCCTATGCAGGCTTATGGGCTGCTTTATGGTCTCAGATGACCTACTACCCCGTAATTCTAGACAGGGGAAGAACCTGGTCAATGTGATGGAGCAGGGACATCACATGTTTAAGGTGGTAGATTGTAACACTCTACCCCACATCAGGTGGGAAGAAGATTGTCTAACATCATATAAAGTTAGGACTTTTCAATAACCGTAACTAAGTAGAGGTTTGGGAATTTAGGACTTCAAATCATCACTTTACACATGGAAATTGCTTTTATTTTACTTTCGTGTTTTTCTCTGCATTAGTTCGTAAACTTTTTGGTGGCCCTCTTATGCTCAGTTTTGTTTTCGATTTATTTTAAACCAACTGCAGTTAAAGACAATTACTTTTAGTAAGCAGGATATGTTACTCTATCCTTTTCTAACATCGTATAGAAATAATTGTTTGTTTTGTTTTTCATGAACAATGGCATTGTTCTTAGATGCCAATATACTTGTTTTAGCATTAATTACCAATTAAACTCACTTAGTGATAATAAGTTTCTGAATGCAATTTGTGTTAGATTTTGCTAACAAAGAATGGTGAGCTAATATCAAGTTAATGGTTCTTTTAATAAAATGGTGAAAGGGATTGTCCTTTAGGAGCCTAGCATAGGTTCTCATGTGCTCAACAAATGTTCCGCACCACCATCTATCAGCCAAGAAACATACTTGTGTGAAATTTAAGAAATCTACTTGATACATATCGCTTTAGCAATCAAATATGCACCTTTGATATGGTATCGTGTCAATGATTTCCCTTGGCCTCTACCATTGGGAATCTCCCTGTGATGTTCTTTACAGGTTGTCTCAGAGAATGCAGCTTATTTTATGTCTTGAGGAGAAATGTATCCACTTGGAAGCGATCTATGACATTTTGATATTGCTGTGCTATTTTGTATATTTCCCATAAAGACTGGATAGGAATGGGCAATTCACAGCAATTGTGGGTGCTAAAGTCTTGAATGTAAAGTTGGTTTCAGGGTCTCTTAAGATTAGCTTAATCACCCTTTTTGTTCTCTGATGACACCTCAAACCTTGTGGTGGTCTCTCTCTCTCTCTCTCTCTCTCTCTCTCTCTCTCTCTCTCTCTCTCTCTCTCTCTCTCTCTCTTGTGGTTTGAAATGGGAAATTCGAATTTGACACTTATTTTTTATATCAAATTGTAATGACCAGGATAGTATACAGATAAACCTTCCCTCTTGGTTTCTATATTCTGAGACCTGCTTATCTCATAGATGTCTTAGAAGCTCGAAACAATAACGATCTCCAAATTGTTTTTTACCTCCATATATTTCTGAGAAGAAAATGTCTACTACTGTTTGAGGGTCATTTACTTGTCCCTGGTAGTGTTTGTGAAGTTACCAGAAGTTACCTCGGAAAAAGTTTGTTTCTTTCTTCCTTTTAACTTGTCTGCTGCTCTTTGAAATTTTATTGGCATTTATACGTGGTGGAGTATTTATTTCTTGCAATGATACACCATTTAAGGAACGTTATATAGAGAGGCTTGGTGTATTTTCGTTCTAAGAAATTGTTGCATGGGGTGAAGAGAAAGGTATTAGTTCACAAAACAGGAAAATATAATGTTGTATTAGGAAATTGCAATTAAGGCCCTCGGCAAGGAAACCTTACTGTGGTGCTTGCAATAGCTTTTGAGGGGTTGATTTTAGATTCTGGCGCCTCCGATTCTGTTCCAGTTTATTTGCAACAGGTTCTGCTTTTTGCCCAGATGCAGCTTTTAAGGTTAAAGGAGGAATTGAACCTCTCAAAAAGCTCTGTGGTTCCTCTATTATTTGTTTCTCAAACCTATCAAACATTGCAAGCAAAGTTTCAAGACCTTAATTTGCAATGGTGTTGGTTCTGCTTCTGCATATATTCATATTGTCCATTTTAGTAATGGTGAACTCCGATCAGACATTCTTAGAGCTGCACTTGATTGTGTATGAAATCTTATTAGTTTTCCTATGAATGTCTCATTTTGCCAATTCATTTGAGGTCATGATTTCGGCTTCTAGGCTTGAGATGGTTGGCTGTTCTGACTTATGAGTCACTTCTGACCGACTTTAATTCTGGCCTGTGATAGATCCCAAGAATCAAGCAGCAATTGAAACTTGTAGCTTGAAATGGACACAGATTGGGATTGGTGTTGTCCAATTGCAGTTTATGGTTATTTATTTAGGTTTTCTACTTTTAAATTTTGAATGTGTATATTTGTCTCAAAAAGTTCTGTATGATTGCTATTTATAGGCAATATGCATATTTGCAGGTATATCTAACTTGGAAGAGTATACTTCTTTGTGATTTTTGTCATACGGCCTTGGTGATGACATCATTTTGTGGTTCTATTTACATCAGGTTTGTGTTTGGTGTTGGCACCACATAATGGAAATGGCAGAGAAAGATGAGACTGAAGGGCGATGTCCTGCGTGCCGAACTCCTTATGACAAGGAACGAGTTGTAGGGATGGAAGCAAATTGTAAAAGGTTGCTCTTCTTCTGTGACTAGTTTATCAGTGTGTCAGAAATCAAAATTCTTACATTGATCTTCTTCTGATTAGGGTGGTGGCAACAAAGAAAGATAAAAAAAATAAGCCACAGAAGGCAAAGCCAAAAAAGCTTGAAGTAAGTAACGACCTAAGTGGTGTTAGAGTGATCCAGCGGAAAATGGCATACGTAATTGGGCTTCCCCTTAGTCTAGCTGATGAAAATGTGAGTTTCTCTATTCTTGTTTCTCCTTCATTATATCATCTTGGTCATTTTGATTGGAATTTTTGTTCTTTCTCCTGGTATCATAGCATTTTTTTTGGTTTTGAGCAGCTTCTACGGCGGAAGGAGTTTTTCGGCCAGTATGGAAAAGTTTCAAAGGTTTCCCTATCTCGGACGGCCGGTGGGGCTATTCAGCAATTTATTAACGAAACTTGTAGTGTGTAAGTTTCGGCTGGCTCAACCCAAATAGATGCAACTTGAGGATTTAAGTGTTAGTCTCATATGATTTCCTCATTATTATTCTTAGTCATGAGTAATTTTGCATTGTTTGTCTTTCCTCCTAATGATTTCTGTTAGATATCATCGTTGTCCAGAGTCATTGTTCCTTTATGCTGATTGAAGGCTTCATGTGTGCTCAAATTACCTTAAGTTGATGTGGTTTCCTGTTTACCATAGAACGCACTAATACTTCTCTCTGCCTTTGCTTCTGAGTGCTGTTAATGCCTGCCTTCATTTTGCATCCATTAGTTTTATGTACTTGCTGCTACTGTACATTGTAAGGGCAGCCACAAATTGGTTGGTATCACAGATCTTTTTCGTAATGTCAAAGTGTGCTGGTTCTTGATGCAGCTGCTTTTTTGGTGTTTGTGTTCCCTTATCTGATGAGAGATATCTAATGCTATAACTCCATGTTGCTTGTGGTCAATGTTTTTAAAATTGGACTAGGCAGTTAAGGCATACGTGGTTCCTTTAGGCAGTTAAACGCACTTCCGTTAGACGAGGCTCTTAGCCCATCAGTAGGCAGACCTCTACTGTGTCCAATGAAGCTTTATTTTGAGCCTTGTGGTGTTACTAATATAGCTGGACTATTAACTTTGCATTATATGTATCTGAAACTATTCTTGTTAAAGGATGTCTAGGCTTGATTTTAGGTACCCACTTATCTCTAATGTATTGGTGGGGTTACCCGCAAGGTCCCCTTCTGCTTGTCAGACATGGGACTAGAGCATAAGCTTGGATGAACCTTCAGGTCTTTGAGGCGTACTTATTTTCAGAGCATGTGCAAGTAACTTTTCTCAGAGAAAATACTGCAATAGTAGATTGGTCATTCACATTTAGGAATTGAGAGCTTTCACAAGGTGTCTCTTGAGAAATCAGACTGGAAGGGGGTAGAACAACTGAAAAAATAACAACATTCGTGGCTGCCTAAGTTGATGTTACAGTAATTTTTTTTTCTCTCACAGTTAGTATATGATGAGGCAATGACATTATTTGACCAATGTTATAACCTAAATTCTGTACCGGGCGATAGGAAAAACAGTCGGGCGTACATTGAGTTCTATTTTTCGTAATTTTATGGTTTGTACTGAAATGTTCACCTATTTTGCGGCGATACAATTTGTACCGGCTGCTACTGAAGTCAAATATTGTTTGCTGTATCCTAGATACTTCTGTCGAAGCCGGTTCGTCACATTATTCTATTCCACTTTTTACAATCTTGCAAGGCCAGACGCACTGTTCTTACGTGCATGTTATGCCTGGCTACCAACTAGTTAGGATGGTAGCATGATGTTGTCTTGCACAGACCACTACTTGATGGGTCTACATGTAGGGGTGTATACGAGTCGAGCCGAGTATTGGCATGTTCGAGCTCGGCTAGATCAGAATTGGTATGGCTCGAGCTCGAATCGAGCCAAAAAATCAGGGCTCGAGCTCGGCTCGCGCCAAACATGTACAAAGCTCGAGCTTAGCTCATTAGAACTTGGTCTGAAATAAACGAGCCTGCTCAGCTCGAGCTCGGGCTCGAGCTCAATCATTCCAGACAAGCTCATCATTCATTCCAATGGCTGATTCCATCCATTTTTTTTCACCAAAATCACTAGCTGCCACTACCAGCCTAATTCCACATTGTTAATTTCTTCAACCAAAAATTATCGGCTTGTTCTAGCAGATTGTCCACAAATAAAGTAATAAGATCTGAATTACCTTCGAGGCCAGGCGATCGAGAAGAGTTCAAGCGTCTTCTCCATGCCGGAATCCACTTCCCTGGCTCTAAATCTTCTTGACCTAGTGGTTTCATTGCTTGAGAATGGGCAGCACCATAAGGATCACGGACGATAGATGTCGGAATGAAGGTAGAACCTGCCACTACCTCGACGAAGCGGCACAGCAACTGACTGGCGGCGGCAATGGCTATGGTTTGGTGGAATGCGAGAGAGGGAGATGGAGTACGCTGGTTTAGTGCGAGAGAGAGAGAGAGAGAGAGAGAGAGAGAGAGAGAGAGAGAGAGAGAGAGAGAGATGAGTAGAGTCGAGTGCGGCTAGGGTTTGTTCACAGTATATATTGGTTATAATCAACGGCTATGATTTCCCCCAACCTTTAGAGATGGACGGGTAGGATGAATATATATATAAGGGAAGCTCGCGGGTTAAATAAAGTGGATTTCGGGTAAAAATTGCTCGCGGGTCAGGGATCCAGGTAATCAACACCCGGCTGAAGCCCCCCCTCCCCATTTCACGCTTCCAGACCCAGAGAGAGAGAGAAGAAAAAGAAAATAGCGAACACGACGACGACGAAGATCGATCGAACGAGAAGGATTCATCTGGAGAAGAAGAACAAGGTTCTCTCTCTCGTTCCATACAAGAAACCCTAACCCTTGATTTTGGAATTGTAGTAACAGAGAGAAGGACTGAGACGACGAACGATTCACGCTTGGAATCCAAACGAAGAACGCTAAGGAGATCGAAACGCCGATCAATAAGGTCTCTAACCAAGGTCTCTTTCTTTCTCTCTCTCGAGCTGGTTCGAACCAGAAATTATGGCTTTTGTTGGTTCGGATCAGAAATTCCATCTCTCTCTCTCTCATCTGCGTTTTCTGCTAATTAGGATTTTTTTTTTGTTTCAGACCAGAAATTAGGGCTTATCCAAAAGTAGGGTTTTTTTTGAACGACTAATTTGTATTTGAAATTAGGGTTCGAACTAGAACAACTCTATCGAATTGCTTGGTTAGGGTTTCTCTATCTCTGTGTGTGTTGTGCATTGAACTTCGAATTGGTATTTTATTTTATTTTATTTTTGGAATTTGGAACCAGGAAATTTTTTTTTTCTGGTAAAATGTTTTTTTTAGCATAAAGGGCTAGCATTTCCAGATCGTTCACAACAAAATTGTCAATCTGCAACACAACCATGATATTAGGGAAAAAATGGGTAGCCAGTGAGTTTTCTTTATTGGTTTGCAACACAAAATTGGGACCCCATATATTTTCTTGTCCCTATCAACTGATATTTACACCATGGAATTGTCTGCTAATGTTTGTACTGAGATTAGTGAACGATCTGGAGTTTGTATTGTTAGTATCCCCTACTTAGCTGAATTATCTGCAAATAGGCATGTGAGCTTCCTCTAGAAAGCACTTGGACAAGTTCATTTTATTTTAGATGAAGCATTTTACCAAAAAAAACAAAACAGACCACTCCCCCTGATTGGTCTGCCAATAGGCATGTGATTTGGAAATGCTAGGCCTTTATGCTAAAAAAAAACATTTTGCCAGGAAAAAAAAAAATTTCCTGATTCCAAATTCCTGAAAAAAAAAAAAAACCAGTTCGAAGTTCAATGCACCACACACACACACACACAGATAGAGAAACCCTAACCAAGCGATTCGATAGAGTTGTTCTAGTTCGAACCCTAATTTCAGGTACGAATTAGTCGTTCAAAAAAAGCTGTACTGTTGGATAAGCCCTAATTTCTGGTCCGAACAAAAAAAGAAGTCCTAATTAGCAAAAAACACAGATTAGCAAAAAACACAGATGAGAGAGAGAGAGATGGAATTTCTGATCCGAACCAACTAAAGCCATAATTTTTGGTTTGAACCAGCTCTCTCTCGAGAGACCTTATTGATCGGCGTTTCGATCGCCTTGGCGTTTGTCGTTTGGATCTCCAGGCGTGAATCGTTTGTCATCTCAGTCCTTCTCTCTGCTAATATAGTTCCAAAATCAAGGGTTAGGGTTTCTTGTACGGAACAAGAGAGAGAACCTTGTTCTTCTTCTCTAGATGAATCCTTCTCGTTCGATCGATCTTCGTCGTCGTCGTGTTCCCTATTTTCTTCTCTCTTTGGGTTTGGAAGCGTGAAATGGGGAGGGGGCTCCAGTCGGGTGTTGATTACCCAGATCCCTTACCCGCGAGCAATTTTTACCCGAAACCCACTTTATTTAACCCGCGAGCTTCCCTTTTATTTCCCACATCCAACGGCTCACGTTAGAGGTCCGGACCAAACCTCCCTCCGAGCAGTTTTTTTTGAACCGTTCAATGAAAATTGCTCCGATGAAGCTCTTCCTGGTTATTTTTTTTGCTAATTTCTCACGGAGACCCTTAAAATCACGTTCTGATCACTTTGAACGGCTCGGATCATCGAAATTCAATTGGGAATGGGAGTCCCGCATTTTAATAAAATAAGGGATCCCTCACCGGAACCTAACTCTCTCTCTCTCTCTCTCTCTATATATATATATATATATATATATTTATTTGAGCTGTTACCGAGTCGAGCCTAGCCTAACTAGGCTCGTTTGTTAGAGGAGATGGAGTACGTTGGTTTAGTGCGAGAGAGAGATGAAGTGGAGTGCGGCTAGGGTTTGTTCACAGTATATATTGGTTATAATCAACGGCTATGATTTCCCCCAACCTTTAGAGATGGACGGGTAGGATATATATATATATATATATATATATATATATATATATATATATATATATACGGGGCGGTTCCGGGGACACCCAAAAAAACACCTCATAGTTCCCGATCAAATTTTTATGATCCGACTTGCTCAATGTGATCAGAACGTGATTTTAAGGGTACCCACGAGAAATCGGCAAAAAAAATGACCGGAAAGGGCTTTATCCGAACAGTTTCAAACAGTTTTTATTGAATGGTTCAAATAAAAACTACTCAAATCAAGCCTTTCCCGGTCATTTTTTTTGCTAATTTCTCGCGGGCACCCTTAAAATCACATTCTGCACACATTGAACGGTTCGGATCATAAAAATTTGATCGGGAACTAGGAAATTGAGATTTGAGGTGTTTTTTTAGGGGTTTTTTTGGGTGTCCTTTGAACCGTCCCGATATATATATATTCGAGCCGTTACCGAGTTGAGCAAGCTTGCGAGCCTGTTGAGCCGAGCCTAACTAGGCTCGAAATCGGCTCGTTTGTCTAATGAGCCACAAAACTGAGCTCGCTCATTTACCCTTAGAACCGAGCCGAGTCGAGCCGTAACCGAGCCAAGTAGCTCGGCTCACTTACAGCCCTATCTACATGACATGACAAGACTATTACATAACCGAATAGTAAATAGTACCACATAATGCCCAGTCAGATGGGGGTATGGGTGGGGGAGGACTAGAGACAGACCTAACCTGAGGCATGGACAATGTAGTTGCTCTCAGAAAGTTCTACCACTGAAATAGCGAGGACTTAAGGGACGCTATGTCGTAAAACCATGCCCTTAAAACAAAGCCGGAAGGCACCAGAGGGGGCAAGCCTAGGGACGCGATCCAATTTCTGTGCTCATTGTGTTGCTTCCTTCATTCAAAATCTAGAGCATGAGCAAGGTTGTGAATCTCGTACTGTATCGGCTGGTACATGCTGGATTGGTGATAAAACGGTGCTTTGACCCTATGATACCGTCCCGGCCTCAATACCAGGACTCACAGGTCGGTACCGGAGAATCTGGCAAACCTCGGCCGAGATGTTGTTAACAGGAATTTCTCGTACTGTATCGGCCAGTACATGCTGGATTGGTGAGAAAATGGTGCTTTGACCCTATGATACCGTCCCGGCCTCAATACCAGGACTCACCGGTCGGTACCAGAGAATCTGGCAAACCTCGGCCGAGATGTTGTTAATGGGAATTTCGTCCGGTATTTTGCTAAACTGGCAGTAGGCTTTTACAAGTGCTTCTCGGTTAGTCACAACCAGAGAGAATTAAACCCCACCAACCATGACCCAGCTCTTATAGATAAGAGAGAAGAGCTGCTATACATATTACTTACAGTTAATCCAAATCTGTGTATTAAAGCCCTTTTCATATCAGCTGGGGGAAATCTGTGCATACATATTCTTGATGTACTGATTTGGTTACAGCATCCCCGCCGCGAGATTCTTGAGTTGAACAGCGTCGCCACCGCCGTCGTCCACCGGAGCATGATGTGCTCACAGAGAGAGAGAGAGAGAGAGAGAGAGAGAGAGAGAGTAAAAATGCCTGGGAAAGTGGATTTGCCAGGTGGGTTTTGATAGTTATGGGAGTGTTTTTCCTTCTTCGTGACGAAAATAATGAATGTATAACTATATATCGGTAATTGCGCTAAATCCAAAATGGTAGCCGGCACCATACCAGTAGGAAAACCAATACCCTTGTTGGTATGGTATTCAGAACCTTGAGCATGAGTAACGAATGCTGTATGCTTTTCTCTAAACTGATTTTATAATTAGTTTCACAATAGGATCAGTGGAATTTGTTGCAGGATATATGCATTTTGTCTTAAATTGTTCTGCTACCTTTGTGTTTTTCTGCAGATACGTTACTTATTCGAAAGAGGAGGAGGCCATTCGGTGTATTCAATCAATTCATGGTTTTGTTTTGGAAGGTAGGTTTTTAAGGTAAGGACATGGCCTTTTTTCCTCCTATATAATTTCTTAAAACATGCTATGTGTTAGTTATTGTTTGGATGACCTTTGGAAATCTGCCTTTGCAGAGCATCTTTTGGAACTGCTAAGTATTGCCATGCATGGTTGAGAAACTTGGTAGGAACATGAGTTGCTTTGTGATGGATGTCATACTTTGTTGTATGTGGTGTGGTCATTTAAACTGTTCTTTTCACTGAGAATGGTGTTTCTGTTGGTCCAGCCTTGTACCAATGCTGCTTGTTTATACTTGCATAGCATTGGCGCTGAAGAAGATAGTTTCAGTAAAGATGAAGAAGCTGCAGTTCATACAAGGTATTACATACATACAGAAGTTTCGTTTCTCTCAAATATCTCCACATTGCTTGGAAAAACCTGCCTGGATTGATGTATTTTTGTAACAGAATAAGTCTTTTATGTGGTTTTGAGGTAAAAAACCTTCAGGAATAGACTCGTTAAGATCATCTTCAAATTTAGCTTCTCTTGTTAGTGGAGAAACTGAACAAGAAACTGAAGTTGCAACTGATACCGTCCATTTTACTTCAAGTGGTGACTGATTTGGATATGCTGCAAACTTAATCCCAGCTCCCTCAAAGCTCACTACTTGGTGTTCAGTTATCTTGGAATTGGAATCACGCTTTGCATGACCCAATCGAAAATTTTATGCTAACTACAACTTGCTGCATGCTTACTGACTTCAAACATGTGCCTTTAACACTTTGCAAGTTGTACTAGGCTTCATCAATGTTGTAGAAAGCTACTGCATATTACACTGACAGCTTATATTGAATGGTCTTGTCGTTTTTGTTTAGCCAGTCATGTCAAATTATCTTATTGGGAGATTCTCATAATCCAATTTAGTACTGTTTTAATTAAGATATAACTGAACTTGAAGGAATGGCCAATATGTGATAACTTTCAAAATCGAATCTTATAGTAGTTATGAGAAGATGACTCCCCCACTTGAATAACATGGTTTATACAGCAGTTTTCATCCCTTGCACCATCTCTACGTATTAATTTTGTGTGGTTTTGTGTGTACTTTGTTTATTTGTTTTGACTCTATTAGATTGTGAGCTTGCTTTCACCATGCCCTTGCAATGCATAACAGCTAACTATTTTGCAACACTTGTGAGAAAATTTGGTACTCCGGAAAAAGGAAAAGTTTTAGGCCATGCTTTTAACTGATGATTGTTTTAGCTAGGATATTAGTGTTTTCGCTTAACAAATGTATTCATCAGGTACGCTTCACTGGTTTGGTTCCTTCCCTTTTGCTGTATTCTGTTGGAATTTGTACTATCCTCGCTGTTTGGTTAATTGAACTTGTGTTGTGTTTTCACAGAAATAGAGTTCACCAAATAGTGGGTGCCACACATAATATGCAACGGCGCTCGGGGAATATGTTGCCTCCCCCACTTGATGATCCCTTAAATGGCAATGGAGTTGCTACTGACAATGCAATAGTCGGAAGTGCCCTAAAAGTAAGATTTTATCCCATGCAAGCTCTGCAATGGTCAAATCTTTTCCATGCCACCTCTATTATTCTGAGTAAGATGATTGAAACTGTTATGGATGGCCTTATCTAATGTGTTTTCTGCGGTTTGTCAGGACACTGCCCATGTGGCACTAATTTCCAACGGCCACTTGAATTGTTCGCTTTCATCTAAAGATAGGGATGGACGCATTAAGACACCTAACAAAACTTTTGTGGATATTGTCGGAGGCTCTAGTTGTGTTCCAGAAAGAGATGGTAGGGTTGCTGAAGATATTAAGATACTGAACTTGTGCTCTGACTTCTCTTCAGTAGCCATTGAAGAAGCCAATCATCTGGAGACTGAATACTCTGATTCTATGTTTAAGAAGGCTTCATCTTCGTCTCACCTGCCCATTGAGTTACCTGGAGATAAAGATTCTCAGGAATATTTCGTCAAACCATTTAGAGAATCTTCAAAATTTTCAGTGTTTGAGAGACCTTATTTTCCACCGAGTGATGCATGCATAGGAAATGGACATTCTTTTTTAATGTCTGATTCTGAAAGACAAGTTTTGCCTGGTTCATGCAGTGAAGTGCGGGAAGATTTTCTATCTTTTGATGATCAGAGATCAAAGGGTTCTGACAGCTTAAGTCAGGGGTCTTCTGTTCTTTCTTCGTCTTATCCTATTAGGATTCCTGACCGTTCTAATGATCATGCTCAGCATCGTAAAGAAACTCATACTTTTAGCGATTGCAATATGGAGCGGAGAACTGTACATAATCATGTTGATGATGCTTCTATACCATTTACATATGCAAATTCTGCATTGATTGATGGATACAATGAGAGGAACTTCCAAAGTTCTACTGAACTTGATAGAAATTTGAGATCTTCTAATTCATTTTCCAATGAGGAAATAGTGGAACACTTGAGAAGGCTTGACGGTAATGACATTGCCAATGACAATGACACCTCTGCATTGGATGTGGTTGAAAGCAGTATAATCTCAAATATCTTGTCAATGGACTTTGACTCCTGTGATGATTCCTTGACCTCGTCTCACAGCTTAGCTGAATTGTTGGACGGAACTGGTGGGCGGCGTGGGTCTTGGAATTTTCGTAATAGTGAAGAATCAAGGTTCTCATTTGCCAAAAAAGGAAATTCTGTGAATCAAGAACCTGATTTGGACTCATCATTCAGTAGCATTGGTCAGGCGTCAAAGAAATATTCCTCCCTACCAGATTCCATGGAAAAGGAGGAACACTACTTATGGGGACCTCAGAATCATGGTAATCGCTATCATCTTTTTAAAATTTACTGTTCTCATGTTATGTGGTTAATTCTCTCAATCTAGTTCATCTAGATTTCCCTTGTCCAACCCACCATCCCTGAAAATACAGGCAGTGTTATTATCTTACCATAAGTCAAGTCAGTAACTAACTATTGCTTCTTTGTCACTTAATTGGTCAAGTCACTGCGCGTATAGAAGCGTATAAAACTTTTCTTCGAAAAAATCCCAATCCCATTGTGAAAAGTCCATAACATTATGTGACTAGAAAACAAGTGCTTTTCTTAGTTTGTCAGTTGTGAAAAATTGTATGGTGGCCTAGATTGTAGTGTCTATTTATGACCTTGTTGTTTCTTCTCTCTTTGTTTTTTTTGAGACTTTTTCCCATTATTTTTCTATCTATTCATGTATTCCATGTAATAGGTGTAAGATATTATACGCATTGTTGGTCCCTCCTCCCATGTGTCTCTTTTAAATGCTACCCCCTTACATCCTAATTGATGGGCCATCTTTGCATTTCGAGATGTCCTAAATCGTAATCCCTCTTTGAAAATTTAATCTGTAGGTTTTTAGTGTTCTAATACTGTCTCTTAGTAATTGTTTTAAATGTATTCACAAGAGAGAATTCAGGGGCATTATTGGGATTAGTACCTTCCAATTTAAATTTAAATGCAATGATTACAGGTCTCTGTTAGAAGTCCTGATTGTGAATCCTCTTGGGCATTTAAGCTTTAGATTGCCCCTTTGGATTCTATTCTTGACACTTTTTTCTTCCTTGTGATTTCTACTACAGTGTCCACGGCTCAAAGTTTGATTCCACCAGGATTTTCAGTTCCATCCAGAGAACCACCTCCTGGTTTTCCGCCACGTGATAGAACACACCAAGCTCTGAGTGTCACCTCTGGTATACTTCTCTCTCTCTCTTAGGCCGTGTTTGATTGGCTGGGCTATGTCTGAGGGGATACACAATGTCATGGGATGAGGTATCCCACCAGACGAAGAGTGGCGGGAGTACAACACCACATCCCTTGATCTGTTGTATGTCCTATCTTTGCTGGGAGTGCCCAACAGATTTCAATCTAATCCTATTAATCTGTCTAATTAAATGGGTCCTTGGAGGCTTATGCCATGACTTGTCTTCTTTGAGTACAAACTAAACTTCTCTGCTTCCTATACTTCCTTTTCATTTCAGGGAATCATTTGGTCAAGACCTCTTCATTGCCAAACAGTCAGTACCTTGTGGGGTCCATGACAAATATTACCAACAATCATGATTTCGATTTTGTCGATCCTGCTATAATGGTTGTTGGGAGGGGTAAATCAACAAACATAATGAGTAGTAACTCAAGCTTTGAAGCAAGACCCAGTCCTACTCCACAGACCTACGAAGACGAGGCAAGACTTTGGCTCCTGATGCAACAATCTGCATCCGCTACACATCAGGACCCTACATTTCCTTCAACCTTTGTGCAAGAGGCTCCAACTGCTCATCAGGGCCTCATATGCCCAGGTCAAATTGGAAACGGCTTTTCTCCCATGGGCGATACTTTTGGGCTTACTTCAATGCTAATGGATCCTCACCATTCTTATAATCCCTCTCCTGTTCCACAGTTGTGTCAGCAGAAATACAGTAATGGACACATGTCAAATAGTTATGGTGGGGTAGGTTTGAATGAGGCCAGACTAAGAAACGAAATGGGCACGGCAGAGATTCAGAGAAATGAGAGATTAGGATTGAACAAGTTTTTCCCAGGGTACGGCGGGGATTTAATGTTGCAGATGCCCAGCACGGGTGATGTATACAATCGGGTGTATGGGTTGTGAAAAATGCTTATTTCTTTGTTTGAAAGTGAATGTAATGGCAGTGTAGTAATATTTCTGGTTGTCAAGATTACCCCCTTGGTGTAACTAACTGTTTGTGCAAGGCAATCAAAGTGGGTTAATATGATCGCATATTATCGTCAGTAAGTTTGTTTTGGATCATGGATTTATTGCTAAATACTAACTCTTTTTATTTCTACGACTTCATTCACCGATCAGTATTCAAGATGGTCAATTATTTTACTCCCTCTGTCCTAACTTACTTATTATTCTTTTTGAGAGTTTGTCACCTCTCAATTGATTAATTTTAATCTACAGTATAATATTTTAGGTGATTTTAAAAATATTATTTAAAAAATTGTAACACACAAATTCGAGTCCTATAATAAAGAAGGGCATAAATGATGCACAAAATAATACTCCCTCAGTCCCCTTTTTAATGTCTAGTATTTTATTTTGGACTGTCTCTTAATAAGTGTTCATTTTGTAAAGTTAGTGGGTAAAAATAGGTATATTTTTTATTTTGTCCCTAAAAGTAGATTCTTTTTTAAAAAGTTAGTGAGTAAAAATATAATGATGATATCTCCATAGAGGGTAAGTAGGGAAAGTGGAGGTAAAAGTTGATGTGAGAGGTGTAATGATGATGTTTTTTTAATAAGTTGGAGTTACAAAGCGGGACACTTAAATAGGGACGGAGGGAGTATTTTATTGATTTGAATTTAATAAAGGGGTACAATCCTTTAATAAATGCTCTTTTACAACAAGAAGAAAAAAAAACAAAATCTGTATGATTGAAGTTTCAATCTAGCGGCTTCAGAAGCTTGTTGTAGGATTGAAACCGTAGGTAATTCCATCAATTCCTCGAGTTGAGAAGCTTTAAGAATGATGTTAATTTGTTAGAGGGTTTGAGTGGTTTTATCTCAAACAATGGAAGAGTTTGAGGAATGATCTTCGCAGGATTCGACGCGTAGATTGTTATTGTCGTATTGACAAGTAGGTTGAGTGCTTGTTGATTCTCTACAAGAACTTGAGAGGGATTTGAAAAGACCTTTGAGAGTGCCTTGAGTAATGCTTGAGAGATCTTGAATTCTTTTGATCGAAGGGTTGGGAAGTGCTTGATTTCTTGAATACGCTTGAAAGCTATTGCAGAATGTCAAGCAAAAGGTCCCTTCTTAATGAGAACCTCTATTTATAGGCTCAAGGAGAGCAATCTTAATTTGGAAAGTTTTCCTTGATTAATTTTATTTCCAAACTAGGGTAAATTAGCCTCAGCTTATGGAAATGAATTTAGGCCAATACAAATAATAATAACATAAAAAATATATTATCATTTTGTCCTAAGAAAAAAATTGATTGGGCCCGCATGTTTGGGCTAGCCCAATTTCTTGACCCATTTGACTTTAATTAATTAATATTATTTATTTGTCTCAATTAATTAAACGGCGATAAAGTTATGCCTAAAGTTTAGTATCTACAAATTGTCCATACTTCAAGGCCGAGGCGAATGCTTGCTTGCGAGTGTGGAAGGCGAGGCTTGACGTAACACTCGGCCTGGTACTCAGCTTGGCACGCGGCTTTGCACGCCACACATTTTCCCTTCGCCGGAGTTAATGATGAGATTGGTCAAGCTTTCGATGTGCAATTTTTCTTCCTTAATTTCTTCTCTCGGAGAGTGATATCCCAAAAGAAATACCTTTCGCTAATTTATTCCATTGTTTACTTCTCTTCCAAATCCACTGCTTTGAATGTGGAAGGTTTCCAAATCTAAAATATATTGCCATATGTCGTTACTCTCCCACTGCTATATAAATAATAATAGAGCACGAGCAAATGAGTTCGGCATTGAAGACACTGGCGAGAAGCAATCCACATCTTTCATGTTGGGTTATGCAAACTAGCTATTTGGTGTTTCTCGTCCAAGTCGTTCAACCATTCTCGCACATAGCTAGGAGTCCGGCGTTGAAGACAAACTAGTTTTTCCAGAGATGAGAACACCAACGGCCAGCGTTTATGAAGACAATGGCAAGACTTCAGCCCGTGAGAGGAACAAAAGAGAGACCCACAAGACCCAAGACGGGATATGCACTGTTGTGCTCACACCCAAGACCCCAAACCAAACACATTCACACACACGAGAGAAACACAAGATTTCTAGAGAAAATTTCATCTATTAATCACGAATAGATAACAAAAAACTCTACCAGAGGAGCGTCCCGACCGGAGCTCGAACTCAACTCCACTGATTCTCTCTCACCTCACCAGTGTATCACTCTTCCTCACAGCCAATTTCCACTGTGATTGCCACATCCTAACTACTATACAATATCACATTATATAGGGACTTAGGGGAGGAGCGTGAATTACTTCCAACACCAACGGCAGGATATGACACACAACCCTATTCTTCTTCAATGCTCCCGATTGCATCTCTGAGCTACTGCACCTGCATCTAAATTACACCACTGCTTCTAGAAGCCATTGGATTGTGAGCCAATCCTCACAATCTCCACCTTGGCGAATAAATCCACAAATCGGTGATATCCAGAGAACCATCAACCGCACTCCACCTGATCCAAAGTGCCCTCAGTGACGTCCCACGCCCTTCGCCGTTGGGCGCCCCCACCCCCACCCGAGGTGCCGCTCAAAGATCATCTCTTTGCCGAATGTGACCCCACCTCCCCGAAACCTTCATGCATTCTTCTAGAGGTGTATCCGTCACTGATTAATCCTGGAGCAAATAAGACTTCTCCTGGTCATTTTCGTGGTTGCCGGTGTTGTACAGCTTTTCAAACACGACCTCTTCTCAATGCCCTGAACTTTCCTGTAAACTTCTAGGAGCCCCCGTCCACCCTCTGTAGCTATTGTCCGCACCTGAGAATCACCTTGGGCCCTCCAATTTCTCTTGCGCCTATTCTGTGTGCGTTGTTTCAACTTCTTTGCTCCCCGTTTACCCTATTTCTTTTCTGTACCACTGGACCCGTGCCTCACAGTAGCTCCACCTATCCAAATACCTCCCTCCAACGTGTATAGCTGATCAACTTTCTTCCTCTGCAGCCCTCCACCATTTTCCGTGGTAACTCCAGCACTTCTGAGAAACTGCAACCCTTTGAATCCAGCACTCCGAGAGAAATACTATTATTCTTCCTCAACCCCGAAACATGTTGAACTTTTGTGAACTTCACCCTCCTGCTGTCTGACATACGAAACCGAACTGTCCCTTTGCCAACAACTTTGCTAGCTGTTCCGTTGGCCATCCTAACACCCCCTCCATCGCATGCCTTGTAATCCGCAAAGTTCTTCCTCTCCGCGCACATTTGGGCTGTGGACCCTAAGTTTAACACTCAGTCTGATCTCCCCATTTTCGTGCCTGCAGTAACCAGTAATGCTTCCGCCCATTCGTCGACATCTGAGATGCTTGCTGCCTCTGAAATGTGGTCATTTCCATCGCTTGCTTTGTTCTTCAGACAATTCCACTGAATATGCCCCTTGTGGCCGCAACGATAGCAGTAAACTTGCGACCTCTAGAACCATATCTTCCTCAGTTGGAACTTCTGCCGGCTCTTTCTTGAGATCTACCCTGCCCGTCTCCTACGAGGGCCTGCATGTTGCCTTAGCTTATTGTGCCCATCTCTTTCCTCCTTGCCTCATCGTTGAACAGCGCATCCTTGACTATGCTCATGGTCAACTTCCCATCCGGCACTAGAGAAACCACCAACATCATCTCCCAGTCGTCTGGCAAAGAACTGAGCAATAGAAGGGCCTGTGTCTCATCGTTGAACTTCAAATCGACACTGGCCAGCTAATTCACCAAACTCTAAAACTCGCTCATGTGTACGGCAATAAAATTCCCACTCTTGAGCTTCAACTTCACCAGCCTCGTCATTAGCAACACCTTGTTTCGCAACGGCTCTGACTAGTACATTGTCTCTCTTTGTCCAAAGAGTATATGCATTGGTCTCCTGAGCTATGCGGTGAAACACCTCCTGTCCAACGCATTGTCTGACGAGTCCAATCATTTTCTGATTGAGCTTCTTCCAATCCTCCGTGTAGACACCCCAATCTGATTTCCTGATCGTTTTACTTCGTTTTTCGGTTGTTTGTTTCCCCGATGATGATTCAGGTTGAAAACAGTTTTGAGAGAATGAAATGGCTTGAGCTTGGTGTGTGTGGAGCCCATCTTTAACCCTAAAGACCCTTAAAATCAAACCCTGACCTCAGTTTTGACAATCGTGCGACCCACTGGATCCCTCGCGCGATGCTTTACTTGCCAGGTGGTGATCAAAGTCAAAGTTTTGATTGTTGACCTTCGCGGGGCTAGTTGAACACGCGCGCGATGGTACCCATCCCTCGCGCGATGGTCAACACTTGTCATTTTCACCTTTTTCCAGCTGGATTGCGTGATGATCAGGGGTCTACGGGCCTGTGTAACCCCGTTTCGTTGACTGAACAACGTTCTGAAGGGTTACCCTTGCACCACCTCTCCCCCCACTCTCCCATCACCTTTGGCACCCCACTTCTCCACCAAGTAATTACAACTAGCCTTGTCGGCTAGTTGCATTGCCTTGCTTAGCCACCAACCAACACTTCTTTCTATAAGTACCCCCCATGATCCATTTTTCAAAGGGTTACCAAAATTTTCAAAGAAGAAGAAGGAAATACAAGCCCAAACACTTCATACCTCACCCATCCTCACACAATCACTGTCCAAGCCACACCACCTCATTCAAGCCATTTTCAAGACACTCAAGCAAAGGTATAATACATTTCTGTTTACTGTTTAGACACCTGAGGGGGGCCGGCAGGGCCAATGCTGGTAATCAGTACCAGTTTTGGTCCTAAAGCCAGCAAAGTTACAAGTTACCGTGGACAAGCACTCCCACGCGCGAGGTACCCACTGCATCGCGCGACTGTTCTAGTCAGCACGATATGGTTCTCGTGGGGATGAGATCCTTGTCCTTGTTCATTTACAATCTTATGCTTTCCTATGAAGAATATTTAGGATGTTTCACTGTTATGCATGTTAAAATCCGTAGATTAGCTTGTTTTTCTTTATTCCTTTACTTGCTTTGGAATGCCCCTGGGTTGCTTCTGAATATGTTTCAGAGCCCAGGCATGCAAAGCAATTCCTGGAAGTCCAGTCAGGACACGCGCGCGGTGCACTAACTCCATCGCGTGATGGTCATCCTGTTTCCAGTGGTTGCCCTTGCATCAATAGTTAAGATCCAGGCCTTCGCTTTAACATCCCCACTGTTTAGGGATTGCGTCTTATTTCTGTTAAGTGCTGTTTGTAATAATCATCTACTTTCAGCACACATAAACTGCTTGGTTTGTTCTGAGTGTGCACTGGTCCATTCCAGAGCCCAGAAGGAGATAAAATCTAACCTGTTGGTATGATAGCAACACTCGCGCGTTGGATTGGGATTATTGCGCGACGGTCGAACTTGCATGTGTGAACTTCCATGCATGCAAGCTGGCCGTTGTTCATGATAAACTCAAGCCAAGGCACTGTTTTGGCATCCGATATCAGTATTAGGTTTTATCTCATTTATTTCTTGTTATTTCCTCCATCCATGCTATTATCTATCACATTCTGCAAAATGTTACAGTTTTAACCCCGATTAACTGTTCCCCCGCCCTAATTGGCTAAAATTGATTAATAAAATAGAATCGCAAACAAAACATCTTTCGCAAATGCCTTAGTAGAGACCGATCTCCGGATTGGGCGAGAGGGGTGCCATAAAACCCTTTCCCTCTTGTAACCTGGCTCTCGAACCCATATATGGTTATGACGGACTGGTTCCTTAACACTTTCAAATCAAACAGCGCGACGAGTGCTTCGAAATACGGTTCCTTGGGTGTCGGACCTTCAAACCCGAGTGGCGACTCTATATTTTTGCGAGCGCTCGTCGTCCAGCTTCAAAAGCGCTCCCGCGAACCGGCATCTTCTCTTCGGGAAGGGAACAGAATCCTTTCCCGAAAAGAAGAGGGCACGCATGCCCACAGTGGCGACTCTATTGGGGATCGAACCGATATTGGTCTATACTTAGATTTTAATACGCTTAAGAACAATCCCACAAAAGTCTGTCAAAGCGGTGAGCTTCACGCTGCCGAAGGTTGGAGTGGTGATTTAACAGGACCTCGTGTCCGGCCAATCCGATCTGGGGCTTTTCCGATTGTTCTCTCGTGTAGTTTCTTCTAAGTATTCACTAAATAAAGTGAGCCAAATTTGAAAAGGCATTTGCAAATTTGTGATTCTGTTTCATTAATCAACTTTTTAGCATTCTCATTTGCATCGATGTGGGATAAGCCTCGTTGGATCGTTTTGGCAATCCGGCACGGTTTACCGGAGCTCGGGGACCCCGAATGACTAACAACCTCCGACGATGATGGGTCATTCTACCGTTCGACTGTTGCTTTGCGATTACGAGGGCAACGGGAGGTATATCTTTGGCCCTAGTCCGAGGAACCTGTTACAAGCTAAAACCAGCCTTTGCATATACAAAGCATTAGAACTCTCCAAACTAGGACAGGTACCCGCAGGGTAAGATCTACTTGCATCTAACCTCATATACTGTTTACGTGTTACTGCTTTTCCTATTGCATGCACTGTACATGCATACCGTTTCGCGTAGGAATATGTTTAGGGCGGTTTCTAGGTTGTCTCTCTTTCGAGTCGGTCTTATGTTTATTAGGACATTGCCGTAGCCCGATGAAGAGTCATGCATCTCGATGGTGCATGTTATCAATTTTCAAAATCCTTAGATCAACAAGACCTTGGGGAATCAACACTTTCTAAGTCCTTGTCTACATACCCAATTGAAGTTTCAAACAGAAAACGAGGAACAACGGAGAGGATGCCGTGATGCTTATACGACCTTGGTTATCGTGCGTAGCACGTACACCGCTCAGGCTATGGCGTCGTGTCGCCTACGCCGCCCCGGTTAAGGTATCGCGTCATCTATGTTGAGTTGTTCCAAGTTCAAAGTTGAAACTTCGAGAACGGAATAGGCAAAGCCTTAGACTATTTTGACATCTCTTAATGTTAGTCGATTCAAGCAAGGATACACTCTCGAAAAGAAATCCGAGGATTTTGGCAGCGTCCGAACATCATGAGACAGACTCGTTCGTAGTCTTAGAGTCTAAGGGCGACACTGACGACGATGGCTGTGTTATCACTTTAGTCTTTTATTTAGAGTAAAATTGCTGCAGGGCCCTTATTGAACCTTTTCTTACTTTAAAGCGAAGCAAAGCAAGATTCTGAACCATTGCGCCGCCAAGGAAAGTATCGAGGCAGAAAGCCAAAGCCATTTGGGAACGTTTGCATTGGAATCCGGTTGAAAGGCTAGTCAGGTTGCAAGCTCAGTCAGTCACAAAGGAAGACTCTCTGTGTTCCCTGTTGGCCGCTTTACAGTCAAAATCACCCTCAGTTATCTAGGAAATCGAATCTTCGGCATCACCTGCTTCTTCGTCCTCGTCAAGTTCATTTGGGACCTCCATTATGGTAGATCATCCGCAACCACTAAGTCTCGAAACCATGCTCATGAACATTCACAATAGCATCGCCACCATGCAACAAAGGGCTGCTCAGACCGATGCAAATCTCACTAGGCTCAACGACCTTATTAACACTCGTCTTCCGCCAGCTGCAGAAGCGAGGGGCGAGGTCGATGAGGATGATCATGCGGAGCCGATCTTTGTTGAAGACCCCAACCATGTAGGGCGGATTATAATTCAGCCCAACCCGAGAGAAGCTCGCCCAGAAACAGCAAACCTGAACCTTGCTGTTGCGAGACCCATTCTAGACCCTAACATGACTGCTCTCATGGCGAAAATCGTCAAACTGGAGGAATCTGTTTCCAAGTCCGAGAAGATCAGTGCCGGGGGGATTGACCTAGATCGCCTCTGTTTGTATCCCAATGCCAAGCTCCCCGACAAGTTCAAGATGCCCGATCTCGCCAAGTTCGATGGAAGCGGCGACCCAAAGACTCATCTTTATGGTTATCATGCTGCCATGAAACTCTTGGCTGTTGAACCTGAGGCCATGTCCCAGCTATTCCCTCAGACTCTCTCTGGACCTGCTTTTCACTGGTTTTTATCCCTCGACATCGCTAAAAGGAGGACTTGGGAAGACATCGGTACTGCATTTATTTCGCAGTATAGTTACAACTCCCAACTTAGAATGACAACCCGGGAGCTTGAGTCCACCAAAATGGAAGCTAAGGAATCCTTCGCGGATTTTGTCAAAAGATGGAGGACGAAGGCCGCTCAGTTGACCGATCGCCCGAGCGAGAGAGATTAGCTCCGAATCATCTCCCGCAATCTCTAGCCAGATTATGCTAGGCATTTGGTCCTTGTCCAAGCTTCTTCGAACTTTGATACCTTCTTCGAATCTGGGTTGGCTATCGAGGATGCGCTACAAAGTGGGATTCTGTCAAGAGGGGAGTCTTCTAACCCTCCGAAATCAAAGCCTCGGGTCTACTCAGGAAACACCAATGCGTTGTTTGGCAGTGGGACATTCTCCAACACAGCAACCAGCGGCACTAACGCCTCTTCTTCCAATGCAACCAATCACATTGCTGAGGTTAATCAGGTGCAAACCCCTCAAAATAACCGGCCCCGCAATCAGCCCTGCAGCTTCTCCGCGTTTGAAGCTCCGTTGTCATCCGTTATGGAGAAATTGATCCAGTCAGGGCATCTAAAACCCCTCGACCCGACTCCTCTGCCTAAGAACCCTTCACCCAACTTCAAGGCCAATCTTTATTGTGCCTACCACCAAGGGGCTGGTCATCTTACGGACTCCTGCTTCCATCTCCGACATGTGATTCAAGATCTCATAGGTGAAGGGACTATCCACGCTCCACCTCCACCAACCCAAAAGCCAAACATCCTTTCCAACTCCATGCCAAAGCACAATGCTGCTCCCCACATCAACCAAATATCCCTCAGCTCCACTAATATCAACCCTAACTCCACTATATTTAACCCTACCGACCATATAGCTTCAACAGACCAACCCAGGCCAGTTGTGCCCATACCTTCTCAACCCGAAGCCGAGATCTTCTATATTCATCTTGAAGAAGGACAGTCGTCCAATTCCAATGTGCCCTTTGCACGCCTGCAGAATGGAACGTTTGTGTTCAATGCTTCTATCAGTGACCTGTTCCACCAGTCCATCCCTTCCGTGCAGCTCAACTCTGCCTCTTCCTTGGACAGCCCGTTTTTCGATGTGACGGATCCAAACCCCTTTCCGAGTTTGATGAGCCATTTTAGGTCTGCTGTCCCTCCTCTACCAGAACAGCAGATTGATATGCAAGCAGTGGGATGGGCCATAGCTGATAATGATGACTATGCAACCCCCATAATCAATGAATGGATGGAGCTAGAATTGGACGGTTTCCCCCAGAACCCTGAGTATGTCCCTTTTAACCATGCTTGGTATGACGCCTGGATGGCTAATTATGAGGCAGACATGCTTGATCCTTTGGATGGGTTCTCTTTGAACATGCTATTTCAATAGCCTGAGCCTGTTCTGCCTGAGGAGGAGTACTATTGGGATCCCGAGCCCGCGTGGCAGTTTCCGTTGGAGTTTGACCCTAATCCTCTTCAAAGATATGCTCTGCCCAATCATGACATTCAGTTTATAGAAGATGGTCTCATTCAGGAAGAAACTCGTGTTTTGGGGGAATGTTTTCTCCCTTCTACTCTTGACAGGCTGGTTGACTCGGTAACTAACGTCGAGTATGACCCTACATTTTACATCGTCAACGAGGAACTCTTGTGCCCCACACCGCCTTATCTAACTGAGGAGGATTGCAGCATTATGGTTACAGACCTTGTTCGGCCAGTTGACCTCTGGGACGTTGATGATGTAGTCAATATCCAAGTTGGTTCTGAGGTTTGGACTGTCAACCGCTCTTTTGCCGATGGGGGACTTTGGGACGTCCCGTTTGTTGCTAATACGGAGCCTATTGGGAAGGCTATAGCTGTTAAGGATCCGGACTTCTGGGGGTCGCTGTTGTTGAATGATTTGGCTGAAGACCTAGGCTTGGGCATGGAAGTGCCTGTAGCTCCACCGCCCTCTGACAAAGGGAAATGCAAATTGGGGGAGGTCCCTGCTGAGCTTTAGGATGATAGTCAAGACCCTCAAGTGGTGCCCTCTCTAGAGAACGTTCTCAACGTTACGAGGAGTGGATGAGTTTTTTAGCCTACTAATCTGCAAGTTGGGAGCTCGTCCAATTCTTCTAACCGAAGGAACGAACCTTCTACTTTTTCAAGGTCTACATCATTTGAGGTACCTTCTAGCTCCCTAAATGATGACATGTTTCAAAGGCAGCTGGAGCAGATTCCTGCTGCTATATCACTTTGGGGACTAATCTGTTCCTCCCGTGAACATCGTCAGAAATTTTGCCACACTCTCTCTCGTCTTGAGATTCAACCAGATGTCACACCTGAAGCAATGATATCTATTATCCTCCCGCCTACTTCTAAGCACACCGTGATTTTCACTGACAAGGATCTACCGGTCGAAGGGGTTGATCACAATCGCCCCTTACACATCACCGTTAAGTGTCAAGGACTTTGGATTCCAACTGTTCTTATCGACAATGGATCGGCAATCAATGTTTGCCCGTTGAGAGTGGCTTACCGCTTGGGGTTAACCAAGAAGGACTTTGCACCTTCCAATCTGGCTGTTAAGGCATACGACAGCACTCGTCGTGTGGTCGAGGGCACACTCGTGCTCAAGCTTGATGCTGAGGGTTTTGAAATGGATGTCGAGTTCCATGTGGTTGACATCTTTGCCACCTTTAATCTTCTGCTAGGAAGACCATGGCTTCACAGATCTGACATCATGGCTGTACCGTCTACTCTTCATCAGAAGGTTATGTTGGGGCTCCCTACCGGTACTTTGATTATCTGCAGGGACTCGGGCATTCGCCCGCTTAAGGAGGATGGCACACCTGTTCTGGGGATCGCGCACGGTGACGAAGACGTTGATCTCGGGGGTTTCTCTTTTGACACTTCTAGTTCGGTTTTGGCCATCAACGTAGATGGGGACTTCATCATAAGCTCTATTGCTTTAGACATTATGAGAAGGATGTCCTATCTACCTGGTCTTGGTTTGGGGATTCACCAACAAGGGATCCCGGAGTTCCCTGCCTTTCCTTCCTGCGAGGGCCGCTTTGGTCTGGGGTACTCCTCCTCTACCAAGGATATGCCAAAAGAAGGAAATGCACGGGAAAACCTCGATCTCTCTATGGTGAGCCCGATAGCTACTTTGTGCGCGAGGTGGGAAATGATGTCTACACCGGGCAGCCTGAGCCTTTCGTCGATTCAGTCACTGGGGAGCTGCTACCCGGGTTTGAGGTCTTCGCTGATGACACCTGGTCCTCTAGTGATGAAGAACCAGCAAGGGCAGGATTCAAGAGGAAGCTTAACCAGCCCAAGGTGAAGACTGATTGGCTGATGTCTCTTGATCAGGGAAGCTGTTCTATGAGTTCTCCCAAGTGGGTTTGGCCAAGGAAGCTGAAGAGGCCGAGGTGTTCATACTTGGGTCCGACGATTTCAAGGATCCTATCTCTCTTATCACGGAAGCCGAGGGTAGCCTCAAACCGCGCCTTACTTGCATTGATGATGTATCAGAGTCTGACACTGAGTCTATTGAGTCGTCTGAGTCTAAGTCTAGCTCTGAGTCGGAGTTTGTGCCTCTCGGCCCTCCACGTCATGGCTTTTACTTTGAGTTCGATTCCCTTGTACTTTGCAACCCTGCAGGGTCTTATGAAATGAAGGAGTCCTCTTCTGACTACTTGAATGAACTTTACATAAATTGTGTCGACCTCGACGATGAAGGGATAAATTTCGATGGGGACATTCCCAACGAAATCCGTGCCCTCGTCGAAAGGGAAGATGAAAGGCATGCTCAGCCGTTAAAAAAAGAAATAGTCTTAATAAACTTGAAAGATGAGAATGATCCCCGAATGGTTCAAGTGGGCTCCAATTTATCTCCAGAGGAACATCATAATTTCAAAGAACTGCTCTCAGAGTTCAGTGACATTTTTACATGGTCCCATCAAGACATGCCTGGCATTGACCCAGAAATAGTGGAACATCGAATCCCCTTGCTACCAAATGCCAAACCCGTAAAGCAGAAATTAAGGCGAATGAGGCCGGATTGGGTACAGAAGATCAAGGAAGAGGTCACTAAGCAGATCAACGCCGGTTTCCTTATGGTTTCTCAATATCTCACTTGGGTTGCCAACATTATCCCGGTTCCTAAAAAGAATGGACAAATTCGAGTGTGTGTTGATTTTAGAGATTTGAACAAGGCAAGCCCCAAAGACGATTTTCCCCTGCCGCATATTGATGTACTTGTTGACAATACGGCGGGCCATGCCATGCTCTCATTTATGGATGGATTCTCCGGATATAACCAAATTCTCATGGCACCGGAAGACCGTGAGAAAACGACATTCATCACTGAATGGGGAACTTATTGTTATTTGGTCATGCCGTTTGGTCTGAAGAATGCCGGTCCTACCTACCAGAGAGCCGCTACGACCATTTTGCACGACATGATGCACAAAGAGGTTGAGGTTTACGTGGACAACATGATTGCTAAATCAAAAACTCGGGAGGGGCATGTTCCCGTATTGAGGAAGTTTTTCGAAAGGCTCCGTAAGTTCCGTATACGTCTTAATCCACAGAAATGCACTTTCGAGGTCACAGCAGGCAAGATGCTCGGTTTCATGATCACTTTGCGTGGGATTGAAGTCGATCCATCAAAGATCAAAGCGGTGCTTGAAATGAAGCCGCCAGAGATTGAAAAAGGAGTGCGGAGCTTTTTGGGGAAAGTTCAGTTCATCAACAGATTCATCGCCAAGTTGAACTTAACTTGCGAGCCGATGTTTCGTCTACTCAAGAAGGATACCCCGTTCGTATGGTCAGACAGATGCCAAGCGGCCTTCATGTCAATTCGGAACTATCTACGGAACCTGCCTGTTTTGATGCCACCAGTGCCTGGGAAGCCCTTGATTCTATACTTGTTTGTGAACCCTACATCCATGGGATGCTTGCTAGTTCAAGAGGAGGACCAGGGAGTCGAGAAGGCCGTTTACTACTTGAGTAAGAAGATGGCTGGATCTGAAGAACGCTACACCGCCTTGGAAAAAAATGTGCTGGGCCCTGGTTTGGGCATCTAAGAAGTTGAGACACTACATGCTGGCTTACCCAGTAAAGTTGATTTCTCGAATGGATCCTCTCAAGTATCTGTTTGAGAAACTAGCACTCACTGGTAAGTTAGCACGTTGGTTGCTCCTCTTGGCAGAATTCGATCTCGAATACATCACGAGAAAGTCGGTGAAAGGGCGAGCCATTGCTGAATTTTTGGCTGATCACCCTGGGGATGGGCCGGAGGATGCAGATTTCATGTTCTCGGATGAGGAAGTGCTAACAGTTGTCGAAGACGTTTGGACTCTTTACTTTGATGGGGCAGCCAATCAGAAAGGATTTGGGATCGGGATCTTGCTAGTCGCCCCTGACGATTCTCATATTCCGCTTGCATTCAAACTTAACTTCGATGTTACAAACAACCAAGCTGAATATGAGGCTTGTATTGTGGGTATGGAGGCTGCACTCACACTCGGCGTTGAAAGGCTCGAAGTCATTGGGGACTCTAATCTCATTGTATCTCAAGCCAATGGGGACTGGATGGTGCGTGAAGAAGGGTTGAAGCCTTACCATCAAGATTTGGAAGGGCTAATTCCTCGCTTCAACAAAGTGACTTTCACCCACATCCCCCATTTGAAGAACCGGTTTGCCGATGCACTTGTAACTTTGGCTTCAATGGTCGAGTTACCTTTGGGAATCAAACTCCGTCCAGTCTTAATCGAACAGCGGGACTGCCCCGCTTATCAATATGTCAACGCCATCGATGATGTTGATGATGGCCTACCCTGGTATCATGACATATGGAACTTCGTCGAGAGTGGCTTGTATCCGGCCGAGGCCTCTAAAAGGGATCAGACTACGTTGCGGAGGATAGCTGCCCAGTACATCATTTGTGGGGGAAAGTTATATAGGAGATCTCATTGCGGAATGCATAAGCTCTGCGTCAACGGTACCGAGGCTGTCAAAATCATGGAGGAAATCCACGAGGGGGTCTGTGGCCCTCATATGAGCAGCATCATGCTCGCTAGGAAGACCTTGCGCCAAGGCTATTTCTGGTCTACAATGGAATCTCAGTGTGTGGATTACGTGCGGCGATGTCACAAATGCCCAATCCATGCTAATCTAATGCATGTTCCACCCTCTAACCTATTTGGCATGGCTTCGCCTTGGCCTTTCTCTGTATGGGGTATCAACGTCATCGGCATGGTTAGACCGTCTGCTTCAAATGGTCATAGGTTTATCCTCGTAGCGATAGATTATTTTACCAAATGGGTGGAGGCCGAATCTTATAAAACCCTGACCGCGGTTCAAGTTGCTCATTTCATCAGGAAAAACATCATCTACTGGTATGGGGTTCCGCAAGCGTTCATATCAGACAATGGGAATCATTTCAAAGGCAGGGTCCTGGAGCTCTTCGAAGAATTCAAGATCCAAATCCATCATTCGACGGTCTATCGCCCTCAAACGAATGGAGCAGTTGAAGCAGCCAACAAGAATGTCAAGACAATCATCAAAAAGTCCGCGGAGTCCGCCAGGGACTGGCATGAGCAACTGCCTCTGGCTTTTTGGGGTTATCGAACGTCGATCCGAACATCAACGGGGGCAACCCCCTATTCCTTGGTCTACGGGATGGAAGCAGTTCTCCTTATAGAGCTCGAAGTGCCATCTTTGAGGATCATGGTAGAATCAGAACTCTCGGAATCTGAATGGCTCAGTGGAAGATTTGTTGAACTCATGCTTTTTGACAAGAGGAGGCTCCGGACTTTGTATCATGTTCAGGGGTATCAAAGGAGAATCGCCCGGGCATTCAACAAAAGAGTGAAGTCTAGAGACTTGATCGAAGGGGACATGGTCACGAAGGAGATTCGGGCGCCAGTTTTTGACCCCCGCGGCAAATTCTAACCTTAGCGTTCCGAACCTTACATCATCAAGACCATCCTTTCTGGGGGAGCGGCTCAGCTCATCGATCTCGACGGCAATGAATTCAACTCTCTGGTTAACCTGGATCAACTCAAACGATACTATCTCTGAGAGAGAAGCTTGCTGGGCCGGAAACCACAAGGGTGGGCGGTTCCAAGCAAAAATTAGAGCAAGCCTACTAGACCGAAAACCTGAGAAGGCGGTTTAAGCAAAAATAAATAGGCATCAATCAAAGCTCGCTAGGCTGAAAACCCGAAGTGGCGGCACTAGGCAAAATTTAGAGCATAAAAGGAGAGCTAAAATACTCAAGTGAACCTTAGCCTGAACTACGTGCTGACCTGATTCCTTGAAAGGGATACGTAGGCAATCTCTTTGTGAGATTCGGTCACAATCAATCAACTTGATCCACGGTTTCCTATTACCAGAAGTTAACTCGATACTTGAGTGACGCAGCGGTTCAACACTTGAATCAAAAGGGGAAAACTCTCAAACTTTCATTTTTATTTAAATTATAACTTCTATTACACAGGCTGAGCAGTCTTTAAAAGATTTAAGCATAAAAACAGAATGAAGTGCTCGAGGCCTTAACAGGCTCTCGATTTATTCTAGATCATTGGGATCCGTCAGAAGTCAGTCATTGTTTTGCCTGCTTGCAATTTCCCTTCTTAGCCATACTTGATATCGGTGCATAAGTTCTGTGCTGAAATCTGGGTTAGCTCCTCCGAGTTGCCTCAGACCCCAATTGTGCTCATATCCTCTCAAATTCCGGGCAGTGAAAGCAGGGACTTGAAAGTCTTCAATCCCAGCTCGGTGGAGCCCTTGGCTCATTCCTAACTGACGAAGGATGCGTCCGGGGATATAGAATGTGAAAGCGGTCAGTCCAGCTATCACTACTCTCTCGAAACTTACAGAACTCAGGGCCATGTCTGGAATGTTTAGGGCCTCGTGCCGCCATATGATTTCGTTCGGCAGCATTTCTTTCATGAATGTGTACCATTAATGCACGGACATTTTCGGGTAGATCATGCCCCGTTGATGCATTCGACCTGGCAGATGAGGCCAATTTGCTTCCGGTGCTGTAAGCAATCCCAATTTGTCAGACAACCAGAGCTGCATGAGTGGAAAAACAAGTGAGAAGTCATATAAAACTTGAGAGGAAAGACAAGTGAGAAGCTTCGATATAACCTTAGCTGAGAGATGAGGTCAAAAAAAAAAAAAAAAACAGAATGTGAGAAAATCGAAAAAAGGCGAGCTGAGTGAGAGTTAACCTGCAGTAGGAGTGGACTACCACCAAACACGTCTGTTTGGCCGGTAGAAACCAAGTCCAAACCCATGAGTGTCTCTGCCAGAACCAGCGACACCACATTTTTTTGGGCACCCATTTGAGCTGCAACGCTCACCAGCATGGGGTTGACTTGCCCATTCGGAGATACCAGTAAATAGGCGGCCAACACGCTGATTGCCAGAGCAAATCGACGCCGAGCCTGCACGGCTGTATCCTCTGCGTTCCCCTCTGGTCCATACCACTCCATTAGGCGCATGATGTTGATCTGCCCTCCGGTTAGCAAACTTTCGGCCGCTCCCCTGGTAATGTCAAGACTTGACTGTAGGAGTTTTGACATATTTTTCCTATAAGGTGGCACAACGATCACGCTCGAGGCGACTCCCTGGAGGTATGCTTGGAATTCCTCCACAGTTGGGCATAGCTCATTGACCCTAAACCTGAACACGTGAACCTCTGCGTCCCAAAATTGTAGGGCTGCCCTCAGAAATTCAGGACGAACCCTCACATTGCGGAGAAAACGAAATGCGGCCAGCCCGTGAAACCGAAATGACAGCCAATCTCCAGCAACAAAGGCCGTGAGCCATGGGCTAATCAAGACCGGAAGGTTATTTGCCATTTTGCTTCTCATGGGACTCTCAAACTGTGGGAGGAATGCTTTTCATTAGCGAAGCATTGGCCTCTTTATAGACAGAATACATGAAATGTTCTCCTTTCCCAGGGCAAATATCCATACAACATGGCATCCTCTTCTCCAAAGTGAAGGCATCTCTGCACTGCCCCTGAAGTACTCTGAGCAGTTAAAGGGTGATGACAAGGCTTGGTCGTCCTAAAAATTTGAAATGGTCAAATAAAGGTGGCCTGGCACGGTCCGACCACCGCGCGATGATCTCATTCCATCGCGCGAGTGAGCAGCATCCACTCCATCGCGCGATAGACTCGCTTACTCGCGCGATGGTTCAACCTGCAAATTGACAGATTGCACCAGCTACTGTCCAATTTTGGTCACTTCTTGTTCCAAGGGTTCTTTTGCAACTTTTATGGTTCCGGCAAGTCATTATGAGCGTATGCAACCGTATCCAAGCATTAGATTCGAGATATCGTGTTTGACGAAGTTTTTGAACCCTCGGCGGCCCATTTCAAGTCCAAATAACCATTTCGAGAGTTCGAAACTCAGTTCAAAGGTTCATGCTCTTTTCTCTCAGGCCGTACAGGTCATGGTGACCTAATATGACTGTACGGAGGTGTCGGTTTCAGTCCGGGACATAATAGAGTCATGTTTTTCCATCTCGTGTCCATTTTGTGTCCTTCGTAACGTTTTCGGTTAAGTTTGCATTTTGGGATGCGTTTCTCGATTCCATCAGCTCTCGTAGGTCATTTTGCATATACATGACCTTACGGAAGTGTCATTTTCATCCAAGATAGAGTATTTTGAGTTTTGACTTGTGAATGTCCAATCTTTCATTCCCTTGTATCCTCGTGTCCTGACCGTATCCTAAGGTACATTTTTGTTTTCCTTCTGAGCTAGTTCTGTCTGTACATATGCATGTATTTGTGAGCAGTCTCAGTACGTTATCAATGCAAGTATGATATTAGTGTCAAACGCTTATTTACTCTAATTCATTATAAGAGTAAAATAAACCGAAAATGCAAATTTTATAGCTAAGCCATAATCTATCTATGTCAACGAAAAGAAGACTACTGTGCGTACGGCACTTCGGCCACTCAAAAGTCATCATGTCAATTTGGGCACACTCGCCCATCAAGTCAAAAGGGCACGCAGGCCTCAAAAACTCTATCAAAGTATCAGCTGAGGCACTATGGCCTTCTATCTATCTACGCGGGCGCGCAGGCCCAAAAACAAAAATCAAAAGTGCAGAAGGTGAAATGAGGCTTCTTAACAGCCCTCAGTCTTCTCCGAACCAATCGCCATCCCCGTCGTCATCGTCGTCGTCCCTCTCTCTGGGATCCTGTCTAAAACTAGGATCGTCCGCTGAGTCGTCAGAACCGCTGCTATCGGACGCCTCCTCGTCTTCTTCTCCCTCTTCCTCTTCCTCTTCCTCTTCCTCCTCTTCCCCTTCCTCCTCGGAGTCCTCGGGCAGGATCAGCCGCTTCTTGCGGACCGGCTCATCTTGCGAGGGCCTTTGGCGCATTTTCAGTTGGTACCTCTCCTCAGCGCGCGCCACGGCCTCTCGGGCTGCCTTCTCACTCGCAGCAGTTGGCTGTACGCCTCGCATCTGTGGTCTAGTAGTGGGTGGAGGAGCAGAAGTCCTAGTTGCTAGCTTTTTTTGTGGAGGTTCTCTGGCGCTTTTCCTCCTAGGAGCCGCCCGTCCCTGTGCCTGCATTGTAAATTTTCGCACATTTAGTATACATTCTATGTATTATATGTTTGCAGGCAGGTAAGACCAGTTTCAAAGTCAACGGCAATTAAAGTATACTATGTATCGAGCAAAGCATGCATATGTCAAGTATCGAATGCAGGAATGTATCATTTTTCTGAAAGATATACCTGAGGTCTCTGAGCCGCCGGTGGTGGGTAGCGCAAGTCCAAAGGCAAGCCACTTGCCGCTCGCCTTATCACGTTCTCCAGTGCAAGCATACGCCGAACAGCCTCGTTCACCCACTCATTGGGTACCTGTAAGAATAATTTGAACATAAGCAATTGGGCAATGTTCCAAAATTTGACGGAAGTACAGTAATAAAGGCTACAATGTCTTACCGGCACAGTAACGGGCGCTTGCTCAACTCTGGCAGGGGCTAGGTGTAGCTCAGCTGGATTGCCCTGAGAGTCCACCACTGCTATCTGCCACGTCAACTCTGGTGGCCCACCTCTCACTAGTCCACTCGGACCCCGTCTCACGCGACTCTCACCACTACTCTGCCTCACAATAATGGCTCTCCTCTCCTCAGCAGCTCCACGAGCCTGACTCCGGACCTTCCTGAACTCTCGCACTCTCAGCGGCCCCGCCAAGCGCTCTCTCTGGTAAACCGCACAGTCCATGCCAGGACGCAGGTAGCGTGTCAAGTCGGTGTCGGGCCGTGTAAAGATCTCTAACTCGGCCAACGTGTATTCCCCTGTGTGTGAGGCCCGTGGTGGAAGCGGTCTGGGGACCTGGAACCCTGCATAGCCAAGTGATTGGCGTGTCACTCGGTCACCCAAGTACCACTGCCAACCAAAGGCCGACTCCAGCAGCACCCTGCTCCTGGCCAGGTATTCAGGCTTTGGCTCTGCCACCTTCCAAGGATCCCACTCTACCTGCACAAGCAAGCAATGCAAGTATCGATTAGCGACAACATTAAAGCAATAAAAAGGGATGCATATTTCCGTTTGATAAAGTCATGTCACACCTGTGAGGGTCGGAGCTCGTTTAGGTATATCCTGAAGCCATTCAGGTCACCTCTCCCTCTCTTCTCTCCCATGTTCTTCTTGCTCTAGATATGAGCACACAGGAGGATCCCCAAGTCTAGGCTCTTCGTCACTGGACGACACATGTTCAAAACCTCATAGGCCCAGAGCTGCACAATTATCAAGAGATCAAATCATCAGTACAACGCAGAAATATTATTGAGCAGGTTATGTACTCAAGTGGATAAGTGTACATGGGAAATGTGCTTTTCTCTATTATAATCATACCTCCCAAATCCGCCAGTACCCAGCAGTGCTCATCTCTGTCCTCGACGAGTTCCCCATGAAGCCATAAGCTGCGCCAAGTGTAGCTCCTCCCCAGTCAAAGTGTGAGGCTGTCCTCAGATCTATCAGTGCATGCAAGTACGATAGGTGGACCTTGCTATGCCTATTCGGGTACAGGGTAGCGCCAAAGAGGTACAACAGGTACGCCCGGGCCATCTGCTCCGCCTCCCGCTCAGTCGTCACCTCCTTTTCGAGGTATCTGGTAACTGTCCATATCTCGCCATCCCCTCCTCAACCTTTGGCACCTCTCCCAAGAACCATTCCAAGGCTGCCTCGTCCTCTTGAATGCCCGAGTCAAACGGGATAGGGTCACCCCCAACCCTCAAGCCGGTGATCGCCGCAAAGTCAGTAGGCGTCACCGTCATCTCCCTGAGTAGTAGGTGAAAGGTGTCGGTGGTATCCCTCCACCTCTCTGCAAGTGCAACCAGAACAGCATGGTCATTTCTGACCGGGGTAAGGGTTTGTATGTGTAGACACCCCAATCTGACTTCCCGATCGTTTTACTTTCTTCTTCGGTTTCTTGATTCCCCGATGATGCGTCAGGTCGAAATAGTCCCGAGAACTTGGAATGGCTTGAGTTTGGCATGTGAGGAACCCATCCTTAGCCTTAAAACCTTAAATCAGAACCTGAACCTTGGGTTTGAATGTCGCGCGACATATTGGAACCCTCGCGCGATGGTTCATTTGCCAGGTGGTGGTCAAAGTCAAAGCTTTGACCATTGACCATCGCGGGGTTGGCTGGACCCTCGCGCGATGGTCTCACTTCATCGCGCGATGGTCAACACCTGTCATTTTCACCCAGATTGCGTGTTGGTCAGGGGGCTACAGACCCACGTGACCCCGTTTTCTCGGCTGAACAGCGTTCTGGGGGGGGGGCTCCCTTTGCACCACCTCACCCCCCATTCTCCCATCACCTTTGTCACCCACTCCTCCACCAAGCATTTGTAACCAGCATTGTTGGCTGGTTACAAGGGCTTGGTTAGCCATCCACTAACCCCCTTCTCCTATAAATACCCCCCCATGCTTCCTTGCAAAGGGTTACAAAAAAAACTCCCTAAGAAAGAAGGAAAAAAGCTCAAGCACAAATACCTCACACAATTCAAACCCACATAGTCACCCTCCAAATCTCACCATCTCATCATTCAAGCCATTTCCAAGGCACTCAAAGCAAAGGTATAATATCTTTCTGCTCACTGTTCGAACCCCTGAGGGGGGCTGGCACGGTCAAGGCTGGTAATTGATACCAGTTCTGGCCCTAAAGCTGGCAGAGTTTCAAGAGTCTGTTGGCTGGGAAACCCTCGCGCGATGGTCCCGTTTCCTCGCGCGACGATTCTGTCTGCGTGAGAATGGACCACGTGGGGAAGGGACCCTGGTCTTTACGTTTATTATTGTGCATATAGCTCTTTTAAAAGTCTTTAAAGGAGATTTAGCTCACTGCTTTGCTGTTTTGCATGTTGAAAATCACTATTAGGCTTAGTTTATAGCACTTCTTGGTTTGGAATGCTTTTGGGATGCTCCTGAACATGTCTCAGAGCCCTAAGTATGCAAAGCAATTCCTGAAAATCCAGTCAGAACAATCGCGCGGCTGTCTCATACTGTCGCGCGATGGTTCTCTCTCTCCCAGGGAATGCCCTTGCATGAGCAGCTTGGCCTTGGCCTTCGTTTAGACACCCCCACTGTTTAGGGGTTGCTTTTTCATAATATTTCTATCTGTTGGCTGTAATATTGTTTACTTTCAAGTACCCATAAACTGCTTGGTTTGCACCTGGGTGAGCACTGGTCCTTCCAGAGCCCAGAAGGGAATGAAATTCAAACCATTGGTGAAACATGAACACTCGCGCGAGTGTATGGGAATGTCGCGCGACGGTTTGCTTGCATGCGGATGAACTCACGCATGCAAGCTGGCTGTTTCTTCGTGCCAAAATCAGACACAGCGCTATCTTGATGTATGATCGATGCTTTTGAACTTCGTTCCATTTATTACTTGTCATCTTACTAATCCATGCCATATCTTATCACATCCTGTAAACTGTTACAGTTTTAATCCCCGATTAACTGTTCCCCCGCCCTAATTGGCTAAAAACTGATTAATGAAACAGAATCGCAAAACAAACATTTTCGCAAATGCCTAAGTAGAGACCGATCTCCGGATTGGGCGAGAGGGGTGCCATAAAACCCTTCCCCTCTCGTAACCGGGCTCCCGAACCCAGATATGGTTATGACGGACTGGTTCCTTAACTTTTTCAAATCGAAACAGCGCGGCAAGCGCTTCGAAATACGGTTCCTTGGGTGTCGGACCTTCAAAACCCAAGTGGCGACTCTGTATTTTGCGAGCGCTTGCTTCCCCGCTCGCGCTCCCTCGCGTTTCGGAATCCGGAAGTTCCGAAGGGCACGCATGCCCACAGTGGCGACTCTGCTGGGGACCGAACCAATATTGGTCTATGTTTAGATTTTAATACACTTGAGGAACAATCCCACAAAAGTTTGTCAAAACGGTGAGCTTCGCGCTGCCGAAGGTTGGAATGGTGGTTTAACGGGACCTCGAGTCCGGCCAATCCGATCTGGGACTTTTCCGATTGTTCTCTCGTGTAGTTTCTTCTAAGCATTGAATAAATAAAGTGAGCCGAATTTGAAAGGGCATTTGCGAATTTGCGATTCTATTCGATTAATCGATTTCTTTAGCATTTTTCATATGCATCGATGTGGGATAAGCCTCGTTGGATCGTTTTGGCAATCCGACACGGTTTACCGGAGCTCGGGGACCCCGAATGACCAACAACCTTCGACGATGATGAGTCATTCTACCGTTTGACTGTTGCTCTGCGATTACGCGGGCAGCGGGAGGTATATCTTGGCTCTAGTCCGAGGAACCCGTTACGAGCCAAAACCAGCCTTTGCATATATAAAGCACTAGAACTCTCCAAACTAGGACAGGTACTTGCAGGGTAAGATCTACTTGCATCTAACCCCCATATATTGTCTACGTGTTACTGCTTTTCCTATCGCATGCACTGTACATACATACCGTTTTGCGTAGGGGCATGTTTAGGGCGGCTTCTAGGTTGTCTCTCTTTCGAGTCTGTTTTATGTTTATTAGGACGCTGCTAGGTCCGATGAAGAGTCATGCATCTTCGCGGTGCATGTTGTCAGATTTTCAAAAGTCCTGGGGTCAACAAGACTTTGGGAAATCGAAATTTTCTAAGTCCTTGGCCATTCCCGATTGAAGTCTCAAACAGAAAACAAGGAACGACGAATAGAATGCCGTGATGCTCACACCACCCTGGTTATCGTGCACAGCACGTACACCGCTCAGGCTATGGCACTGTGTTGCCTACGCCGCCCCGGTTAAGGTGTCACGTCATTCACCCCGAGTTACTCCAAGTTCAAAGTTGAAACTTCAAGAACGGAAAGGTCAGAGGCTTAGGCTATTTTTGACATCTCTTAGTATTATTCGACCCAAACGAGGATACACTCTCGAAAAGAAATTCGAGGATTTTAGCAGCGTCCGAACATCATGAGACAGACCCGTCTGTAGTCTTAGAGTCTAAGGGCGACACTAACGACGATGGCTGCATTATCACTTTAAAGTCTCTTGCTTAGAGTAAGGTTGCTGCAGGGCCCTTATCGAACCTTTTCTTACAGCAAAGCAAAGCAGAATTCTGAACCATTGCGCCGCCAAGGAAAGTATCGAGGCAGAAAGCCAAACCCACTTGGGAACGCCTGCATCAGAATTCCGTTCAAAGGCTAGTCAGGTTGCAAGCTCAGTCAGTCACAACGGAAGACTCTCCGGGTTCCCTTTTGGCCGCTTTACGATCAGGATCACCGTCAGTTCTCCAGGAAATTGAATCTCCGGCATCGCCAACCTCCCCGTCAAGTTCATCTGGGACCTCCATCATGGCAGATCATCCGCAACCACTGAGTCTCGAAACCATGCTCATGAACATCCAGAACAGCATCGCCACCATGCAGCAAAGGGGTGCTCAGACTGACGCGAACCTCACCAGGCTCAATGACCTTATCAACACTCGTCTTCCACCAGCTGCAGAAGTGGGAGGCGAGTTCGATGAGGACGACCATGCGGAACCAATCTTTGTTGAAGACCCTAACCATGCGGGGCGGATCATAATTCAGCCCAACCCGAGAGAGGCTCACCCGGAGGTTGCGAATCTGAATCTCGCTGTGGCAAGACCCGTTCTGGATCCTAACATGACTGCTCTTATGGCGAAGATCGTCAAGCTGGAGGAATCTGTGTCCAAGTCTGAAAAGATCAGCGCCGGGGGAATTGATTTGGATCGCCTCTGCTTGTATCCTAATGCTAAGCTCCCCGACAAGTTCAAAATGCCTGATCTCGCCAAGTTTGATGGAAGTGGCGACCCAAAGACTCACCTCTATGGCTACCATGCCGCCATGAAACTCTTGGCTGTTGAACCCGAAGCCATGTCCCAGCTCTTCCCTCAGACTCTCTCAGGACCTGCCTTTCACTGGTTTTTGTCGCTCGACACTGCTAAAAGGAGGACGTGGGAGGATATCGGTGCTGCGTTTATTTCGCAGTACAGTTACAACTCCCAGCTCAAAATGACAACCCGAGAGCTTGAGTCCACAAAAATGGAGGCTAAGGAATCCTTTGCGGATTTTGTCAAGAGATGGAGGACGAAGGCTGCTCAGATGACCGATCGCCCGAGTGAGAGAGATCAGCTTCGAATCATCTCTCGCAATCTTCAGCCTGATTACGCTAGGCATTTGGTTCTTGTCCAAGCCTCCTCGAACTTTGATACTTTCTTCGAATCTGGGTTGGCCATCGAGGATGCGCTACAAAGCGGGATTCTATCAAGAGGGGAGTCTTCTAACCCTTCGAAACCAAAGCCTCGGGTTTACTCAGGAAACACCAATGCGTTGTTTGGCAGTGGGACATCTTCCAACACAGCAACTAGCGGCACTAATGCTTCCTCTTCCAATACAACCAATCGCGTCGCTTAGATTAACCAGGTGCAAACCCCATAAAATAACCGGCCCCGCGGTCAGTCCCGCAGTTTCTCCGCGTTTGAAGCTCCACTGTCATCCGTCATGGAGAAGTTAATCCAGTCAGGGCATCTGAAGCCCCTTGACCCGACTCCTTTGCCTAAGAACCCTTCACCCAACTTCAAAGCTAACCTTTACTGTGCCTACCACCAAGGGGTTGGACATCTTACGGACTCCTGCTTCCGCCTCCGACATGCGATCCAGGATCTCATAGATGAAGGAACTCTCCATGCTCCACCTCCACCAACCCAAAAACCAAACATCCTTTCCAACTCCCTGCCAAAGCACAATGCTGCTCCTCGCATCAACCAAATATCCATCAGCTCCACTCATATCAACCCTAGCTCCACTATATTCAACCCCACTGACCATATAACCTCAACAAACCAACCCAGGCCGGTCATGCCTATCCCTTCTCAGCCCGAAGCCGAGATTTCCTACATCCATCTTGAAGAAGGACAGTCGTCTAATCCCGATGTGCCTCTCGCACGCCTGCAAAATGGAATGTTTGTGTTCAACGCCTCCATCAGCGAACTGTTTCACCAGTCCATTCCTGCCGTGCAGCTCAACTCTGCTTCTTCCTTGGACAGCCCGTATTTTGATGTGACGGATCCAAACTCCTCTCCGAATTTGATAAGCCGCTTTAGGTCTGCCATCCCTCCTCTACCGGAACAGCGGGTTGATATGCAAGCAGTAGGATGGGCTATCGCCGATAATGATGATTATGCAGCCCCCATAATCAATGAATGGACAGAGCTAGAGTTAGACGGTTTCCCCCAGAACCCCGAATATGTCCCGTTTAACCATGCTTGGTATGACGCCTGGATGGCTAATTATGAGGCAGGCATGCTTGACCCTTTGGATGGATTCTCTTTGAACATGCTTTTTCAACAGCCTGAGCCCGTTCTGCCTGAGGAGGAGTACTATTGGGATCCCGAGCCCGCGTGGCAGTTTCCATTAGAATTCGATCTTAATCCTCCTCAGGGATATGCTTTGCCCGATCACGAGATTCAATTCATAGAAGAAGGTTTCGTTCAGGAGGAAACTCGCGTCTTGGGGGAATGCTTTCTCCCTTCTACTCTTGACAGGCTGGTGGGCTCTGTAACCAACACTGAGTACGATCCTACATTCTACATCATTAGCGAGGAGCTCTCACGCCCCGCACCGCCTTATCCGACCGAGGAAGATCACAGCGTTATGGTTACGGACCTTGTTCCGCCAGCAGATCTCTGGGATGTTGATGATGTGGTTAATATCCAAGTTGGGTCCGAGGTTTGGACTGTCAACCGCTCTCTTGCCGATGGGGGACTCTGGGATGTCCCATTCATTGCTAACACGGAGCCCGTTGGGGAGGCTGTAGCTGTTAAGGAGCCAGATTTCTGGGAGTCGCTGCTGTGGAATGATTTAGCTCAAGACCTCGATCTAGGCATGGAAGCACCTGTAGCCCCACTGCCTTCTGACAAAGGAAAACGCAAATTGGGGGAAGTCCCTGCTGATCTTTGGGATGACCGTCAAGACCTTCAAGCGATACCCTCTTTAGAGAACGTTCACAACGTTACGAGGAGTGGACGAATTTTTCAGCCTTCTAATCTTCAGGCTGGGAGCTCGTCCAATCCTTCTAACAAAAGGAACGAACCTTCTACGTTCTCAAGGTCCGCACCGTTTGAGGCACCTCCTAGCTCCCCGAATGATGACATGATTCAGAGGCAGCTGGAGCGGATTCCTGCTGCTATATCACTTTGGGGACTAATCTGTTCCTCCCGTGAGCATCGTCAGAAGTTTTGCCATACTCTCTCTCGTCTTGAGATTCAACCTGATGTCACGCCTGAAGCTATGATATCCATAATTCTCCCGCCTACTTCGAAGCACACTGTGGTCTTCACCGACAAGGATCTACCGATTGAGGGGGTTGATCACAATCGCCCCTTGCACATCACTGTTAAGTGTAAGGGACTCTGGATTCCAACTGTTCTGATCGACAACGGATCGGCGATCAATGTTTGCCCGTTGAGAGTGGCTTACCGCTTGGGACTAGTCAAGAAAGACTTTGCACCTTCCAATCTGGCTGTTAAGGCATACGACAGCACTCGTCGCGTGGTCGAGGGCACTCTCGTGCTCAAACTTGACGCTGAGGGATTTGAGATGGATGTTGAGTTCCATGTGGTTGATATCCCCGCCACCTTCAATCTTCTACTGGGAAGGCCGTGGCTTCACCGATCTGACATCATGGCTGTACCGTCTACTCTTCACCAAAAGGTTATGTTGGGACTGCCTACTGGAACTTTGACTATTTGCGGGGACTCGGGCATTCGCCCGCTCAAGGAAGATGGCACACCTGTTTTGGGGATTGCACACGGCGAGGAAGACGTTGATCTCGGGGGTTTCTCTTTCGACACTTCTGGTTCGGTTTTGGCTATCAACGTGGATGGGGACTTCATCATAAGCTCTGTTGCTTTAGACATCATGAGGAGGATGTCCTATCTGCCTGGCCTTGGCCTTGGGATTCACCAACAAGGGATCCCGGAGTTCCCTGCCTTTCCTTCCTGCGAGGGCCGCTTTGGTCTGGGGTACTCTTCCTCTACCAAGGATGCCAAAAGAAGGAAATGCACGGGAAAACCTCGATCTCTCTATGGTGAACCCGACAGCTACTTTGTGCGCGAAGTGGGGAATGACGTCTACACCGGACAGCCTGAGCCTTTTATCGATTCAGTCACTGGGGATTTGCTGCCTGGGTTTGAGGTTTTTGCTGATGACACTTGGTCCTCTAGTGATGAAGAACCGGCAAGGGCGGAATTCAAAAGGAAGCTTAGCTAGCCTAAGCCGAAGACTGATTGGCTGATGTCTCTTGATCAAGGGAGCTTGGAGCAGCTATTTTATGAGTTCTCCCAGGTGGGTTTGGCCAAGGAAGCTGAAGAGGCCGAGGTGTTCATGCTCGGTTCCGACGATCTCAAGGATCCCCTCTCCCTCATCACAGAAGCAAAGGGTAGTCTTAAAAATTGCATTTTCAAACCACGCCTTACTTGCATTGATGATGTATCAGAGTCTGACACTGAGTCTGTTGAGTCCTCTGAGTCTAAGTCTAGCTCTGAGTCGGAGTTTGTGCCTCTTGGCCCTCCACGTCATGGCTTTTACTTTGAGTTTGATTCCCTTGTACTTGGCGACCCTGCAGGGTCTTATGAAATGAAGGAATCCTCTTCTGACTACTTGAATGATCTTTATATAAACTGTGTCGACCCCGACGATGAAGGGATAGATTTCGATGGGGACATTCCCAAGGAAATCCGTGCCCTCATCGAAAGGGAAGACGAAAGGCATGCTCAGCCGTTAAAAGAAGAAATAGTCTTAATAAACTTGAAAGACGAGAATGATCCCCGAATGGTTCAGGTGGGCTCCACTTTATCTCCAGAAGAACATCACGATTTCAAAGAGCTGCTCTCAGAATTCAGTGACATTTTCGCGTGGTCTCATCAAGACATGCCCGGCATCGACCCAGAAATAGTGGAGCATCGAATCCCTTTGCTACCAAATGCCAAACCTGTGAAGCAGAAGTTGAGGCGGATGAGGCCGGATTGGGTGCAGAGGATTAAGGAAGAAGTCACTAAGCAGATCGACGCCGGTTTTCTCATGGTTTCTCAATACCCTACGTGGGTTGCCAACATTGTTCCAGTTCCTAAAAAGAATGGACAAATTCGAGTGTGCGTGGACTTCAGGGATTTGAACAAGGCGAGCCCCAAGGACGATTTTCCCTTGCCTCATATCGATGTGCTGGTGGATAATATGGCAGGCCATGCCCTGCTTTCGTTCATGGATGGTTTCTCCGGATATAACCAGATTCTTATGGCGCCGGAAGACCGTGAGAAGACGACTTTCATCACCGAATGGGGGACTTATTGTTACTTGGTCATGCCGTTTGGTTTGAAAAATGCTGGTCCCACCTACCAGAGAGCCGCTACGACCATTCTGCACGACATGATGCACAAAGAGGTTGAGGTCTATGTAGACGACATGATTGCTAAGTCAAAAACTCGGGAAGGGCATGTTCCTGTACTGAGGAAGTTTTTCGAGAGGCTCCGGAAGTTCCGCATGCGTCTCAATCCACAGAAATGCACCTTCGGGGTCACGGCAGGTAAGATGCTCGGTTTCATGATCACTTCGCGAGGGATTGAGGTCGATCCATCCAAGATCAAAGCAGTGCTTGAAATGAAGCCACCAGAGACTGAAAAGGGAGTGCGGAGCTTTTTGGGGAAGGTTCAGTTCATCAGCGGATTCATCGCCAAGTTAACTCTGACTTGCGAGCCGATGTTTCGTTTACTCAAGAAGGACACCCCGTTCGTATGGTCGGACAGATGTCAGGCAGCCTTCGTGTCCATTCAGAACTATCTGCAAAACCCGCCTGTCTTAATGCCACCAGTGCCTGGAAAGCCCTTGATTCTATACTTATCTGTGAGTTCTACATCCATGGGATGCTTGCTAGCTCAAGAGGGTGACCAGGGAGTTGAGAAGGCCGTTTATTACTTGAGTAAGAAAATGGTTGGGTCTGAAGAGCGCTACACCGCCTTGGAGAAAACGTGTTGGGCTTTGGTTTGGGCCTCTAAGAAGTTGAGACACTACATGCTGGCTTACCCAGTGAAATTGATTTCTCGGATGGATCCCCTCAAGTATCTGTTTGAGAAACCGGCTCTCACTGGTAAGTTAGCACGCTGGTTGCTCCTTCTGGCAGAATTCGACCTCGAATACGTCACGAGGAAGTCGGTAAAGGGGCGAGCCATCGCTGAGTTTTTGGCTGATCACCCTGTGGATGGACCGGAAGATGCAGATTTCGTGTTCCCAGATGAGGAGGTGCTAACAGTTGTCTAGGATGTCTGGACTCTGTACTTCGATGGGGCAGCCAATCAGAAAGGATTTGGGATCGGGGTCTTGCTAATCGCCCCCGATGGTTCTCATATTCCGCTTGCATTCAAACTTAACTTCGATGTTACAAACAACCAAGCTGAATATGAGGCCTGTATCGTGGGTATGGAGGCTGCACTCACGCTCGGCGTTGAACGACTCGAAGTCATCGGGGACTCCAATCTCGTTGTATCTCAAGCCAATGGGGACTGGAAGGTGCGTGAAGAGGGGTTGAAACCTTATCATCAAGATTTGGAGGGGCTAATTCCTCGCTTTAACAAAGTGACTTTCACCCACATCACCCGTTTGAAGAATCAGTTTGCCGATGCCCTCGCAACCTTGGCTTCCATGGTCGAACTACCCTCCGGGGTCAAACTCTGCCCAGTCTTAATTGAACAACGGGACCGCCCCGCTTATCAATATGTCAACGCCATCGATGATGTCGATGATGGCCTACCCTGGTACCATGACATATGGAATTTCGTCGAGAATGGCACGTATCCGGCTGAGGCCTCCAAGAAGGATCAGACTGCGTTGCGAAGAATAGCCGCCCAGTACATCATTTGTGGGGGAAAGTTATATAGGAGGTCTCATTGCGGAATGCACAAGCTCTGTGTCAATGGGGCCGAGGCTATTAGGATCATGGAGGAGATCCACGAGGGGGTCTGTGGCCCACATATGAGCGGCGTCATGCTGGCTAGGAAAATCTTGCGCCAAGGCTATTTCTGGTCTACTATGGAATCTCAGTGTGTAGATTATGTGCGGCGATGTCACAAATGCCAAATTCATGCTAATCTAATGCATGTTCCACCCTCTAACCTATTTGGCATGGCTTCGCCTTGGCCTTTCTCTGTATGGGGTATCGACGTCATCGGCATGATTAGACCGTCTGCATCAAATGGCCATAGATTCATCCTCGTGGCGATAGATTATTTTACCAAATGGGTGGAGGCCGAATCTTATAAAAGCCTAACGGCAGTTCAAGTCGCTCACTTCATCAGGAAAAATATCATCTACCGATATGGGGTTCCGCAAGCGTTCGTATCAGACAACGGGAGTCATTTCAAAGGCAGGGTTCTAGAGCTCTTTGAAGAATTCAAAATCCAAGTCCATCACTCAACGATCTATCGTCCCCAAACGAACGGTGCGGTTGAAGCGGCCAACAAAAATGTCGAGACAATCATCAAGAAGTCTGCAGAGTCCGCCAGGGACTGGCACGAGCAACTGCCTTTAGCTCTTTGGGGTTACCGAACGTCGATTCGAACATCAACGGGGGCAACCCCCTATTCCTTGGTCTACGGGATGGAAGCAGTTCTCCCTATAGAGCTTAAGGTGCCGTCTTTGAGGATCACGGTAGAATCGGAACTCTCGGAATCTGAATGGCTCAGTGGGAGATTTGTTGAACTCATGCTTTTCGATGAAAGGAGGCTTCGGGCCCTGTATCATGTTCAGGGGTATCAGCGGAGGATTGCCCGGGCGTTCAACAAAAAAGTGAAGTCTAGAGACTTGGTCGAAGGGGACATGGTTACGAAAGAGATCCGGGCACCAGTTTTTGACCCCCGTGGCAAGTTTCGACCCAAGCGTTCCGGACCTTACATCATCAAGACCATCCTTTCTGGGGGAGCAGCTCAGCTCATTGATCTTGACGGCAACGAATTCAGCTCTTTGGTTAACCTGGATCAACTCAAACGATACTATCCCTGAGAGAAGCTCGTTGGGCCGAAAACCACAAGGGTGGGCGGTTCCAAGCAAAAATTAGAGCAAGCCTGCTAGACCGAAAACCTGAGAAGGCGGTTTAGGCAAAAATAAATAGGCATCAATCAAAGCTCGCTAGGCTGAAAACCCGAAGTGGCAGCACTAGGCAAAATTTAGAGCGCAAAAGGAGAGTTAAAATACTCGAGTGAACCTTGGCCTGAACTACGTGCTGACCTGATTCCCTGAAAAGGGATACGTAGGCAATCTCTCTGTGAGATTCGGTCACAATCTTTCAACTTGATCCACGGTTTCCCATTACCAGGAGTTGACTCGATACTTGGGTCACACGGCGGTTCAACACTTGGATCCAAAGGGGAAAACTCTCGAACTTTCATTTTTATTCAAATTATAACTTCTATTACACAGGCTGAGCAGTCTTAAAAAGATTAAAGCATAAAAACAGAACAAAGTGCTCGAGGCCTTAACAGGCTCACGGTTTATTCTAGATCATCAGGATTCGTCAGAGGTCAATTGTTGTTTTGCCTGCTTGTGATTTCCCTTCTTAGCCATGTTTGATATCGGTGCGTAAGTTCCGTACTAAAGTCTGGGTCAGCTCCTCCGAGTTGCCGCAGGCCCCAGTCGTGCTCATACCCTCTCAGATTCTGGGCAGTGAAAGCGGGGACTTGGAAATCTTCGGTCCCAGCTCGGTGGAGTCCTTGGCTCATTCCTAGTTGACGAAGGATGCGTCCGGGGATGTAGAATGTGAAAGCGGTCAGCCCAGCTATCACTACTCTCTCGAATCCTGCAGAACTCAGGGCCATGTCTGGAATGTTTAAAGCTTCATGCCGCCATATGATCTCGTTCGGCCGCATTTCTCTCATAAATGCGCACCATTGATTCACAGACATTTCCGGATAAATCATACCCCGCTGGTGCATTCGGCCGGGCAGGTGAGGCCAATTTGCTTCCGGTGCTGTGAGCAATCCCAATTTGTCAGATAACCAGAGCTGCATGAGTGGAAAAACAAGTAAGAAGTCACATAAAGCTTGAGAGAAAAGACAAGTAAGGAGCCTCGATATGGCCTTAGTTGAGAGATGAGGTAAAAGCAGAACGTGTGAAAGCCGGAAAAAGGAGAGCTGAGTGAGAATTAGGCTAACCTGCAGTAGTAATGGACTACCGCCGAACACGTCTGTTTGGCCGGAAGAAACCAAATCCAAACCTATGAGTGTCTCTGCTAGAACCAGTGGTACCACATTTCTCCGGGCACCCATTTGAGCGGCGACGCTCACCAGCATGGGGTTGACTTGCCCATTTGGAGATACCAGTAAATAAGCAGCCAGCACGCCAATTGCCAGGGCAAATCGACGTCGAGCCTGCGCGGCTATATTCTCTATGTCCCCTTCTGGCCCATACCACTCCATTAGGCGCATGATGTTGATTTGCCCTCCAGTTAGCAAACTTTCGGCCGCCCCTCTAGTAATATCAAGACTTGACTGTAATAGCTTTGGCATGCTCTTCCTATAAGGCGGCACGACAATCACGCTCGAGGCGACTCCTTGGAGGTATGCTTGGAATTCCTCCACGGTTGGGCACAGCTCGTTAATCCCAAACCTGAACACGTGAACCTCAGGGTCCCAGAATTGTAGGGCTGCCCTCAGAAACTCTGGACGGACCCTCACATTGCGAAGGAAGCGAAATGCGGCCAGCCCGTGAAATCGGAATGACAACCAATCTCCAGCAACAAAGGCCGCAAGCCAAGGGCTGATCAAGGCCGGAAGATTATTTGCCATTCTGCTTCTTTGTGGGACTTTCCAACTGTGGGAGAAATGCCTTTAATTTGCAGGATATTGGCCTCTTTATAGGCAGAATGCATAGAGTGTCGTCCCTTCACAGTACAAACCTCCATGCCATGTGGCGTTTTCTTCTTCAAAGTAAGGGCATCTCTGCACTGCCCCCCCCCTCTCTGAAGTACTCTGAACAGTTAAAGGTTGATGACAAGGCTTGGACGTCTAAATATCTAAGATGGTCAAATAAAGGTGGCCTGGCACGGCCCAACCATCGCGCGATGATATCAGTCCATCGCGCGACAGAGCATCATCCACACCATCGCGCGACATTCTCAAACCCTCGCGCGATGGTTCAGTCTGCATTTTGACAGATTTCACCAGCTACTGTCCAATTTTGGTCGCGTCCTGTTCCAAGGGTACTTTTGCAACTTTTGTGGTTCCGGCAAGTCAATATGAGCATATGCAACCATGTCCAAGCATCGGATTCGAGATATCACGTTTTACGGGGTTTTTGAACCCTCGGTGGCTCGTTTCAAGGCCAAATGTGTGTTTCGGAAGGTCGAAACTTGTGCCGGAGGGTCGTGTCCTTTTCTCTCAGGCCGTACAAGTCATGGTGACCTGTTGTGACTATACGGAGGTGTCGGTTTCAGTCCGGGACATAATAGAGTCTTGTTTCCCCATCTCGTGTCCCTTTTGTGTCCTTTGTAAGGTTTTTGGGCAGTTTTGTGTTTCGGGAGGTGTTTCTCGAATCCGTCGGCTCTCTTGAGTCATTTTGTGTATACATGACCTCACGAAAGTGTTCTTCTTCTCCAAGTTAGAATATTCTGGTTTTTGGCTTTTAAATGTCTAATATTTCGTATCCTCGTATCCTAACCGTATCCTGGGGTACATTTTCGTTTTTTCTCCGAGTCAATCATGTGTGTGCGTGTGTGTGCGTTTGTGAACAGTCTCGGTACATTATCAATGCAAGTGTGGTATTAGTGGCAAGCGTTTATTTATTCTAAGATCATTGCAAGAGTAAAATGAACTGGAAATGCAAATTTTATAGCTAATCCATATCTATCCATGTCGAAACAAGGAACACTACTGTGCATGCGGCGCTTCGGCCGGTCAAAGTCATCATGTCAGCTCGGGCACACTCGCCCATCAAATCAAAAAGGCGCGCAGGCCCCAAAAACATGTATCAAGTATCAACTAAGGCACTCCGGCCTTCCATCTATCTACGCGGGCACGCAGGCCCAAAAGCAAAAATCAAAGACGCGGAGAGGCAAATGAGGCTTCCTAGTAGCCCTCAGTCCTCCCCGAACCAGTCACCATCCCCGTCGTTGTCGTCGTCGTCGTCTCCCTCTCTAGGATCCTGTCTAAAGCCAGGGTCATCGGCTGAATCGTCTGAACCACTGCTGTCAGGCGCCTCCTCGTCCTCCTCTTCTTCTTCTCCTTCCTCTTCCTCTTCTTCCTCGGAATCCTCGGGCAGGATCAGCCGCTTCTTGCGGACCGGCTCATCTTGCGAGGGCCTCTGGCGCATTTTCAATTGATACCTCTCCTCTGCGCGCGCCACGGCCTCTCGGGCCGCCTCCTCGCTCGCGACGGGTGGCTGTACGCCCCGCGTCTGTGGTCTAGTAGTAGGTGGAGGAGCGGGAGTCCTGCTTGCCAGCTTTTTCTGCGGAGGCTCTCTTGCGCTCTTCCTCCCAGGAGCCGCCTGTCCCTGTGTCTGCATTGTAGAAATTTTGCACATTTAGTATACATTCTATATGTTGTATGTTTGCAAGCAGGTACAATCTATTTCAAAGTGGACGGCAATTAAAGTACGCTATGTATCGAGCAAAGCATGCATGTGTCAAGTATCGAATGCAGGAATGTATCGTTTTTCTGAAGGGTATATACCTGAGATCTCTGAGCTGCCGGTGATGGATAGCGCAAGTCCAAAGGCAGGCCACTTGCCGCCCGCCTTATCACGTTCTCTAGAGCAAGCATGCGCCGAATGGCCTCGTTCGCCCACTCACTGGGCACCTGCAAGAATATCTTGAGCATAAGTAATGGAGCAACATCTCAAGGCTTTATGGAAGTACAATAATGAAGGGTACGATGCCTTACCGACACGGTGACGGGCGCTGGCTCAACTCTGGCAGGAACAAGGTGCAACTCGGCCGGATTGCCCTGAGAATCCACCACGGCTATACGCCATGTCAACTCTGGTGGCCCACCTCTCACAGGTCCACTCGGACCCCGCCTCGCGCGACTCTCGCCACTGCTCTGCCTCGCAGCGACGGCCCTCCTCTCCTCAGCAGCTCCCCGGGCCTGACTCCGGACCTCCCTGAACTCTCGTACTCTCAACGGCCCCGCCAAGCGCTCTCTCTGGTAAATCGCATAGTCCATGCCGGGACGCAGATAGCGCGTCAAGTCAGTGTCGGGCCGTGTGAAGATCTCTAGCTCGGCCAACGTGTACTCCCCTATGTGTGAGGCCCGTGGTGGAAGCGGTCCGGGCACCTGGAACCCTGCATGGCCAAGCGACTGGCGTGTCACTCGGTCACCCAAGTACCACTGCCAACCAAAGGCTGACTCCAGCAGCACTCTGCTCGCCGTCACGACCCTGCTCCTGGCCAAGTACTCAGGCTCTGACTCTGCCACTTTCCAAGGATCCCACTCTACCTGTGCAAGCAAGCAACGCAAATGTCGGTCAGCGACAGCATTAAAGCAATAAAAGGGACGCTTATTTAAATTTGATGAAGTCGTGACATACCTGTGAGGGTCGGAGCTCGTCTAGGTATACCCTGAAGCCGTTCAGGTCGCCTCGCCCTCTTTTCTCTCCCATATTCTTCTTGCTCCAGATATGAGCACGTGGGAGGATCCCCAGGTCCAGGCTCTTTGTCACTGGACGACACATGTTCAGAACTTCGTAGGCCCAGAGCTGCACAGTTATCGAGGTTCAAATCATTAGTATAATGCAGGAGTATATCTAAGCAGTTTATGTATCCAAACAGATAAGTACATAATGGAAAATGTGCTTTACTCAATGATGATCATACCTCCCAAATCCGCCAGTATCCAGCTGTGCTCATCTCGGTCCTCGACGAGTCCCCCATGAAACCATAGGCCGCACCAAGCGCAGCTCCTCCCCAGTCAAAGCGTGAGGCCGTCCTCAGATCCCTCAGTGCAGGCAAGTACGATAGGTGGACCTTGCTGCGCCTGTTCGGATATAGGGTGGCACCAAAAAGGTACAACAGGTACGCCCGGGCCATCTGCTCCGCATCTTGCTCCGTCGCCACCTCCTTTGCAAGGTACCGGGTAAACTGGCCACATCTCGCCATCCCCTCCTCAACCTTGGGCACCTCTCCCAAGAACCACTCCAGGGCCGCCTCGTCCTCCTGAATGCCCGAGTCAAACGGGATGGGGTCACCTCCAACCCTCAAACCGATAAGCGCCGCGAAGTCAGTAGGCGTCACTGTCATCTCCCCGAGCGGTAGGTGGAAAGTATTGGTGGTATCTCTCCATCTCTCTGCAAGTGCAACCAAGACCGCATGGTCATTCCTGGCCCGAGTCAGGGTCTGTATGAACTCCCCAAAACCTGCCATATCCACCAACTGCCTCACCCTCTCCGGCAAACCCTGGTACAACGTCAAGGAGCTACAGGCGCCCCCGAAACCTCGAATATCCCTCTGTCTCGCTCTATCCTGCATTAGATACGGAAACAAGCAACAGAGGATATATCAGCATGCAAAGCTTTCATTCTCAAGTTCTAGGTAATCAATACAACTTGGCAGTGGATGGTTGGTTCAAGTTATTATGTTTCATGCATGGCGTTCGATGTGAAGCTATAGTCTCACTATTCTTATCTACTTCAAAGGGTTGCGCTATGTTTCTCAGTTTTCGAGCACATGCATTGTATTGAAATGACTATCACAAAAGTAAATGAGGGATTTTCAGAAATTTACCTCAGCCCAGCTGCTAGAAATGTGGGTATCGGGATCTCTCAGATCGAGCTCGGGGTCGTACTCCGCTTGCCGTGGCTTGTATGCCGCAAATCCGGACGGTACGAACAGATGTGGCACTGGTGACTTGTACCCCTCTGCTGAAAACGGAGCACGAGTCAAGCTCTCTGCCTCTGACACTGCGGTCACTCTGGGACCCTCCCCCCTCGCTCCAACCCGCTCCTCGGTCTCCGCGTCCCTCAAAACCTCCTCCTCACCGGCCCTCGCCCTCTCGGCCCTCGCCGTAGCCTCTGAAGCGGCTATCTCCCACTCTCGCTCCTCTCGAGCCTCCAAAACGGCGGCCCCAATCATGGGATCCTCCTCAAGCAGCCGGGCTAGCCTCTCGTCACTCAGGAACTCTGCAAGATCCTGTCTTGTGATCGGCCTGTGGCCTGACGACGTGGCCCCCGGCCGAAACAGTACCTCCTCCAGTGGAACCTCCGTGGCTTCCTCTTCCTCGCTCGCCACGCCCTTACCCTTCGCCGGATCCCTTGGCGGAGTCTCGCTTGGCTCGGCACCACCATCCTCGGCACCTCCACTGCCTACACCCTCGGAACTGCTACCAACCACCACCGAACCACTCACGGCCTCGCTCGGGTCCAATTGCACGACCCCAGCCCCCTCGGTCCCGATCTCAACCATCACGTGACGGTCTGACTGCGTCGCGCGACGATTCTCGCCGCCAACCGCCTCTTGCTCGTGGCTCCGTATGCCATCACCGCCGCCCGCTACCTCTGCACTGGTGTCTACAACAACCCCCGTCGCCGGCCGATCCTCTGTTTCGACCACCATTGGTCTTCCCTCATCCTCCGGACGATCAACTACTTCCTCACTGCCCCGAGTAACGTCGTGATCAGCCATGGTTGATGATACGCACGTGGGTTTGCTTGGTTTTGGGACGAAATCAAGGGTTGGAGAGGAAGAGTTTGGGAGAGAATAGTGTTGGAGGGAGTTCGAAACTGCTGTGAGCGGTTTTCGAACGTCCCCGTCGGTTGTATGGAAGAAGGCAGGTCCGGGCCGGGTCTGGGCTCTTAACAGATCCGGGCCTAAACAAGGAACCCTCGCGCGATGGTATTACTATGTCGCGCGATGTTTTGGTTGGGCCTCCCGGCCCAATGCAACTTCTGGATAGGCCCAATCATGCTCATCCACCCTTAAGAGCCCATAGGTTCTCACTTAGGCGCTGCAACAATTTCGAAGTTTATTGTGAGTCAATATCTTTTAAACCCGACACACGTTTATATATCCCCAGCAGTGGTCCGTCCAACTTTCAATCAGCGACGATCCATCCGTCCAACGTTCAATCAGCGACAATCTATCCGTCCAACGTTCAATCAGCGACGATCTATCCGTCCAACGTTCAATCAGCGACGATCTATCCGTCCAACGTTCAATCAGCGACGATCCATCCGTCCGACTATCAATCAGCGACGATCTATCCGTCCGACTATCAATCAGCGACGATTCATCCGTCCGACTTCCAATCAGCGACGATCTATCCGTCCAACGTTCAATCAGCGACGATCTATCCGTCCAATGTTCAATCAGCGACGATCCATCCGTCCAACTATCAATCAGCGACGATCCATCCGTCCAACTTTCAATCAGCGACGATCCATCCGTCCAACTTTCAATCAGCGACGATCCATCCGTCCAACTTTCAATCAGCGTCCAACTTTCAATCAGCGACGATCCATCCGTCCAACTTTCAACCAGCGACGATCCATCCGTCCAACTTTCAATCAGCGACGATCCATCCGTCCAACTTTCAATCAGCGACGATCCATCCGTCCAACTTTCAATCAGCGACGATCTATCCGTCCAAATTCGGATCAGCAATCAATCTGCTCACCGATCCGTTGGTGCACGGTATTTGTATATACTTGCTAACACTTTTCGTTTACATCGGCTTTTGGGTGGATTGGATGGGTGTCTAGAAATCTTTGACGTTACCCGTACCAGCCAATGGTGCTTCGCGTGCCGTCAAAGAGGGACTACTGTAGACACCCCAATCTGACTTCCCGATCGTTTTACTTTCTTCTTCGGTTTCTTGATTCCCCGATGATGAGTCAGGTCGAAACAGTCCCGAGAACTTGGAATGGCTTGAGTTTGGCATGTGAGGAACCCATCCTTAGCCTTAAAACCTTAAATCAGAACCTGAACCTTGGGTTTGAATGTCGCGCGACATATTGGAACCCTCGCGCGATGGTTCATTTGCCAGGTGGTGGTCAAAGTCAAAGCTTTGACCATTGACCATCGCGGGGTTGGCTGGACCCTCGCGCGATGGTCTCACTTCATCGCGCGATGGTCAACACCTGTCATTTTCACCCAGATTGCGTGTTGGTCAGGGGGCTACAGACCCACGTGACCCCGTTTTCTCGGCTGAACAGCGTTCTGGGGGGGGCTCCCCTTGCACCACCTCACCCCCCATTCTCCCATCACCTTTGTCACCCACTCCTCCACCAAGCATTTGTAACCAGCATTGTTGGCTGGTTACAAGGGCTTGGTTAGCCATCCACTAACCCCCTTCTCCTATAAATACCCCCCCATGCTTCCTTGCAAAGGGTTACAAAAAAAACTCCCTAAGAAAGAAGGAAAAAAGCTCAAGCACAAATACCTCACACAATTCAAACCCACATAGTCACCCTCCAAATCTCACCATCTCATCATTCAAGCCATTTCCAAGGCACTCAAAGCAAAGGTATAATATCTTTCTGCTCACTGTTCGAACCCCTGAGGGGGGCTGGCAGGGTCAAGGCTGGTAATTGATACCAGTTCTGGCCCTAAAGCTGGCAGAGTTTCAAGAGTCTGTTGGCTGGGAAACCCTCGCGCGATGGTCCCGTTTCCTCGCGCGACGATTCTGTCTGCGTGAGAATGGACCACGTGGGGAAGGGACCCTGGTCTTTACGTTTATTATTGTGCATATAGCTCTTTTAAAAGTCTTTAAAGGAGATTTAGCTCACTGCTTTGCTGTTTTGCATGTTGAAAATCACTATTAGGCTTAGTTTATAGCACTTCTTGGTTTGGAATGCTTTTGGGATGCTCCTGAACATGTCTCAGAGCCCTAAGTATGCAAAGCAATTCCTGGAAATCCAGTCAGAACAATCGCGCGGCTGTCTCATACTGTCGCGCGATGGTTCTCTCTCTCCCAGGGAATGCCCTTGCATGAGCAGCTTGGCCTTGGCCTTCGTTTAGACACCCCCACTGTTTAGGGGTTGCTTTTTCATAATATTTCTATCTGTTGGCTGTAATATTGTTTACTTTCAAGTACCCATAAACTGCTTGGTTTGCACCTGGGTGAGCACTGGTCCTTCCAGAGCCCAGAAGGGAATGAAATTCAAACCATTGGTGAAACATGAACACTCGCGCGAGTGTATGGGAATGTCGCGCGACGGTTTGCTTGCATGCGGATGAACTCACGCATGCAAGCTGGCTGTTTCTTCGTGCCAAAATCATACACAGCGCTATCTTGATGTATGATCGATGCTTTTGAACTTCGTTCCATTTATTACTTGTCATCTTACTAATCCATGCCATATCTTATCACATCCTGCAAACTGTTACAGTTTTAATCCCCGATTAACTGTTCCCCCGCCCTAATTGGCTAAAAACTGATTAATGAAACAGAATCGCAAAACAAACATTTTCGCAAATGCCTAAGTAGAGACCGATCTCCGGATTGGGCGAGAGGGGTGCCATAAAACCCTTCCCCTCTCGTAACCGGGCTCCCGAACCCAGATATGGTTATGACGGACTGGTTCCTTAACTTTTTCAAATCGAAACAGCGCGGCAAGCGCTTCGAAATACGGTTCCTTGGGTGTCGGACCTTCAAAACCCAAGTGGCGACTCTGTATTTTGCGAGCGCTTGCTTCCCCGCTCGCGCTCCCTCGCGTTTCGGAATCCGGAAGTTCCGAAGGGCACGCATGCCCACAGTATGAACTCCCCGAAGCCTGCCTCATCTACCAACTGCCTCACCCTCTCAGGCAAACTCTGGTACAACACCAGAGAGCTACACGCACCCTCGAAGCCTCGAATATCTCTCTGCCTCGCTCTATCCTGCATCATACATTGGAACAAGCAATAGGAAACAAATCAACATACAAAACTTTCGTTTTCAAGTTCTAGGTAATCAATGCAGCCCGACAACAGATGGTTGGTTCAAGTTATCATGTTTCATGCGTGACATTCAATATGAAGCTATGGTTTTGCCATTTGAGTCTACTTCAAGGATTATCTTACATCTTTCGATATTCGAATACAGACATTGTATTTTAAATTGCGATTGCAAACGGAAAAGGGGGATCTTCGGAAGTTTTCCTCAGACCAGTTGCTTGAAATATGGGTCTCAGGGTCTCTCAGGACAAGCTCAATGTCGTACTCCGCCTACCGTGGCCTGTATGCTGCAAGACCCGATAGTACAAACAAGTGTGGAACAAGTGGCTTGTACCCCTCTGCTGAAAACGGAGCACGAGTCAAACTCTCCACCTCAGACACCGCTGTCACCCTAGGCCCATGTACCCTGGCTCCAATCCTTTCCTCGGTCTCTGCGTCCCTCAGAGCCTCCTCCTCAGCGGCTCTCGCCCTCTCGGCCCTCGCCGCGACCTCTGAGGCGGCTATCACCCGCTCTCGCTCCTCTCGAGCCTCCAAAACAGCAGCCCCAATCATGGGATCCTCCTCGAGGAGCCGGGCTAGTCTCTCCTCGCTCATAAACTCTGCAAGATCCTGTCTCGTGATCAGTCTGTGGCCCGACAATGTCGCTACTGGCCGAAACAGTACATCCTCCTCAGGAACCTCTGTGGCACCCTCCTCCTCGCTCACCACGCCCTTGCCTTTCGCCGGATCCCTCGACGGAATCTCACTCGGCCCAGCATCCCTACCATCGGCACCTTTGCTGCCCGCACCCTCGGAACTACCACCAACTAGCACCGAGCCACTCACGGTCTCGCTCGGGTCCAGTTGCTCGACTCCAGCCCTCACGGCCCCGACCTCCTCCGTCGTGCGACGATCTGACTCCGTCGCGCGATGCTCGACGCCACCACTAACCTCCTGCATGCGGCCCTGTTCGCCATCGCCGCCGCCCATTACCTCTACACTGGTATCTGCGACAGCCCCCACTGGCGGCTGATCCCCTGTTTCAACCTCCATTGGTCCCCCCTCGTCCTCCGGACGATCAACTACTTCTCCACTACCCCCGTTGACGCCATGGTCCGCCATGAGTGTTGGTACGCGTATGGATTTCATGGTTTTGGAATAAAATCAAGGGTTTGGAAGAGGAGTTTGAGAGAGAATAAAGTTAGGGGGAGTTTGAAACTGCTGTGAGCGGTTTCAGAACATCCCCGTTGATTAAAAGGAAGAAGGCAGCCATGGGCTGGGTCTGGGCTTGTTTCAGACCCAAACCCTAACTAGAAACCATTGCGCGATGGTGTGGCGTCCTCGCGCGATGGTCCAAATTGGGCCGTTGACCAGGTTCAGCCTCTGGTTCAGGCCCGATCTTATGTATCGCCTTAATAATGGCCCAAGAGTCTTACTCAGGCCTTGCAATTGATTTTAGGATCCCTTCGAGATGTCCTTTATATCCCCAGCGACGATCCATCTGTCCAAATTCAAATCAGCGACGATCCATCCGTCCAAACTCAAATCAGTGACGATCCATCCGTCCAATTTCAAATCAACGACGATCCATCCGTCCAAAATCAACTCAGCGACGATCCATCCGTCCAAATTCAAATCAGCGACGATCCATCCGTCCAAATTCAACTCAATGACGATCCATCCATCCAAATTAACCTTAGCGACGATCCATTCGTCCAAATTCAAATCAGCGACGATCCATCCGTCCAAATTCAAATCAGCGGCGATCCATCCGTCCAATTTCAAATCAGCGGCGATCCATCCGTCCAAATTCAAATCAGCGACGATCCATCCGTCCAAATTCAACTCAACGACGATCCATCTGTCCAAATTCAACTCAGCGACGATCCATCCGTCCAATTTCAAATCAGCGACGATCCATCTGTCCGAATTCAAAACAGCGATCGATCTGCTATTCGATCCCTTGGTGCACGGTATTTGTATATACTTGCTTGCATTTTTTGTTTGATCGGCTTTTGGGTAAATTGGATGGGTGTCTAGAAATCTTTGACGTTACCCGTACCAGCCAATGGTGCTCCGCGTGCCGTCAAAGAGGGACTACCGTAGACACCCCAATTTGATTTCCTGATCGTTTTACTTCGTTTTTCGGTTGTTTGTTTCCCCGATGATGATTCAGGTCGAAAACAGTTTTGAGAGAATGAAATGGCTTGAGCTTGGTGTGTATGGAACCCATCTTTAACCCTAAAGACCCTTCAAATCAAACCCTGACCTCAGTTTTGACAATTGTGCGACCCACTGGATCCCTCGCGCGATGCTTTACTTGCCAGGTGGTGGTCAAAGTCAAAGTTTTGACTGTTGACCTTCGCGGGGCTAGTTGAACACGCGCGCGATGGTACCTGTCCCTCGCGCGATGGTCAACACCTGTCATTTTCACCTTTTTCCAGCTGGATTGCGTGATGATCAGGGGTCTATGGGCCTGTGTAACCCCGTTTCGTCTACTGAACAGCGTTCTGCAGGGTTACCCTTGCACCACCTCTCCCCCCACTCTCCCATCACCTTTGGCACCCCACTTCTCCACCAAGTAATTACAACCAGCCTTATTGGCTAGTTGCATTGCCTTGCTTAGCCACCAACCAACACTTCTTTCTATAAGTACCCCCCAAGATCCATTTTTCAAAGGGTTACCAAAATTTTCAAAGAAGAAGAAGGAAATACAAGCCCAAACACTTCATACCTCACCCATCCTCACACAATCACTGTCCAAGCCACACCACCTCATTCAAGCCATTTTCAGGACACTCAAACAAAGGTATAATACATTTCTGTTTACTGTTTAGACCCCTGAAGGGGGCCGGCAGGGCCAAGGCTGGTAACAATACCAGTTCTGGTCCTAAAGCCAGCAAAGTTACAAGTTACCATGGACAAGCACTCCCACGCGTGAGGTACCCTTTGCATCGCGCGACTGTTCTAGTCAGCACGATATGGTTCTCATGGAGATGGGATCCTTGTCCTTGTTCATTTACAATCTTATGCTTTCCTATGAAGAATATTTAGGATGTTTCACTGTTATGCATGTTAAAATCCGTAGATTAGCTTGTTTTTCTTTATTCCTTTACTTGCTTTGGAATGCCCCTGGGTTGCTTCTGAATATGTTTCAGAGCCCAGGCATGCAAAGCAATTCCTGGAAGTCCAGTCAAGACACGCACGCGATGCACTAACTCCATCGCGCGATGGTCATCCTGTTTCCAGTGGTTGCCCTTGCATCAACAGTTAATATCCAGGCCTTCGCTTTAACATCCCCACTGTTTAGGAATTGCGTCTTATTTCTGTTAAGTGCTGTTTGTAATAATCATCTACTTTCAGCACACATAAACTGCTTGGTTTGTCCTGGGTGTGCACTGGTCCATTTCAGAGCCGAGAAGGAGATAAAATCTAACCTGTTGGTATGATGGCAACACTCGCGCGTTGGATTGGGATTATCGCGAGACGGTTGAACTTGCATGTGTGAACTTCCATGCATGCAAGCTAGCCGTTGTTCATGATAAACTCAAGCCAAGGCACTGTTTTGGCATCTGATATCAGTATTAGGTTTTATCTCATTTATTTCTTGTCATTTCCTCTATCCATGCTATTATCTATCACATTCTGCAAAATGTTACAGTTTTAACCCCGATTAACTGTTCCCCCGCCCTAATTGGCCAAAATTGATTAATAAAACAGAATCGCAAACAAAACATCTTTCGCAAATGCCTTAGTAGAGACCGATCTCTGGATTGGGCGAGAGGGGTGCCATAAAACCCTTCCCCTCTCGTAACCTGGATCCCGAACCCAGATATGGTTATGACAGACTGGTTCCTTAACTCTTTCAAATCAAACAGCGCGACGAGTGCTTTGAAATACGGTTCCTTGGGTGTCGGACCTTCAAACCCGAGTGGCGACTCTGTATTTTCGCGAGCACTCGTCGTCCAGCTTCAAAAGTGCTCCCGCGAACCGGCATATTCTCTTCGGGAAGGGAACAGAATCCTTTCCCGAAAAGAAGAGGGCACGCATGCCCACACTCTATCTTTGTTTCTATCGGTTTGACTCCAACAAGCTCAATAGGATCAAACAAATCCTTGGAGTAGAGCATATCTTCCATCCTCGGTATTCAAATCGCATAATTGGTTGCCGTCAACATGATCATCGAGCTCAAACTCACATCCGTCAGCACCCCTCACAGCAAGATACCTGTAGTGCACCGAATCTAACGGTTCGAGTCCGTTGAGGAGCAAGCCGAGGCCAAGCTCGGCTACATGCAAGGTTACGACACGCATGGCTTAATCAAGCTTGGCAACTTTCCTAAAGAAGTAAGCCCTCAGCCGCGGCTGCCTTTAAGTGGACTCTTTAGGTTCGGCCACCCTTTGCATGGCGGCTCTGTAGAATTTTTCATCTCGTGTCGTTCGCCAGAGTCGGCGAAGACATGGGCTCGGCCACCTTTTCAGTCATGTGCTCTTCACGTGACAAAAACGGTTGTGCCAGAAGATAATGATGAGCGCACATGGGAGGTGCCAGCTCACGCCAAAACGGTTACCAGATCTATTCTGTGAGGTCACAATGACGTCATCTGGCTCGTGCAAGGCACATGACGGTACTTGGAGAGCAAGTCGAGGAGAATCTATAAATACTAAAGGATGACTACTTTGAGAGGTACACACACTACGCTATCAAAAAAACCCTAGTCTCTTACTCGATTCTCGATTCTTCGCACATACTGATCCTCGCGCCGGAGGGCCTTACCGGGCAACCCTGGCCAGGTCTTAGTCGTGCGTTCACTGTGCAGGGCTAGGCAAGAAGATCAGGAAACCCACGAGCCAACGGAGGAGGACTGCAGATCAAAGAACCACGGGCCACACAATTGGTGAACCCGACGTGAAACTAAACTTCTGATCAAAACGGCTCGAACCTCCTTCAACCCACCCTCCTCCTCTCCACAACAACCACAGCTTCGATCACCATGGGCGGAGATCTCGCAGACGTCACCGTCTCAAGGGCCAAAGACGCCAATGGAAACATAATCCTCCCACCATTCCCGGAGAGGCACATGTCCATTTCACTTCCCCCCAGTTTAGGCCTCTCCCCAGTGGCAGACGACGTAACAACGGCCTACATCTGCTTGTTACAGCATCGCGACGAAGATAGGGACAACGAGCTGGCAGCTCTGAGAGCGAAAGTCGCCCAAATGAAACAACTGATACAACTCCTGCCACATCTAGATCTGCGGAAGGCGACGAAAGCAAACACCACCCCCACCACCACCACAAAAATGTCCTCACGAAATCGGCCACCACAGCTCCGTCAAAGACCACCTTGGCATCCCTTCAGACCCAGGTGATGCAAAGGAGATAATACTTTACAAGCGACCCACAACATCCGGAACACACCGCTCAAAGAGCAACCACGATCGAACCAATACTAGAGACATTGAGTCGTTCACAAGCACATACTCGACTGGTCGCGCGGAGGTCTCTCGCACAACGGTTTCTCACCGTAGCCGAGATTCCGTGGAGACCAGACGCCATGTATCTGAATGTCTCGGAGAAATCCCGGCAGAAAATTTCGACAATAACAACCAGGCTCGACGGAACCAAAAAGGCGTACAAATTGAAGAACCGAACAACGAAACCAAATCCCGAAGGGACGGAGGGAGGTTTGTTGACGGTCCAAATCGGACGACAGCAAATTTACGAGACAAGCTCCGACATCGAAACCATGAAAAATCCCCGGACAGAGACTCCAAGAGAACAAAGACGGATGGGCACGGCAAGCCACCGCGCCCTGGTTTTGAGCGGCAGCTGAAGGACCTCGGCATTTCTCCCTTCACGACCCACATAATCAACATGACGGCCGAACCCAACTTCCACCTACCGAAGTTTACAAAATTTGATCCTATCATTTGCGAAGCGTACACCCACCTGATTCACTTCCGTCAAACCATTGAGCTATGCACCACGAAAGACGAAATCAAATGCAAAGCATTCCCGTCCAGCCTCGGCTCCCTTGGACTCCAGTGGTTCAATAAATTGCCCGCTGCATCCATACGGAACCTAGCCGACCTCGAACGCGCTTTCAACATCCGTTTCATCACAAGCAACAGGACGACCAAGGAACATGAGTCATTGTCCCAAATGCAGAAACTTCCATCCGAAACTCTCCGTCAGTACACCGAACGATATTGGCAACTGTTCAACGAAATTCCTGGAATCGACGAGTACTGGGTCGCAAGAACCTTCAAAAATGGCTTGGAAATCAACAGCAAAATTCTGGATGAACTTGCTATTCGACCACCTCATGGGATGGGTGAGTTGATGCGCATCATGGAACGTTTCTGGGCTCTTGAAGAATTTTACGCAGACCGTGCGGCTCAAGGGCTAACGAACTCAACTACAAGCTTCCCAACAGTCACATCTCAGCTGCCAGCACCAGTCACAACGCAGCAGCCTCAGCCAAAGAAACTTGTCCACAACATCAAGGAAGGAAAAAAGCGCCAGCCGAAATCACACGACTATGTGGCCAAGACCACATACTTCAAAGAACCCATCTGGTTTTTTTTGAAGGAGATCATGAGGCAACCTTAGTTCGAATGGCCAACGGAAAAGCTGGGCACAGACAATGGTCAAGCAGATCAAAACTCACGAAAAAAGTGCTCGTACCACAACGAGCTCGGTCATTACACAACCGCATGCGCACCTTACAAAGCACTATTGGAGCGTTTGGCAGCGCAAGGCCATCTCGATCAGTACATCGATCAAACCAAGACACCCACCCAAATGAACCGCGGCCGACGATACACGTTATCCACGGCCCCGTAACAAAGGAATTTGAATCAAATCTTCAGGCCGACCTCAGTCGCGCATCAACTTCCAAGCAGGTACTCGCGGTAGGACCTGGATCCAAACGTCCATGACCAGAAGAGCTACCCAAATGGACAATTACCTTTACCGAGCGCGATCTTGAACGTGTGCAAACACCACACTCCGACGCCCTCGTCGTAACCGTCCAAATCAGAGTACATGACGTCAAACGCATTCTAATCGATCAGGGAAGCTCGGCGGAGGTCATGTACTATGACTTATTCAAAAAGCTTGATCCCCCAGAAACAGCTTTGCAACCCGCCGAAGTACCCCTCATCGGATTCAACGGAGCACCCGTTTGGCCACTTGGTCTAATCTTCCTACCAGTCGTCGTTGGCTCGAAAACATTGAGCGTCGAGTTCATCGTCGTCAACGTACTTAGCCCATACAACACAATTCTCGGCCGAACCTAGCTACACGGTGTAGGGGGATGAAAACAATTGACGCTTCGGGTCAACTGGATTGCAACGGCTTATTCGTGCCTCTTCACCGGAACCCTAGCTCGACGTCTGAACCCTAATCTGCAAAATAGACAGGGGGTGAGTGCACCTTTGCCTCTCGTGGCAAAGGCCCTCCGATGCCTTTGTTAGTATCACGTACTAGAAAACTCAGCCCTAATTATCAGTAGGAAAGCAATAATAATGCAACGTATTGCGTACCTCTCACCTCTAGGTTTTCCTCATATTTATAGATTTATGGATGCTTGCTGTCCAAGCATCCTTATTGCCATAGGATTCCTAACTCGTATAGGAAACCCAGGATATCAAGGAGTCTCGTTTCCTTTATCAGTTTATGGGAAAGAGTCCTTTTAGGATTCTTTTCCTTTAAGAGCCGAACATCCCATACTCGTTGGGTATCTTTCTCAGATCCTATATTCTTGGGATCTTTATCCCTATAAGAGACATGACTATTCTGGAATCTTCCAGAGTATTCTCTCTGCTCCTACTCTCGATTGGAGTTCCATCTTTGTTCGGCCGTCTCATAGCCGAACAGACGGCTTGGACCAGTTACCTCACATGTAACTGGTCCTTGAGCCCGTACAACCTTCCTGGACCACTGACTTCTCATGTCACTGGTCCATATTGCCGAACACTTGTTTAGCATGATGACTGTCCTGTCTATATTCAAACTATGGTCCCACGTACCATTTATTCGGATATCGATTGCATTGCTTTCAACCCGTGATCACTCGTATTACGTGCAAGGTTCTTTACATCATCTGTTCGGCTGTATCATAACCGAACAGTCTATTTATAGCCATGACTTCTCATATCACTGGTCCATATCGCTGTTCACCGAACTGCTCGGCGATAAGTCCAGTCGTATTTACCACGTGTTCCCAAACATCACGTGTTTGGTAACTAAATGTATCTGCTTGAGAATACCTCCCTACAATTGCTCCCCAGCTTCATGTATTTACCACTGTTCGGGGGTAATATATGACGCTTAGAAACAGAATTCTATCTAGACCAAACTCTTTTGATCCCGTGCAGTCATAATTTCAATACTTCATTGATGCCTTTTGGCGCCTATGTCATTATACCATTTCGGGGTAAACGACTCCACGTGGCACGTTTTCGTATGCCTAGCATTAACTTCGAACTGACGTTCTATGAAACGGCGTCAGAACGGTTTCTGCTTTCCGTTACTTTTTCCTGTAACGGTGTGAGAGGAGACGTTTCGTCTCCGTCTCTCACCCTTAAACCCCTGAAAGGGCTCCGTCTGGTCTTTTACCCAGAACTCGAACTTTCAGTCTCCCTAAAAACCAGGCGAAAGCATCCCGCTATCTGCCATTGCCGCCATCTGCAAATTCGATTGCACTCCAAGAATTCATCACGGTATCGTTTGTAAGACTCTCGTTCCAACTCCATTTCTTCTGCTTAGGTTTTCATCTGAGATTTCATTCTCAGATTGTGGTCACTTCTAGGGTTTCAATCACGCCCATTCTTTCATTTACGTTTTCTTCGAGTATATCCATGGCGGATGAACGTGATACCCCTCCTAGACCCAGTAAGTTTAGGAAACTCTGTGAAACCCCAACTGCCATGGCAGCATTTAGGTCTGAGTATAGTATCCCTGATAATGTGGGGCTCGAACTCGCCCCTTTAGGAGCAGATAGGGATGGTGGCTCCTGGGATAGAATGTGCATCCCTATCGTGGCCATCGTCGAAGGTGGGGTCCGATTTCCTCTTCACCCACTACTCCGTCAGATCCTAAACTGGTATCGACTCACCCCCATGCAAGTATCAACAAATGTCTTTAGGCTGATAATGGGTGTAATTGCTTTGAATAGGATTCTAGGGACCCAGTTAGGAATTTGGGATATTCAGTGGTGGTACAGTATTGTACTAAACCCTGACTATAATACCTACTATTTCAAAGTTAGAAGGGCAGAAAAGCGCTTCGTGCTCAATCTGCCAGATTCTGCTCGTGACCACGAGATCGACTTCCTCTATGTGACTGGAGCATTCGAGCCCTTAGGGGAAGATGGCCAAGTGATAGGGCTCCATTGCCCCCACATATGGGGTTATCCACGTATGCTCTTGCTTTTTATCTTTTGCAATTTCTTCATTTACTGCTTTCTCGTAGCTTTCTTATGAACTAAATTTGGTTTTTCAATTTGAAACTTGCAGCTGAAAACGTTAACAAACGTCCTAGACGTGAGCCGAGCTACGTCCGAGCAGGGGACATTAACAGGATACTAAAGTACACGGGAGAACCAGGAACCCGAACAGCTGGTCGGGGTCGAGACGCTGATATACTGCTGGGATACGATCCTTCGTACAGAGGGGTCATTGATAGAAGACTTGCTCATCCCAGTACCAGTGCTGCATCCACCTCATCTGCTCCTCAAGAACGTATCTCAAGACTTCAAACTGGGGTTACTGTTGCTGGCCAACCTGGTGAAGTTCCCATTTCAGAAGGCGTGCCACTTCCTCGTTTGAGACTCAGAAGATCTTCTCGTGGATCAGTCTCTAATCAACAACAATCCGAGCAGCTGATTGCAAATCGTGATACCAGCCAGTCTTCTTCTTCTGGTTATTCTCGATCCCCTTGTAACCCAGGTACAATGACCCGTCAACCTCTTAATCTCAGCTCCTTACTTACTGTGTCCGCACGAGGACGCGGTGCTACCAACAGGGTAGCATCAACTGGCGCTCCGCCCCCACAACCTCGTCGCAATAGGGGGGGATCAGCAAGATCGTCATCTTCTCCTCGGGGGGAGGAGGGTTCCCTTGATGCTGCTGACGCACATCGAGACAAACGGCCGAGGTCTGATGACCCAACTGGTTCTGTCCCACAGACTGATACAGAAACCCATCTCCCCGTGTCACCAACTGCTCAAGTACTCCCCCAGACATGGACTCCTTCTTTTACTAGGGGAGACCGTCTTGTCCATGTTGGGGATAGTGCTAGTTCATCTGAGACTGCTCTAGCCTTGGCCCAAGGGTTAATGCTCCCTGTTGATTTGCAAAAGGAGTCTCTGTCGTCTCCTGATCGGCTGGTGTCTACTGGTCTTGTTAACGGAATTAAGGTAATGTGACTCAATCGTTTCGTATAAGTCTCTATGTATATTTCGTATACCACATATCATATACTGCTACACTTGTCACTTACCACTCGCTGTGTTTGCCAGTTTATCCAAAAAATGGTAACCATAGGGCAGAAGTACCAAGAAGCTGAGGCCGAACAAATCAGGTTGCTAAATGACAACACTCGACTTCTTCGGACAGTTGCTCGGCTTGAAAGAGAAAGAGACAAAGCCAAGGCGGATTTTAATGGTGCTAAAGGCAAGCTGCAAGTTGCCGAAGAGAGCCTAAACCAGGCTTTATCTGAAATTGACAGCACCAAGAAGGCTTCATATGAAGATGGCTACCAGAAGGGTTATGATGCCACAACTGCCAGTTACGTGGAACAGATGCCAGCTTTACAGGACCAGGTCTGGATTGCCAGCTGGGAAACCTGTCTGACAAAACTAGGGGTTGCTGAGGATTCACCCTTCTGGGTTGAGAACGAGCTGCCTAGCACCCGTGTTTAGAACATCGAGGACATTCCAGAGCCAACAGGACATCCAGAGGAAGACTTTGAACAGCAAATTGAAGAATTTGCTAATGCTGAGGAAGATATCCCCACGGATGTGGTCCCTACTGAAGCTCCTGCTCGGGATGTACCTGTTGAGCCCATTAACCTGGAAGAAAATGTAGTCGAAGATGGTGCTGATACTGACATCAACACTAACACTCCTGAGGTCCAGAATGTGGACTGATTTGGTAAGTATAAGAATTGTTTTGGTTGCTGGTCCTGGGTGACCATAAGCATACTTTGGCCCTGTGAGGCACCAGTTCAGTTTGAATACTTTGTTAACACAGGTATTTGGCCCTTCGTGGCATAACCTTATGTTTTGCTCGGCATCCTTTGTTGTTGCAGCTGTTCGTATGCAATGTTTCAATCTAAGTATGTCGTATCATTTGTTTGCATAAGTATTTCGTACTTTTTAGCAAATCTTTCACGCCTGTTAAGTTTCACATACTTAATTTTGTTTAAGTGTCACGTACTTCAAAACATTTGTTTCCCAGTGTCTCGTACTGTTTTAAGTTTAGTACTTTACAAGTGTATTCATACTTGTTAAGTATCACGTATTTAGAACATCACACAAGTGTCTCGTACTTGTGTTTCAGTTTCACGTACTGAACTAAATGTGGCTTACATTTAAGTCAAGCCAATATAGGTTCTCAAGTATCACGTACTTAAAACACCATATAAGTATCTCGTACTTTGAACGTCCATACAAGTATTTCGTACTTGTATTTGTTTAAAAGAAAACACACAAGTATTTTCATACTTGCTAAGTATCACGTACTTTAAGAAAAGACATACAAGTGTGTTCATACTTGCATTCAAATGTATACCCAAGTCTCACATACTCAAAAGGTATACCCTGCTCCCCAATACGAATAAGGAGAACCAAACTCGTAGTTCGTATTTAAATACCACAACAGTTATTCGAAAGAAGTGATTGTATTCATAATCTGTAAAACGCAAGAGGGCGTTACTCGTACCCTTTTTAAAAAATAATCAAAACTAGAACAAGGGAATTATATTCGTAATTCCCACACAATCACGTAATGCAAATCTAAGACAGATTTTAATACTTCTAAACAAAGAACTTTCGTAGATTATGAACATTCCAAGGCCTTGGAATTGGATCACCATCCAAATCTGCCAATCGATAGGCTCCTATGCCTACAATCTCAGTTACTCTATATGGGCCCTCCCAGTTGGCCCCCAGCTTGCCTTCGTTGGCCACCTTGGTGTTGCCGAGCACTTTTCGTAGCACAAGGTCCCCAACACCAAATTCTCGAGGGTGAACATGCTTGTTGTAGCTTTTCATCAGCTGTTCTTGGTAAGAAGCAAGATGTACCAAGGCTTTTTCTCTCCTCTCCTCGGCAAGGTCAAGCTCGATTTGAAGGGCCCTGTCATTGCCTCCACTTTCAACCAGAGCTGTCCTGTTGGTCGGCAGACCCACTTCCAGAGGTATGACAGCCTCTGTTCCAAATGCCAACGAATAGGGGGTCTCTCCCGTAGACCTCCTAGGCGTTGTTCGATGAGCCCACAGGACCAATGGTAATTCGTCAGGCCATTTTCCCTTAGCTTTGTCAAGTCTTTTCTTGATTCCATCAAGGATAGTTTTATTAGACGCCTCTGCTTGCCCATTACTCTGAGGGTAGGCTGGGGTGGAATAAAAATTTCTTATTCCATACTGGGCACAAAAAGCCTTGAATTTCTTCTGGAATTGGGATCCATTGTCTGTAATCAATGAATAAGGGACCCCAAAACGAGTGATGATGCTTTTCCACACGAACCTTTCTATCATAGGCTCAGTGATTTTGGCCAGTGGTTCTGCCTCAATCCACTTTGTAAAATAGTCAGTTGCAACAAGCAGGAATTTTCGATTCCCAGTTGCTTTGTGCAATGGACCCACGATATCCATCCCCCATTGAGCAAAAGGCCAGGGACTTGTTAAAGGCACCAGATCTTCGGCTGGTGTTCGAATCATTGGTGAGAATTTTTGACACTTCTCACAAATCTTTACATACACCTTTGCATCTTCTTGCATGTGTGGCCACCAATAGCCTTGAGTAATTGCTCGGTGGGCAATAGATCTGCCTCCAGCATGGCTCCCACATGTTCCCTCGTGGATTTCATGAAGGAACTTCTGTACCATCTCAGGATGTACACATAGCAAATAGGGACCCGTAAAGGATTTCCTATACAACTTACCCTCTGGGGACAGCCAAAACCTAGCAGATTTGACTCTTATCTTGTGGGCCTCCTTTTTATCAGAAGGGAGTATCTCGTCTCGTAAGAACTCCATTATTGGGTCCATCCAACTTGGTCCTTGGTTCACGTCCAAGACCAAGTCTACACTCCTCCCAATGCTCGGCTCGTTGAGGTATTCTACTGCCACCCTTCTTTTAAACTCTGTTGGTACTGCTGCAGCCAACCAAGCTAAAGAATCTGCATGAGCATTCTGTCCAGAACTTATTTGCTCAATATATACCCTCTCGAAAGTATCGAGCAAGTCTTTTGCTGCCTGCACGTAGGCTACCATCTTTTCATTCCGAGTCTCGTACTCGCCGGACAGTTGATTCACAACAAGCTGGGAATCACAATACACCCTGACCCGTTCTGCTTTAAGGGTCTTCGCACTTCTCAATCCTGCCAAGAGTGCTTCATATTCAGCCACATTATTCGATGCACTGAATCCAAGCCGAACAGAGAGTTCAATCAGAACTCCTTGAGGAGGAAAGAGGACAACTCCAATTCCAGAACCAGTACTACACGCTGATCCATCAACGAATAACTTCCATTCTTTTGGATCCTGTTCGGCTACGGGTTGATCCTTCAAGGATGATGTCTTAACTGCCTGTTCCTTTCTCGTAGGAGGCAAGGGAGCAACAGTGGGGGAAAACTCTGCCACAAAATCAGCCAACACCTGGCCTTTAATTGCTATGCGTGGCTGATACTCGAGATCATACTGACTTAACTCCACGGACCACGTCGAGATCCTTCCCGAAAAATCTGCCTTTCGAAGCAGTGACTTTAATGGATACTCAGTATAAACCACAACCTTATGGCTTTGGAAGTAGTGTGGCAATTTCCTGGTTGCTGTCCTAAGTGCCAGGACAAGTTTTTCTAAAGGCAGATATCTCGTCTCTGCGTCCAACAATGTCTTGCTAACATAATAAATGGGGATTTGCTCGGTCCCCAAATCCCTCAATAAGACTGCACTTACTGCGTGCTCGGAAACAGCTAAGTACAGAATTAAAGACTCACCTAGCTGTGGAGTTGACAGCAGTGGGGGTTCGGCCAGGTATTTCTTCAGATCCTGGAAAGCTTGCTCACATTCTGCTCCCCATTCAAATCCCTCCCTCTTTTTCAATAGCTGAAAAAAGGGTCTGCATTTATCGCTTGACCTGCTGATGAATCTGTTAAGTGCTGCTGCCATTCCAGTCAGCCTTTGGACTTCCTTGGTAGTTTTGGGACTCTGTAGTCTTTGTAAGGCATCAATCTGATCGGGATTTGCCTCTATCCCTCTCAAAGTTACCAAATGGCCCAGGAATTTTCCTGAACCAACTCCAAATGCACACTTCGAGGCGTTGAGTTTCAGCTTATACTTCCTCAGGATTTCGAACACTTCCCTTAGATCAGAAATATGCCCTCCCTTTTCTCGACTCTTTACCACCATATCATCTATGTAAACTTCCAAAGTCTTCCCGATAAGCTTCTTGAACATAATGGTTGCAAGTCTTTGGTATGTAGCCCCAGCATTCCTTAGTCCAAAGGGCATAACACTGTAACAGTACAACCCTCGTGGTGTGATGAACGAAGTCTTCTCTTGATCAGGTTCAAACATAGCAATCTGATGATATCCTCGATATGCATCGAGAAAACTCATTCGCTCGTAGCCAGAGGTTGCATCAACCAATTGGTCAATCCTAGGCAAAGGAAAACTGTCCTTAGGACATGCCTTGTTCAGGTCTGTGAAGTCCACGCAGACACGCCACTTTCCGTTCTTCTTCTTTACCACAACAGTGTTGGATAACCACTCTGGGTAATAGACTTCACGTATTGCCTTGGCCTCCAATAAACGATCGACCTCTTCAATCACTGCATCTACATGCTGCGCGGCAGCCCTTCGTTTTTTCTGAATGATCGGCTTGTGTTGAGGGTCAATGTTTAAATGATGACAGATCACGTCTGCATCCACCCCGGGCATTTCCTCTGGCATCCATGCAAAAACATCAATGTATTCCTTTAGAAATCTTATCGACTCAACCTTTTCGTCTGCTGGTAATGATTTTCCAATCAAAAAATATCTTTCAGGATCAATCTCGTTGATCTGAATCTTCTCCAGGCCTTCAACCACTTTTTCAGCCGGGCTTCTCCCAACGTCCTCGATGGTTGGTTGATCTGGTACTTCCAGTGTGTGAACATGGTGGACCTTTGGGGCTGTTTTGATGATGGAAATCAAGCATTGCTGTGCCACCTTCTGGTTTCCTTTAAGGACTTCAATCCCATTTGATCCTGGGAACTTCACCATCTGGTGATAAGTCGAGGAAACTGCTCTCATTTTGTGCAACCAAGTCCTTCCTATAATCGCGTTATAGGAAGATGGGACATCGACCACCAAAAAATCTGTTCTCAGCACTACTGATCCGGCCCGAACAGGTAACGTTACCTTTCCGAGGGGCCAAACTGCTCCTGCACCGAACCCAATAAGAGGCGTTGTAGACTGTTCTAAGTCTGATTGGGCCAGGCCCAGCTTCTTGAATGCATCATAGTACAACACCTCTGTACAGCTCCCTGAGTCCATTAGAATTCTTTCGATGTCGTACTCCCCAACTCGGAGGGTTACGACCAATGCATCATTGTGGGGTATTTGGACCTCCGCCAAATCATCGTCACTGAATGCCATGCTCTCGTTGCATGCATTAGTCTCTCGCCCTCTCTTTTTTCCCAACCGCATCACGTGCTGATCATGCTTGACCTGTCTTTGCAACAGCCTCACCTCACTCCTCGTATAAGGTGCAGCCAGCCCATGTATCATATGGATCACGCCTTTAGGGTGTTGCTCGTAACCCAGTTCCATGGCCTTCCCTTTCTCTTTAGGGTCCTCCTGGATAAACTCCTTGAGATAGCCCCGAGAGACCAAATCATCAAGGTGCCTCTTGTATACCTCACAATCCTCGGTCATATGGCCCCAATCCTTGTGATAACTGCAGTGCTGATTCGTAGCACGTTTTGCATCTTTGTCTCCACCTAGACTTGGGGGCCATTTAAAATATGGCTGATTCTTTATTCGATAAAGAATCCTGTATATTGGCTCTTTCCAAACCGTAGTGATAGAAAAGAAGGACTTGGGGTCAGGAGCTTGCTTGTCCTTGTATGCCTCCTTCTTAGCCTGCCCGTACTCCCTTCTGTCTTTGTAAGACTTGGGTTCTGGCTTATCCACCTTTTTGGCAGGTGCCTTCTGCTGTTCGGCAACCGTCCTGCCATCCTCACGGAGTATGTCATCCTCCATTCTGGCGTGTTGCTCTATCCGTTCCATCAATTTAGCCAAGGTGGCTACTGGATGTTTATTCAATGAACGGCGCAGCTCCCCCCGAACAGGCAAACCAGTTTTGAACGTAGCAATTGCATACTCTTCACTGCAACTTTCAATCTCGTTGAAAGTTTCCCAGTACTTCTTTGCATAATCCCTGATCTGCTCGTTCTCCTCTTGCTTCATGGTGGAAAGACTCTCAAAAGTCTTTGGGGCCTTTCTGCTCGTTAAGAACCGAGCAGTGAATTCCTCTGCCAACTGCCTCCATCCTCGTATGGATCGTGGGGCCAACTTATGAAACCAGGATAAAGCCACCTTGCCAAGACTGGAGGGAAACATCTTGCACAAGATGGAATCATCCCCCTCATGCATAAACATGGCCTGTTGGTAATGCTGTATGTGAGCTACGGGATCCGTATTTGTCTCGTAAAGTACGAATGCACCATGCTTCACTCTGCTCGGCAACCTTGCTTCTTGTAGCCTCTTTGTAAAGGGAGAGGCTGCAATATTACTCAGGGCCTTGCGTGCTGCTTCTCGTGCAGTCACTGTCCCATCCTCTTGCTCCTTTGACTTGTGGGCCAAAGTCTTGACCCAATCAGCATCAGGTCTTTCGTACCTGTCTCGATGATGCTTTCTCGTGTCCTCTTCCTCGGGGGTAGAACTTCGGTCTCTGCTCCTCCTTTTTCGTGAAGAAGTCCTTCTATCTGGTGTTCGGCTTCTACTTTTTCTTCCCCTTTTCCGTGGAGAAGCTTCATGACGCCCTATGACAGGACTTCTGCTCCTTCTTCCTCGTGAAGGATCTTTTCTGTATTGTACCATAGCATACCTACTGCCTCTAGAATTTCCTCGAGACAGGCCAGAATCCTCCGGATGCTCCCTAATTCTTTCCAATTCTCTGATCTCATGCTCTCGTTTTTTAATCAGACGAGCATATTCCTCGACTTCTTGCCTCTTTCTATCAAGAACGTCGTCACTATGGTGCACACTCCTGGAGTGCGCGATCGATTCATCCCTTTGACGGGATTTACTCCTTCTCGTGGATCTTGAAGCCGTCTCTCCATCTCCTCTATTTTTGGAGTTATGATGCACGGTAAGGGGGTGGTCCTTACTCGTGTTCCTTCTGTGCCCACCCTGGGGCTTTCTCGGAGCCCCAGGTGGGGATTTGTCCCTTCCCTCATCTAACACGTCTTTTGGTTCATGCGGTGTTGCTGGAGTTACTTCCACCATGGTCGTATTTCAAAAGGGAATTCTTTCGTTTCCCACAGACGGCGCCAATTGTAGGGGGATGAAAACAATTGACGCTTCGGGTCAACTGGATTGCAACGGCTTATTCGTGCCTCTTCACCGGAACCCTAGCTCGACGTCTGAACCCTAATCTGCAAAATAGACAGGGGGTGAGTGCACCTTTGCCTCTCGTGGCAAAGGCCCTCCGATGCCTTTGTTAGTATCACGTACTAGAAAACTCAGCCCTAATTATCAGTAGGAAAGCAATAATAATGCAACGTATTGCGTACCTCTCACCTCTAGGTTTTCCTCATATTTATAGATTTATGGATGCTTGCTGTCCAAGCATCCTTATTGCCATAGGATTCCTAACTCTTATAGGAAACCCAGGATATCAAGGAGTCTCGTTTCCTTTATCAGTTTATGGGAAAGAGTCCTTTTAGGATTCTTTTCCTTTAAGAGCCGAACATCCCATACTCGTTGGGTATCTTTCTCAGATCCTATATTCTTGGGATCTTTATCCCTATAAGAGACATGACTATTCTGGAATCTTCCAGAGTATTCTCTCTGCTCCTACTCTCGATTGGAGTTCCATCTTTGTTCGGCCGTCTCATAGCCGAACAGACGGCTTGGACCAGTTATACCATTTATTCGGATATCGATTGCATTGCTTTCAACCCGTGATCACTCGTATTACGTGCAAGGTTCTTTACATCATCTGTTCGGCTGTATCATAACCGAACAGTCTATTTATAGCCATGACTTCTCATATCACTGGTCCATATCGCTGTTCACCGAACTGCTCGGCGATAAGTCCAGTCGTATTTACCACGTGTTCCCAAACATCACATGTTTGGTAACTAAATGTATCTGCTTGAGAATACCTCCCTACACACGGCATGCAAGCAATCGCCTCAACCTATCACCAGGTCGTTCGCTTCATCGGGATCAATGGGAGACAGGAAGATCTACGAGGTGACCAAATAGCCTCCAAAAAGTGCTACGTCTCAGCCGTCCACAATTCCACCAAAGCCAAGCAAGTGCAATGGGTCGAAATTCCAAACATCACCATGATCGACGATGTCGGCCAGCAAGCCGAAGACAAAGCAGAAGAGGACCTCGTCCAAATGCCAATCAACGAGAATGGCTCTCGATTCTTCTTAATCAGCTCTTCCATCAGCGAGGCCGAACGTGAAGACATGTACCATCACCTCAAGAAAAACATAAAAGTTTTTGCTTGGACCCCCAACGAGATGCCGGGGGTTGATCCCGATTTCATCAGTCACTCTCTCAACATCAAGAAAGATGCCAAACCTGTCATCCAGAAGGCACGGCGCTCTGCAGCCGAACACGCTGACGCTGTCATCGAAGAGGTCAAGCGTCTGCTGGAAGCCAATGCCAGCCAAGAAGTACAATACCCAACATGGTTGTCCAACACGGTGGTCGTTAAAAAGAAAAATGGTAAATGGCGAGTTTGCGTGGATTATACCAATCTCAACGACGCTTGTCCAAAGGATTGGTTCCCACTCCCGAAGATTGATCAACTTGTGGACGCAACAGTAGGCCATGCTCGGTTAAGCTTCCTCAACGCCTACCATGGCTAACACCAAATTGCCATGGACCCCGACGACATGGAGAAAACTGCTTTCATCACATCATATGGCATCTTTTACTACCGCGTCATGCCCTTTGGGCTCAAGAATTCAGGCGCAACATTCAACAGAGCAATATTCAAGATGTTGCAAGAACAAATCGGCTACATCGTGGAAGCTTACATTGATGTCCTGGTCATCAAAGCAAGAAGGAATCCAACCACCGCAAGACTTGGCGAAAGTCTTCGAAATCCTCAAACTACACAAGCTTTGGCTGAATTCCGAAAAATGCGCGTTCGGGGTGAGCGCTGGGAAATTCCTCGGACACCTAGTCACCCGAAGAGGTATTGAGGCCGACCCTAACCAAATAAAGGCCGTTAAAGATTTGCGCCCACCAAGGACAATCAAGAAAGTACAGAGGCTCACTGGGATGGCAGCGGCTCTAAACCGATTCATCAGCAAATCCTCAGACAAGTGTCACGCATTCTTCCATGCTTTGAAGGGAAAAAGCCAACGCAGCTTCGAGTGGACTTCGGATTGTGACTCCGCTTTGGCTGAACTCAAAGAATACTTAAACTCAGCCCCGCTGATGGTGAAACCCAAGGAGTTCGAAACTTTATATTTCTACCTCTCCGTGTCCGCCCACGCAACCAGTTCTGCACTTGTGCGGCGGGATGGCGCCAATGACATGCCAATCTACTTCACAAGCAAGACGCTCCTTCTAGCTCAAACTCGTTACCTACCACTTGAAAAGTTAGCCCTTGCTCTCGTTTCAGTGGCTAGGAAACTCTTGCCCTACTTCCAATCACACCCCATCGTCGTCTTAACAAAACACCCCCTCAAGAGCCTCTTTCGAAAGGCTGATCTATCTAACAGGGTCTCCAAGTGGGCAGTAGAGCTAGCAAACTTTGATATCCGTTTCGAACCACGAACGGCAATCAAAGGACAGGTTCTTGTTGACTTCATTGCTGAGCTTACTCCGGAAGATACTGAACTTCTCAACACACCCATCCTAACACAAACCGTCGCCGAGCATCAGTTGCCGCCGAAACCTTGGCACCTTTTCCAAGGGAACATATGGCGTCTACATGTTGACGGAGCATCTAACAGCAACGGAGCAGGGGCCGGGGTTGTCCTAGTCTCCCCTTGCGGAACACTACATGAAAGTGCTATCAGCATTGAATTCCCCGCAACCAATAATGAAGCTGAATATGAAGCCCTCATAGCTAGCTTACGCTCTGCAGTTGAGATGGGAATCTCCGACCTTGTCGTTTACTGCGACTCCCAACTCATAGTCAACCAAGTACTTGGGGACTATGAGGCTCGGGATACACGAATGTCACAAAATACCAGTCAACCGTAACCGGACTCCTCACCCACTTCCACAATTTCAAAATTGTACAGATCAACCGCGAACACAATGCTCACGCAGACGCACTCGCTAACCTTGCCTCAACTTCTAAAGCCTCCGAATTCAGAACAATCAGCTTCGGCAGCATTGACCATCCAAGCTTCGACACAACTCCTGAAATACTCAACGTTGAACTCGGTCGAAGTTGGATGGACGAGATCGTTGCATTCCTCAAAAATGATACGTTACCAACAGACAAGAAGGAAGCTTATCGCATCAGGATCAAATCCGCTTACTACTGGCTCTCTGAAAGCAGCCAACTCTACAGGAAATCTATCTCCGGCCCATATCTCCTCGTGGTCCACCCAACCCAAGTTCCGGAGATTCTCGCCAAACTTCACTCAGGGAGTTGTGGCTGCCACTCTGGCGGCCGTTCACTTTGCCAACGAGCATTGAGTCAGGGATACTTTTGGAAGAACAAGAAGAAAGACTGCGAAGACACAGTTCGCAAATGCCAACCCTGCCAACTTTTTTCTCCTATACCAAAGCAACCCGCCCAGAACCTCTCCCCTATCACCAGTCCTTGGCCCTTTGCACAATGGGGGCTTGATATTGTCGAAAAACTGCCAACAGCTCCAGGAGGATTCAAGTTCCTGATCACCGCAACAGACTACTTCTCAAAATGGGTAGAGGCCGAGCCTCTTATGACAATCACAAAGGCTGACGTTCGCAGATTTGTCTGGCGAAACATTGTTACAAGGTTTGGAGTCCCTTACGCCATCGTATCAGACAACAGAAGCCAATTCGTCAGTAAAGACCTCACCAGCCTCTGTGCCGAATTTGGGATACGCTTCTTCAACTCTACTCCAGCATACCCCCATGGGAATGGACAAGCCGAGGCAACAAACAAGACCGTCTGCGCCGGGATCAAACGTCGGTTAAACTCTAAGAGAGGAAAATGGGCTGAGGAACTGCCACGTGTTCTTTGGGCTTACCGTTCTACCCCCCGGCGCTCAATAGGCCAAACGCCCGTTTTAATGGCGTTCGGCATGGAGGCGGTAATCCCACTAGAATCCAAGTTCCCCACTTTGAGAACAAAGAACTTTGATCCAAAGACTAATGAAGAAGTAGTAGAACAGGAACTGATCTTGGCAAAAGAGAAGCGTGACGACACTCAGCTAAAGCTCGCAGAGGACCAACAGCAAGTAGCAAGAGGCTACAACCGAAGCGTTCGAACCAAGACCTTCAAGCCAGACGACTTGGTTTGGCGAAAGGTGGTACAAGCTAACAAGAAGCAGAAATTCAAACCCAACTGGGAGGGGCCCTTTCGTGTTGTCAAAATCGCTGGTGAAGGCGCTTACGTACTCGAGGACATGACTGGGAAAGTCCTTACCAACCCGTGGAACGCACAGAACCTAAAGAAGGCATACATGTGATCAAAAATACCAACAGTGCGCCTCATGTTCGGCCACTAACTATCGTGTTTTTTTATTATCTTAGCTTCTTCATGACAGCATTAGGCTTCGGCCACTACAATGTTAATTTCTTTATGTTGGCCTCGGCCAAGATCTTCACATTCAACTTATATTTCACGTTTCCCAAATCAAAGAAGTATCTTGTTTGGTAATCAATGTCTCCTGCAAATTTTGACTTGTCTTGCTATAAAAACTACACTCGGTGTACTCCGCCAACTACAAACGTTGACTTCGGTCACACCCACAAATGGCTTTTACGCCCCTGCTTCGGCCACAATAACTGCCCAAAAGAAGCAAACATAGGACATATGGTCCACCGAGCCCAAAGACACTCGTTACGGCTGGAATTCGGCCTCGGCACAACATGGCAAGACATCAAGGTCGGCCTACGTCCAGGTTAAACTCACGCTTTGGTGAGCAAACCATCCACAAACATTCAAAATCTCTAACCCTTCATACCTTGCTCAGAGGATAGCATGCTAGCCAAGCCCCAGTTTCAATTTAGGGAAACCTATTAACAAAATAACCAAGGCTTGGCGACCTATCACATCAACGACTCTACTATGGCCCAGGCTCGGCAATCATACCACTATACTTTGGTCAAGGCTCGGCAAACATCCAACAACAAGATGAAGCAGTTTTTACTTTGCTCCATATCGACCTAACTCAGCCGACCCCAAACCAAAGTAGGGGCTACAGGATAACTACTATTCAAACAAGTTTGGCAAAACGGAAACACTGAAAATAAGAAATCAAAACAACCATTTCAAAGAAAAGTTCTGATCAAATCCTTATGATGGAAAGTACGGCATGGAAAGCCGTTCGTGCCGACCCCACCTACAAGACATTACATCTAGAACGGAAAAATCCAAGCTCGGATCCGTCCAGTCCGACCAAAATCTCAAAAGTTCAAAACAACACAAATATCCAAAAGCAAGGAACAAGGGTGATCCCTAGCTCAAGCTTGAACAGTATCCTCGGCAGCAACATCAGCAGCAACGGCATCAGCCCCAGCCTTGGCATCCTTTTCAATGATCATTTGTTCATATGATCAACGTCCTCGGCCACTTTCCCATCACCCTCAACAGACTTCACCCCACCTGAACCATCGCCAACCTCAGCATCGGTGTCAATAAGGTCATCAACATCCTCGTCACTCTCGGGAAATTCCTCCGGAGGAAGAGGTGTGCACTCCTCCTCAGTATACGGCAATACGAGCTCGGGTGTGACAGGTGCAAGAATCGACTTGGTCAAGTTCAAATCAGGCTCCAGCTGCAGGACCACACACGCAGCTTTCACGCTGTCCTTCTATCCCGTTCGGTAAGAGATGGGGATTCTCATCTTAATTTCATCATTCACCATTGATCGAGCGTCCCTCACGTACTCGGCACCCGCTCGGTCGAACCCGGCCTAATAAGCCTTCCCGTCAACTTCTTTCATCTTTCTTTTCTCCCTCCTTAACACCTTCCCAAGTTCACGCTCGGCCTTCTTTGCTTTTTCCTCAACCTCACCTTTTTCCGTCTCCAGTTCGGCCAGACGAGCCTTCGCTGCCTTCAGGCTTGTCTTCAATGACTTAACTTTTTCACGCTCGGTCTTGAGGTCCTCACAATAACGAGACCTTTCAGTAGTAACGAGCTCGGCTTTGTTCGAAGCTCGAAGCAAAGCTTGCCCAGCCTGTAAAACAAAGCAAGATAAAATACAAAAAATCAATCAAGCTCGGAAATCGGACGCAAAAAGGTCTAAAAGGGATCAAGCTCAAATGCACTTGGACGAGGTAGGCACTCGCATGCACTAGGCTCGGCTGAAGATCCTCAGGAACCTTCAGCATATCCTGTGGCAAAGCCAGACCTTAGAGCATGGCAACAGCTAGCCCCGGCTCCATCTTAACGGAGTCCTCCACCGTAACAACCCTTCCTTTGGCTAAGGCAAAAGATGGAGCAAACTCCTGAACATTTACTGGGCCGGCCGAGCTCGTCGACTTCTGCGCCATCATTGATCCGCCCGCAGCCGCCGATGATTCAGTCCTATCCTTCTCACTTCGAAGAGCAGCCTGCGGCTTGGTTGGCAAAAAATCGCGAGTGACTTTTTGCCTCTTTTCAGCAGGCTCAGCCAAATCCTTCTCTTTCTGTCGAACAGCTGCACCATGTAACACCCCTAAATTTTGATCAGTAAAAATTTTGTTAAATATTTGAATTTTATTTAAATTACTTATTTTCTCTTGAGTGGCTATATGATTTCTTGTTAATTTCCGTCGTAGTTAGATTTTGGTCATTGGTTAACTCTCGACTAGAAACCCTACTTGACCAATTTAGTTAGTATTCCAACCGATTAAGTTGGAGGAACCGAGCAACCAACTCACCTAGTTACTAGATGAGCCTTTTGGACCTTTTGCCTTTACCCATTGGTCCATATTGTTAGGGTAATTCTTGTCCATTGGACAATAAGCTCTTCATTATAATATTTGACTAAAAGTACATGTAGTCTTTTCAAAATCTTATTTTAAGAATAAAAGTACTTATACTTCTTTTATCCATTGGTCCTTACCCGCTAGGAAAATTATTAACCATTGGGTAATAGCCCAAATCTTCCTACCAAGTACAAAGTTTTATTTTAATAATCAAGATTTGGATTCCCATGTACTTTTATGCATTAAAATATTGGGGTGTATCTAAACCCTAGATTTCCTAGTACTTTATTAATTAAACTAGTACTTGTACTCTATTATAATCTAATGGGGAGAATCCTAGCCTTTTTATTTAATTGGGATACTTGGTACCACACATATATTTAAATATAGGGCTTTTGTCACATGCTTTAAAGGACAACTTTGATTATTTTAAAATAAAAGTTTCCTTTTAACTTTTGTCCATTGGATAGTAAAAGTTAAGGGATTTATTATCCATTGGATAATAAGTTCATCTTTCAACCAAGTACATGAGTTTATTAATCTAGTCTTTTACTTTAACTCCATGTGATGAAGTACATATATTTTATTATTAAAGTACTTAGTAGCCTTTAAAGACCTAAGTTTTTCTAAGTACTCTTTTATTATTTTATATTAGGATTTTGTACCCAATTGGATTAATTTATTGGGGAGTTGATCTTCCTAGAGTACATTAGTACATTAGTTTATTAGTTTAATCAAACATGTGCCTAAATGGATTTCTTTAAAGGGATTTTGGATTTGAAAAATCTTGTACCTTGGTACTTTCTTATTCTTTCTTGTAATATATATATATATATATATATATGTGTGTGTGTGTGTGTGTGTGTGTACCTTTGCAAGAGAGAGAGAGAGAGAGAGAGAGAGAGGAGAGGGCCGAGAGAGAGAGAGAGAGAGAGAGAGAGAGAGAGAGGGCCGAGAGAAAGAGAGAGGGGAGAGAGAGAGAGTTGGCCGGTTGGAGAGGGAGAGAGAGAGTGTGTGTGTGATGTGTTGTGTAGTTGTACAAGCTACCTAAATAGGCCTAAGTCTATTTTGCCTAATGACAACCTTTTGATGGGCCATTATGACATAATCTTAACCTTTATTAACCTAAGATTTGACTACAAGCTAGACCTAGGTTGTAATTACCTAGATTCACCTAGAAAGGCTAAAGATCTTATTTGATTTCATAGCCTTACACCTAAGATTGGAGAGAAGGCTATGACTTGATTGAAAGGTTTGATTTAACAACTTAATGGAGCAAATCCATGGAGGATTTGGAGAGAGAGAAGGCCGGCCATGAGAGGGGAGGGAGAGCCCAAGATTTTGGCTATAAATAGCACCCCATGTTTTTCATTCAACTCACACCTTCACCTAGCAACTTCTCTCTCTAGAAAAATCTTGTTCTTTCTTTGTTCTTCTTTTGTTCTTCTTGTTCTTGAGTTCTTCAAGAAACTCAACCTAAGCCGCCACTAAACCGCCACCCGACCACCCTTCAATCCATAAAGTAGAGTAATGTTAGTCAAGAAGAAGTTTCGAGAGAAACCATTCTCTTTCGAAGCACCCGAAGGCATACCGTAGGAAGTTACTCCGCTCGATCACCGACGTACTTCCCGTAGCTGCCCTACTGCCAAGAAGTAAGGTAGAACCCCTTGCCCCCTAAACTCTACGTATAGAACCGTATGTTAGAAAGTAGAATTCCTCTACTCACTTATCCTAAGTATACTTAACGGATATCGAAAGATAGAACTTATCGTTTGTTTAGAAGTATTTGTATTTTGATCTTTAAGATGATTTCAAGCATGCATATATGAATTGCTTGTATTACTTGTGGTGTGATAAAGCATAAGTGATTTCACTCCAAGGGCGTCCGTACATGTGGCGTTGTGCTTTGAATAAGCATAAATGATACACTCCAAGGGCGTCCGTACATGTGGCGTTATGGTATAAGTGGTGATTGAGCGTGATAAGTAATATAGAATTGGATGATCTTGTTAGAATGATTCATGCTTATTTTGTCCTACCGCGGAGTCTTTGCATGTAACGAGAATCGAGAAAGTAGAAACATGGCACCTATGGTGTGATTAATGAAAGGAAATGTTTTTCGAGGAATGAAATATTTTGAAACTACATAATGACCGGTTTTGGGTGGCATTATGTGAGTTGTGTGCGTGTGTAAAAGTAAGATTTGTGAAAAACCCAATGAGAACCCGGAGCGGCGGAATCATTGTGGTGTTACTCGGGAACCCAGAGCGCCGGAACCGAGGGTTTAGTTTTTTTTCGAAAACCCCAATGAGAACCCGGAGCGGCGGAATCATTGTGGGGATACTCGGGAACCCGGAGCGGCGGAACCGAGGGTTTAGTTTTTCGAAAACCCCAAATGGGAACTAGGAGCGGTGGAACCATTGTGGGATACTTGAAAACCCGGAGCGGCGAAACCAAGGGTTTTGAATTGTGGCTTGGTTATCCGCGGTACGGAGCTAATGCAATTGTGTGCCAATGGGAACCCGGTGCGGCGGAACCATTGTGAGGATACTCGGGAACCCAGAACAGCGGAACCGAGGTTGGGTGTGTTTAACAAGTGGTTTTTTTGAAAGGTTGATTTGTAAATGAAAATGTTGACACAGTCTACGACGAGTCACGTAGGAAAAACACGAAAAATCTTGGACACCAACGATAGTTGATTAACAAATGTGGATGTGTCATTGTTAGCTGTGTATACATGTATCATGTGAAAATCGATGATTGTATAACCTGTTGTTTGTAAGTTGAGGGTTAGTGGGTATGGGTTAATCTATTGAGCCTTTGTAGCTCACGGTGTTGCCTTTTTGGTGACCCTGACATATTATATCGGTGGTGACGCTGGTATAATGTGTCAGATTTTGTAGATGATCAGGGTAAGCAGATCACCGTAGAGGCTTTTGGAGCTGAGGAGCTGGCAAGAATGGAGGAGCAGGTGGAGCTGTAGTTAGGAACCCTAGAACCCCCTCCATTTGTGTAAATATTGAACTCTTGTGGAAGTTTTATTGTAATAAACGAGCCAGACTCCATTTGATTTTATCAATAAATTGTCTTTTTAACGTACCCAAAATTCAGGGCGTTACACACCATCCCTGATATTCACGCGAACCACGTTCCTTCTTCCCATCTCTTCGGTGAGCTCGGGTACGAGAGTCTGTAGAGGGATATCTATGCCAGGAAACTCAGGTTGTCGGCTCTCCTTAAACCAGAATTCGGCAGGCTTTTTGAATGTAGGGAACTTTACCCTCGGCTTCTTTTCTTTATTGCTCGGCTTTAGTTGCTTGTCTCTCCCCACCTGTTGCTCGGCAATCTTCTTGCTGTTCCCGGCTTTCACGTTCGGCACCCCTTCCTTCTCCTTCCTCTTCAACTTCCCTCTGTACGAAGGGGTATAACCCAGTAGGGTCGGCGCGTCACGACAAATCTGGGCCTTCAGGGTTTCAACATTTTGCTCAACGGCAAGCGATTGCTCTCTGTTAGTTATGGCACGGTGGTCTGCAAGAGGCATCAATCCAATCAATATTGAAAACTCAAAAAACACGAAAAGTAAAGTCGGAGCTCGGCGAAGTACAGGAAGAGAGACAACCTCGAAAATCTTTTATCTTCGGCACGCTATGTAACCGCATCGTTTGATCGCCGAACTCATAGTTACCGCTAACTTCGACGTAAAAATTGGCCCATTTATCAGTATCAGGCAGCCCCTCTATCAACGGCTCCTTGTTGCTACACGTCGACAGATACCTACGCTCGGTCTTGCTGTGCCTAGACATTATGTATGTGTGAAAAAGGTCGGCCACTGTGAACTCAAGGTTATGGAGTTCCTTCAACTTAATCACGGCCATCACTATCCTATAACTATTGATTGCAAAATAGTGGGGCACCAAATCGAACCGAGCAAGCAATTCCCTTAAAAAGGGGTGAAGTGGGAACCGGAGCCCGGCCTCGCATATAGCCATTAAGGGGACCGTTATGTGCTCGGGACGGTGCTCTCTCTTATCCCTAATGTGGTTGCTTGCCACCTGACAAACAACAACATCATCAGAAATGTTGTACTCTCGGCAAAAACTCTCGTATTCGCGAGGATCTCTGTTAAAATAATGGGCGTAGGGATAAAACTTGCCCCTCTCATAGAGGTCGGCAACCTCCCTATCCTCGGATGGGGTATCACTAGGCCTAGAACGGGATGAGGTAGTTGCTTCGGCCTGAGAACGAAACTTGGACTCGGCTTCGGGACCCAGCTCGAGTTCGGCGTCGGATCGGGTAGACGTCGTGAAGGATATCTCTGGCTCGGTGTTAAAACCGCCGTCATATTCATGGTCATGTTCGGCATTGGAATCACTGGAGTCTGACATGTTCGAAGCAATTGAAGAAGTTTGGCGTCGGCTCCTGCGCCTATCCAAGTACTCTCGGATGAACAATTCTCCGGAGTCGTCCCCCGAACTTTCAGAGTTCGATGAAATGACAATGATCGGGTGAGCCAGACCTAACAAAACAGAGGAAATTATGATGAGGAACCTCGTTGTCGGCCAAAAGGCAAGGATCTCACTACGCTCGGTTACCCTACTAGCCCACCCTACGAGGACTCAGGCTCGGGAGACATAAAAAGACAAGTTGAGGGGCTCGGCCAACACCGTCGTCAGCCAAACCCACCAGCATCCAAACTGGGGCTCAGAAGAACAGGTTGAAGCTGAAGATGAACAAACTGTTCATCCCTAGCGAGACACTATTCATACAGAGCAAAAAATCCCAAAGAAGGGAGAAGAAAATACCTAAAAACTGCAGAAACGAAGGGAGCAACAAGAATCAAACATATACCTGGAGATTCTGACAAAGTCTGACGATTAGATCCTTTAGAAATCGAAACTAAAAGACGAACGAGCGGTAGGAGCAGCTTCAGCAATGGAGGTCTAGAGAGAGAAGAAGATTGGAGATTCTCTCTCTCCTCACGTCCCCCTTTATATAGGGCAAGGTCTAGGGTTTCGAAGTTCCCGCCCAAATGCTGCACCGCCGAACTGACAGCCACTCGATGCTCAACACGTGGCAATAATGGAGTGGCCTTGCAGGTTTTCACGCGTGCCGGCTATCCCCTCATTAGCCGTAGTGGACTATGAAGCAACACATGGTAAACCGCCTATTGGGGCTTATCCATGACAGGTGCCGAGGAAACAATTTGAGCTCGGCCAAATTTTTAACCACCTGTTATCGACCATGTACGGCCATGGTGAGATCCGGGCATGCTCTTCTTCAATCTCCACCATGCGCTCGGCGTCGGCAAAGATTGAGGGGCTATTATAGTGCACCGAATCTAACGGTTCGAGTCCGTTGAGGAGCAAGCCAAGGCCAAGCTCGGCTACATGCAAGGTTACGACACCCATGGCTTAATCAAGCTTGGCAACCTTCCTAAAGAAGTAAGCCCTCAGCCGCAGCTGCCTTTAAGTGGACTCTTTAGGTTCGGCCACCCTTTGCATGGCGGCTCCGTAGAATTTCTCATCTCGTGTCGTCCGCCAGAGTCGGCGAAGACATGGGCTCGGCCACCTTTTCAGTCATGTGCTCTTCACGTGACAAAAACGGTTGTGCCAGAAGATAATGATGAGCGCACATGGGAGGTGCCAGCTCACCCCAAAACGGTTGCCGGATCTATTCTGTGAGGTCACAATGACGCCATCTGGCTCGTGCAAGGCACATGACGGTACTTGGAGAGCAAGTCGGGGAGACTCTATAAATACTAAAGGATGACTACTTTGAGAGGTACACACACTACGCTATCAAAAAAACCCTAGTCTCTTACTCAATTCTCGATTCTTCGCACATACTGATCCTCGCGCCGGAGGGCCTTGCCGGGCAACCCCGGCCAGGTCTTAGTCGTGCGTTCACTGTGCAGGGCTAGGCAAGAAGATCAGGAAACCCACGAGCCAATGAAGGAGGACCGCAGATCAAAGAACCACGAGCCCCAATACCACAGAAACAAAAGACCCCTGGGCTCTTGATTGACTCAAAACTCCGAAAATGTAGCCCGAACCAGCTATAAATCTTCCACACCAGAACTGTCAGAATTGAATCTCAAAAAACAGACCACGGGGTTGGATTTGGATCATCGAACGCTTTCCAGAATCACCCTAAATTGGTCAATATTGGCCTGAACCGGCCGATAATCCCCTCCGCATATGACCCGGCCGAAAAATGCGAGATGAACCAATACGTCTTGGATGACTCAGCACACGACTGTGCTGCTGACTGGACCTCCACCAGTTGATGCGGTGCTACGTCAGTGTCATCTTCCCTGACCTCGCGCGGGCAGCACGTGAATCCCTCACGCAATGACTTCTTTGACCAGCGCGTGAGGGCCACCCCGTCAACTTCGGCGACAAACTACACAGATTCGTGATCGTGTTGACCAAACGAACAAAACCCAGTGTTCAAAACTTGTTTTTCTAACACTTTTGATCTGAGCTCAAACAGACCAAAACCACTGCTTCCATGTGCCACCATTCAAACCATGCGTACGGATTTATCCGATGACTAGCCACGATCACACACCCACCGTTGCAATTGTCTCGGTGAGGTGCACAAAACCCACTTGTGAAATCGAATTTTTGAGCAACTTCGATTCAGACTTGTTCTTGAACCAATGCGTAACAATAGAGGTTCCATGTGTTTTTCGGCGTTCCGAGGTTTCCTTGCTTTGATACCAATTGTTGTGCTCACACCGAGGACCTCAAACCAAACACACTAACACACATGAATCAAACACGAGAGAAACACAAGATTTCCATAGAAAATTTCATCTATTAATAACAAATAGTTAAGAAAAACTCAACCGGAGGAGGAGCGTCCCAACTGGAGCTCGAACTCAACTTCACTAATTCTCTCTCACCTCACCAGTGTATCACTCTCTCACATCCACTTTCAACTAGGGATAAGCCACTGTTTAGTTTAATTGAGTGATTATTCAGTGCTCTTAGAGTTCCGCCACGTGACTATCCATGGCCTTTTTCACCACACATTTGGTGTAATAGACCACACAAATGTGTAGTGAAGAAGGCCTTGACGGTGCAAGTAATATTTTCCATTGTCTTGTTTCTACTTTCTCATTGCAATTTCTATTTTCCGAGGGACTACTTTCTAAGTGAAAAATCGCTCCTTGTTTTGGAATCCACAATACAAATATAACTTTGTTACCCCACACACGAAATAATAAAAAAAAAACACTAGGGAATGGGCACGGGCGAGGGTGCAACCAGACTTTGTGAGTTGTGGGGGTCCAACTTTAAGTATTGACGTAAGGGCGAAAATCTAGTCTCGATGAAATTGTAATGGTAATGGTGCCATATTGAAACCTTGTCCCATTTCTCCCTTAAACCAAAATTCTTTTCTACCACATGGTGTAGCTCTCTAGTCCGTTTATATATGTGGTAGAGATGGAGCTGGAACAGGAACGAAAATTCCAGACAGATAATCCAATCTCATGACATTACAACGCTAGAGGTGGTGAATGCATGTGAGCTGACAAGTTGTACAGAGAGGAGAAACGAACCCGTTGATTTCTCTGCTGACCTCTATCAATATCCGATCAACCTATCTTTTTAGACCATGATCGGTTCCCTTTTGCATCATATGAGGAACCATTGGGCCCACGATAGACTAGGTCATGAACAAGACCGTGGGATCCTGGAGTGCAACCCACACTGCAAAGCAGCAATCTGGTCATCCATTTTGGTGATGGACGGCTTGAATCAATAGGAGCTCGGATTAAATCCAAGCTGTCGGCGTCAAAATGGACGACTGGATTGGCCGCCTTACAACCTTGGAGTGTGGGCTGCCCTGCATTGCAGGATTTTCCCATTGCTCATGAACATCAAAAAAAGAGAAAGAGATCATGAGTACATCTTGGAGGGTGTATTTTAAAATTTTCCCTACAACGTCAAGACTCAAACTCTTGGTCTAAGTTACTTTTTTTTTTTTTATAAGTAAACTCTTGGTCTTGGTCTAAGTTATAAGGCGACTGGAAATCACAAAAATTACTCTGTATCCAACCTTTATTACATACATACATACAAACTACATAGGCAAATATAGGTTCTGAAAAGTTCTGGGCGAGATAATTTTAGCCACCACAAAACCCATACAAATGGATGAGTCATCGAACTCTTCCAAAATGTTACCTTCTAATTACAGCAACACCTGAAAATACGATTCTAACCTTGATGAAGCGTTTGAGGAGAATCAATCTTCTCTCCAGAAGACGTACCCTCGGCTTTTACTCTTGTGGCTATAGCAGTAGAAGATTATAACATTTCCCGATTATTCTTATACCAAAGGCAAAGATGGCATGGATCATCAGCATCTCCAACAGAAGAAATCGTCACCAAATAATGAGAAATATCAAGATAGATCCTTCCACTTCTTTGAAACCAAACTAGGCAGTAGGAATTCATCACCACCACAGGGACACGTATATACACATATACATATTCTTCATGTATATGTATCTGCAACCGACGTATCTTTCAGGGTGCAGAATCATCTCTCAAGCTTTATTAGTAAGGTTCTAGTTTCACTTTCTTCTACTATAATAGACTCCACCACCTGAATAATGCTGAAAATAACGGTTCCGCGATCCAGCACTCCCCCTTCCACTGTGTCCATCCCATGCGTGGCCCCGACCTGAAACTCTGCTTCCCCCGCCACTTTGCATCCATCCTGTCGGTTGTGTCCCCACCCCGTTATGCTCCTCCTCTTCCCTATCATTATATTCCAAAACCAATCTCTTGATGTCTTGTTTCTCTTCCAGCTCAGCTGCTTCTTTCTGTTTGGTGCTTTGCACGAGTGAACAATCCCTAGGAATGTACATCTGTTTCGTCTGTTGCTTGCTCCCTCGCTTTACGAGAACTTTCACCCTAACTTCCTTGCTTCCACCCGGCTCCTCATCCAACGTCTCGTCACCGCTTTCCACCTCGAAGCCCCCCCTTCCGTGATGATCCTTTGTGGGGCCCTCAAAGACATTCATTGGTATCGCCATGTTAAGTGTTGGTCGGGCTCGCAATTCTAGTTTTCGTGAATCCAAGCTCTCCTGCATTTACAGTTGAAACAATGGTTCAGTAACCTTCAACAGCAAGCCCACAAGTCACTTGTAGGTTGGATAGAACTTAATACCATCAAGAACATCAAGCCAAGTTGCTTTAATGACCACGTTATGGTTTAACTAAAACGACTGACAGTTGTAGAGAAATTTTGATATCGCTTGCTAAATAGTATCTCAACCTAAAAAGCACATAAACTTCTAAGAAGGTGGACCGACACGATAGGACACTGAAACTTCCAGATGCATGTTTGGACACACGTCCAAACATATCATGATATCCCCCTATTCTTTTTCTTTCTTTTTTTTCTGTCACATTGTTGAAACTTTGGATGTGCTTAATACACTGAGCGACCACTTCTGTCTATCTAATGCAGAAGACACAATATAAAGTTAACTTGGAATACAAGGATAAAAAACTACGAAGTAAATTCATACATATTCACCTCCTCAGACTTCAGAAGGCAGTGTTACATAACTGTTCAATATTTTCATTTTAATTAAATGATTCATTACCTGACAAATCATTATTGTTATTGTCAACTATGACATACCACAATTATGAAAAGAATAATATTTTGTGGATGTCCTCCATGGCCGTATACTATACTCTTTGAAAACTTACACATCTACGTGTCGTATCACTAGTCCGTGTCCGTGCCTCTTAAATTAATGAGAACTTGAAATTGTCTTCCTTCTATATTATAATTACAAGCAAAAGAAAATGCCAAAAGAACTGTCACGAAAAGCAAATCCCTACACCTTACCTGCCTCTTAAATTAATGAGAACTTGAAATTGTCTTCCTTCTATATTATAATTACAAGCAAAAGAAAATGCCACAAGAACTGTCAAGAAAAGCAAATCCCTACACCTTACCTGCATCAGAGCCTTGAGTTCTTTTTCAAACTCAGCTTCCTCCAGAGGGTCCATCTCTATGACCCTCTGCCGAAAGTGGACTTCTTCATCCTCATCATCCTCTATTCCGTCACCATCATCATAATCATCCTCACTGTCGCCCACGTCGTCATGATTCTCTTCATCCAAATCTTCTTCCTCGTCATGTCCCTCTGGGTCAATGGTACTACTCTCTGAATTAGTGTCACTGTCCGGAATTCCCTCATGACCTCCCCCATTTTCCTCAAGAATACCATTCACAAGGTTTTGTCCATTCACTGAGATGCTGCCAGATGTAGCACTGCTTGGAAGTTTTTCTATGTCTGAGTGCTTCTCACTGTAGGCCTTATCTGTGGAAGCAGTACGTTCATGCTCCTCAAGTTCAATCAGAACTGCATTAACTTCTTCAACAGATGAATATCGTGTCATTTTTGGGCGTAAATCTGCAAATAAGTCCTGCAAATTTCAACTATAAGAACAACCTAATAGAAAAAGCGGGTTGTTCTAACAAACAAAAGTATAGAATAATCACACATCAGCTATTTTTTACCCCATCTTTCTTTCGGGGATGAAAGTATAAAGAAGAATGTTGGGGAAAGAGCCTGGAATTCTAACTACTTGCAAAGGCGCAAGTTCCTGTGTCATCGAAGCAACTTTTCAAGGGAAACTTTAAAGCCCCACTAAATTCCTGTGATAATTGGCTACTATGGCACAAGCAACCATTCCTGATTCTTATTTCTTGCTGTGTTTGGCCGCTTGGATTCAGGCATTGGGTTTTAGAGTTGGAAATTCCCAAAGTTGATTACTGTTCCAGTGACAGGCTTTCCTGGTCAGTACATGTTCCTCAAAGGAGATCAAATCCAAAGTATCCTATGCCTTAACAATAGAAAATCCTCAGCAACTATCAAGTCCACTTTCAATTATGGTTACAGAAAAAGAGTTATTATGATCTTTGTTTTGTGAAAAGGGCAGGAGGGGATAGACTCTGAGGTTGTGTCCTGTGCGGGTAAAAGGCCCATAGCCAGACCCTGCTGCAAGAAAGCTTACTTCACACTACCAACCCAACAATAGGTCAGAGTAGCACTGCAACGAGAGCCCATTGAAATCAGACTCAAGCCAATATATCATAGGATGTAACCCCCTACACGACACTTGTCACCTTGGGACCTCCATATCCTATGGGGGCAACTTAGGAAGGGCGGTGGCACTTGTGTTTGAGGGGGTTCAAGTGAACCCTTTGAACTCAAAAAATGCCCTACAACTTCGCATTTTATATACAAATAATTTGATTTTTCTTTAATATTATCAGTACTAAATTATTCATAGAGCCTAAGTTTTTGAAAATTCACTTAAATTTGTAAGTAGATAATATAGCTCAACAAAACAAAATACACAGGGCCCAATAAAATTTTAACCAAAATACATATATCCATTTTCTATAGTGCTTCGTCTACAAAAAAAATTCTGTGTCTTTGTCACTGCTGAATGAAAATCTGGGAGTCACCCTTGAGTCCACTGGACCATCTTTCGTGGTAAGTTGTCACAGTTAATTCTATGTTTATCATTGTAATCCTAGCGCAATTGACAATGAGATATTCTCGATCCAGCGGTCCTATCATTGCTTTCAAAAAACGAAAACAAAGTTGCGTCACCCCTCTATTTCTTTCTCGAAAATCTAAGGTCTTACGACATGACCCAACCTCTAATTCATTGAAGGAATAGCTACGAAAGGGGAAAGGGAAGCAGGAGAAGATGCATGAAACAGAGAGAAACAGACTAAAAAACTATCAAGGGTACTGGAACCAATATGAAATTGAATTTTGGCTATTCCGGGCCAACAACCTTCACCCCCAGCCCCCAAAAAGGTGGGTTTTTTCAGCAACTATAATCTTAATGGCTACAGCAATAAAGGGAAACATTAAATGGAGCCAAAGATATGTAAGACTTGCCTGTAAGTCAAATTCAATATCGAGTGGTAATGCGCCTTTGCTAAGGATGTACCTCTGGAAATGAATCAAGAATCGATCGAGTTTCCTCTTTGAAGAACCTCGATCAAAATAATGCCCACAAGTTTCCAGAAGTGTAATGACCATTCTGGCACGAAAAAAATCTTCGGGCGGATCCAACACATCTTGCTGATACAATGGAAAGCAAAAAAATGTACACAGTATTAGGACTTCACAAAATTCTGAAAGCAAAACAGAACAGAGATAAAAGCAAAGATCGTACTGGAAAAGAAGGTGTGTTGACCGGCGTCTATTATGTTTCTTCCTATTGTCTTTTTTGTTCAGGAAAAAGGGCGCACTTTTGGATGGCTGTCATTTAGTTGGTACGATCCTGGTCTTGCCAAATCACTCTTGCTATGCCTGAACTATGTCTACTTCCCAATATTCTACAAGACTGCTCCCTCCCTACAATTGAAAAATCTCTTCGTACTTGACAACAGCTGTGACAACTACCTTTTCGTAGTTCTCTTGGTTTATTCATTTTAAGTCTAAAGACATGTGATGTGTAGGACCAATTATTGCTTCCATCTCTTTTTCTCTCTACCTCTTCTTTCCTAAAAACCCTAAATCAAGAACACTTTAATGTACTTAGTTGTAACAGAATGTACTTAGTTGTAACAGACTATTTAATCCAAACGTAATTTTCCAACTTCTAAATAACGAAATCACGTGACTGACAGTAGCAATCACATGCTCCTGTTCTGTTTCAGATTTCTCCAGTAATTTCTAAGTATGGAAAGAGTAGGTACATGATACCAAGTCTTCAGGTCTGAAGGGGATTGGACGACCTCAGGAGTGAAGGGTCGTCACAAGGACGACCGCCAGGCTGAAGGGCAACCCATTGCGGGTACATGGACCAAGTCCGAAGGACTGAAGGAAACAAGGTAACCTCATGAACGAAGGTTGTCACAGCTAAAGGACAGCCCAGAGGCTGGCTGGCTTAAGGACAACCCACTCCTGAGGTTGGCGGCTTATACTTGGGTTGAGGCATGGAATGGAGGACTGTGGAATGGAGGCTTGAGCTTCAATGGATCGTCTGAAGGCCCAAGCTCTTTCAAGACTTCGGACTTTAGACCAGAGAGAGAGAGAGAGACTTGTTGACTGAAGGACAATTCCTCGGTCTCTGCATTATCATTGACTTCTGATCAGTAGACCCTTAGGCCTATGGCCTAGACCTCACATGACCACTACCTACCTTCTGCAAGCTTCAGCCCCTAAATGTGACACATCTCTATGACCTCTGGCCTCATAGGCTTGCAGCCCTCAGACGACCAGCCATTGAGGACCTTCCACCTGTCCTTAGTCCAACTGGACTTCAGGCCATCTCTCTCCTATATAAAGGACCATTGCCTTTGTTCAACACATTACTCTTGGTTCAAGCCGAGCAATACTACCATTGCCTTTGTTCAACACATTACACACATTTCTCGGTTCAAGCCATGACCAGAGCAATATTTGGTCTCTCTAGGATCTGCCTTGGGCTCTCTCCTTCTCTGCCTTCAGCACCCTGAGCCCTCAGGATCTCGTTGGTATCCTGGATCACCTCCAGGGCTACCATAGCCCATCGATTTAGCTCACAGAAAGTATGTAGGGATCGGGACAGGTGAAAGCATATCAGAATCTACTTTTGAAGAGAAAAGGTTAGAGTGCAGTTTATACAGCAAATGCAAACCAAATTAGACTCTCCTTCATTCAAACCATCAACTACACCAATTTAGATGCACGTTAATTTAATAAAACCAATTCAAGAAATATAAAAATGGAGTTCAAACCAAACCAAACCAAGCCAAACCGAGCCTTGCGTCCCAATCACTTGGGGTCGGCTACATGAATCTGTTCCCTCCATTGAGCTCTATCAGGGGCCACTTGCTCACACAAAACCATTATACTCGTATCTTTGCGCACAACAGTATCTAATGTCAATTTAGGTTTACCCCTCCCCGTAGCATTGCTACCTAGAGCTATCATATCTGCTCTCTTAACTACTGAATCTTCTGGCCTACGATAGACATGTCCAAACCACCTTAGCCTATTTTCCCTCAACTTCTCCTCTATAGGTGCTACACCTACCATCTCACGAACTATTTCATTTCTAATTCTGTCTCGTCTAGTCTTACCACACATCCACCTCAACATTCTCATTTTCGCTAAACTCATCTTGCTTACACGTTGTTGCTTAATAGGCCAACATTTTATTCGATAAAGCATCGTTGGTCTTATGGCAGTTCCATAGAATTTTCCTTTCAATGTTGAGGGTACCCTCTTGTCACATAATACACCAGTAGCGCTTCTCCACTTGAGCCACCCCACTTGGATCCTATGGGTCACATCATCAGCAATCTCAATCTCTACTAATAATTGAGCCTAAATACCTAAAATGATCACTCTTTGGTATCTCCTGGTTTTGGATCACCTCTCTTTCTTCATGCGCACTACTGGTACCACTAAACTTCCACACCATATACTCAATTTTACTCCTGCTTATCCGAAAACCATTTGACTCTAATGCTTCCCTCCAAATTTCTAGTTTCGTATTAACACCTCTAGCGGTTTCATCTACGAGGACAATGTCATCCGCAAACATCATACACCATGGAATGTCTTCTTGAAATTGCCTAGTCAATTCATCCATAACTAAGGCAAAGAGGTACGGGCTCAGGGCTAACCCTTGATGCAAACCTACGGTGATTGAAAATTCACTTGTTTCCCCTACTGGTGATCTAATGGTAGTGACGGCACCTTCATACATGTCTCTTATCACCTCGATATACCCTTTGGTCACTCATTTTCTCTCAAGAACCCACCATATGATGTCTCTAGGCACCCTATCATAAGCCTTTTCTAAGTCTATGAAAACCATATAGAGATCCTTCTTCTTTGCTCTGTATTTTTCTATCAATCTCCTTAATAGGTAGATAGCTTCCATGGTTGATCTTCCAGGCATGAACCCAAATTGTTTCTCTGACACTGTAGTCACCATCCTCAAGCGATGCTCAATAACTATTTTCCACAACTTCATCGTATGACACATCAATTTAATACATCTATAGTTGTTGCAGCTTTGAATATCCCATTTATTCTTATAGATAGATACTAAGGTGCTCTTTCTCCATTCGTCGGGCATCTTCCTAGTCATAATAATCTTGTTGAACAACTTTGTCAACCAAGTAACCCCCAAGTCATCTAGACTTTTCCACACTTCAATAGGGATACAATCTGGTCCTTAGGCCTTATCCGGTTTCATGTTTTTCAAAACTTTAACCACTTCGAACTTTTGTATTCTCCGATAAAACTCATATTCTATGTTCTCGCCAGGTACATACACTTCCTCCCCACCAAAGCCTCCTTCATGTTTTTCGTTTAACTTATCGAAATAAAACTTCCATCTATCCCTGATCGCCTCGTCTTTCACCAACACCACCGAATCAATACCTTTTATACACTTAACTTGATAAAAATCTCTAGCTTTTCTTTCTCGCAGCTTAGCAAGTTTATAAATAATCTTTTCTCCATCATTACTATTGAGTCTAGTGTAGAAATTCTCATAGGCTTTCAACTAGCATCCCTAACGGCTTTCTTAGCTTCCTTGCTAGCTTGCTTATAACCCTGAAAATTTCTCATTCCGGTCCTTTTACCACTTTTTAAAGCACTCCTTCTTTGCTTTCACCATGGTTTGAACATCGTCATTCCACCACCATATCTCCTTAGAAATGGACATTTTCCCTTTGACTCCCCAAGGACTTCTTTCGATATTTTTCTAATACCGTCAGCTATCGTATTCCGCATAATGTCACCATCGCCTTCCACTCCCCACCGTACTTCTTGAGACATTCTTTCCATGAATACCTCTAGTTTCTCCCCTCTTAGGTCCCACCATTTAGTCCGTGGGCATCTAGTTTCCTTTCTCCTTCTATTATTCCCCTTGAAACAAATATCTAACACCAAAAGTCTATGTTGTGCCACTAGATACTCTCCGGGAATAACCTTACAATCCTTACATGTCAAGCGGTCTGCACCTCTAGCAAGAAAATAGTCGATTTGGCTTCTATTGGTTCCACTCTTAAAGGTAATTCAATGCTCCTCTCGCTTCCCGTAGAGAGTATTCCCAACTATAAGGTCAAAAGCTACCGCGAAATCTAAAATCCTCCTACCACCTTCGTTAAGGTCACCAAATCCAAAGCCACCATGCACCTTCTCATACCCTTGCTTATGCACTCCCACATGACCATTGGAATCGCCTCCTATAAATAGCTTCTCCCCAAAAGGGATCCCTTGAACCACGTCATCCATCTGCTCTCAGAATTACTCTTTAGTACGATCATCCAAACCTACTTGGGGTGCATAAGCACTAATAATATTAACTATACTCTCTCCGATCACAAGCTTAACTGAAATAATCCGATCTTTCCTTGTTACTGTATCTCTCAGGTGTTTATCTACTACGATACCTACCCCATTTCTACGTCGATCCTTACCCGTATAGTAAAACTTATAACCTGTGTCCTCCATCTCCCTAGCTTTCTCCCCTACCCACTTAGTCTCCTGAAGGCAAGCTATACTAATCCTCCTCCTAAGCATGGTGTCAACTAGCTCCCTAGTCTTACCCGTTAATGTCCCTATAGTCCAAGCTACTAAACAAATCCTATAGTCCTGGGCTGGCTTCTTTACTCGCGCTTGTCCAAGCACGCGCGAGGTCTTCGAAAGTATGCACTACTTGTAGTTGACATGGGTAATTTGAAAAGAGGGATAGAGAAACTGGTACACTACCAAAGAAAAAGGAGGGAATGGAACCAAGATGTGGGAATTGGGTACAATCCCAATGGGTAACTTTTGAAGAACCTCTTACAAAACTGAAGCTAAGAGTGCATTTCTCAAAAGGAAGGTGGAGGCAATTGCCCACTCTTGGCAACTCTGCCCTTTGGCCTTGACTGAAAAAAATTGAGCACATACAGGACATTATCCATAACTATTACCAAAATGTTCTAAAATAAGATATCAGTAATGCCATACCTCTAAGGTCCCAAGGCCAAAAATGAGAATCAAGTAGAGTGTATCAAAAATAACAGACGAATCCAATTGCTCATAGTTGTACAGCTCCCCTAAGAGCCGCATGTGGGCAAGGCGTTGTTGTTGCATCCCAAAGTCATTCAACTCTAGTCCCACCCTGATTTCCTCCAAGACCTGACAGTAAAACAAGTTGAAGTTACTACCAAAGCACAAATTGATTGAAAAATATGACAAAATGAGCATAGTGATGCAGCGACGTTTTTATTTTCTTTGGTCAAAGAGATCATGCAACTCAAATGCATACTCAAAAACTAGTCTTAGATGAGGCGCAAGCATCATGGTTGAGCTACATTATGATAATGCACAGAACTTATATACGAAAAAAGATTATAAAAGCAAAAAACAAAGCAGCAAAATGGTAGGAACGGCCTTTAACTAATGGTGATCACCCAATAAAAGGAGCATCTTCTTGGTACCGCAAACCAGGGGACATGTTCAAAGTGCAAAAGAAGGAATCTCACCCTATTGCAGTTAACATGTTTATAAGAGAAGAAACCAAATGCTCACCAATAAGATTTTAAAGAACCAACCTCATCAACAACAGCAACTGCAAATTCATCATGATAGCGACTCAAGCCAGCAGTAAGTGAAGCAATCAAGTGAATCTGACCATACTTGCCCTTGTGAACCTTCGTAAAGCATTTTACAAGGTACGGCTCGCATTCATTCCATGGTAGTTTACGAAGCTGTCTTAGCACATGCTCGATGGAGGACTTATCGAGATCTGAGAAAAGTAGTTTTCTGATGTACTACAATGATTACCAGAAAAGTCACTCAATGATCAGTGATATCAAGTCATATAAGATGCAAAATCACTGAACCAAAATATAATTTATACCTGATGCAATGGAGGACGGACTTTTGAGATTCGTGCAGATCTTTCCGGTGGTTTGCACAAGTAGTATGCATTTTCCACTAGTGTACTGTGACGAGGATCCAAATTTTTGACATTTTTTAAGCGCATTAAAATCTCCAGCATGTTAGCCATGCGTACAGAAGTTTCAGGGGAGCGGTAAAGAAAACGACCACATGTCTCGAGAAGATTGCAGGCAACATCAATGTTGTGATGAGTAAAGTCATCCAAACAAGTCTGGTAAAAGACAACCACTGTCAGCCATAACACAAGTACAGCAGCAATACATTATAGGCTTTGGTGTTATTGGGCATTTGGTTGTGGTTTTGGTTGGGTAGTCAAGCATTACCTTTACTGTTTTTTTCTTTTAGTTAGCCTCTTTCCATCTTTTTTTATTATATCATTTTAGTTAGTAAAAGGTGAGGCTGAGAGTTATGTTGTGTTTTTGCGAGTAGCAGCACTAGAAAAGTACATTTACTTTTCGAACCTCTCTCATGCATTTCATTTCCCATTGTACTCGATATCACTTTTTTCCTTTTTTCTTTTTATAACTTATGATCAATGAAATTCTCTTTGCCGATCAAAAAATAAAAAAGTATAACAGCAATACTAACTAGTTGTCTTGTCTCAACCTAATAGGCTAAAAGTACAAATCTTTCTCAAATCCCAATTGACTCAAAAACTTCCGGTTAATTTTCCAACAAAAAGTGCAATCCACCCCATGTGCAGCTTAGGTCTGCAATAGACTAATTGGTCTCAGTTTTAACAGGAGACATGCATCTATTGCAAAGTTGCAACAACTGCACTATTGAAGAACCACTTCCAGTAATACCTTAAAACAACAAAAAACAAAGCCAGCTGAAGCAATCTTGAACTTGCAGAGTTCTCCAATGAACCGAATATTCCTGATCTTTGACTCAATATTTATTTGATCCTGGAATAAAATTGCAGTCCACTATAATGTCATGGTTGGTAAATCAAGAAACGAAACATTTCCACTATTAAAAGCAGCAACTTTTATCAAGAAAAGGCATTGATACTGAATAAACCTTCTTATTTATCAAAAAGTTGAACTCTTCCTCCAACAACTGCAAGAGCATGGAAGAGACATCCTTCATGCAAGTTGACAGAGTGGCAACCATCCGTGAGTAGTATGGCAGCAGTTCTAGAGATGTTCTTGGAACATTAAACAAAGCCCTCACAAGCTTTTTCCGGTTTGATTTGGAATTTAAATAACAAAACTCCACCTGACAAAATAACATTATCTAACAGTAAGGTGTAGGGATAGATGGCATATGTTTTAGAAAGCAGAACGGGAAAAAAACATAAACTGTAAGCCTTAAGCAAGAATGGGTCCTTACAGTCAACTGATCAATAAGGTCACGGCTCACACAACTGGGTAGCCTCTGCAATAGACCATCCAAATTTGTCCCTTCAAGACCTTTAGTTTTCTCCTTTTCAGTTTCGCCCTTTCTTTCAGCATCTTTGCCTTTTCCTTTCTCTTTGTCTTGGTCTCTGGTCCTTTCTTTATCCTTTTCATCTTTGTCTTTACCTTTCTCATTTGCTCCCTCCTGAGAAGTTCCAGGATCTGCAGAAACTTCTGCCGAATCTAGGCTAGCCATCTGGCCTTGGTCTGATTCAGGTGGCGAATCCTACAAATTGAAGTTTTCTGTATAAGTAGCTACACGAGAATCATATAGAAGATAGAATAAAAACTTCAACATATTTTAGACCATCTCCCATACACAACTTCCAGGAAAACAGATCTTTTCAACATTAAATGGCATTAACAACTGCAATGCAGAAGCAAAAGCAGCACATATATACATTGAAACACAGACAAAATCCAGACATAATGGTTCAATACAAATATGGACAGCATCTTTCCAGCAGCACTTAGAATCTCTTTGGTTTGTAATAAATGGGGAGAAAATATTGGGGGGTGGGAGTTGGTGAGAAACAAAAATGAGCCAATAAAAACCTATCACTGCTTACCATTTCTCACCTTTTTTATTCATCATGGTAGGATTCCCCCTTTTTCCCTTTTAACACTATTTTCTCAAAATTCAAATGGGCTGTTAGAAAACATAAGAGGCAAATCATCACCCACGTAAAACGAGAATTGATAATGTATTAAACAACTGATGTCCTATGGATGACCTCACCCTTGAAGCGGTGAGGTAGCAGAACACTTCTGCAGGCGGTGGATTATATACGGTTCTAGTCCCTGTGGTATTGTGTACTTACAAGTTTAGTCCCTGGAACTTCATCTATAAAAAGGGACTTCAGTTCTAGTTTCATTCATTCAAGAACATAGAGAGCTACTATTGTAAAGAATGACGAACGAGATTAAGAGAAATATGTCAATAATATTATGGTTAGTCCAGGAGAACAATCATTTTCTTGATAGTTCCTTTATTTTTGTTATTCTGTGCTTCCTTTATTTCTTCAATTTGTAACATGCACATGAAAAAAAATCGTGTCGATGTGCAGGGGCAACAGCAGATTGGGAACGAAAGCAAATTTACGGATAAGCTAACGGAACATGACAAACTTCAGAAAGATCAAGACACCGAGAAAGCCTGCGACAGATTGGTCTTCACAAATGGTTATGACAAAGCAGCTACTATGCAGGACATTTGCATGTGCACACGGAGAAAGAAAAACAACTAAGGGCAGGTCACAAAAATACATTCTGCCATGCTGGTGGTAGGTCTTGACACAGAACACTCTTGACACTCTCGACCATTTTATTCTATCTAATTCAGGAATTATTCGGAAAAAAAAGCAAAAATCCAGATACAATTTTTAGAAATTCCTACAAAATTGTGGAGACATGAAGCAAAAATAACTGAAAAGTAAGACGATGTATTCAGAAAACAAATGCTTGAAGCCAAGGAATACGTTGCTGTTGCTATCCTGGATGAAATTGCGAGCAATCCATAGATGACAAAGAATAAGTTGCAAATACATGATAAACTGATTCAATAATGTGAGCGACCATAAGCTATTAGAGAAAGCCAAATTCAAAATACAATCAGCTATATAGGTTCTAAGTGACGGAAGAAAAATTAAGGCTGTAAAATGAGCAGGAAGCTAATTCCTTACCAATGGTTGTTCTTGTGTCTTCGGAGATTGCTCATTCAACTTGGGTTCTGCTTCTCCCAGTAATACTGCAGGAACAAATGCTCTGGGGAAAAAAACACAAGATGTGTACAATGGCGATGGCAATGTATTGGCTATGGGGTCATGCAACCTTATGGAAACATATTTTTTGACTTCTATTATACTGAGATTTTTCATAATTAGTAAATGACCCCATTAAAACTTATAGTTGACACCACAATAGATTATTTCTCTCGCTTAAAATTCACCTCTCAAAATATCGCTCAAAACTCAGACCAATAAAAAATAAAGCATAGCCTTCGTAATTCACGAGCCCTATAACGAGTTAAAATATCATACCATGTCCGTTCCAAAAAGATTAGTGGTTCAAAAAATGAAAAACAAGTCAAAATATCATACTACCTCCATTCCATAAAGATTAGTGATCTGCAAAATGACAATCTTTTTGGAATGGAGGGACCACATTTCTGCTTACATACGGGTCCACGACGACAAATAAAATTTGCATTAGGTAAATATACAAGTGTATACCTTACAAGTAAAAATAATTACTATCTATTTTGAAAAACATAAAATTCTACTGTTTTTGAATAAGGTTGTACATCGGAACATTAATTACTCAACCTTATCAAACCCTTGTGGAGATCTTATCGAACCCTTATCAAGTGCTTATCCAGCCTTTATTGAGCAGATCGATCCTCTATCGAACTGAACCGAACCAAGCTCAGCTCAGCTCATTTACCAGTCGAGCTTGATATTCAGCTGGCTCAAGCTCGTTCTTACAAACCAGGTAGAGCACAAGGCGAGATGAGGCATACCGAGTCAAGCTTGAGGATGGCTCAATTCGTTTGCAACACAATGAACGACCCCATGCTCGCCAAGTTCTGGAGTCACCACTGGTCATGTGTGTCAGTAACCTCAAGTTGGAGACACTTCACTTAAAGTGTCATTGCCACCAACTAGAACTATCTAACCAAACAAAAGATGTTACTTTTTTAACATGAATTACTGTTGACACAGTTGTGTGACAATTATATACCTGAGATCTGGTAAGCTTTCATAAAAAGCTCTAGTATCTTCATCATCCCACATTGCTTCAAGCACTGAAGAATCTTTTCCAGAACCAGGTGATAATGTGTCCTCCCCAGTTGTGACCCTAGTTGTGTGACCATCCTCTGGCAGCACCGGAAGTTCCATGTCAAGAGCTTCAGCTAAACTGCAACATGAAGAAATACAACCACCAAATGAATTATAGGAAATGGGAAAATGTAACTGACAAATAATTATAGGTGATATTCTGAGGAGATAACGGACCCACATAAAAATAACTCCCTTCGTGTTCTTAAGAGGACAATTTTCTCAATATAGTTTCTAATTTTCATGGAATTCTCATCAACTAGCATGATCAATTGCCTTTCTGGATTTTCACATAACTTTCACAGTAATAACTCCAAGCAAACAAAAACTATGTAAGAACTAGGACACTATAAACATCTCTAATAAATAAAGAATAAAAAAAATGGTCAAATCAGAGATCACATTACAGTAACCACCAATGCCAACATCGATCCTCCAATTGATCTCGAGTGTTGGAATGCACGGTGTTGATTGAAGAGGACCAAGAACAGCATGACATTAGCCTCAATATAGAACCAATATACCGCATCCATACTACGTTACATTACTAGTTACCCAGGTTTGGATGTAATTTCAATCTTCAGAATCCATGTAGGCCAAACAATCAAGGGGTTCCAATTTCCTTAGTCTTTCATATGACTTTAATCTACGCTAGTAAAAGAACCAAACTCAGTCTATCTGTATGCACCAGTCACATATCATTACTTAAGTTCAAGATATCTAAGTATCTTAAAACTCCAATTCTCATTTGTGTTAGCACTAACAAAATATAATCAGCGCAACAAGATGAATAAGTTTTCAGACCATGATCATCAAGAACTATTCCGGAGAGATCTATGTATGAGGACATCATAGACTTAAAAAGAAGTACCAACCATGAAATATTGAGATGTCTAATTTAATAATGACCAGTTCAAATGTCAAGACTCAAGCACGCTTGCTTCACGGGCATGGCCAGGCTGCCACAAGGCACCCTGCTTGCCATTACATTGCACCAAATAAAGGTTACACAAATCCAATCTTTATATTTAATGGCTTTAACCTGATTCATCTAATGGGGGTGGCATGGTGAGCCAGTTTCCAATTCTGTGATGTGACTAATAAGCTTTCAAACTTCTTTCGCCATGCGCAACATGTTCAGAAGAGTAGGTACATTTTAATAGGTACAGCATGAATCAACAGAATGAAAAACTTACGCTGACACACCACGATACAGATGATCGTAAGACTTTCGCAGCTTTTCATATGAACTGGCATTTTCATCACTTAACTCTCCTTTTGCATTCAGGATCTTTGCATTTTCATGCTCCATTTGACGAAGAGACTTCAGTTCAGCGTGGTGGGGGGAACAAAAACAATCACACCAGTTAAAAGAAGACTATAACATGCAGACATCAACCAACAAATCTTCTTAGCACCTTAACCTAGAAAATGAGGGGAAAACTTTCAGAATGCGATCAACGTCTTACACTATGCTCTGACTGAAGAAGTCCTGCAGCTGCTTCATAATATGCACACAATGACTTCCTGAAAATTTTCTTCTGATCAACAGTGATATGGAGGCCCTTGAAAAACTGCAATAATTTGTCAGGATTGATAATACAGCATAACAGAATACCTACTAAGAGAAAACCCAAAGACAAAAGGCCACTCGATGTCAATGGAGATAACAACAGAGCTGTGCATATTGTATGCTTACCTTGGACTTTCAATAGATGTGCATAATATGCATTCAAAAACCCTTGATTTGTTTATAAAAAATGCAGAACAGTTGAAAGGAAGGGGGAAAAACCCCAAAATCAGAAGCATTTATCAGCAGGAAAATTTCAGCTTTAAGAACACAGTGGAGACATAAGGTTAAGATGAATCCAAATTGGCAAGAACTGATTAACATATACTTAAGTTAATCGTGAATAATACAAACAAAGCTGAGTATTCTCAAGGGTATGGAGCACCTTCCAGAGTTGAATATAGAGCACTAGTCCTAGTCTTCAGTTTAGAGAAACACAAGTATTGTACACGTCTTCTCATAAAAAAAGGTTAGCTCCACCCAAAGATCCAGATCCAGAATGAACGAAATTTATAACCATGAAACATCATCCGCAATGAAGCAACTTTAGACAAATCATAAGGCAAAAAAATAGAAAAAGGAAAGGAAAAATAAAGTGAAAGAAATATTGCACCTCCTCAAGAAGTTCTTGTCCAGACTGTTGAAGTCCCAGGAAAGTTCTCCCTTGTCGTGCAAAACTGGCAAGAAGAGAGAGATTTGTCTGAGTTGCATCTCGATCCTTCAGGTGATCTGCGCTAGTAAGGTCCTTTATGATATTAACGAAAATGCCACTGTCTTCTGTGACACCAACAAAGAAAAGTTCCAAAAGGAGTTTTAAAGAGCTGCGCTTCTTCATGGCTCTTAAATTCCTGTCCGCCTCAGAATCATCCCCAGACTTCCCAGGAAAGAAGACTTTTAAGAGGCCCTGAACCAAGCTTGACGAGAATTCTTGGTACCTTTGATGAAGCAAAGAACATATCTACAATGGGAAACAAAGGGAAAAAACGGAAGTAAACACACATGCTTGATACAGAAAATGAGGAAGACCTCACTAAAGTTTTTGGACACGGTTCCAGGGAAATAAAAAGTTCTCAGTAGTAAACGCAGATGGTAGCACAGTGGTTAAGGTTCGGCATGGAACCCGGAGTGTAATTCTTAGTGATCGGATGGAACAGAACGAAACAACTTTAGCAGATAAAGTTCAGAAAAAGAGGACTTTAAGGGAGAAAAAAGACAGACTTGTAAGAAGGAAAAAACCATAACTCGTATTGTACAAAATGCAGCAGTTCAAATCAACATGTACCTGAACCGCAGCTTGTATGTCTGAAGATCTAAGCTTGGCATCACAAATAGCTGTCACTGCTTCACTAACAAATTTGCTTAAGTTGACACTTCGCAAATCATCCATCAAACTTTCCCGTTGCTCTTCATTAATCTGCTTGAGTTTCTTGATAACTGCGGTGTTGCGCTTAATGCTGGAATCTAATGTCCTGAGAAAACCAGAGTCTGCAACCAAGAGAATATAGTAACGATGTGTGCGAAAAACCATCCATGTCCAAGATATTAATATGTTGTGCTGAAATATACAACAATTACATTTTCTAGTTGGGCGGCATAATTTGTGATCTTGGAAAAACAAACAAAAAGAAAAGGAATATGGCATGTATAGATTTGCTTGTATTATCTTATTTTATCTCATTTGAATTATTATGTAGTCAAGTAGTCATTTGTTGAGCTTAACAAGCAACTTGAAATATATACATCATTCCAACAAATGAATTGTGGAACTAACTTTGTACAAAAAAAACCTACGCTTTTATCAGTCGACAATACCCTCAATTTTTTCGGCACTCAATGCCTTTGTTTTCTAAAAGTCTTTTTTCCTCTCTAATATGCAAACTTACTGCATTTAAAAGAAAACCTTTGTAGCATCCAAAAGGGTATTTTCAGCAAGTAAAAATGGAGAAAAAGCACCTCTGCAATTGTGATTATAAGAAACTCTCAACAGTCTCATCAATAGAAAAAGTAATCAAGAGGTTACTCTACTACACTATTACTCAATTAATTAATCAAGAAAAAAGTATTGAAAGATTCGCACCCACTGGGACCAACTTAAAAAAAATCAGAAAATCTTCTATTAACTTCTTTTAAGAACTAGAACACCCTGATTTCCAATCATATCACTCATTACAACTTCCTCTTTCCCACTACACTAAACTGATGGAGTAGTCATCTTCAAGGTACCCTATATTCTATCATACGGCACTATGGGGTTTATGGCTTCTTATTATATCACAGTGCAGACATGTAGGATTTCCAACATCTTCTTAAGCACTTACCACCTACTTTATTTTCTTGATCTAACCCTATTTCTCTGACCAACATTGTTTTCTATAATTCCAATCAGCTGTCCACAGTATCTATCTTTGCTGACAACAGTAATGGTACAATTCTGGATAAGTACCAAACGTTCCAGCGCATTGAACGGCTGATGCTTCCCACTAACCACCATACAACTTTGAATGCACTCCCAAAAGCATAACAAATCAGAGTCGAACAATACATGAAGAGATTGGGCATCACTATGGACATCCGATTTTGCAAAAAACAATCAACTCGTGACAATATCAGATATGTGGGTAACGTTCAATATAAGAAAAATGCTAAAACAACGACTAACCAGGCCTTTCAGGATTCAAGTTACTTTGACGAAGAGCTATTTTTGCTTCTATTGACTTCTTAAATTCCTCCTGTCGTGCAACAGCATCCTGAAACAAAAAAATAAAAGATCAAATATAAATAGTAGTAAATTTCCAGATTACAAAAGTGGTACTAGTAAAATTTTGGGCTTGTTACCTCTAGGTCCAGAAAATAGAAAGTAATTCCCACCAGGTCTCCTCTAATTAATGAAACATTGAAACCCTAAACCCTGAAAGTGCCTAACCCCTAGGGCACCTTATGAAAGTGCCTAAACCCTAGGGTACCCTATAAAAATGCCTAAACCCCTAGAGTACCATATGAAAGTGTCTAAACTTCTAAAACCCTATAATAGGAAAGCGCACCCTTAAACCCCTATGAAAGTTCCTAAACCTAAACACTAGGGCTCTATGAAAGCGCCTAAACCTAAACCTAAACCCTAGGGTACCCTAAACCCTAGGGTATCCTAAACCTATGGTACCCTAAGATTTTAGGGTACCCAATGGTACTAGAGTACCCTAGTGGGTACCCTAAAACCCTAGGATACCCTAAAACCCTAGGGTGACACTTCCATTAATGGTAAATGTATTTTTGTAAAAGTGGACCTAGTGGTAATTAAGTATTTCATCACTCCTTAATGGGAATTAAGTTTCACTTTCCTGTACGTAGAGGTAAAAATCTCTAAAATTTTAGCCTTTAGGCTTGTAGAATACAAATACATAAGCTCTCATTTGAAAAGTGTGAGAGAACAGGACATACTTAAAACTTAATATCAAACAACCATAATAGCTGAAACGTCTAACCATCGCTGCCTAGCACATAGTCCAACAAACATTTAAAATCAACTTAGAGGGCCAATTTGACAAGAAATCTACTCGTCATTTCGCCTATAATATTTGAACAGGAAAAATCCTCTCTAACCGGTATTCAAGAACGTAGAAATGATAATAACCACATAGATTCAATGTACAGTGAAACTGAACACACTTTTGAGAATTCAAGTCATAACTAATAGAAACAATCTAACCATATCAACTAGACCAAGCTGACCTCATCATCTTGCTTGCCATGATGTTCACCCCCCACCTGACATTCATCCTCAGGCTGATCCATATTCCTATAGAGATACTAGCGATAATTACCTGTTAACAAGGAAAGCGAATTGACGAGACTGACAAGCGAAAACAAATCCAAAGGAAGCAAACCTCTGTAATAATGAAACCCATGGAAAGTTACAAGAAAAAAAGGTATTGTGCAGGAAAAAGCAATCAAACATTAAGGAGACGTTATATTTCCAATATTAAATCAAAACCTATGAAGCACGGGGAAAAGTCGCCAGTATGTGTACGGGGTACCGGTAAGCGTACGGGTAAGGCAAAAATGGGGTATGACGCGGTATTTGGGGACGGCTTCGGGAAACCATGGGTACGGCATCAGGCATCAGGTACGGGAGAATCAAGGTTCTGTGCATGTGTTTACCTTATTCGATGGGTCTGCGTAAATGGAGATGCTGAATCGAGGCTTGAAAGTTCGATCGAGAGACGAATCACCTGTACTCTCTTCTTCGCAGTTTCTCTCTGCCCCCCCCAAAACGATTCGCCGTTCCTCCGCTTCTTTTATGTGTAGTTGTGTATCGAGCTAGGATTTTACTTCGTTGTGTTCGTTGTATGTTGCTGCGGCACGTAGTGTTTGGTTCGTTCATACGAAAAATAAGAGAGAGTAAGGGCCCGATTGGGCGCTGATAAGTTTTTGAGGGATTATTTATAGAGGGAGACAAAATAGTAGGGGATTAATTATGGAGAATTTGCCCATATTATTGTGACTTTTATAGAGTAGATATCTAAAAGAGAAAATGCTACGGACACTTCAATATATCACACCCCAATCACACATCTCTTATATGCATGTGCGAGCAATTTACAGTACTTGTTCGGTTGTGGGTTTGGAAAAAATCACACATCTCTTACATGCATGTGTGAGAATTTCACAATATATGCTAAGGATCCACATGTATATGAGAGGGGTGTAGTTGATGTGTAACAAATTGATGTGCATTAAAAAGTAGTTGGTTTGGATGAGGTATTAAAAAATGGTGATTAAATAATACTTAGTTTGAATGAAGGATAAAATGGGTGGCTAAAGAATGGTGGATAATGTAAAAATCTATCAAATGATCATTTTACCCTTGTACAATCTCAAATTTTAGTATGTATTACATTAAATATTTAAATGCAAATTTAATTACTTTTTCACAATTAAGGTTTAATAATTAAGTTTACTAACAAATTAATTAATTGCAATCATTAGTGATCTCCTCCTCTTCTGAAGTAGAAGAGGTATCTTCATTCTCAGAGAAATCATTAATTTGATCTTCCGAATCAGAATCACTAGAATCAATTAAAATTTTGTAAAGGGTCTGAAATTACAAAGGGCTGTTTTCAACTCCCATGTTGAAATGACAATTTTAAAATAGCCTCATACTCGTAGTAATGTTCTACGATGGGTTCATACCAGAGAGGCATTATTGCGGCATTATCAAAATTATGGAACTGATGATGATGAAGACTGGGATATGGAATTTCTCCAGTTAACTATTGACAGGCTTCAATTGGAGCTAACTTTATTATCTACTGCTTAATTTTGCAGAATGAACAGACCACCAGATAGAGGTCGTGGTCGAGGAAATTCTTCTCGTGGTAGGGGTCGTCCAAAGGTGACCCAAGCAGAAGTAGAAGCCTACTTAAAGGCTCAGAATTGCCCTCAATAGACAAGGGTATAGTTGGAGGATGAACTGCGTGAATCACAGTTCCCGTCATAGACCTCCAATTCCTATGATAATCCTGTATAACATTTATTGATCTATCACATTCAAGCCAATACCTTCCATAAAACCATTGAGTGAAAGGTATAATTTTTTGTTGGCTTTCAAGGCAATCATAAAATTCATTCTTGAATTTTTGTAATTGACCAGAATTATATTTATTGAAATACCAACTCCTAAACTCTTGTTATTTTGGGAGTTGAAATTCTGCATTAATTTCCTTCCTAAGTTCAGCCCCTATTATCATTATTAAGACTAAACGCCATCTCACTAGCAGTAGGTGATTCTACTGTGTTATTCTTGTGAGTATAAACCCCATGAGGTATTTGGTTTTGGGATAATCTTATCCCAATCAAATTCTCATCCTCTACCGGATGATGTGATTCTGGAATTTCTGATGTCGAATGTCGACTAGTATTTGGTATGCTAACTCTATATGGAGTTTGATTATTTCGAGAACTCAAACTTCTCGTATAACTACTGGCCTGAGAGTTTCTAAAATTTAAGAAAACCGTGCCATCATTATCTTGAACTATTTGTTCAATTGTATTACTAATGGGTCTAGGAGGAACCGCATTAGGCATAGTCCAGCTATCAGGGAAGGTAATTTCTTCCCAATTAATCAACCTATTAGTTGCAACATTTGATGTCAACATATTAGATTCTATTAAAACAGTTCTATCTGTAGGGCGCATCATACGTACCCTGGGATTCATAGTATTCATAACTTTGTAATAAATTCTATAAATTACAGCAATAACTTCGGATCTAGGCAAGAAATCATAACCTCTAGTCTGGATTCTACAATTCAAAGCTTCTCCTATATTCCTATCCGTAAGAGATAGAGATAAATCAGGGAAAGCATTAAAATAAACAGGACCATGACTTAAGCTGGTCTCAATTGCCCCAATAATTGAGGATCTCCAATTATTACACCTTCCATCGCGCAAGGTGACTTGTAAACAGGTGTCCATTCCTAGTAATGTTAAAGGTTTAAGGGCGATTTGCACTAAACCTATATGAACATACCTATAATTTTGCATGTGTGCAAGTAGATCAGTGCGATCCATAAGATTAATTATCTTATTATTCAATTCCAGGCTTTCTGTTCTTTCAACAGTTTTAATTGCCATGCTACTTTTCAATTCAAACATTCCATGTCTGTATATAATAGAATGACGAATTGGAGGAATTGTCCAGTGATTTAATTGTTCTTGCACATTAGCATATTCTATTAATTCAGAATTTTTAATTCTATCATTATCAGAACGAAATGGCCTTCTCATGTTTGAGATGGGTGTGTTAGTGCTTACATATTCCATTATAACATAATCCAGCCTTTTTTTTTTAAATGAAAGGGAACATTCCTGATAGCACGTCTGTCAACGATTTACCGGAGCAATAGGCCAAATCACCCTTCTCGGGTCCTCATGGCCGGACAAATCCGAACGCGACTTGGGTGACGTCCCACTACCTTGAATGTTATCTTACATTTAAGTTATTAAATCATTTTATATGTAAAAAAGGCTTTATCATGAAGCTGGGGTTTTTCTTCCTCATCTTCTTTCATTGAAGATATACAAGTTTCTATTACCTTCATCTTTAGTTGGGGATCATCAATTTGATCAATAACCTCTAAAAGACCCTGCTGTTTCTCAGTTAGAACATTCACACTGAGACCATTCATTTCTACTATTGCCTTCCAATAATCATCAGAAGTCGAACATTCAATGCCATTGCAATTGCAATCATTAGTGATCTCCTCCTCTTCTGAAGTAGAAGAGGTATCTTCATTCTCACAGAGATCATTAATTTGATCTTCCGAATCAGAATCACTAGAATCAATTAAAATTTTGTAAAGGGTCTGTTTTAACCCTTCATCTAATTGAAGTTCTTCTAATTTCTTTTTGGTCTTGCATTTATTTGCATAATGACCTATTCTGCCACATTTAAAACATTTGGCAGAGACCTTCTTTTTTCCTTCATTTTTCTGAGAACATAGATCAGCATGTTAAACATCTTAGAATTTTTAAAGATGTGATAAAAAGAAATGGTTTAGTTGTTTCTGCGCCTAAGATGAAATTATTCCAGACTAAGGTCAGATTCTTAGGTCACAACATTCACCAAGGGAAAATTATCCCTATTGATAGAAGTATAGAATTTGCTTCTAAATTTCCAGATGAAATTAGAGATAAAACCCAATTGCAAAGGTTTTTAGGAAGTCTCAATTATATAGGAGACTATTATAAAGATTTGGCTCAGGATTCTGCACCATTATATGACAGACTTAAGAAGAATCCTCCTCCTTGGTCTGAACAGCATACTAGGGCTGTTCGAAAAATTAAATTAAAAGCAAAGCAATTGCCTTGTCTAGCAATAGCTAATCCTGATTGGAAGAAGATTGTAGAGACAGATGCCTCAAATATAGGATATGGAGGTATTTTGAAACAATACAATATTAATTCTAATAAAGAAGAATTAGTAAGATTTACCTCTGGTTTGTTTAAAAATGCTCAAACCAATTATAGTACAATAAAGAAAGAAATTCTTTCTATTGTTAAATGCATAAATAAATTTCAAGATGATTTACTCAATCAACAATTTTTAATCAGAGTTGATTGCAGTGCAGCTAAACAAGTGTTGAAACAGGATATTAAAAATCTTGCTTCAAAACAAATATTTGCTCGTTGGCAGTCCGAATTATCTGCATTTGATTTTGAGATTGAATACATTAAGGGAGAAAATAATTCTCTTCCTGATTTCCTTACCCGTGAATTTTTGCAGGGATGAATCACAATAATTTTGTTTTGCAAAGAACAATATTTTTGCAATATCTGAAATTACAAAGGGCTGTTTTCAACTCCCATGTTGAAATGACAATTTTAAAATGGCCTCATACTCGTAGTAATGTTCTACGATGGGTTCATACCAGAGAGGCATTATTGCGGCATTATCAAAATTATGGAACTAATGATGATGAAGACTGGGATATGGAATTTCTCCAGTTAACTATTGACAGGCTTCAATTGGAGCTAACTTTATTATCTACTGCTTAATTTTGCAGAATGAACAGACCACCAGATAGAGGTCGTGGTCGAGGAAATTCTTCTCGTGGTAGGGGTCATCCAAAGGTGACCCAAGCAGAAGTAGAAGCCTACTTAAAGGCTCAGAGATTGCAATATCCGTCTCTGCAAGAGGCTAATTTCGCCTCACCATCATCACCTTCAATGGCGGAGGTTGTTCAAACTGAAGAAATCTTCAGAACCTCAGAAATAACTGAGACAATTATGATCCTAGAATCTCAGGATGAACAATTCAAAGATGATCCTTGGGAAATTAGGTCCCGATACATGGATATAATGGGATATCCAGTTCCGGAAGGAAAATATCGTTTTTGCTATGAGCAAATGTTAATTCAGACAGGATCAATGGAATTTAGCCAGACCTTCGAAAAAGTGGATCAAAAGAATGGTCCTATCAGTTATAGCAAAGCCATAATAAAGATGGTTATTCCAGTTCATAGATGGGGAATTCACCCACAAAAGTCAAGAATTTTGACTATGAAAAATGAGCATGGAACATCCACAGTCCAATATAATTATTGGGATTATATTGAGGCTTGGACCAAAGCTTTTTATTATCAAAATCCCAAGAAAAAGCATTCTTGGTTTTTTAAAATATGTCCAAAATCTGTTGGACAAAATGAATTTCCAAATTGGTTTATATCTTGGTGGAACAAATTTGGGCCACATCCGGATTATCTTCCGCAAGAATTACAAGAGGAAATGGAGTCCTTTATGAAATTTCAATCTCAATTATGGGGACCAAATATTCCAAAAGGAAAATTATTTCTTCAAGCAATAGCATCTTGCGGAATCCCATGGATTTGGAGATAGGATATCCAAGTTGCCAAAGACAATTTTGGCTTTCCAATCCTGGAACGATTTTATCAGCACAAATGGTGGAAAGGGCTTCACATTGAGGAGCAGCTGTCAATAATAAAATTGAAAAATCAAGAGCTAGCCAAGCAGGTTCAGCAGAGGGAGAAACCCTCAATCAAGAATCCATTCTTGGAAATTTCGGCCCAAATAAGAACCAAAAATCCATCCCTAACTGATGAGGAAATTGTTATTAAGACAATGGATTATATGAAAGACCAATTTTTACAATCGGTAAATCAAGCTTCAGATGATGCATCCATGACATCAGCCACCAGTAATGAAGCTGACAATAATCCTTTTGCTTGTCTTGCTGGCGAATCTCAAGACCCCTATGAAGAAGATCAGCATGAGCCCACATTGGGTGACTTTTGGGACAGCATGGTTGAAATTGTAACTACCCAAACTCGTAAAGGAAAAGAAAAGCGGGATCAATAATGGTCGCTTAGGCTTCAAATCAAAGAAGACTCAATTATGGATGGTACTCAATAATAGAGTACATTTTAATTTTCGGTGAAAGCTCAATAATGGAGTGTTTTCAAAGTTACTCAATAAAAGGGTAAATTTCGGTTTTAGGTGGATAGGTTGTGCATCAATTATTTCCACAGTTGTACAGTTGTTTTGTAATAATTCCTTTTCCTGTAGAGTCCTCTATATAAAGGACGCGTCTGCTTTTATTTATGCAGGTTTTTGGTTTTGCCCTCTCTCTCTGTAAAAACCAAGCTCTCGGTCTCTCTCTCTCCCTTGTAATATTTGCAATCTCTTTCCCTTAATAAAAAGGTTAGTTCTTTTCCGATCCTTTGTATAATTTGGTATCAATTCACCCACAAAAGTCAAGAATTTTTACTATGAAAAATGAGCATGGAACATCCACAGTCCAATATAATTATTGGGATTATATTGAGGCTTGGACCAAAGCTTTTTATTATCAAAATCCCAAGAAAAATATAATAATTGAAATTTTAAAATATCATTTTTTATTGTGTTTTGTTATACTTTTTTTTTAAATATGAAATGGAAGGGCCTTAATATGTGGAAGTATTAGGCCTCGTTCTACTTTCCAAAATAAGTACTTTAAAAATAAGGACCTATTTTCAAGCTTAAAAATAATAAGTTACGAAAATAATTTTTTAATTTTTTTTTACAAGATTTGATAGATCTCATCGGAATCTATCAAATAAGATCCATATTGCATATTTTTTTTATTTCAGTGAGCCTATTATTTTTAAGCTTGAAAAATAGCAAATAAGTACTTATTTTTAAGGGGTAAACCAAACACAACCTTAAAATACAAAGTTCCTTTAGTGTAATTTACCTAATTATATACTTAGGTTTTGCCGTCCAAACCCCACCGGTTCACCACAACAAACGAACGGAGGTTTTTGCTACCCAAACCTAGTTCAATAGAGGTTCACAATCAGAGTCCGACGGCTCGCCACCGTCGTCAAGGTACATCTCTCTCTCCCTCCTCCCTTCCATTTTTTTCCAATCTGGGTGTGTGTGACTGTGTGTAATGAAGATGGTGGATGAGGAGGGGTGAAAGGGTAAAAGAAACTAGGGGGGTTCACATCGAAGTCCGGCAGCTCGCCACCACCGTCAAGGTACATCTCTCTCTCTCTCTCCTCCCCTCAGCCTCTCTTCTCCATTTTTTTCCAATCTGGGTGTGTGTGACTGTGTGTGAGGAAGAGGGTGGATGAGGATGGGTGAAAGGGTAAAAAAAAAACTAGGGCGACAAAGGCGGGTTAGTTATGACCAGGTGAGATGGTGTCCAAAAAATATGGCCCCGAATCCGGAATAAGCCAAATTAAATAAGAAGGGGGATAAGTTAATATGCCTTCTTTTCCTCCATTCAAACCGATGCAAAATTGTCCCATCAAGCCCTTATCCACCCAGATTGGCTCATCCACCTTCCATCTCCTTCATCCAATCGAGCCCTAAAAGTAAAAAATTTCAAAATCATTGGCTACAATAAAACAATATATTACATGGGCTGATTAGAATTTACCTGGGCTGTTTAGAAAAATAAATATTTAAAACATGAGTTGTTTTGAAGAAAAATATTAAATGCATTAACTTTTTATGGATAAACAGATTTTTTGCTTTTATATGCAATTAAATAAACCTTAGAACAAACATAAAATTTAGTCGTATATAATCTTACCCTACCTTACCTTTTAAGGTTTTCATCGTATCTCGTACCACGTATCTATGTTTTATTAATCAAAACACACCAACTACTACAACATTCAATGCATTGCCCTCTAGCTGGCTTCCCTCATGGCCTCACCCAAATAATGACCGAATGAATTTTCTTTATACGAGTAAGCTAATTTGTATTATAATGCGTACTTTGTCCCTGTTATACTCGAAGGTCATTTTTTGTGACCGTCACAACCTTGGAGACAAATAGACACCTATGGCTAGGGATGAAAATATTAACTAAAAAACCGAACAGCCCAACCGACCAAATCGGTCATTTTTAGAGAATTCGGTCGATTTTAATAGTGTATCGGTTCAATTCGGTTTCCATTTTTATAAAAAAATATGCTTTTGGTACGGTTTCGATTTTTTTGAAGAAAATAACCGAATAGAACCGAACATAGTACTTTTAGATGTTATATTAGGATAAGATCTTAGCCATTCATCCTATACTTGTTCTTTTTGAAAGGCTTTCTATACTAGTTCATCCTAACTACTCGAATCAAGCATAAAAAACCTGAGTAATTTCCGCCGCACCACCAATCGTCTTCTCCATCAATAAAGAACCATCACTCATTCCCTTACTCTCTCTCTCTCTCAAACGCACGTCCAAATACATTATTTTCTCTTAAACCCAGATCCGAGGTTCGCCTGCAATACGAAATCTGGTACCTCCATCTGGAAAAACAAAAACAGCTCGCGTGTGGTTTCTATGGCAACGTCGGCACTGTGGTGTTGCATCGTAACTAGTATTGGGTCTTTCTGAGCTCTCTCAACTCTTGAAGATCCCATCTCTCGACCTCTCAACTGAAATGATTTCTCTAGAGGTTTAAGATCATCCTCTTCCAAAAGTTGGGTTTTTTTAAAGTTTAAGCATTTCTCCCAATCTCTTTGTTTTGTTTTATTTCTACTTTTGTAGTGGGGTTTTCCTCGAGCTTGGGAAATCATACCCGAGCACGTGTGATATGTGTAGGGACGTATGAGGGTGCATCATAGACGATAATAGCCGACCATGTGCGAGGCACAAGAGCACCACGAGGGGTGCTTATCAACAGGACACAACAGCACCACATGAGGGTGTGTAAGGCCGAGCGAGGTAATTAATCTAGAGTAACGTGTAGCAGTGTATGGCATGAATGCCTAGCAAGGAGACAACCACGAGGATGTTGACCCGAGCTAAAACGACCAACGAGATGGGCGGCTGGATTGATCCGGAATATTCTGGATCGAGTTCCTTACATGATAAGGACAGGTCACGCGAATAAGGGATAATTTATTATGCCATGAAAAGCAGAGATACAATTACTATATGGAACGAATTCCATATTAGAGGAGTTTCCCAACGAGAGAAGGACTTCGGTTTATTGGGGGAGAGAATCCCAGAAAGGCTGGGTTTCCTATACGAGATAGGAAACCTAGGGCAACGAGGATACTTGGAGAGCAAGTTGTGCAGAATCTATAAATATGAGGTAAACTTAATGAGAGAGATATGCTTTATGCAATTGTGATATTATTGTCTTCCTTACGAAATTAGGGTTTAGTACGAATACTAACTTAAGTATCGGAGGGCCTTTGCCAACGAGAGGCAAAGGTGCGCTCACCGTGTTTGTGTTGCAGGTCTTAAGGTTTCGACGAGGCTATCACGTGCGGTTTGATCTCAAAGGGTGTAGTTCTGCATTAAGAGGATTTTTCCCCTTACAATTGGCATCGTCTGTGAGAAATGAAGTAACTCTTTGAGATCAGAGTCGTGACGGAACAGGATCCTAAGACCCCGTGATTGAACCTGGATGGAGGTAGGGATAAAACCCCGCTATAGGCTCTGAAGAAGCCGCAGGGAAAGAACAAAGAGACAACAGATCTAAGCAAGCCCCCACATGAGCTTCAAGCCCGTGAAGATGGGGAGAGAAGCCAGAAATCAGGTGGCAACAAAAGGACGAAATACAAATCTCCATCTCTTCGAGTAGAAAGGCGTGAGAAGTCTGACAAGCATTCCGAGAGCATTTGGGACTACAATGATAGTCTCGAGTAGAAGGAACGTGAATTAGAGGAGGGCGTTAGGCGCATGAAAAAGTGTAAACAAGAGATACGCAAGTTGAAAAAATGAGCGACTTACGTGGAAAGCTCAGAAAGTACACGGGAGTACCAAAGTAGGGACCGAACTCTCGGAAAGCGTAGAAGGGACTCTCGTCATGAGAGGAGGGAAATAAGTCTAACCTCGGATGAGAAACCGACAACGAGGCATCATCGAGATAGATATGAAATGTCTAACTCTAATTGGGAGAGGGAAGAGGAGCGCAGGTTTGGACGGCACAAGGAAGGGGCTACGACCGCACGAGATGTGGCGCGCAAAGCCCTCCGTAAGATTGCGGCCTCTTATCTCTTAAGGCAATAGCAGGATGCAAGGCTCCCGAGTAGGGCGAAACACAGCACGTTCGTGCCGTATGAGACGAACACGGACCCTGTGGCCCATATACATCGCTACCAACAAACCATGTTTATGCATGACAGGGATGACGCTATCATGTGTAAGATGTTCCTCTCGAGCTTGGGGAAAGTGGCCTTGGCATGGTTCCATAAGTTGAAACCGAATTCAATTAGAAGTAACTTTCCAAGGAGTTCACTGCATGATTCTTAACAAGCTGAGCAGCCCCGAAAACCTTCGAGGTGCTATCCTCCATGAAGCTAAAGGGGTACACCAAGAAGTTTTGGGAAACGTTTAACGAAATCGAGAATTGCAGCGAGAAGTACGCACTGGCCACCTTCAAGACCAGCTTGGTCTTGGGAGGAAAGCTACGAGAGCACTTGAACATATATCTGGTCGATATCCGTCAGTAGCTTGATTGCTTCGAATTGAGGGTGATTGATTGACTACTCACTCGAAATCCTAAGAACTAGGTTGGTACTTTAGGAGTTTGATCACTTGGATTGCGGCTGCTCACGGGGAGTTAGGGCTTTTGTAGAGAAGATATGAAAGGTGATTTCTGTAGAGTTTAATGGTAGGAGAGGGTGAATTGAATTATTAATTTTGGAACTCTAAGATCCTCTTTATATAGGCAATGGGTGACTCACTCCGGCTAATTACAATGCACGAATCAATATGGAAGTATAGGGCAACAAGACCTCTTATTTGGAAGTATTTTCGTAGCCCCAAAGCAACGTTTCGTGGCTACTAGGGTTTGAACTCAGATCAAATGAGGACAGAACATTCTTGAATTCTAGGCAAAACAATCAGCCGGCCGCATAGATTTCAACCACACAAATTCCACAAGTGAAAGAAAAAAGTAGTGGCTGTGAGATTGATCTTCGCGGCTAACAGATGTATTTTCCTTAAATACTGTATTTCTGTATTGAAAGGCTTTTTGACTCTGGATTGGGTCCTCTAAGTCTGTAAAAGTACTCACAAAGTCCATTGGGTTTGCGAGAAGTCAATCAACAATCACTGTATCATGTTCATCATCAGGATGGTTCCCAAGGTGGGACTTGAAATAATCGTTCCAAATTGGGGTGTCTATAGCTGTCACGTGCGGTTTGATCTTAAAGAGTGTAGTTCTGCATTAAAAGTATTTTTCCCCTTACAACATCTGTTGGCTGCTAGATCGATCTCACGGCCACTACTTCTTTCTTTCATCCGTGGAATCTTGCAGTTGAAATATCTCAGTGAGATCATTTCCTCGGCCGCTCGAACCTTCTGGCAGTCGGCATATCGTTTTACCCTGAATTCTAGAATGTTTTGTCTTCGTTTGGTCTACACACAACCCCTACCAACCTTAAAATGTTGCTTCGGGGCTACGTGAACACTTTTGAACAAGAGTTCTTGGAGCCCTAAACTTCCTATTTGATTCATGCATTCTGTGATTGGCCGGAGTGAATCACCCATTGCCTATATAAAGAGAGCTTTAGGGTTCCAAAATTAACATTCAATACTTGATTACAATAGCCAATACTCTATAGAAATCACCTCTCATATCTCCTCTACTAAACCCTAACTCTCCGTGAGCAGCCAAAATCAGAGTGATCAAACTCTGAAGTACCCACTTTAGTTCTTAGGGTTTCGAGAGAGAAATCAATCAATCACCCTCAATCCGAAGCAATCAAGCTACTGAGGGATCAAGGTGGTGAGGCCCAAGGCCTATGCTTCAATTTATTTATATGTTTTAATTCGTAGATTTGCGTTCTGGTTTTTGCATATAACTACTTGCATTCTGGTGTGAGAAAAAACACCAGCCCATACTTCTTTTAGCCGACTGATATAATAATCTAATGGGATTCTTCGGCTGCGAAATCCATTCGCTAGCCAAGGAATCAATCTGTTGGGACAGATTACGTTTATGTTATTTCGACGCATGCAATTTACTTACTGTCCTAGATCACCTATAGACTATTTAAAGGCTTAAACAATCAGTTTAATTGTAGAATTAAATAAATCAAATATTAACACTTTGCCCAATTTTTCTCTAGCTATTTTTGTCTAATTTGGACACATTTGCCCCTCATTTGTTGAACTTGCATTCTTATTTCACTGTCCATAATTGTCATTTAACTTATCCTGTTTTGTGGGTTACGTGGCACCAGGGGGGGAATATATAATGTCTTCTCACCTTCACAATACCTCTTTATCGCTTCCCTCTCTCCCCTCTCTTTGTCCACTCCCTTTTTGCCCCACCTGCCCACCACCACTACATTGCACCACCTCACCGCCTCTCTTCTCCATTAGCGACACCACCACGAGGTCTCTCTCTCTCTCTCTCTCTCTCTCTCTCTCTCTCTCTCCGAGTGAAAGATGGTGATCCCATCTATCACTCTCCCTTTGACCCCCCCCCCCCTTTCTCGACCTTAAATCGACCTTCATCCAAACCTCAAAACCTTAAATCAACTTCCACTGTAACTGATGTTCAAAATCCTAGCCTATTGATGATGAACAAAACTCTCAATCAACCCTAAAGCCCTTCGAAAATCTATTTCGGATATGTTTCTTTGTTCGTGTGTAGAATTTGTTGATGTTGGCTGCATATGTCTAGATTTGAGCATATAGGGCTTATTGATTGAAGAAAGTATCATATCCATACAGTTGGCGTATGTGTCTAATTTTTCTGATATGTATGTCTGTTGTCATATAGATATGTATAATAACTTGTGGGTTCTTTATAATGTAATTTGTGGATTTACATACATGGATTTGAATAGATCGAGAGTCCCAGATTGAAAAAATATGACATGCATCTGTTATACATGAGTGTGTTATAATTTGTCAGTTTGGGTGCATAACTGCATATACTTGTGTTGGAGCAGATAGGATGGCCCAAGTTTGTAACTGGGTCCTCTTTTTTTTTTTTACAGTTATCAGTTATATAGTTTTGTGTTTGCTTATTAGAAAACTGAAATGCATGTATGTGTCTATGGGTTTTGGTTGAAGATATTTGTGCTTGAGCAGATAGAGAGTCCCAAGTTTGAATTTTATATCAATTGGCCAAAACTGCCATCTTTCTTTCTTCACCTCATCGAGAGAAATCCAGAGACTAAGCTTCTAGAAGAACCGTGGGTAAATTTTGAAATATTTTCATCTTTAGCTTCCAATCCCACAGATGCTACTGTCATCTATGCATCTGGAAAAGTTAAACCTCCAATTAAAGTTCCCTTAAAAACATTAGAAATAAGGTAAACATTGCAATAACTTAAATTTCATGGATCTAAACTTGCTCTTAGACATGCCATAGTCCATGAAAATCGCATATACAAGTTTCCCTCATGAGGCCTGTACATGGTTTCTGATTTGCTGCATGTGGCTCGGCTTGGGAAAAGAAATATTTATAAATTATGAACTTAGGCTACGATATTTGCAAATCACCTATTCTTCAAATAGTCCTGACAAATCAAGGTCTTGTGACATTGCTATTAGCTAAAAAGCATTGATGAAATTTGGAGTACTCGAAGTTTTTGTTTGAGTCTCATTTTCCTACATAAGGTTCAAGATATCTCTTAGACGACATTGTCAATTGTGGAATTTTCTCTATTGCTACTCATTGAGTCAACATCTTAATTGAACCTAAAGCCGCATGAACATTATCCAAGTTGGAATTTTCATCACATTCGAAATGCACTACAAGCTCTTAATCTGTTTGAAACCACTTATCTTCAATAATTTCTGGTAGTGTTATTTGCTGCATTGCCTGGCCAAGATATTCTTCAATTTCCAGTCTTAATGCCGCAATTTGTTTCTGTTTACTAATGATGGTGTAGAGCACTACCGTTCGAGGATTCGGATAAAGTATCTGCGAGATCAATTTGTTGTGGCTTTCTGTAAACCATTCAGGAAATGCGTATTCTGCTCTCAGGATCTATTGCAAGGACATTTTTATCAAATGTAAGAAATCTGCTGATTTTTTTTAAATTTTGGGTATTTTTAGAATTTTCTGTAGTTTGATGGCATACCTTGAGATACAAGGTAGATATCCAACAAGTAATTCAAAAAGTATGACTCCACATGACCAAATATCTACGGCCGCTCCCTCATAGCTCTTATCTGTAATCAACTGTTCACCAAATCATGAAGATTGCAATGAAGTTAGCTGTTTTTCTTCATACAAGGTAATCTTCTCTTATTTTTGTTTGCCTTTCAAAACTTATCGATCTCGATTTTCCTTTAATGCAAGGGAACAAGGTATAAATAGTGTTTTAACATGAAAATTGTTTGTTACCTCTGGTGCTACATAGCTTGGAGAGCCACATGCAGTAGATAGTAGGTCCCCGGGCAGTTAAGTCAGTTATGAAAAGAGGATGACTCTAGGAACCATATGGGGATCACAATTTCAACCATGCAATCATTTGTTACTCATGGTAAATACTAAAATCAAATTGTGATGGAGTTGATTGGTGAATTTTTGTTGCGAACTGATTCAGAAAATGAACAATGATTCCTTCAGTGGTTGTGATTCTTTCTTTAAAATTTCCGTTAGAAATTCATTCAATTTCATCTCAAGTTTCAAGTGTCATGTTACTGGGATTTTCTGCTTCTTTTGCAGCACTATGTTCCCCCTTGAAATGTGATTAAAATGATCCATTAATATCAAATTTGTGTTACTTTATCAAGTTATGAATGTTTTATACCCAAATTCAAAGTTCATATTTGATATTACATTCAACTCGAAGTGACATACTAAAATGCAAACACTCAGTTTAATACTTTTGTCCTTCACGGTTATTTTTCTAAAGGTATAATCCAATACTTAAAAATACTTATATAGAGCATGTTTTATTTGAATCAGGCTATATAGAATAAATGTAATTGGAAAAAAATAATCAAACTTATGTTTTATATTTTAACCTTTTCAGGTTAGGAAAAGAGAAGCCATATATGCCTCGATTTCTCCGTTGAAAAAGGAGAAACCATATTTCCATTCCTCTTCTAATATATAGCTTCTGTTTACTGATTCTCTCAACCTTTAGTATCTAGTATATGCATTCTTCTTCCATTTCTACTTAGATTTACAATAAGAGTTCAATTTGTGCATGTTTAAGTATACCATGAACTTCAGTTTTGCCAGGAAATACATATACCTGCTATGCTTTAAATGTTGGTGCAATTTTTTACTTTTGTTATTCCACAAATTCAGTTCATGCGTATGGCATCTGTTCAGAGCATGCATAATGAGACAACTCTGACACTATCCACTTCTGTTTGAATTTAAGTTCCCTTTACCATGCTCTCAACTTACAATATTTGGTATATGCTTTCTTCTTCCATTTATGATCAGATTTGTCATCAATTTATGCATATTTAACTGGACCATTAGGTTTAGCGCCGCCACGAAATACATGCACCTGTTGTGTTTTTAATGGTAATCTAATTTTTCTCTTGTTATCTCAAGAGTGCAGTTTGTGTCTACGGCTTGTGTTCAAAAACTAGGTGAACCAAAAAACTGCACCATCACATTGAAATCCTACATGTACAGTTATGTAGGGAACGACCAACTAAATTTCAACATTCACTCTATCTGCAGCAACGACATCACAAAAACAGAAGACCATTCAGAAACACTTCTACCTCTACCACCAAACACTCCAAATAAGAAAAGCAAAAAAAGCCACCACGAGCCAAGCTCCTCAGCTCCCAACACAACAGTAGACAGCCCAACTGATGCTAGCTCACCAAATCAGGAAACCATTCACATGGCAGACAACACCAAAGAGTCAACTTCCTCCATCAGCTTCACAGCAACTGGAACCACAACTGAGTAGCAATCCTTCTGGAACCAACCCTTTTGGCAGCAACAACTTCCACTCCAAAAATTTTTGTTTCATCTAATTTCCACAAACTCTGTTTCAATGCCACGCCTTTTGCAATCATATTTATATAAACCTGTCAGCAAAGCCATGCAATTAACCAGAAACTTGGAGTGCTAATGTGTATCAAACTTCTGCATAACAACCTTATGTGTCTTATCTTTTGTGTAACAAACTTATGTAGACAACTTAGGCATATCAAACTTGTGAATTCAACTTCGTTCCACTCACCTTCGTTTACGATTTCGAAAATCGTTCTCCACAACGGGCATGACATTCTCCTAGTTTCTCTATATAAGCATACATATGGGTGAATTTTAGTATTCACCCATTAAGATACTGAAAAGTCCATCCACGCATATGTTTTTTGCATAGACAGTGCACATATCATAACGTGGGGCCCACTACGAGTCTCACAAAAATGATTCGAGTCATTCATTAAATTTAAAATATTGTTTCAAGTGCTCCTGTGAAAAATCATCTCAATTCAATGACTGTAAATGTCAATCCAATCTTTTAAATTTTGATTCAGATTTTAGACCCCTAAATTTTGAATGAAAAATTAGAAGATTTGATCGAGCACTTATAATTATTGGATTAAGTTTGTTTTTTGCAAGAGAACTCGAAAATATATTTTAAATTTAAAACACGAATTCAATCGTTTTGTGAGACTCATAAGGGGCCTCACATTGTGATTTGTGCTCGATCTATGGAAAACGTGTTTGTATGAATAGCACAGGATACTTTGAATAATTTTCTATTTTAAATTTTTTATCTGTTAGAGAGATGAAATTTTATATGTTTTCGTGATATAGAAATTAAATTCAAATTAAATGAAAAAGAAGAGACTTAAATAAAAATTTCTCTTTCCTATCAACTCTCCATCAAATTATATTAGATTGATTGATATAAAAACATTGGTAGATGAAACCACAATCTCATAGTTTTTTTTAGAATCCTCATAGCTATATATTGAAGTAACTAAATCTAATAGAAGTAGGCTCCGTTCCGCTTTCTTTCTAAACATTCTATTTCAAAAAAAATGTAATTTTAAACTCAAATATAACGAAATTGAAAAATAATATTTCAATTTTTTTTGCACCGTTTAAAAGGATTGAGATCTATCAAACAAGATCTATATTAGTAAGAAAATTATTTGCGTAAACACATGATTTCTGAGATTGAAATTACCTTTCTTTTTTAAAAGTTCATTTTTTAAGAAACCGGAACAGGGCCATAAAATAATATACTCCTATGTGCATTCACACATGACACATGTATATTGATTTCTCACTTTGTAAGCACAGAACAAACTGAGAAATAAATAAAAACTTTGATTTAAACGAGAGAGAGAGAGAGAGAGAGAGAGAGAGAGAGAGAGAGAGATTATCCAAAAGCTGCAGGATAAGAGTACCATAGGGATAGGATGAAATTGATATGCTAAAAAAAGCTGCAGGATAAGAGTCCCATAGGGATATGAAGAAATTGATAAGCAAACAAGCTACGTGAGGAAAGGTTAAAAACATTCAACTCTACTGACTGTTATAGGAACCGATGGGGTTCCGACCGCCACACGCAGCCCACTATGAGTCCCGCACGAAAAATCTAAACCATTCAATAATTTTAAAACAAAATAATGAGTGGGCTTGCTTGGCGGAAAATCAGTTCAATCCAATATGTGTAGGTGCTCAATCTAATCTTCCCATTTTTTCCAATTTTTCAAAAATGGGAAGATTGGATTAAATGCCTACACATATCGAATTGAGCTGATTTTCTGCGTAACCCACTCAAATTTTTTTTAATTATTGAACGACTTGGATTTTCCGTGTGGAACCTATAATGGGTCCCACGTGGCCGTCGGTCCCTTTAGCTTTTCTAAAAAACATTCAAGTAGGCAAAAGTAGAAAAATGCATATGGGAAACCATTTAACATCAAGAAAACAAAGAGACTAATTTTGTTCACCCTCTATAATATTACCCTCTCTGTCATTGGTGGAAATTGTGTGAGTCCTACCACAAACTAACTCATTATTACCAAAAAGTGTATTGATTCCATAGACTCTATACAATTTTCACCAATCACAAGGACGGAAATGTTCATCTTCTTTAAAATAGGGTAAATAGAATTATTCTCAAAAACAATACGGGCACGATTTTCTTTTATTCCTCGAATGGCTTTCAATACCACAAAATTGGGGAAAAAACAAGGTCTAATGAATTATCCACTTAATTCGGAAGTAAATACAAAAAAACCAAAAGAAACCCTTTTTTAGAGGGGTTTTTTTTCGACGAACAAGATCATCCCAAATAAAGTTGTTGCCTCTGGAATCAATAAGAAAACTAGTGCTAAGTTTCAAATTAGTGAATAAACCAAAACGAAAGAAAAGACGTTTCTCGCTTGACGCCTAAAGTGCACTATGCTCCACTTAAACAAATGAAAGTTTTCGATGGAACCAATGAACCAAGCGAGGTGGTTAGGTGCGTGGGACAAAGGGTTCGTAGTTCCTGTTAGCGCAACTAGTGGTAGGGAAAAAGCCTAAATCGACCCCCGCCCGATCAAGTATAAGTTGCTTTACAGGTAGACCCACTTAGGTTAGGGGGCATGCCCCTTAGTTCTTACCAACCTCCGGTGTGTAATCGATATGTTGCTAGCTTCAACTCAATCAAATAAGAATCATTGATTACCTCTACTGTCCATTAATTATTCATTCAGAGCGCTCGGCTGGTGCTTCTTTCTCAAACCAGAACAACTATGAACGTTAGGAAAGATAAGGGAAGACCACCTGAGCGAACCGACTGAGGGGACTTGACTTATCCAAACCGAACCATTGATAAGCACCCAATATTGTAGATATTTGGTGCGTCTAGTCCCGGTTTATGTTGTTTTATTTCGCGTTTTCTTTAGTTTTTACAGTGATTTTGCACGTAAGGTGTTTTCTTAAGTGTTTCAAGTTAACCGGCGGAATACGCTGCTTTTTGACAACAACATCGACCCATGAGTGTGCCCAAGCACCAAAGGCCACGTGAAATGCGGCCAACAAGGCTTTTGAGGCATTCGGAGGACCGTCAGGTTGCCGGGGGATTGTCGGGTGCCGAGAAGAAGGCCAAAAGCTAGGAATCTTGAGGAATCAAGGCGGTAACAATACAAGCACTTCTGCCGTATCGATATCGGTGCAAGACAAAGGGATTGAAGAAAACGTCAAAGGATTGATGTATCAATACAATCATTTTGGTTGTATCGATACAGTGACTCTTTTTTTTGCAGATTTTTTCTGCTTTTTGGACTTTCCACTTATGGAATACTTTTTACTTTTAGTATGTTTTTAGATATTTGAGGAAAGAGAAATGGACATGTATAAATACCCTTCTCTCCATTTTATCTCATTACCGAGACCTTTATGCTTTAAGACTTTCTTCCTCTCTAAGTTTTCTTCCCTAGCTTTCAAGCTTTTTCAAGTGTAATCTCCTAAGAACACCTTAAGGTATTTGTAGTTTGTTATTTTGTCGTTTATTAAAGTTGTTCGTACGGACTAGATTCTCCTTAATATTTAGTTTATTTTCGTTTCCTACGGTTAAATCTTATGTCTTATTTCTATGCTTTCTGTGGGCAGCATGCCCTAAAAAAAGGCGGATTGATGAGCGCACTTTTTTGGCAGACGAGCGCTCAATTCAGAGTCGCCACTTGGGTTTGAAGGTCCGACACCCAAGGAACCGAATTTGAAACGCTCGCTGCGCTGTTTGATTTGAAAAAGGTGAAGGCATCAGTCCGTCATAACCATATCTGGGTTCGGGAGCCAGGTTATGAGAGGGGAAGGGTTTTAAGGTACCCCTCTCGCCCAATCCAGAGATTGGTCTCTACTTAGGCATTTGCGAAACATTTGCGATTCTATTTGATTAATCAATTCTTTAGCTAATTAGGGCGGGGAACAGTTTAATGGGGATTAAAACTGTAACAGTTTGCAGGATGTGAATGATAACATGGATGAGCAGTTAGTATAGGGTGAATGGTTGTGGTTGATCTGCCATGATAGGTTTTTAAGAGGAGCTTGATGAAGAGGCTGAAGATGGGAAAGCCGGCGGCGTAGCTTTTTGCAAAATCAATGGCGAACCCAACTATAGGGTGGCCGACTGTGAACCTGGAGAAGCCTCCGTTGCAACTAACAGGGAATTTAGCCTGACAAGTCTTTGAACTGGATTCTGAAGATGTTCCCAAGTAGGTTTAGTTCTTCCTTTCGGTACCCTCTTGTTCAGTGCAATGGTTCTAAATTAGACAGTAAAGTAATTGAAAGCTCAGTGACGTTCCTGCAGCAATCCATGTACAAGAATAATGCAATGTACACGTCGTCGTTGTCGGTGTCCTCCTAGACTCTACAACTATAGACGAGTCTGTCTCATGACGTTCGGACGCTGCCAAAATCCTCGGAATTCTTTTCGAGGGTGTATCCTTTGAATAGATCGACTAACACTAAGAGACGTCAAAATAGTCTAAGCCTTTGACTATTCCGTTCTCGAAATTTCAATTTTGGAGTCGGAACAACTCGGTGTAGATTACGTGATACCTTAACCGGGGTGGCGTAGGTGACACAGCGCCATAGCCTAAACGGTGTACGTGCTGCGCACGATAACCAAGGTGGTATAAGCATCACAGCATTCTCTCCGTTGTTCCTTGTTTTCTGTTTGAAACCTTGATCGGGCATTAGACAGGGACTTAGAGAGTCTTGAATTCTCAAAGTCTCGTTGATTTAAGGACTTTGAAAATTGACAACATGCACCATCAAGATGCACGACTCTTCATCGGGCCATGGCAGCGTCCTAATAGGCATAAGACAGACTCGAAAGAGTGACAACCTAGAAGCCGCCCTAAACATGCTCCTACGCAAAGTGGTATGGATGTACAGTGCATGCGATAGGAAAAGTAGTAACACGTAAACAGTATTATGGGGTTAGATGCAAATAGATCTTACCCTGTAGGTACTTGTCCTAGTTTGGAAAGTTCTAATACTTTGTATATGCCAAGGCCGGTTTTGGTTCGTAACAGGTTCCTCGGACTAGAGCCAAGATATACCTCCCGCTGCCCGCGTAATCGCAGAGCAACAGTCAAACGGTAGAATGACTCATCATCGTCGAAGGTTGTTGGTTATTCGGGGTCCCCGGGCTCCGGTAAACCGTGCCGGATTGCCAAAACAATCCAACGAGGCTTATCCCACATCGATGCATATGAAGGTGCTAAAGAATTTATTAAATGGAATAGAATCGCAAATTCTCAAATACCTTTTCAAATTTGGCTCTCTTTATTAACCAATACTTAGAAGAAACTACACAAGAGAACAATCGGAAAAGCCCCAGTCAAGATGGCCAGACACGAGGTCCTGTTAAATCACCAATCCTTTCTTTAGCAACGCGAAGCTCACTATTTTGACAGACTTTTGTGGGATTGTTCTCAAGCGTATTAAAATCTAAGTATATATCAATATTGATTCAATCCCCAGCAGAGTTGCCACTGTGGGCAGCATGCCCGAAAAAAAGGTGGATTGATGAGTGCGCTTTTTGGCAGACGAGCGCTCAATTTAGAGTCGCCACTTGGATTTGAAGGTTCGACACCCAAGGAACCGAATTTGAAATGCTCGCTGCGTTGTTTGATTTGAAAAAGGTGAAGGCACCAGTCCATCATAACCATATCTGGGTTCGGGAGCCAGGTTATGAGAGGAGAAAGGTTTTAAGGCACCCCTCTCGCCCAATCCGGAAATCGGTCTCTACTTAGGCATTTGCGAAAACATTTGCGATTCTATTTGATTAATCAATTCTTTAGCCAATTAGGGCGGGGAACAGTTTAATGGGGATTAAAACTGTAACAGTTTGCAGGATGTGAATGATAGCATGGATGAGCAGTTAGTATAGGATGAGAACAGACTGCTGTGGGAGTTTAAACAAACAGGGAAGCCCCTGTTTTGGAGTGACGTGCGTAGGAAGAAACCAGCATGCACTGAACAAGTCACTGCATGTTGTTCACTCCTGCGCGCAACTCCAAGACACGAGCGTGCCAATGAGATCAAACCCATAACTCTTATTCTCAAACCTTCTGGGCTCTGGAAGAACTAGTGCATATCCAGAACAAACCAAACAGTCTATATAGCAGTAGATAGGCAGTTCTAAGCAGTTCAAAGGCTGAAAGAGCCCTACAAATTGACAAAACACCCCATAAACAGTGTGGGGACAAAATAATGACCTAAAGCCAAGCTACCCGTGCAAGGCCACTCATTGGTCAGAGGCAGACTATTGCGCAACTATGGCACTCTGTCGCGCGATGGTGCACTCTGGCACGCGAGGATGCGCTCTGGCGCGCGATGGTGCACTCCGACGCACGATGCTCGCGCCCTGGCGCACGATGGTCTGATCCTTTTAACCAGTGTGTGGTTTACACGTTTCTGGGTTCTAAAACATATTCAGAAAGGTTCCAGTGGTACTCCATAACAGCAGAAATGCAAATTGAACTAAGACTAACAATTTTAACAAAGGAAAGCAGTAAACTGGTTGTTAACATGCTTAACAGTGATCTATATGTAAATATGTAAATAAACACAAAAACAGCAAGACACCAATCCCCACGAGGACCGTTGCAAGCTGATTGGGACAATCGCGCGCGTGAGTGGCTCCATCGCGCGCTGGTTCTTGCCTCGACGGTTTTTAAAACCTTGCCAGCTTTAGGACCAGGACTAGTATTGATTACCAGCCTTTGCCCTGCCAGCCCCCCTCAGGGATCAGAACAGTGAGCAATATGTATGTTATACCTTTGCTTGAGTGTTTGAAAATGGCTTGGACAAGTAGATAGTGGTGGCAAAATGAGTGTATGGAAGTGGATTGAATGAGAGAATATCAAAAATATTAGGGCTTGTGTGGCCTTGTTACGTGATTTTTGGTAACCCTTTAGAAGAATGACCATGGGGGCATAAATAGGGAGAGAGAGGTGAATCTGGTTGGTGCCAGGAGAGGAGCTCAGCCAGTCCACGAGGCTGGGTGAGGTTGCATTAGTGGCCGAGTTTCCTCCTCAAGAAAAGTTGGTGGTAGGTTTGACCGTCGCGCGATGGTGCGCCCTGGCGCGTGATGGTCAACGGTTAAGCTTTGACTGTTGACCACCACCTGGCAGTTTGACCGTCATGTGCGAGAGTCAGTCCGTCGCGCGATGGTGCGCCCTGGCGCGCGTGTACCACCTACTCACGCGTTGGTCAACGGTCAAGCTTTGACCATTGACTAACACTTGTCAAGTTGATCTACCCGCGCAGGCTTCAAATCAACGCGCGTCAGTAGGGTTTTTGACTTTTGAAGTGGCTTAAGCTAGGATTAGGTTCAAGGGTTTTGCAAACACTCAAAGCTCAAACACTTATCATTCCCGGGGTGTTCTTGATCCAATTCATCATCGGGGAATCAAATACCGTAAGTAAACTAATCTAGAAGCCCAGATTGGGGTGTCTACACTTTCCTTTGTTCTTTAGCTATGGTTGAGTAGTCTTTTTGACTAAGTCTTGGGTTAATCTTTCCTAAAGACTTAGGTTGTTTGGTTCTCAAACCCTCAGGCTTAAAAGCATGATTTTCGAAATTTGATTAACTTAGCCATTTTTGGTCTAAACTAGGGGTGCTAACTTCTTGGCATGCCATTTAGTCAAGCGGTCTTGGCACGTGGTATGCCTGGAGCTCGTGGCCTCCTACGTGTTTGATTCATTAGTAAAACAAGTTGGTTTAATTCTGATAAATCGCACATTTTGATAAACGTAGTCTTTAAAGCTAAATCTTCTGAGTGTGAGCGCGCGGTCGTGACTCTCGCTTGAGTTATAATTGAGAATCGATAATGGCCTTTGTTAAGGGATGGATGATCCCTAGACTTGCCCTTTTTAAGTTTATCAAACTCTTTTCTAGTCTTTTAGCAAGTCATTCCACTTTCAAAGCAAAACCAAAAGTTGGTCGTCTTAAACGACAAAATCCATCACATAAAACCTACAATCAGAACAAGCTATTACCGATTCCATGTGGGTACAATCCCGGACTTTCGATTATTATGCTGTCGACGACCTAACCCTACGCTTGGGGTATTTCAACCTTATTGGAAGGCAAGATTATTGGCTAGGCAACCATAGCGGCTTTAAGCTAAGCCTATCACGAGCAACGTCGCTGCTTGATCGATAAGGAGGAGCATCTCAAAGTATGGGGCAAAAGATCAAGCGCTTTGAATTTGTCCCTTGGGATCCACCAAAGGTTGGGTTTGAGAGCCGTGTGATGGGTGACTATCCAGCACGGTTTGAAGAGCACTTTTAGTCTGCACTGGTGATTGCAAGCCCCCTATCAAGCAAGAAAGAAGTAGCTCTTCCCATGGCGGAGTCAATGGTAGTAAAGTATTCAAGTTCTGCTCGCCCAGTGCTAGGGGAGCATCTCAAATCAAGTTTGAAAAGAAAATTCGAGGTTAGAGTAACATATCAATACACTTGTATAAAAAGGTAGAAGGATGTATAGCTGAGCCACATCATGAAAAGATGGAATTACCCTTGTAGTTTGTCCATGGTGGAGTTGAGATATGGGGGTATTGGGTATTTTAGGCATTTCAGTGATGAGTCTTTTGCTTAGTCAATAAGAAAAGGAGGTATAAAAAATCTTTACTTTCCGTAATTTAAGGGATATTGTTCTTTAATCTTTAGTTGGGGTCTTTTACTTAGTCAAGAAGAAAATGGTTGTTTAGTATTATGTCTTGCATATTCTTATTTATGTTGTTTGAAGTTAAAAAAATCTTTTCAGATGCATTGGATGTTCTTTTTCTTTTGTTCCCCTTGCCTTCTCTGCTAGGAACTAATTGGTTCTATGTTGACATGGTTTCAATCGTAGGTATACTTTGAAGATGCTTGTAACATATGATTTCGTTTATCTACCCATTGATTTTAAGGCAAGCGAATTTTCGTTCAGAGAAGAAGCATTTAGATATAACCGAGGAATCTTGGCACCCCTACCTGGGAAATTTATTTTCCTTCCTTTTTTTCTGCAGAACAAGTGCAATAGAGGGTTTCACATTCATCAACATGAATGATCCTTCCTTGATTAATATCCCGTTCTATCAGGTTTGTTTCATCCATGCTGTAAGATAGAAGATGTCATTTCTTTCACCTTTTTTTGTTTCTGGTAGTCACTATAGCTTGTTATGTCTACCTAAAGCTAATACAGAATAAAACTTATTTTGTACAGGCATTTAATGGAAAGAAATGGGATAAGTTCAACAGCGAAAAGGTGGGCATCACTTGCTTATGCTCGCATACAATGAAATGCTGCTTTTATCGGTCATTTCCAGAACTCAAGCTTGATGAATGAGGATAGGCGGTACCGGCCAATCCTCTTCAACACCGATGGTCCCAATGCAGGTGTGTGCAAAACTTACTCCATATACTTGTTATCGACATTGTTATAAAGCTTCTAAGTTGGCTGTGGATCTAACCAGAAATGACAAAAATCGGCGTTACTTCTATGGCATTTATTCAATATTTTGTATGCTGCCATATTTATTGTTCTTTTCTCTGTTGCTCAAGCGCCAAGGAATCGAAAATGATATTGGTACTGACGGGTACCGTAGGGAAAATGCACTGGCGGCCGCGCTGGGCAGTCTCCGGCCACCAGACGGCCGATCCGAGCCGTCCAAAAATTTAAAAAAAAAAAAAAACATATATACGAAAAAATGGGGTTTTTGGATCGAGCACCTACGCATGTCGGATGCCGTTGATTCCCACATAGGCCCACTCGGTTTTTTTTTAAAAAAAAAATTGGACGGCTCGGATTGACCGTCCGGTGGCCGGAGACGGCCCAGCGTGGCCATCAGTGCATTTTCCCTACGGTACCCGTCGGTACCAATAGCAAGACTCCCAAGGAATGGCCTGCACTATGGTGGTGGGAAAGTTTGCGAGGCTGAAATGGACTCCAAATAGATCGGATAAAACTGTAAATACACTTTTTGATGTACAATCTACTATCATCACTACAAGAACAAAAAACATATGTATATTAAGTTCCCGAATACCAATTAAACCAATGAGAACGCAGAAACGTGCAAAACACAAGCATTACACTAGTATTCTAGTCTAATATATAAAGGAAGAGCACCACTATGGTGTAGATTCCTTCTTGAGGCTGCCTCACACTTATTAGTTCCTAAAATATCCACAAATACAAGTTAAGAAAATTGAAGGTTAATAGGTAAATTGGCCTGCCAATTTCATATAACTGCATCCATGTTCTACAGCAGCTTCCTTCTCCATCGGAGGTCATCCACCTGACATTTGAGATTCGTCCCTTTCTCTTTCTTTCTCTCTTGGTGTGGAAGTCTCAGCGCCAACCACTTCCAAATATGTTTGTCTAATTTGTTTTTCCTAAATCAAAACTTGCATATGCATGCCCACCGCAAGGTCATATTATGAGAAAACAAATTTATAAGCCAAACACAGCAGAGTGCAAGTTTCGTTCCATCATTTTTATAATTATGCAGAATGCCAGAAACCCCATTCGGGTAGGCTTACGCTTGACTTCCAAAAACTTGGTTTGTGCTCAATTTTTGAACAACTCAAAAAATTTAAAAAAAATTGAAGCTTCATTCACCTCCTCTTGCCATGCCCACTAAAACTCAATTTTGCTGCTTCTTTCTTTTTTTCTTTGGGCACATATATTCGAACTCAATTCAACCAAACCAAACATGTACATTTCAGCCATTTGACAGAAATTCTCATGCAGACAACACAGGATGGAAACCAATAGCTTTTATAAACAAAGATAAACCAGAGGCATTAATATTCTCCAACCTATTCAAAACTCAAGCGTTGATAAGCAATGATATTTAAATTCTCATTTTGTCAAATGATGCTTCTAATAGTTAACTAAAGCTTACATGCGTAAAAGTCTCAATGTCCGAAAAGTAAGTGGAGTCAGGAGAGTTGAATATCAACAATGAATTCTCCAAGATATCTTCAAGTCCGACTCCCCGGATAGAAGTATTCGACATTATTTTCCTTGACCCTGAAGTGGAAGTTAGACTTCTTCCGTAAGGGCCCATCAAAATTTCTCTTGTTCATTACTGTCAACTGAATATAACAAAGGGTAAATTTATCTGGAAATAAAGTCGCTGAAAGAAAAGTAAAACTCATATTGGTATAGGTGCTGACAAGAATAGAACCAGTTGTGATGTCTATTGCTCTCTACCAGGAAGTGTTCTCTGGTCTTTTTATCCACAAAAGAATATTGGATTGTAACTAAGAACCACTAATATCTATTACAATCCCAAAACTTCTCATGATATTGTGGCACCACTAGTATCATAGTGTAGTTATTTGGGTTTCTGAAAAAACATAGGAGTATGTTTTTCAAAACACAACAGAGAGCTTCGACACGAGTACAGAACCCAAATAAACTAACACAAGACATAACCTTAGACGTGTTTAAAAGGAATCATCTTAGAAGCTATGCTGCCATACAACACGTTACAAGTGAAACACAATGAATATTTACGAACAAAATAAATTAGATGACGCAACATGCTGGATTACAATAGAAACAAATATCCATTTTTTTTTCAAACTGAGATCACCGTATGAACCATGATCTGCAAATTCTTGCCTACTCTACTTCTCAATTCATAGCTTTGCTTACCCCCAACCCACCCCATTCACCCCGACGGTTCTGGTGATTTTTTCCAACGTTCTAGAATTTCAATGATGCTGTCTAATTTGCTCGCAATAGATTCATACATTGACAAAATTGTCGATGGCACGAGAAGTCGACTAATTGCCTACTGACAAATTGTGTCTCTGAAACACAGTCTATTCAACAACTCAAACACATCATGTCTAAGATATGCAGCAATACATTAACATTGAGTTGCAATTGTAAATTGTGAAGAAAAAAGACAACTAGCAAATAATGTAAAATCTTTGGAAAATTCTGTGAGAAGAAAACTGGCAATGAGATTGCAACAAATATACAAATCCAAGTTTGGTCAGAACAATATTTATCCCATTATTTACCACTCATTGTGGTACTGACTACTGAGTGCATGTGTCCAGGACTCCAAGGGCAGACCAAGGGGGGTGCAAGCGGGGTCCCGGTCCTCTGCACACCTCCCAATTATCTCATTATTTCTAGTGCACTTTAGACTTGTTAGAAATAACTTATTTTGATTATGTTTTATGACAAAATTGATTTCTTAAAATGCATGGTTAAAATCCTCTTATAAAATTTCTATTGAAAGGGTAAAAGTCTTAATATATGTTCACCCATAAAAAGAAAGAAATCCTTGTTTGTGTGTGGCCAAAATAATATGTGTACAGCTCGTGTACAAATTCATTTTAAAAGAAAAGTCTCCTGGCCTTATTTTTTTATTTTTTATATTGCTCATAATAAAAGAACTCTTTTTAAAATCAGTTTTTGGCCTATGTGCATGCATGTAATCAAAACCCATTTGGCCCAAAAGTAAACTTGCACAGTGGACGTCTTTAATATATGGTTGACCAGTTTCTTCATTTTCGTCTGGAGTGTTTTCTTCCATTGTTGACTTGAGAGCTTGGGAGTTAATACTCGACGTTGAAAAATACGGCTCAACATTTCTCTACTGCATTCAAGGAAAGACAAATATCTCTGCATGTGTAGATTTTATGGCTCAGCGATCACTAGCGATAAATGAAGATCAATATCAGCAAAAATGAGATTTGCATCTCAACGGACAAATTTCAACGGTCCAAATATTCAAGCTATATAATGGAAGAGGTTCATTAGCTAAGAGACACAGAACCTCCAAGCTACAGCAAAGAAAATACACAGAGCATTACAAGAGCAATTTTCACTCTCTCCTACACTTCATTTTTCATACAATTACTTTGAGAGATTTGTGAGCAAAATTGTTGTATCTACTCTTTGAGGAGTGTTGTAATTGTGAGCTACAAATTCTATTATCTTTTGAGAGATTTAAGTGTTTGAGAAATCAAACACTGGTTTTGCAATTCCAAAAACAGGGGTTTTGTTTTTGGAAGGGGTTTTTGAGGATTTTGTACTTTAAATCCTTGTGGTTGTCTAGCTCCTCCGGAAAGCTAGGAGCGTAGGTAATTTCAAGCACCCGCAAGGCTTACCGGTGTAATTCCATTTTTATTAGTGGAACCTTCAAGAGATTGCCTTGGAGAGAAGTGGAGTAGGCTGGACTGTGGACAAATTCATACCGAACCACTATAAACTGGGTTTGCGCTTCTTAACTCTCTTTATATATTTGCTAATTAGTTATTTGCCTTGTAGCTTTTAACTGGTAATTTTTTTTAATTAGCAACCCTATTCACCCCCCCCCCCCCCCCCCCCAGGCTGCTGTCTGGGTAACAAGACTGTTGTTTGTGAAAATTATGAAGAAAGGTCCCTTCAAAATTGTGTAACAATTATATAACAATGGTATTTTGTTGTTAATTTATGAATACATGTGATTTGGTCCCCGCACACTAGGAATCCTGCGTCCGCCACTGCATGTTTCAAGTCATGTTCTTGTCCATGCCACATGAACAATAATTTATTCCCCTTCGTAAATATTAACTTCTACTGTTAATCGTATATAAAGCAGTATAATAAGATAAATCGCACAGACGCCAAAAAACACAAATCATACCTGTCCATGCACATCAGTTGCCAAACCAGTGGCCAAAGGCTCTACCTTTATGATAACTTCTGCAAGGTACTCCATTTGTAAAATAAGATTAGGTCTCTCCATTCTTGAATATATATCCTCATGATTAAGAACAGCTAGTGAACAACCCTGTGAGAGGGACAAAGTAAAAATGATACACGGGCAAGACTCAATGATGAGACAATTGGAAGTGGAAAAAAAAAGTAATTGATCAACACAACAATGTCTTACAATTTCAGTTGTTAAAGTGTGACAGTAATGCAGAAAGTCTAACACGTGATTTGAAGACCCTTTAGCAGCAACCTCCAGAAGCGAAATATCATCAATCATAATACTGATGCTCCTACTTCCACCATTTACGATGCTAACCTCCACAGCTTTCTGGATCTTTCCATACAATTCAACAAGTCCACCTTCAAAAGTTCCACCTCCATCTCCATCTGACATTACTCAACAAAAGAGGACTTCTGTTATTAAATTGACCAATTCAAAATCAAAAGGTTTCCACCTATAATTTCATCATTTTCCACTGGAACTTTTGAATTTAAGAACAAACTCAACTTGTATAGTTGCATATTTATTTGCTCATCCGACTTGTACAATTTGGATAAAGATAACTAACTGCAAGAAATTAGATGCCCCTACGAGATTCAAAACAGTTTGGGCCAACAATCTCTTAGTCGAAAAACACAATGGCAAAGGGTGTTACTCATGTAACGAAATATCACAAACGTAGGCCATGGTATTTCAGCCTGAAACTATCTTATGCCCAAAAATCACAAAGGTGTGCCACGCGTCTTGGCTACCGTAGGTACTATCTTATGCCCAATGATTCACTACGTGAATAGATTTCCAATAGTCAAGTAATTATGTCTCCAAGAATCTAGACAGAAAAAAGAAGCGCGACAGGGTTGGACGAAACAATTTATACCTGATTCTCACCTGGACATTCGAATGTAAGCATATCGAGGAAAACGAACCTCTTATTATCCCTTTGAACAGCTAAATTGCAACCCTGTCATATTAACAAGTCGGTATATTAGAAATTGTTAAATAATAACAATTCCAAGTATCAAGTGAAATGTCCAGTCAATTTCCATGAACTGCGAAGACTACGAAAAGTTGAAGAGTGTGACATAAGATACAAGAAGGACATCAACGCATCATAATCACACTACTAGTCCAATTCCTAAATCCATTGACAATTGACACCCATGAGGGCCATAACAACATTTGAACTATCACGTTCACAGAGTCGGAAATGAAAGCGTAATGAAGCAAAATCACAAATTGAGACACACACAGAGAGAGAGAGAGAGAGAGAGAGGGGGGGACCATTTTACGTAGAATGCGATCGTAGTGAGAGAAAGGATGCGCAAAGGCGGCAAAGATGATGAGTGCGGCGGAGGAGTGAGGAGGAGAGAGAGTCCGCTTGATGAGGTGGTGAAGCACGAAGGCGGCGCTGGTCTCGACGCAGTCCTCGATGAGAAGCACTCGGCCGCCGCCGCTCCGACTAGCAGAAGAAGCGTCTTCGATGAGACCTCCTCCCAGTGCTTGATCGAGCAGGTTACCATTCTCCATTTGCTTCCAAACAGATTTTAGGGTTTAGGGTTTTTCCAGATGTAAGTCTTATTCCTCCCACCGGTCTCCACGTGCAATGCACGTGATTCAGATGTAAGAAAGAAATCGAAGTTGGACTGCCTGATATCCCACCGGCGTGTAACCTTCTCTGCAGTTCGGTGTTAGCTTTTGATCTCAAGTGGAGAATAAATTCTAGGGAGAATTACCGGTAGGTGGAGGATGCCCGGTTTTATTACCACTTCAATGGTTTACATTCTCCAAATCACCAATGGTGTGTTCTTTTAACTAAAATAAATACTTATTTTTTTGAATTAAAGTTGATTTATTATGAGATAATGACACATCTCGTAAAACAAAAAATAAGTATTAAAAAAATAAAAACCTTAGAGAAACAAGACCCAATAATACATGGTAAGAGCAACTCCAATCCTTACCCATTTTATTACTCGTATCCAAAATTTGAGTATAAAGCCTAAAAATCCATCTCCAATGTTATACCCATTTTTCTACATATTTTGAATTCTACCCATTTTTTCACCCAAATTTGGGAAAATTCAAACCCATACCCATTTTTCTCAAATCATCACTCTCATTAATTACTAGTGTGCCATTCAGTACCAGATATGAATAAAAATACAAGTTTAGCATTAGAGATGTCACCCTTGGTCTTGGCATGCCGTGAGCAATGCCTTGCCTTGCCTTGCTTAGTGATAAGCAATTGACTTGCCGTCTTACCCAAATCAAGTTTTTGGCTGAAATCTCTACTCAAATTTGGGGAGAAAAAATGGGTTAGGATTGGTGATGCTCTAATTCGCTCTTCTTCTTTTTTGAAATTAACATTCATTGCCAATATCAAATAAGGATCCAGAGGATCAATTTACAGAGAGAAACCACACAAGCAAGGGACATCACCTAGAGTAAAAGTATCGAAATCTCCAAAATTGAAACCCTAGATTACAATAAGCACACAAAAAAAAAAACGATAAAGGATAGAACGGCTACCCACGAGACGGTGAAATCCGCCACGCCGAAAGAGGATGTTGCCATTGTTGGTCATTACGACCCCCGTATCTCACAGACGAGGGAGAAGTCACTGAAGAGCAGTCACAACGAATGCATTCGGTGAATGCACTACTCTGGAGCCTCCAAAGCACTAGAAACCGAATCCGAACGACGACCAGAAAGCCACCCATCCGACAAAAATACATACAAATAGTCACCAAAACAAAGCCAAGGAAAATATTATTCGCCCACCACCGCAAACCCACCAGATCCGAGGGAAAACCCGAATTGGTACAAGACCGAACTGGAGAAATTAGCTGGTGAAACAAGATGGAAAAAACCGTTGGAAAACTCAAACAAAACCCTAACTCCACACACGCCTAACCTTATTAATCTCGTCCATCGCCACCAGCAACCAGATCTGAGAAACTCCAACGCACGGTCGGACAAGATCAGATCCACAAGCCATCGGCTAGAACCTAATCGCCGAACTCAACAACGCTAGGAGAACCCGTAAATCGAGAGGCGGATGGGAGAGGATGGGGGAATTAGGGGGGAAACGGGGGGAGCAGGAAGAGGAGTGTCACGCCCTCGATTTTTCAACATAAATATAAATTATTTCCATAAATAAAACCTCACAATAAACCATACGATACCTCAAAAGAGCTTAACATTTTCACTTCCATAATTGTACCTCCACATCCAAGAGTTTTCAAAAGATTACATCATTGGCTCCAAGGTCCAAATTAACATAAGTACAAAGTATCGAAAGAGGGTTAAGAGTTTATAATATTCTATAGTCAAAAGATTTACAATTAAAATTACAAACACATCTTTCAAAAGATGATTTACAAAGATGGCTAAGTAACTCCTACAATTAGCTTTCAAAAGTATTTTCCACATCCAAGCATTCCAACTTCCAATGTAAGCTATTGTTTTGGGTTAGCACATGAAAATAATGAAGGGTTGAGCTACACTAGCCCAGTAGAAAATTCTACACTAACATTATATGCAAATGAAATGCTAGGGCAATCTCTAGATAGGAACAAGAATAAGGACCATAAGATAATCAACAATCTTGGCTCAATAATCTCAAATCCACGACTTAATGATTATCGCACAACTCACACTAGAACCATTTCCATATTCCATTTGTCCAACATCTTTTCATTGTAAGTGTCATAAGCCGAAACTCCTGCCGGGCCAATTAACGGATCCCGATATCCCCTGCCAGGTACCATACCCATCGATAGGTCCTGAAAGTAACCAATACAAGCTTTTGCTCTTGCCAGGCCAATTAGATGATCCCGATACCCGCTGCCAGGAACCCACCCATCGATGGATCTTGAATGTTCTCGTTATGTCAATAAGTGTTCAAGAATCTCGTATCTTCATAATGTGTCATTCCAATTCAACCGTGGTGTACATGGTAATCAACTTCAAATTCTACCGAACAAGGGCCAAAGATACTCCACGAACTCAACGAGTACGAATAATCATGCTATGGGGTGATTCAATGATGTTTAGAACAAGTTAGAAGTGATCGGAGGTTAAACGATGGAGTATGAGACAAATGCAGCAAAACTGTCCATAAGCAATTGGTATCGATACCTATGCAAAATGACATCGATACCAAAGGGCTAAGAAACATTCCAGACGCAAGGGTATCGATACCCGTGCGAAGTGGTATCGATATCAACTTAGTTCGAGCAGATTTTCTACAGAATTTTCAAGGGTTCAACAACAATAACCATAGGCATGATTCAAGGTAAGCAAACACTTTTTTTTACATATATTGAGAGGTAGAATCCCTACCTCGAAGTCGAAGAACGATTTCCAAGAGAGAGACCGAGCCCTAGCCTCCAAAGTCCACACCGAGCAAAATACGCCTCACCGTGCTCAATCCAACGAGGTACGAGCTCCACTACACGCAACGATGAAAGATTGAAGGTTGTTTTGTGTGGGTTCATGAATGATTGAGTAAGATTTTGAGTGAAAGAGGAAGAGAGAGAGAGACACCAGAAGGAGAGAGAGACGGGAGTGAGAGAGGAGAAAAGAGAGATTTTTCTCTCCTACACAGGCATACATACATATATGCACTCCACTTATTGCACTAACACCCAAATCTTTCCAAATCCTTGCACATTAACCCACAAACATAATTTCCACATTATACCATCATTTTATCCTTTATAAAACATTAATATTATATAAAAGAAATTTACGGGTCTCTACAAAGAGGGCGGCGGCCCCCTCCCCCTAAACAGGATGCTTGCGACCTTAATGTGTGTTGTAATTAGAGTACCCCAAGCATAGGACTAGGTCAGTTGAAAGCATAATATCCGGAAGTCCGGGGTAGAATCCATAGGGAGCGCACCCATAACTTGATTGAAAATTTGCTTTGCATAGAGTTTTTAGCATTAGAACCGCCAACCTAAGTTTGGCGTTGAGATGACCAACTAAGAGATTTAGTAAATGGCTACTTATCCTAACTATGGCTTTTTAACTGGAGATTAAACTAAAGGCTAAGCTTAGGGATTATCAACACCCATAACACAAAGATGAACTTGTCCTCTTTTTAACAAAGGTGTTAAGCTTGTCTAGGATTTTTGAGACATTTAAACAAACAGTTAGAGTGATGTAGACACCCCATTCTGGACTGTCCAGAGAACGCTATTTTCCGATGTTTTAATTCCCCAATGATGATTGTGGTCGAGAACAGTCTGAGGACGATGGTGTGTTTGAGCTTTGAGCGTCCCGAACCTCTTTCAAACCCCCTTCAAACCAGAGCCAAACAGCCCCAGCAAAACCCAAACTGGCTTACGCCAGTACCTTGATGACGTACGCCAGTTAACTGCCACGTGTCGGTCATTGACCGTTGACTCAGTTATCACTGGCGCATGCTTGTCCGTATGTGGCGCACGCCAATTTAGCCCAGTCAAATCAACTTTATTCAGCCACATGGACGAGACTTTTGTGCCACCCTGACGTCGGCCACAGTCTCCCTGATGATTGCGTTCGGCAGGGACGTCCCCCCTTCTCTCCTACACCCCCCATCAAGGTAAGTCCCATGCATTTAATGCATGAGAGGCTCCCTCTCAAGGCCAAACAGCCCTTAGCCCCAACTGATCTCAGTCTCTCTTCAGTCCCTCTCTCCTCTATAAATACCCCCCCTTGCATTCATTTGCAAGGGGTTAGTCACATTAAAGAGTGCACTCTTTCTTCTTCTCTCCTCTTGCTCTCTATCTCTTCTCTCCCATTGAAAGAGAAAGGATGGCAGCTCACTTCCACACACCCCGTTGATGTCCAGTCACCATCCAACCTCCATCTTTAACCTTTAAGCTCAACACCACCTTCAAATCTTAATACAAAAAGGTATACCACCTTTGTGTTCATTTCTATTTGCATCTCCTGAGGGGAACCAGTAAGGCCCAGGCTAGTAAGCAATACTAGTCCTGGCCTTAAACTGGTGAAATACAACAGTCGCGTGGGATGAGACATGGCGCACGCCAGTACACTTATGCCGTACGCCAGTCATGGTAGTACGAGCACTATTGGCGTGGGGATCATTGATCATCATTTCTGTTAGCTTACATTTCTATCAATCACCTAAGCATGCTAATAACCAGTTCATTGCTTTCTGTATACCTAGAGTTGCTTAGCTGTGGTTGTTATTGCTTGCTCCTTCATTTGTTTAAAAGGCCTCTAGGATTCTTCTGGTCGTGTTCCAGAACCCAGATGATGCAAAGCCAAGCACTGGATTAAGGACAAACTGGCGTACGGGCTTCTATGACTGGCGTACGACAGTATTGCCCAGGATCCAGTGGTTGGCCCTTGCATCTTAGCTTAATTTCGGCCTCCTTCCTGTCCCCACACTGTTTTTGGGGTATTCTGCTGTATTTCGTGGCTTGAAGCCATTTCGTCTGTCTGTAACTGTATATATTATGTTCTATTAAACTGTGTGGTTTGTCTTGGGTGTGCGCTGGTCCCTTTCCAGAGCCCAGAGGATTGCAAACAAAAACTGTGAAACAGGATAAGTGGAGTACGCCAGTTTAGGCGTGGCGTGCGCAGGTCTGATCAGCATGCAGTGGCTCGGCCAGTGCATGCTGGTGTGGAGCCTGCTCACATTCCTTCAATACAGCGTACTCCAACTTACTTAGGTTGCTCTCGGTGCTTGTTCTCAATCTATATTTATCATTGCAAGCAAATCATACATAAAGCATTTTGTCGTATAAATTGCAACTTGTTACAGTTTTAATCCCCACTGACTGCTCCCCCGTCCTAACTGGCTAAAAAAAAAGATGACCAAATGAGAGGAGAATGCAAAAGTTTTACAAAAATGCCCGAGTAGAGACCGATCACCGGATTGGGCGAGAGGGGTGCCATAAAACCATTCTCTTCTCGTAACCTGGCTCCCGAACCTCAGATATCGAAGGTGGCGACGGACCGGTCTACAAGCCTTTTTCAAATCAAACAAATGTAGCAAACGTTTTTAAGTTCGGTTCCTTAGGTGTTTTTACCGCTAAAATTCGAGTGGCGACTCTGAATCGAAGCATTTCGCCGCGCTTTCCAAAGAGTGCCGCACCCGATATTTTAAAATAACAAAATTGAAAATTTTAGGGCGTGTGCCCACAAGTGACATAGCTCCAAGTATCAAATGTGGCAAGTAGCCTAACCATTGCCTACATTTGATCAAAGAGGTTAACACCTCTTAATTTTGGTACATAAAATTAACCTTAAACCATGTTTAAGCTATAAAAAAAAAAAAAAAAGAGCTTTATAAGAGAAGAACAAGAAACACCCATAGTTACGGGATGCTAACCATCCCACAACCTAACATTGCTACACTACTCACACATATTGAAAGGAGACGTGAGATGAGCTAGGGCAAAGACAAGATAAAAACTAAACATCAAGATTACTTGAAATAAAGACAAGATCCTTAAAGAGGAAATGAATTCTTACAACTTTAATGAAGCACACCCACCTCAAAACCCAACAATCAATGCTCTATTGAAGAGAGATTGCGTTAAAGAAGAGAGGGAGGTAGAGAGAGAAAGAGCTGGTGTATTAAAGATAGAAAATGCCCTAAAAACGTGCAAAGGGGATTATATATACTATCCCCTTTTAATTACAAAAGAAAAAGAAAAAAGAAAATAAAAAATTTAGGGATCTTCTACCGGTAGGAATAGACCTCCTACCGGTAGAACGACTTTGATGCCAAAAAGGTGAGCTGCTTGAACTGGGTTCCTAGCGGTAGGCACTGACATCCTACCAGTAGGTCTTGAATGGTGCAAATTGGTGGGCTTACTGATCTGGATTTGTACCAGTAGGACCAACTTCCTACCGATAGAGGTTCTAGACTGGGCAGTCCTTCACAGCAGCTTTATGCCAGGTTTGTTCAATCTCTCCGGGGCTACGACGATGCTTTCCCGGGTTCAGCCATCGCTCCGTTTAGACTCCTTGGGTCTCTGGTCGACGCTGGAGTGTGAGTCCGTGGCGTTAAATACGCCTTATTTTTCAAAGAAAACCTGTAAACACAAAAAACGCACCTTTCGCGTAATATCATTCAAAGTCATCAAATTATGCATGCGAGCGTGGCAAAATATGAGGGAGATAAGCCTAAATATTTACACTATTGTGGTCTTATCACAGGAAACCCTAGCTGAGAGAGAGAGAGAGAGAGAGAGAGAGAGAGAGAGGTTTTAGAGGTTCTGCTCTATTCTCTAAGAGCATCTCTAGCTTTGACCCATTTTAAGATTCAAATTTAAAAATGGGCAAAAACCACAAAAATTTCTCTCCAATCTTTGACCCAAACCCTTTCCCATTTTGGGTTTTACCCATTTTTTTGCCCAAATCTGAGACAACTTTTGCCTTGACCAATTTCTCCAACGGCTAGTTAGAGAGAGAGAGAAAGAGGGAGATGCATAAAATTTGGGTTTGATGGTTAGAGATGTGTCTACCCAAAATGAATTTTTACCCAAAATTTGAATCAAATTTAAAAAAAAATATGGATGAAGGCTGGAGATGCTCTAAGTGCATATAAAAATCATGGAAACATGGTACCATGAAATGCCCAGACCCTTTTCACCTTTCAACTGAAATGACATCACTTTGCTTAAAGTGGGTGAATATCCCGCAAAAGTTTCTCTCTCTTCTTCCACATTCTCCATCGTTGCTCCCAAACCGTAAAATCTATCTCTACCAAAGACTTCACCATAGCCCTCTCAATTAGCCCTCATCTTGTGTGATCCTCACCTTCATTGTTGTTGCTCCGTTCTCAAGATCTAGGGTTTGTGTGATTGGCAATCGGCAATCGAAGGAGTAAAAAATGGCAATAGGCTGTAAAAGGAGTCACAGACACCTACGACAAAAATCGAACTCTTTTAGGAAAATTGGTTTCCTTACCTTCATATATAGTGTTTTTCATTGTCGACTTAACTCGTCCTTCCAAACCCCCTAATCATCGTGTTCTAAGGAAACCCATCTGGGTTTTCATTGTTTTGAAAAACTGAAACTGCATGACCCATGGAAAGGGTGAATCTAGGGGGTGAAAATTATAGCTTATGTTGATTAGGTTGTGTTTGGATGTGTAAAAAGGTTATCTTTTTGGCCAAATAGAAATTGGGCTCACCCTTTTGAAATTTATGAGTTAGAACCGTTGGGTTTTTCGGTGGCTTTAAGCATAACAAACTGGGATAATTAGGGTGGGTTCTATTCTAGAGAATCTAAATTTGAATTTTTCCATTGCAAATTTAAGTTAAAAAACAGCCTTGATTAACCTAATCGTTGTTTTGTATGAAAAGAAAAGAATCAATCTTGGATGTATAAATGCTACTTATGCTAGCTTGTATTGCTTAGGGTGACACTTGCAAACACTTGAAAGATTTTTATAAGTGATTTAATCAAACAGGTAGAGTGGCGTACCTCTATGGGTTTGTATCTCATTTTATAGACCTCCTCTTATTTGGCCACCAAGTAAGCTTGTGACGTATATGCTTGGGGTAACCGCATCGAGTGACGTCACATGTGAGTCACCAGATAAGCCAAACAAAGCACATGACCTGAGCTGGCTGCAATGATGCCCCATGTGCAGCAACCGCCTCAGCCTACGTCCTGATGACATACATGGCCGAGCAGCTCGTGCAGGACTGAACTTCCGAATCGTTCGGGGGAACAGGAGCCTAATGTTGCTCGGTGTAACCAAGCGACATGTCAGTGGAATCCTGAGACATCAGTACATGTATCACAAATTTTTACTGAATGTGATATTGGGTCTGTATATTTTTTAATGTGATAAATTTTTGATTTAATAAACTTAATAAATAAATCCTATTTAGTTACTAGACGAATCAATGAGTTACGAGAATTTTTTTCGAGTCAATTTCAGAATTGACTTAGGAGAGAGGGCCAAGATACTTTAATTTTTTTATGTTTTTGGATGGAGCCGCGCTCCTTGATGACCCACCGGGCTTGTGGGGACACACTTGTCCCTTGCTCGGAAGAGTCCCGAACCCTCTTCTTGGGCCACTACGTAAAGCATGAGAGATAAATTTATTGGTGGAGAGAGAGAGAGAGAGAGAAGTGTTTACATCATATCAACAGTCCTTACAAATAAGCTTGAAGATAAGGATCACACAAAAAAAGGCGTCAACTTAAGGCCAAATACAACTTTTCAAGGAAGATGAAGCAACACAAGAAGATAAAGTTAATGAGTATACAGTTAATAACCATGAATGATGAATCCTCATTTCCTCTTCTGTTCTATATTTTCTCTTATCACCTATGCTATTATTCTGACTATTATAATAAACAAATGAACAATAACTTGATATGAGCTTTCATATTCTATTACAGAAAAGAAGACTAAAAATCTGTGCTGCTCCCCCAAAACTAAATCGATACAGAAGGATATTTCCCAAAGCCAACATCATGAAAGAATTCCGGGGAGAAAAGAAGGGAATCAACTTTTAACCTTTGCATTTTTATACTTGATGGCCATTAGTGTCTTTCTGTTGGGCAATTTGACTCTGTACGTCACTAGAAATAGACTTGGCATCAGTCGGCTCCTCGGCATTACTTTGCTTTTCCTGTTCCATTAGGAGAACAATGCTATGTCATCAAGAAATGTTACTATATCATAAGGCACCAAATGTTGCCCAACTACCACAAGAAAAGGTTAAAATAATAATAATAATAATAATCATAATAATAATAATAATAATAATATAGTAACACAGTGAGATAAGCAGTTCATTGAGTGAGCAATTCAAGCATCGCCACATGATTAGCCTCTAGGAGTCCTGACTGGTTAACTATACCTTTCGGACTCGTTGAACTGAGTGACACCTACATATTAGTCCTCCCACCTGATAGTTTTACAATTTCCTTTCATCGACAGCAGAATAATTTACAATTTCATAATCAAACTTCCAGAAAACAGTAAGATTGCAGCAATGCACAAGAGTAAAATATTTCTAGCTTACAAAGGGCATGCGTAATTCCATGACTAACGAATGAGCTTGGCTGGAACTAGCTCATAGTTTGGTCTGGGATGTTCAGCCTCAGGTTGTAAAAGGGAGAAAAATTCCAGCTTTGCTCACTTGGGTACATAGTAATTTGGCATTCCTAGGAACATTTAATTTGTGCAATTAATTATGGGCGCATAACTGTTAGTGCTTAAAGAAAGGACAACGTGCTAATCCTTGAGATTAAATAGGGTAACATGGCACACAATCATTGGATGCTTATATCAGGCTGGCATGCTGCAGAATGCAGTTTTTGCCGAAGTGTGTTATTGGGGAACTTTTCCAAAGCATTTTTGGTTGGTACACATCCTTCAAGATCCCACATACCAAATCAGCATACTTAACATCTTCAATTAGTAGCACTTGAGATCGACTTTGCATATTTAATGCTTCTTCTACGCTACCAACTGATGGCTGGTCCAGACTATATCATTGGTCAAAAGGCCCACCCACATGATAATTGTGGTTCCATTAGAAACGAGCATCATCTTACTTGATGTACGATTGTATGCGAAGAATTATTATAACAGTAAACAGCTTACCTTGTTCCGGTCACGCCAACCAAGTCCAAATGGTCTAGAAAGCAAACCGATCGTCCTCATTGGTAGAACTTGTGTGGGTTCTTGATTGCTCTGCACTGGTGAAGGCTCTGACTGTACAGATCTACAAGCCACAGTTACCATGATTACAAGAAATTAACACCGGAAAACATGCATATTGCCTGAACATATGATTGATTACAGAGACAACGAACGGAAATAGCAAAGCAAATTAGTGCAGAGTACTATGTCTTTGGAGTCGCAATATGAGTCAGTTCAAATATAAGAAAAGAAATTACTAAAACAGAATGGAGATTAGTCTTGTCAAAAGAAATTAGAAAGTTGCCCCATGCATAAGAAAAAGAAAAGGAAAGAGAAGAACCGGACCTTTCCATAAATTGACTACCTACCGTGGAGATGGCTGTGCTTTAGTTTGTCCAGATTGGTACTGCAAGGTAGCTTCCAACATTGACTCTGCCATTACCACCCTCTTTTCCATTTCAGATAGTGTAGCAGACACCTCTTCATATTTTTCCTGCATGGTTAGAGTTGTTTTACCAGAATATTCACAATCTAACTGATCTCCCTTAACTGTATACATATAGGAAAGATTTACACTTGGAGTAGGGTTATACATGCATTAAGATGGCATAAGCATGAATGCATGATCTACAAAAACAAGACTCATGGAACTGGCATTTCATTGTACCACTTTACAAGATGAGTATCATTAGTATCATGTCAGGCGAAGGAGAAGGTTTTCGAGTCCAAATCTGGTTCAGAAATTTTTCAGATTAGCTAGGTACAAAATTTGACTGCAAAAGCAGTTAAATGACTTCAATCAATAATTTTCATAAATGAGAAGTTGCACCAATTCTCTGAATGAAATAATTTCCCCATGAATATTACTAGTGCATAAGGGCTTCAATTCGATATGAAAACCTAAGAGTGCTACAAGAAGTGTAGGAAAACTCAACCATAAGGTTTTAGGCTATGGGCAAAAGTTTTAAGAGACAAAGCATTACAGAGCATGCGAGTTTTAAGTATCAATTATAAGCAAAATGGTTGAACATAGCCAAACCATTAAAAGGCTAATTAGTTTGTGCTCCCATGCTTTGAATAATTTGTAAATCTGTGTGATACACCAATATCATAAATGTGAGAAAGGCAAAAATAATACCTGAAGCACCTGAGCAGCATATCTCTGTGCTGCAGCATCTTGCTCAGCAAATCTGCGAGCATCTTCCGTTACCTTTTGTTCTTGTTCTACCCTCATCAAAACCTATAAAACAAACCAAATGCAGATACAATGATAAACGGGCATCAGTATAAGAGTAGACCAACTTTTCAAGTATTTAATCCTTGTACATAATAAAGCAACATGAAACCTGAAGCATGACGTTTTCTTGCTCCTGCTTATCGGCAAAGGCCTGACGAAGCTCAGCAACCTCTTGCTCCAATTGCTCAACCTGAAGCTCATAAGCAGATAGTTCATAAGCAAAGTATTCAATCTCAACAATCCAAACTAGTAATAAATAGGAACTCAACCACTAAATGAGTCATGCTTAATCAACTTAATGAGAAAGGAAGTCGAAACTTAAAAGCAGACAAACAAGTCACCAAAAAATCTTAGAGCAGAGAAAAGTGAAAACTATGCCAGAGATTTTTTTTTTTCGCCTTCTCCATTTGAAACCGCAGGACATGATGAGGAAAAGAAAATGACATACATTTTATAAAAGGTGAGGAATTTTGGGTGAAACTCAGCGAAATCTGGAAAAATAAACAATCAATTATGCCAAATTTGAGCACAAAATAGAAAATAAGAAACAGGTTACCTTTCTGATGCAGCTGAAACAATTTATTTGCCAAAATGCACAACAGTGTATGTAAACTTTAACCAATAAAATCTTATCCATTTATCTAAGAAGATCAGGTCAGTATGAAAGCTTTTCATTAAGATATATCTTTTTTTCTTTTTCTTTTTCTTTTGCTAAGCAGGACAACAGAAAAGGCTAGAGCCTCCTGACGTATGAAAACAGGGAATCTCAAACAGATTGTCCGAATTTAAAGCTCTTCAGCCAGTCTCTAGAGTAGCAGGCACATAAAGAATCATTAGCAATCACCATAATCTCAATAATATACAGATAAAGCAGAGGAAAAGCATCCAGAAAGAAACTTTGATATACCTTGGCACTCAGTTGCCGCCGATTATCCTGCTTGACCATTTCCATCAAAGCTGTTTCCAATTCCTCAGCTCTGAAAAAGAAAAAGAAAACAAAAAAGAAAAAGGTAAACAGGGTTTCCATATAAATGATACCATGGTAGCTCCTAAATCATCCATGGACCAAGAAAATTGAACCTTTACTCAGAAAGTCAATTCGGATTATCTTCTAAGCCTTACTATGAATGACAAAGTATAGCACTAATAGAAACCTTATTGCCTAACTCGGTACACACAAAGGTGACTTGATGAATACGCTGTCATCGAAACCGAAATAAGGGGGTTTAAGCTGTACTACTGTCATTTTCATTTCTTTTTCAATAACCTCTTCTATCTGCTGCTTAGTATATAGAGGAGCTCCCGTGTCAAAATACTTTCATTCCTATCATTAGACAACGATATGAAGACAATCAAGCTCTAGGTATAGCTAGAATTCGATTGTCTCCTAATAATTCTAGTACTTCACAATGCACATTAATTGGTTGACTGACAGTATCTCGACCTTGAATTAATAGAACATTATAAACGAATAAAAAACACCACAATAATAACCGTCATTCTTCATTAATCATGTTAATAGCACCTTAACCATTTCTCACAATAAAAGTTTGCTATATTATTGGAGAATAAATCCCTTCTTTTTTATTAGCAGAAAATAATTCCCTTGACATGTGATTGCTTTTAAGTATGTTAAGCGCCCATTCTTAAATTGTTCTATGCCACCTCGAAAACTCATTATACCCTAGGAAGTTCTATATATGCACTCATAGATAGAGCAATCTAGTAGCTCTAATACCCGACTAGGAAATGAGTTCAATCAGATTTTCCAAACGTCCACCAACAAAAATACAAAATTCTACGCGATGTTGCCGATCCATCGAAATCTCAGTCACATGAATTAGCATGTATTCCATAATGAGTCCATGCCAAAGTTGGGACGTTTCAAGAATATCCCTAAGGCTCTGTTAGGAACATGTGGAAGGAAAGAGAAGAGGAGAGAAAATAATTAAGAAGGAAAATGAGAGAAAATGAGGGGGAAATTTTACTATTCCTAGAACTCTATTTTGCCATTTTCTCTCCCCTTTCCTCTCCAACCAAACAGGGGAAGAGAAAATCTTTAAACTTTCTTTCCCTTTCCCTTCCTTCCCACATTTTCCAAACAAAGCCTAAATTCCGTGGGAAAGAAAACAAGAGAAAAGAAAATAAGGCTAAAAAACATAAAGACAAATGTTGCAGCTCCATTGAGATCTTTACGGCACCTTAAGTCTATAGAGGGATTTCAAAAGGAATACAACTCCCAAATGTGCTAAACTAGGAAGCACGGATACAGACATGGGACAGACACGTCAATACATTATTTATCTAAAACGTATGACATGGCCACGTGGGGATACGACCAATTATTATATCAAATATATTGTTTATGTATGTACCACAAGCATAACCCAAATTATTTAACAGATGAGATACAATAAATTCTCACCCAAGAAATCCTTAAAAAGTAAGACACGAACACGGTAAGGATTCTTCAAGAAATTTTTATAAATTTGCAAATAAATTTAAATACAATTAGGTGTAAGAACTATCTGTCGTACTTTTCATATCTTAGTGAAACGTCAAATAACTGATATCTTTAATTATTACAACTTACAAGTTAGCAAGTGTCTAGAGGTGTCAATAACATATATATATATATATATATATATATATATATTAATCATACATAGCAAAGAATCCGAGTGTCCAAATTAAGATTTTTATTTTCTAATAATGAACACAGAAAAAAGAGTATCGGCCATGGTCCGAGAGTGTCGGACACAGACACGCTACCTTCTTTTTAAGTGTATGTGCTTCTTAGGTGCTAAATACCCGAAGCATATACTTTCCATACTTCAAGAATATTCCTTCCTGTTGAAAGATCTCCAAGTCTTGTCGATCAAGTTATCTGCTTAAGAGCACATCTCCAGTTTCCACTGGTCCATAATATTTTGAAAATTCCAAAGCTATAATTTGGCATGCTAGCACAAACTATTTAGTTTCTACCATTGGTCAAAGAACCACTAAACATCTAGTAGCATCTCTTCCAGGTCAAGATCCAGTCCCCTGCCTCGAAGCTGTTGATTCTCCATCATTCGAAGCTAGAGCTTTCTGGCCATCTCATTGAATCAAATCCCTCAGGCTCTGAACAACCTCATTCTAGGGCCTAATATTTTTCTACCTTCGATCATAACCATTTGAAGACGTCAGATAGCAGAGGCTTCTGGAATCTCCTGTGTCTTGTCTCATCGGTAGGTCTCTCTATATATCTGCACTACACCCATCTCTCTCTTGATCCTCATCCTCAGGGCTTAGCAACTCTGGACGGTCATCTGTCACTTGTCCTCCCTCTCTCGACCTCATCCCCTAACCCTTTCTTACATGAATCTAAAGATTTGGAGATGGCGATGGTGATGGTGATGACAATCTGCGCAATGAACCCTGTCTCTTCAAGATCAAAATCCCGAAAACAGCAATCTGCACCCCTCATGGTGACATATCGCTGAATTTGTTTATGTATTTTGTTCCTAAAGATTATTGAATTAAATTTCTTGGTTGTGAGATCAGTTCATCATTTCTGCAACTCAATTTTGAAATCAGTTCATGAACATGGTCTTTTCATTCTTGTTTTCTTGGATGTGAGCTCCAGTCATTGGATTCTTTTCATGGTTGTGTTATTCTACAGGTAAACCTAGGGAGGGATCAGTTGGTTGATGTGAATTTAGGCAATAAACTTGCTTCAAAATTTTGCACGACAAATGGCACTGTCAAAATATGGCAAGAAGTTTGGCTCACCGTTGGAGCTGCTGTTTCGGTGTCATCTTGCCAAATTTTGGCATTGGCAGACAGGCAGTTGTTTTGACTTACCATTGGAGTGGCTGTAAGGAACAATGATGATAGAAAAAACTTCTTTCTCATCTTCCAATGGAGAAAGACCATCTCACAAGAATTAATTAGATTCAAAGGTCAAAAATAAATATTTCCTATTCATTTCACACAATGTCGAGCTCAAGTGTGCAATCACTGCGGAGAGATGAAAATCTATGTGAGAAATAGGCTAAGGAGGATGCAGAGACAAAATCCATGTCATCCAAGACTACCACTCCCCCAAAACCTAAAACCCCGGAGTATCGCATATAAAATAAGGAGTATAGAAGCACTAAGGTGCATTATACTTTCAAATTGAGGAGTTAGGATAACTGAACACAATATCCAATAAAATAACCTGAGAACTGCAGATCGCTTTTCCTCAAGCAACTTGCACAATTCAACCTTCAACCACACCACCTGCACAAAGTTTTTATGTTTAAAATTATACAGTAGTATACTGTACTGTTTGCAAGTTTAAGCCATTAGACTACCTGCATTTAGAGACATACATATGGGCTGCAACAAACTCGGTCTATAAATTACAAATATAGGTCACCAGAGGTTTCTTCTCAAAAGAAGACCTTCCAAACTTTCTTTAGTACTCCATATTACTGACAACGTAAGCATGAATTGTAAAATCTATACAAGATCTGACAAGAAACGTAAGTTTGCTGGCCAACGTAATAGAAAAACCAAGCACACTCACTGTTGTGGATTTCCAGAAGCAGAAGCTCTATATCCAGCCTAAAGTGTATAGATGTCAATTGTGAACTACGCAATCTGGACTCGGGTATGGGTACAGACTATAGGGTGCGTGTCCAAGCGTTAGATCTTCCTAAACTTAATCTGAGGATACTGGGATGTTTCCAAAGCCGTGGATGTGTACGTTGATAACTTACAATACTTAGTTGCCGATCAAAAAAAAAAACTTACAATACTTAGTTGGAGTTTGTGTTATCATGTTAATCCAAAATTCTTCGATAATATGATGTACATCATACAGAAAACTACTTGAAATCAAATGGGATAAAGAATAGGTACAGAATCTATTTCTCATCCACGTGAAAGGTTATAATATTTCTTTTCCCCCATCTATGTGAAAGGTTAATTGTAATTTACCCAAAAAAAAAACTGGTTAATTGTTCCTTTCTAGCTAATGTGAGCATTTTTTTTTCTACAATTGCAAAAATAAGAGGATCCAAGTGCCTAATTAGGTCAGAGGGTTGGATACATGTCCCACACTCTCACCCAATTGTTGAGTGTCTGACACGTGCAATTACATGTTTAAAATAGTCCCTGTACCAAAGATTGTTAATAAAGTGACCATTTGATAGTACATGCAAATTATTGGCATTATTTACAGCAGCAATGAATCTAGAATTACAGTCATTTGAAAATAGGCTTAATGGCGTGACTTCAAATAAAGGCCCAAAAAACATTTGAAGCTGTAGGAAAGGATATGGCATTAAGTTACCTGTTCTTGAAAATCTGGGACAGAATCTATATCTACATCGTCTGCCATGCCCATAACGAATCCATCCACATTATCACAGCCAGAATGAGCATGAGATATATCACCATTTGTATGGGTATCAGCTAACTGGTCTGATTTATTGGTGTCTATTATTGTTCCAGGATCACGCTTGAAACCATATAGCTTAGATGCCAGACCCTGGGAATCCCTCAAAGCTCGAAGCCCTTTCGACCTTTCCTCGATTAAAGCTCTTATGGCTGGTCGATGATTATTCCTCAATTCTTGTAATCTAACTTCATTTACATTGTGATAACCCATGCTAGCTGTTAAAACAAGTTGACTGCTATCAAACGTAGAGCCAGCCAATGACTGCAGCAAAGTAACTGCATCCCCAGCATCCTTGGTTGTAACCAGTGCAGGACCTGCATGAGACTGAAGAGGATTAAATATATTCTAAAAGATAGATACATAATAAGAAACCTACTTTTTATCCCCATTTTGAAACAGATGAAAATCAGAAAATTTGAAAACTTTTACCCAGTACCATATAACTCCATCAAGGCAAGGGCAGTTCTGAATAGCATCACACGATTTCCTTCGAAAAGCAGCACATCCCAGACTCGAAGAACTGAAGTCAAGAGAAACCCATCAGATAGCAGGCCAACTTATGACTAAGGAACAATTAACTCCTAACATGAATTGAGAATGTATATGTAGAGAATGATTCTATGGCCAAGTCTTGGCAAATTACGCAGACAATTCTATTTGCCTTGCAAACAAACATTAAAAGTTGAATTATGCATGATGAAAAATAGAACCTGACCACTTTCCCATGGAAGCATATTCATGAAAATAGAGAGAAACCAGGGTCCAGTAACCCATGCCAGCTGCACTCCAAGGTAATCCAGATGATTGACTGCAATGGCCAAGTAAGGAATAATAAATCCAACGACCAAGTTTTAGGAAAAGAAAAGGTTGAGGAAGGCACACACTAGAAAAACAAAACAAAAAAGGAAGAAAGAAAACAAACCCAATTTAGGAAACCTCTCGCGCACCAGCTCCTCGAAAACAAGTTGGTCAACCTGAGAAGCAAAATGAAGTAAAAGGTAAATCTTAACCATCTTGGATCAACCTGTTAGATATTTATACTAAAAGTCATGCTTTTATGTAATGGATATTTATTTATTTATTAATCAGTTTCATCCATTTTGATGAGAATTTATGGACAATGTTTGCATAATATTATTGTATGTTGTGCATGTGTCTCTTTTATTTTACAAAGTAGATGATCCAGTGTGTAGAGTTCGGCCTACACACAGAAGATTGGATCATCAATTATTGTAGAATATAAGATATGGTCCACGGTCTTAGATGGAACTGGACACACTCCATTGGTAGGACTGTAGTACAATGTTTTAGTAGGGCTGTGTTGACTACGGGGAACGGTTTAGTTCCAAATCATTGTGTTAATACACTTTGTGTGTGTGTTGACTAGGACCTCGTTGAGGTAATTGTCTTTGTACTGACTTTATAAGACAATTAGAACCTCATGGTTATTATGAATGCTAATACTATTAATCCAAAGATAATTAATAGTGTGTGTGTGTGTATATATTTAATGTTGATAGACTTTGATTCATTAGAGAGTGAGATCCACTTTAAGGTCAATAGTCTTGGTGAGTTGGGTCACAACATTATTTGTATGATAGCTATTAATTATTAGTAGAATCCACGTCCCCGTAGGGATTGATGATACCCCCTTAGTAAGCTTATAAGTTTCGATTATGTCAAACCCTACAGATGAATATTTGTATCTGACATATCGAATAAGTTAAGTGGACAGTCTTAAAGGAATTTTATAGATGTTGATTTTATATAATTGTCAGTAATTTAATTTAATCAACAGGTATCTGTAATCTTAACGTAAGGAGATTAATAAGTATTTAATAACATGGAGCTCGAAATATAATTGAGATAAGGAAAGGAGTGAAATTATAATTCTTTAGTGGTACGAATTATAATTTGTCAAATAAGAAATATAATCTTGGTGGAGTTGGGAATTATTTCTCCTTAGGCCCCTGCCTTAGCCCTATAAATATACCGTAATATTCTCTAGGTCTGTTTGAGAAGAGAATACCAAAAGGTAAGCTGTGAGAGAGAGAACAAGGAGACCACATAGAAGTCCACGCTAGGCTACATGATTGAGGTATAGGGGAATACGGCAGAAAATCGTAAGGTACAATAGATCGAAGTTCATCACGTATAGAAATCAGGGCTGTTTAATCTACAAAGAAACAAGTCTACCAGTGTTCGTGTTGCGGGAGTTTAGGTAAAACCCTAATTCTGTATTGTAGGGTTTTGCATTTTTTTGTTGTCTAATCCGTACGTGTCATTACTGGGTTCTGGGATTTGGTTCCCAACACACCGATCAGTTACTAATAACTCATTTGCATTCCTTAACTCAACTATGTTCCTAAATCCAATTCAAGAGATGAATGGCATAATGAAAAAGGAATTAACGAAAAATTCAGCAAGGTAAAACAAATGACTACAAAAACGAAAGAAGAATACCTGAGACTCAATCATTTCCTCTGAATAATAGCCATCAAAGTAGTCATCAAGAATGCCCATCAAAGTCCTGTATATTCCCCAAGGTTTAGGTAGCTATATAGCTTTATACTTAGGCAATCATGAAAAGAAAAGACTAAAGAAGCAGAAGAGGTAGATGACAAAAAGGGACACATTTTTCCATGAAAATTTTGCAACATGAACAAAAAGCCAAGCTCAGAACGAAAGTAGGAGCTTTTACAAAACCATTCTCCTACAACTTGCCCAATAATTTATCATTTCTCAAACGTAAAATTTTGAGAAGTAACCATTCTCCTACAACTTGCCCAATAATTTATCATTTCTGAAACGTAAAATTTTGAGAAGTTTCTAAACCCACCAAAAGGCATTTTCCTCAGGCATTAGAAGGAGTAGCAAGCCTGCAAAGAAATTCATGGCCTGCATGATTTGAATCAAACATAACAGACAAAGCTAGATTGTCAGTGAAGGACAACTAATTTCAATTAGTAGAAAACCCAGTGTATGATTGGAAAAGTTGCACATCAGATTAAAGGGAAAAATATACAGCAAGCATAATATCTCTGGCACATAACAGTTATCTGGCAATTGGAAAGATAAATTTCTCATTACCAACTTAAATTACAACAAATAGTTCCTAGAAATTCAGAAGGTTAATGGGCAATACATCGTAAAGGAGAAAAATAGCTATAAGTGGAGTTATCAGACAAGGATGGGAGGCTATTACTTAACTGTGGTCCTCTGAATCACCCTAAAACAATCTCCTCCTACTTGGCGAACTCTCTAGACATCATGGATAATGCAAATATAATCGCTATGATATCTCCTTTTAAGGTTCTCCTGGAGGGGAAAGTAGTGTTGTCCATGGATACATTGTTCCGCTATCTCACCTGCAAGGATAGTTACTTATGTTTCATTATGTCCTTTATGCTTTGACTTCCTTTGTCGTCTGTTCTGGTTTCGGTCTGTTAATGCAACACCAACAGAAAGAGTTCCAATTTCACATACAGTATTTTCAAGGTAAGTGTGCAATAATTTGCCCTAATACAAATTCTAATGACTGCACTGAACCATAAACTTATTATCTTTATGCCCATTGACCCAGTCATCACTCTGTAACTTCATTACCGCACTATAATCCTTCTGTCACTCTCCAAGTCTCTATGATTAAAACAATGACAATCGAAACCTAACACTAAACACTCAATTAGTCTTCTACTAGGCATAAAATTATTACAATAAGAAATACAATACCATATGCGTATATAATAGGCACTTATTTATACTAAGGGGCCCAGCTAGTGGACTGTGGGATTGGTCCCCCAGGGTTAGTAGAGGGGCATAAGCTGGCCCGAACACCTGAGGTATCAAATAGTGTGTGTGTGTGTGTGTGTGTGTGTATATATATGAAAAACTGCTCGGATCAAGCCCTTCCCGGTCATATTTTTTTCCAATTTCTCGCGTGTACCCTTAAAATTACGTTTTAAACACATTGAACGATTCGGATTATCAAAATTTGATCAGAAACAATTTCAAACTCATGAGGTCCTTAACTTAGGAAGTTAAGGGCGCCCTTAACTTGTTAAGGACTTCCCTTTTCCTATCAAATTTTGATTATCCGAACCGTTCAATGTGTGCAGAACGTGATTCTAAGGGTATACGCGTGAAATCGGCAAAAACTATGACCAGGAAGGGCTTGATCCGAACAGCTTTTCATAAAAATGCATTTATGAAAAATTGCCCGGATCAAGCCCTTCCCGGTCATATTTCTTTCCATGTATCCTTAAAATCACGTTTTAAACACATTGAACGATTTGGATCATCAAAATTTGATCGGGAATAATGTCAAACTCATGAGGTCCTTAACTTATGCGCCCTTAGTAGAAGGGGATTGTGTATATAAATATATATAGTACCATATAATTATAGCAATAGAGACAATAATATATTGTAATATACTAATAGGGACATATAATTAATAAAAATCAGATTTACTATACAAAGTTTTGATATGAAAATATACTGAGTAAAAGAGTTAAAGGCACAGTGTGTGTTTCACATGTACCATACTGTGTACATAAGGATGAGTAGGCACGCTAGTCTGTCAGTGTATAAACAGACTATATTTATGAACACATAGCGCACATATACAAATATAGAATACAACAACACTATATATACAAATATATCATGTATAACTTTATATTACACAAATTATACGGACGCGGGGGGAACGTGCAACTGTGTATGAGCGCGAGAGAGAGACCAATCGATCGATCGATAGAGACAGACCAATTGAGAGAGAGAGAGAGAGAGTACTTGTAAATCAATGAATCTGTGAATGTAGATAACCACGATCTGGGAATGTATCTATCCACTCTCTCAAATCTCAATATGTATCCAATTTCCTATTGTCTATAGTTTATGACATTACGTTTATACTTTATTACAGTTTTCCGCCTATAATTTTTACTTGATTCTTTAAAAAATGTCATTTTATCCCTGCTGTATCCCCGCCGTATCTCTCCATATCCCTCACGTATCCGGAAAAAAAAAACAAAAAAAACATATAATTTAAATACAGGATACTTATTTTCCGTCTCCGACACATATCGGGTGCGTATCGGTGTCCAACACGGATCTGATACCCATACTCAACTAGTTTTGAAATAACCGTGCTTCATAGGGCTAGACCTACACATGTAAATTTCAGAACTTTCAGAACTCAGACGTAACTTGACGAATATGATGCCATCTTGCACAGATTGTCCATGTGCAGTGAGTGAAATTTAACACTAAAAGCAAGCTTCAACAGAGTGAGGATATCGAGCCTGAATGCTAAATTAATCTTGGTCACCAGAACTGCTCAATATAGAACAGGAAGTTGAATGAGAAAAGTTGCACACCAGAAAACAGATTATTAAGAGAGAATTCGAAGTGGTGTAGCATTCACGGAATTGATTATGCTGATTTAAACTCTTGGTCCATAATGCTAACGCATACATTTAAATCAGTATTTAGAAGACTATCCACAAATTCTTCAAAACCCAGGTACCTGACAGTACCCAACAGAGGGGTTATGTCGAGCATAAGCTGTAAGCAAACGCCTCAAAGCATTTCTACCGCCCTCATCCAAAGCAGGATGACCTGGGAAAGTTCGAGGCAAGTCCTGTGCAGAAAAAGTACAGTACCAAGTTCAAATCTATAAAACATACAAACTTAATTAAGTTCAAATCTCAGGTATGTAGTAACCTTCTCAATCTGCCCTTTCCATTTCTCAGGTACAGACATAGAATCTGTATTTGACCCTTCAATGCTGTTGTGCGATTTCAAACTTTTTTGTTCCATGCGGTCACTAGAATAATTTTCTTCACCTAGCAAATCTTGATAATAATTCTCCACCCTACGAGCCCCCGCACCCACAAATGCTTGCCAAAGCTGTTATTGAGATCCTAAATCACATATGAAGCTTATTCATGGCAAAATGAATATAATTAGAACCAAAAAGTGTGATGTACCTCTCCCCTCAAAGCCATTGGCACTCCCCCACGAACAAGAGACTCCAACTCTTCTTTCCAGGGAAATAAAGACTCAGAGGGGGCCATAACAGTGGCAGCGGTAGGCGAAGGGACAGTCACATTGTCACTGGAAGAGACATCTTGAATTGGATCTGACCTCTCCACATCATAAAACTCCTCATCAGACTCATCTTCTGACACTCCTTTTGCAGATATAACCTCTACAACAGGAGGAAGAGGCTTTCCTATGCCAATATCTTGCTCATCTTTTGCTTCATTGCTCCTCTTCACTCGAATACTCATCATATCCTCGATGACACAAAGAGATGGTCTAATCTCAGACCATAGTTGGACTCTATGAGTTTTTGTCACTGTTGCTGCTGGCAAATCATCCTTATCTTTTATGTTTTCAGTCAAACCATCAGAAATTGGTTTCTTTCCGCTTAAATCATCTCCTGCCAGGGCTTTCTCTGAAGTAAGGTTTGCTTCCTGTTCAGTAGCTTTGGCAGGTAATGTCTTGTCATCTTCCTTTGAAGAAAACCCATTTACAGGCAACTGTGCAGACTCTACATGCAGTTCCAGAAAGTTCTTCCACCTATCTGATCTTTCCTCCTCTTCCTCCTGAAAGTAGGCATAGTTGTGTCTTTGGAAATACTTTTCTAACTAAGACTCCACAAAATTTGTGGCAAAGCCTAATGAAGGGTAAAACAGCATATATTCTTCAAGGAACTACTAGCCTTAATCAAGGCCCCTTTCTGCTGTTCAAAAACAAGGTCCCTTTTTCACTTCTTATAACAGAGAAGAACCAAAAAAAATAAAACACCACCACCACATAGCATAGCACATAGAACTCATCTGTATATTGTTTTCAGGATTCTAGGGTCATCGAATACAGTTTCTGTCAAGATAAAAAATTTGACGTCAGAAAAGAAAAACATGAGTACAAGAATAGAGAAAAACCTTGTATATATTAGCATATTCACGGTATCTTTGCACATGCTGTGGTCTTACGGCAAAACCATACGCATCCCTGCACAGAACAATGACACTATTAAGTTACCAACTATACAATCCCCATGTTCATTCAGATCACTATCTGCTAATTACATCAATAGGACTGAAGCTTAAGCTTTAACTGCCTTACACAAAAACAAAAAAAGAAATGTATATCCCCCACCAGCTGTCAGCCTAATTTACGTGCTGTCAGCCTTCAATAATTGCCGACTTACATTGGACAACAACATGTTCTAGGCAGACTCTCAATTCTACGGTAACCCATCGTGCTTCTCAATGCCTCCTCAACAATTAGAACAAAGTCAAAATTACTAACATCACGCCACATGCATTACTTGTTAAACCCTCATCTAAACCCCAGATATTGCGGATCAAAAAAAAAAACCCAGATACCATGAACGAGTCAACTCAGCATCAACGAATGAAGAAATTCTTCCAATTGAAACCACATAGAAGTCCGATCTTACTCTTCAGTAAAATCAAGAGTGGCCAGATAAACATACAAATCAAAATCCGCAGTCAAACGGAGTTCAACATCAAAATCTACAGATCAAAATTGGCCACAATTGAGAAGATTGGAAAGAGATCGAACAGAGGGATTTGAAAAAAACCTAGAGAAAGAGAGAGGCGTGGAGAGAGAGAGAGAGAGGTAGTTGTGTCCGTTGTGGGGAGTAGTACGGTACCTCTTGTGTTCGAAAGTGAGTAGAGGGGGAGTGAGGACTGCTGTTGATGATGCAGCAGATGCTGCCCTGGCCTTCATTTTCGGACTTTGATTTTGGATTATCAGTGAGATCGTCGGTGGATTAGACTGTAAATTGTGATACAGTAGATCTCTTCCGAGTTTCCCTTGATTTTCTGCAACTGAATTGGTCTGGTCTGTCCAAAGCCAATAGGGGAGAGAGAGAGAGAGAGAGAGAGAGAGAGAGAGAGCAGGATCGTGTTCTCAGTGCAGTGATTGGCGCCGCACTCCAACACAAGCGAGAGTGTGAGAGTAGTTTGACCAAACAAAAAAAAAAGAGTGCGAGAGTAGAGAGAGAAAGGGAGGGGAGGGGAGTGGAGGGGAATGTCACATGCAAATTTGCGAGTTTACCGTCACGTACGCATGAAAATGTTTATTAAAATCTTGGCTGTGGGTGTGGGACCTGTGGGTATGGCCGTGTGAGTGGGGGAGAGATACAACAATTCTACCATCACACTCGTATATACTCATAATAAAAGTGGGCACACACTACCAAGTACCAATATTTGTGGGACCTATATCTATTAGTGGCTGTGAAGGTGTAAGTTTCAAGTTTTCGTACTATTTGGATATGGTTTCAGAATTTTAGCCTTGGGATAGTCGCTCTAGTTGAGGAGGAGGGTGAATGACATTTCAGATACATTGGAAGAAATTCTTGTTTTTGTCAGAAAGCAGCTCAAGAGAGGTCCGTGAAATTTACCCCCTAAATTTTACTACTACGTACTTTTTGTTATATCAAGTGTATTTTTATATTTTTTAAATTTACTACTTTTCAATACTGAAATGGAGTAAATTTTTGTTGTGGTTTTCAATTTGAATAAGTTTTCCTTCTTGAAATTTTAATTATGATTTTAGTTCGACTTAGTTGGAGTAGAAAGTATAGATAGGATTTTTCTTAAATGAATTTTCAAACTTTTCTTTTAGTTATTTTTCATTTTAATTTAATATTGCAATTTTGTATAAAGATGAACGAAAAACTGTTATAGATGTATAGGAATAGATAGAAGTAGAAAAAATGAATAGAAAATGGTGGAAAAAATTCTCATTCTCTTTTTTCTTTATTATCTTTACCGCGTGGTAAATACTGTACAGTAGTAGCTGAAACGAAACTGGTGTTTACTGTTTACCACGAGCTTGTTTTTCTTTCTTTCTTTCTAGTACGGAGTATATCATTCCGAGCACGAATGGCATTTTGTTTCTACTCCCAAGTCCCAACCAAACAGCCCTCCTCTCGTCTTCTAATAAGGTCGACCCCAAACTCCAACAGTCTATATCCTCATCCCAGGTCCGTAAAGGTACTTGCCGTCGCCGCCCGCGAGTCTACCATGGCCAACTCAGTCCGAGTCGCCGCAGCTCAGATGACCTCCATCAACGACCTAGCCGCCAATTTTGCCACATGCTCTCGCCTTGTCAAGGTACTCTCTCTCTCTCTCTCTCTCTCTCTCTCTCTCTCACACGCAGATTTTATGAGCTATGTTTTTTTTAATTATGATTTTATGTTAATCGCACGATCGAATTGAAAAAAAAAAAAAATCAACGACGCATCAATGGCGTTAATTCTGGTGCATTGAAAAAGTGTGAATAAAGTAACGGCAATCTTGTTTGGCCGTGCTTTTTTGAGTAATTTAGACCCATTCCTGTACGGTTCTTATTTTGTAAGTATAATACATTACCTTTAATTCAAAAAATAAGTATTTATTTTAGTCAGTGGAAAGGCGAACAAGAGTTTTGTGCCACTCTATGTGTGTGCTATGCTCTTGGCCAATTGTCCAATTTGTTTATTCGGACCTCCTTGTGGACCTCCGAGTACGGATCTGGATGTCTAGACCTCCCTCTACTTGGGTTTGCAAGAAAGAACCACCTTCTGTGCCTGACCCGCCCTAGTAAACTAGGAGGTGCTCTGATGGCTAAGTAAGTCTTAAGGCACTTTGAGGGCTAAGTAAGTCTCTTAAGGAAGGGAAATAAACTCTTGAGTGAACAGTAAGTTAGCAATGGTGACTGGTCATGTCGAGCTTGTGTGCCTCCAAACGGTTAATTATATAGGGAAAGACTTGCTTTAGCCTCCAAGTTAGCTCATGTCGAGCTTGTGCCTCCCATGACGTCTTGAATAACTACCTCACGGTTTGAAGTCATGCATGACGATTGCCAAGCACCATGTAGGCAAGTATGAGTGGCAGAACCATGCCATTGGTGACTGGTCTGACATGTCTCGCCATCCTGTCGTACGTGGCTTGTAATTCCCTGACCCAAACAGTTTGCTCGGCTCACAATGCCATGGACCGAATGGCCATCCTGCCGTTTGGGCTGGGCTCAGCTGCTGGGTTGTCAGACCCTTAGTTACACGAAGCGGGAGCGGGGACGGGGACAGGGGAGCGGATGATCACAGAAGTGTGGGAGCGCCATTGGGAGCGGTTAGGAAAAATTATTAAAATTATAAATATATTTTGAAATTTTATATTGTTAAATGTCAATATAAAAATATTATTCTACCACATAAAATATTAATATTAAAATTATAAGTTTCTAGTTATATTTCAACATTTTTATTATAGCACATGATTACACAATAGAGCTCTTGTGCATATTAAGTAGGCGTAAAAGTTAAGGGCATTAATATGATTCTAGAAGGTTAATATCAGATGTGCTCACTAACAAGATCAAAACAACTTTAAAGGTACCAATTACAACTTGAATCGTAAGTCTCTCAACCGTTTTTGGGTGTAAGTTCCCGTATAGGTAAGGAACGAGTTCCCGTCGTCATTGGGACGGGTTTCTTGGAGTTTCCTTCGACGGGAACGCGGAAACGCGTATCAGTCGAAGAAACGTGGGCATAGTTGAAGGTTCCTGCAACTAAGGTCAGGCCTCTTAATTTGGATGGGCCTAACTGAATGGAACGGGTATGGGCCATCGGTCCGGTCCAATACAGTTGGTATTCTAATCAGTTCTTTGATCTTGTTTTAAATACCAATATACCATCAAATAAAATTTGATGGAGTCCAATTATATTGACCAGCTAGACAAACTGATCATACTTGTGTGCATGTAGAGTGTAGGCATTTCTGATCGAAGTTTTGACATTGTATTTGCATAGGAAGCATCTGCTGCAGGGGCAAAGCTGCTGTGTTTTCCTGAGAATTTCTCCTATGTAGGTGCCAAGGATGGGGATAGTCTTAAGATTGCAGAATCCCTTGATGGACCTATTATGAAAGGTTACTGTTCTCTTGCCAGGTGAGACTCTCTTAAATTTAGCTCTCTCTGAATTTTTTACTTCTAGATGGAAAAAGCTTCAGTAGTTGTCCAGTGAAAAGGTTGAGAGCTGGGTATTAAAGCTATGTTCATTTGTTGCTCAATCAAATTTAAGAGTTTGTTTTCTAGTATGTCAGTTCGTCACTTGAATTGTTAACTATGAATGTTGCCTTCTTGACTGTCATTTTTGTCGAGAGCTTAAATTTTTCTGACTACAACTAGTTTGGTTACGTGTAGGTTTGTTTTTGTCAGACTTTTTCTAATAACACATAGCTCGCATAATTTGCAGGGAGTCGAGCATTTGGTTGTCACTTGGAGGATTCCAAGAAAAAGGATCTGATGATGCGCACTTGCGTAACACCCATGTATTAATTGATGATGCCGGGAATATTAGGAGCACATATTCAAAAATGTTCTTGTAAGATATTTGATATTCAGTTCTAAACTTTTCACGATTGATTCTTCTTTCCATTCTAGTAGTGTAAATGGAATTTAAGCATGAAAACATGCTGTCTTTGGCTTGTTAAACCATGTTCATCAGAGCCAGGTTGATTGTGCTTCCCATATACAGCTGAATTGACATGATATTCAAGAGCTATTTTTGGTTATTTCTGAAGGTTTGATGTGGATGTTCCTGGTGGTATGGTATTCAAGGAGAGCAGCTTTACAGAAGCAGGTATGCACTAATTCACGATATAGCTGATATGCCCCGGTGGTTTGATGAATTTCTTCCTCTTCTGAAATCCTCCTTTTTGTTTTAGAATATAAGAACATAAAAAAACAGTTAATTTAGTTTTCTGCACCATGCATGTGATACATATAACTTATTTCTATGGTTTTCTTGCACACCTCTTGGAAAAGATGAACATGTGAATGAAGTAACTATGCACTAAAATCCAACTCCGCCTACCTATCGCTTAACTACACATAATTGCTAACAGAAAGATGTTCTGATGCTTTGGTTTTCCTAGACTATTGAAACATATTGATACCTTCTGAGTATAAGATGTCTAACCATTACTAATATGCTACCTGTGATAAATGAGCGAGTGGGTGTACTAGAACCAATGTGTGGGTTTTTGTGTCAAATGATTTTCTTGTTTAATTACATATAAATATGCTTTGTGTTCTGTTTTCATGTTTCTCCAGGTAAAACAATCCCCTTAAATATAATTGACCGGCATAACTTATGTCTACCATTCAAGCAATTCAAAGAGGTGAAGTTTTATAGGGAAGGACATTGTTGCGGTAGACAGCCCGTTTGGACGTTTGGGTGTGACTGTTTGCTATGATTTGAGATTCCCAGAGCTCTATCAACAGTTGAGGTTCAATCATGAAGCACAGGTACAAGCAGACGAATTTCCTCTATTTTATTAGAGTAAGGGGTTTTTTGTGCCTAACATTGACTGATTGTCAATATCTAGGTATTGTTGGTACCAGCAGCTTTCACAAAAGTAACTGGTCAGGCACACTGGGAAATTCTTCTTCGTGCGCGTGCCATAGAAACTCAATGTTATGTATGAAATTTCGATCATCTGTTTTGTTTGTATCATTATTCATGAAGAAATCATGCTTGAATTGTTTTTCACAAGACATTACTTTTTTGATTTATTTATTTTTAGATTTTGATCCCTGTAAATATGCTTAATACAGCATTTCTGTATCGTTTAACTAAATTTCCTTCGACCAGTGAACCTATAACGATGTAGGTGCCTTTTACTGACCGATGACCCTGATGCTGTAAGCAAGCAAGTCTAACAAGTTACTTTAATTGCTTCCCATAACGTTGGTATCTTTTTTTTAGTCTCAAGTTATCAACTAAAGTACCGAATAGCCACTAAAAACTTGTGCTCATGGAGCTGGTACTTCCACCCTTACTGCTTCTTTGCAGTTCTGTTCATGTTCCCAATGGTTTATACTCTTTAAGATTAGCAATTGAGGATTGAGTAAATTTCCTACATGAAAAGTTCTTAGCTGGAAAACTCTTGCTTCAGTTATCAGGTAACAGCATAGAATGCTGAAAATTTCCATGTAGGAATCTTTCAAAGGCCTTGTTGGGTTCAAAAGCAGTAAAAGAGAACAACTCGTGTTTGTACAGGGTCGCACAAACATCATTTAGTATCCAATCTCCCGTTGTGGCACACTTTTGTCTAGTGGTCACCATTTTTAATTCTTTGCATCTATGCCAGGCAGTAGCTCTGAGCCAGCATTCATGTGTGCTTTTCTTTGTATTGGTGTTTTTTTTTTTTTTCCGGGAAATGATGATTATAAACACATAAACAGGTCATAGCTGCTGCACAAGCTGGAAAACATAATGACAAAAGAGAAAGCTATGGTAACACCTTGATAATTGATCCATGGGGGACTGTAGTTGGTCGGCTACCTGGTGAGGCTGTTTCCCTTGCATAGTTGCATATTTTGGTGCTTCATTTGTGGTTCCTTGTATTGCTTCTTAGAATCATAATTGTAAATCGCTCTCCAAAGAGCTGGGAGCACATCAGAAACTACATTGGTGGCAGTAAAAAATATCAACAAGTGAACTACAAGTTTGTGCTTTTGATATTGAATTGCCATTGTCCTTTTTAATGCAATGTGCATTACATGGGTTCTCTATTTGTAAAATGCTGAAGCTGAATTGTGACTATGGTTGTGTTGATATGTAACTCGTGTCTACTCTTTCTATGAATGTATTGTATTATTTGGTATGGGGAAAATCCTCTTTATCTTCGTATCTTGTCTCAATTCTTCCCCTCATGACACTAGCTCCTTAGGACTGTATTTGCCTTGGAAGCCCATATTAACTAGAGCTAATATAACACGAGTGGTTTACCTTAAACACGAGCCAAATTATGCCATGAGGGCAGTGGCGGACCCACCTTGGGGCATGTGGGGTCATGTGCCCCCCCCCCCTCCCCCCCCCCCCCCCCCCCCCCCCCCGCCCCCCTTTTTTTTTTTTTTTTTTTAATTTACAGTTTGTTTTTTAGGCAAAAGTGAGTTTTTTTTTTTTTTTATAGCCAAAATGAGTGGGAGAACGAAAAACCCACATAGAAAACTCGACGGACGCTCGGTTTACTTCATCGTTGCCGGTCGCTCGTCTCTATGGTCGTCGCCGGTCACCTCACCGCGTCCCTCACCAATCATCAATTAAATTTGGGGCTACATATATATTTTTGATCGCCAAAAGTAACATTTTATTGAAAGGACTTTTTATTTGGGGCTACATAAACTAGGACCTTCTATTCTTTCCTTTTAAGTTTCGTAATATATATTTTGATTGTTTGGGAAAATCAGGCCTTCATTTCTTTTTTTGGTTTTTACTCAATGATTGAAATTTACAATTCAATTTCCCATAGTTTGTGGCTTTGCGCTTAATTTCAATTTTTTCTTAAGGTTATTAGTAAAATGTGCCTCCATGTGAGGCAAATCCTTGGTCTGCCACTCCCTAAGGGAGAGATAGGATTGGGAAACTTTCTATGCGGAGTTTGAAACAAACTATTGTTTCTTGAACTATCTCTACTAGTTACCTTTGCAGCTCTAAAACATACGGATGGATCAATCTTTTGCAAAATGGTTTTAATGTTTTTCTTGTTCCCGCTACAGTCAACGACCAAATAATAACAGCAGATGTGATCTTCATTCACTTAGGAGTTAGGACTTGATCTAATAGAGTCAATGGTCGATCAAATATACAGTTTCTTGCGGGGATGGATTGCTATTGTCTCTGCTTAGAAAAATGTCTCTTTCTATAAATTGGGACTTGGGTATCTTTTAAATCTGCAGATCACTCGGAGTATGGTAAGCAATTTTCTGTGCCGAATGTTCTTTGTGGCACTCGTAATGGGATGAGGCCAACTTTAGCAAACCCTTTTCTCTCACAGTCACTCTTGATTTTTCTGTCTCAGATCGGTTATCAATGGGTATTACTGTGGCAGATATCGATTTTTCATTGATCAATTCAGTCAGAGCAAAGATGCCAATTTCCAAGGTACAATTTGGTAAAACTTTTACCTGAACACAATGCCGAATTCATTTGTCATGCGATATTAATAATAGCCCTAGCTGTCTTTGTTACTGGTAAATAGTCCTATCTTAATCACATAGTTGTAGTGCATTCTTTATATAAATAGCATGTCTGGTACTGTTACATGAGTTCCTATCATATTTGTCACTCTTTTAGCCATAATATCTAATTTCTATCCTAACCAACCTAACTTGTAAGCTTTTCACAAGAGAAGGTAGTGTAGTCTATGTTACATGGACTCGGGTGCGAGTATCGGGTGCGGGTGCAAGTCCAAGCTTCGGACCTTCCTAAACTTAAATCTTAGGATACGTGGATATGTGTCCCCAACTTGGGTACGGATACAGGGACACGTCTTGAACTCTTATTTGTATTATATATTGCATAATTTTCCCAGATTATGTACCATAAACTATGTTTACAAATGTATTTAAACAATAAAGGGTTAAGAAAATTATGTTTTTGCTATTTCCCTATTTCTTGTCTATGTGAAATACTCGAAATATCGCTTTTCTAGCTAGTTTGATATTCCTTTTCTATAAGTATCGTAACAATTAGAGGATCCGAGTGTCCAAAATATTACGGGTGTCGGACACATCGACACGGGTACTTGAGCCAAAATGAAAGATCCATGTAACATAGAGTGTAGTGAATACATATGCATTATATGATGTACGTTACGGCATTTTCAAATTTTGTTTGTCTGGTGCTAAGAAGCACGGATACGGATATAGATACGGATACGAGATACGGATACGTGGTTTTTTCAAAAAGTAGGATATTTTCAAATTTTGTTTGTCTGGTGCTAAGAAGCACGGATACGGATATAGATACGGATACGAGATACGGATACGTGGTTTTTTCAAAAAGTAGAATACGATACATTAGGGAATACGTTGAATATAAAATTAAATAAAAAATATATTATATATATTATATAAATATAATTTTGAAAAGTCTCAGACTGATTGTTAAAAAAAAACAAAGTATATATATGTAATATATGAGGGTTTCAGTCTCAGACAAGAACGAGAGAGAGAGAGATGTGACTGAAGAGAGAGAGAGGCGAGATATATATGTAATATATATATATATATATATATATATATATATATACCCACTGTATATAGTATATACACACAACAACACAGCGAGAGAGATGAGAGGCGAGAGAGACGAGAGAGAGAGACAAGGGAGGAGAGAGAGACGAGCAGGTCGGAGATAGATGAGAGGAAATCACCTTCTTTCTTCCTGCCTTTTGGTTCGTTTCATCGTTTCTGATTCTGATCGATAGGGTAGAAGAAACAAATATAGCCCTAATTGCACTTTAACCCATATGTTTTAAGAAAAAACATATTTACCCCACGCGTATCCAAAACATATCCCAGCGCATCCGAACGTATCCGAATACCAAAAAATAAAATAAAAAATCGGATACTCTAAAAAACGTATCGGATACGTATCCGGAGCATATCCGAGTGTATCCATATCCGATATGCATACGGTATGTGATATGGAGGCCAAAATAGAGTATCCGTGCTTTATAGGTCTGGTGGATCACATAATTCTGCACCCACCGGGCGTTTTTCCTCGAGTCTAAAACGACTAACAAGGTGTTGCAGTATGTTGAAGGAAATAAGCTTACACATAGGAATGTGCTCGTACTCAAAGAAGTTGTTGGGAAGGATTAGATCTTAGTTGCAGGAACCTTCAATTATGCCCACGTTTCTTCGACTGATACACGTTTCCGCGTTCCCGTCGAAGGAAACTCCAAGAAACCCGTCCCAATGACGACGGGAACTCGTTCCTTACCTATACGGGAACTTACACCAAAAAACGGTTGAGAGACTTACGATTCAAGTTGCAATTGGTACCTTTAAAGTTGTTTTGATCTTGTTAGTGAGCACATCTGATATTAACCTTCTAGAATCATATTAATGCCCTTAACTTTTACGCCTACTTAATATGCATAAGAGCTCTATTGTGTAATCATGTGCTACAATAAAAATGTTGAAATATAACTAGAAACTTATAATTTTAATATTAATATTTTATGTGGTAGAATAATATTTTTATTTTGACATTTAACAATATAAAATTTCAAAATATATTTATAATTTTAATAATTTTTCCTAACCGCTCCCAATGGCGCTCCCACACTTCTGTGATCATCCGCTCTCCCGTCCCCGCCCCCGCTCCCACTCCCGCTCCCGCTTCCGCTTCGTGTAACTAAGGATTAGATGAGAGACAAATCTGACCTTTGGCAATATTTGGACGAAACTGAACCAATGTTTATCTCAAACCAGCATTTCTATTCTGGTATAAATATAGGGTTTTCTCCGAGTAGTGGCTTAACAGGATGCAGTTGAGCTGAGTTGTAACAATACAGGAGAGAGACTACAGACTCTAGGCTTTTGTTTTTACAGATTTGTTTATATATCCATGGTGGCCATAACCGGATGAATATGATTCACATGTGCTAAGATTATTATGTCATTTCCTTGTATCACTGCATCCACTTTAGATTTGCATTTTTCCCACAGTAAATAACTTACGGTTTTAACTTTTACCCTTCTCAGCATCGTAAGCCTGCAGAGTTCTGGAAGTCTGCCGGTTTGTGTTGAATAAGAAGGTGGTTGCTTCTGATGACCCGGATGGAAGTTCAAAGCTGGTTTAAATTGCACTCGTAATTGCATGAATATTTTATGTTATTTGAGGTATTAGGGTGAGCCATCAGCCGCTGCTTTTGCTCATATATATGTACGTTTCTTAGAGGTCATTTTTCATTTCATAACTTGGTATGTTGTCTGGATTGGGATGTTTTCATTCACTTGCCCTTTCAATATGTTGAATAATTTGATGGGAATCCATGCCATTTGATTGATTCAAGTTCTGCGCCGCTTACCACTCCTTGAGGCCAAGGATGGGGTTGGTTTTTTTTTTTTTTTTTAAATGTTACGCAGGAAAGAAATCAACTGCTTTTCAATATTTTGGCCTAATGTCTTCTCTCTCTTTTTTGTCCTTGTTCAATTTTTTCCCGCATTTGTTAGTTTTTCCTCGATTTTTTGTGTGTAGATTATTATTTCGTCATGATGAGAGGAATCTAAAAAGTAAAATTAAGATTGGAACCATTTTTTTAATAAAGACAAAAATTAGCTAATTTTTGTCTTTATTAAAAAAATTGGATTTTGATTGTAATTTTTTAATTCTTCTTGTCATGACGAAGCAATAATTCATTAAAAATCGACAGAAAACTAACAAATGCAAAAAAATTTGAATAATGACAAAAAAATGAACCATTTGACTTAGACCAATATAGGCCAGCTTTTCTGACATTTGTTTTCAATGATAAACCTATTTAAAGCTAAGTGCTAAAGAGATTATTTTTTCTCGCAATATAGAACCAAAGAACACGTGCTTAAGAGCTTATGGGACAGCTCATTCGGTCGAAATTAGAGGTTGCAATTAAACCCATATTATTTTTAACACGCTCAAATTCGCCCGCTATAATCTAACAGTTAGGCATACATAACAAATAGTATATCATAGTTTCTGGAAAATGGAAATTAGCATGCTTTGAACAATGTGAATGTCGCCTTTGTAAACTCATCGATTACACGATTATCAAATCAACCATCTTTTGTTCAATAATGAATGAACAACTTATTGGATGAAGGCTTATCGAGAAAAAAAAAGCATGATCTTGATACATAATGTGAGAGCCATAATGGGCCATAGTCCCACATCACCTAATATATGGTATATAAAGTGATTTTGACAAACTACTGTATAACCTGAGGTGAGGTTAACCTTTTGAGTCACGTGGTTAGGCTAATGGTAAGTAAGTCAACTAACGCGAATCGTTACAATTGGTATCAGACCGTAACCCTGGTCTACATGGTGGGGGTCACCTCTAGAATCTGGTACGAGCTTTGTGTACTGTACAAAGTTAAGTGCCACATCATGACCACCAGAGGACCTTGCATCACAAGGTGGGGAAATTGTGAGAGCCCATAATGGGCCATAGTCCCACGTCGCCTAATATGTGAAAATAGAAATGACGGGGAGTGATTTTCTCACTCCCCAAAGTTAACAATTTGGGGAGTGCAAAAAACTTCATATTGATTTTGAATATACAATCTGTGAATATTGATGTTGTCCATTGGCAGTATGATAAATAGCTTAAAGGATGAAGGACTTAGAGAATGAACCTCTTACTCTGGATAATATTATGGAAAACTTGGAGCGGACCGCACTCGCGGGGGACAGCACAGTGCTGCCCGGCAGCACCAACCCCAGATCCGGAAATCTTATATTCCAAAGTTTAAAATTTGAATTTTATTCTCTCTCATTAATCTTCTTCCCATCAATTGAGGTAGTATTCTTTTCCAAATTAATCTATTGAATATTGTTGTCAACCAATTAATGCGATTCGTTATTTCACCAATCAATGTTATGAAATCAATTAGGATCGATTAAAAAATATTCACTACATTCGAATATACAAAGATGAATGATATTTTAGGTGAACTCTAAAATTATAGGATGATAACTTAAGTCAGTGTTAGAACTAGGATGAAAGCTTACACTAACATTTCACTTTGGACTCATGATTAATTTACATAGTAATTGAGAGTTAAAAGTATTTATTAAAGATAAAAATAAATAAATAATTCTGATTATTTTGTTTTTAGTAAGTTTTTTTTAATTTTTTATCATAATTTTAGACTTAATTCTCTCTCGTCGTCAAAAATATTGTTAATCTAATAATAAAGTTAGGCAAACTCACCTAACAAAATTTGTGTAGTGATTAGGGGCAGACCAAGGGTGCAAGGCTGCAAGCAAGAGTCCGGGGCCTGCACACCTCCCAATTATCCAATTATTTCTAGTCATTTTGGGTTTTGTTTGTAGAAATTATGAAGAAAGTCCATCAAAATTGTATCATTATTGTACAAGGATGATATTTTGTCGTTAATATATGAATACATGTAATTTGGTCCCCTCACAATAAGAATCTTGCATCTCCAACTATAGTGATTGTTATTTTTTTCATAATTGATTTGTTTGTATTACTGGTATTACTATTTAGAGAAAAAGAAATCTGATACATCCAAAATACTCTGAATAAAATAATAATAATAATAATAATAATAATAATAATAATAACCCACCAATCTTCTCTCTTCTCGCAGTTATAAATAAATAAAAATCTTCTATCCTCTTCACATTTCGATGTAGTAAGCAAGAAATAATTCTTATGTGGCCTTTTACAACTCATTTCAATTCAAGTCTAATATCATCTTGCCACTAGTAAATCACGAACCTAATTCAAACAAGGATTCAGACCCAATGGTCAAAATATCAATCGCAAAAAATGCCCCTATGAGAGAAGGATGTGTTTGGAAGGATTGTGCAAATAAGGGACATTCCAAGTTCATTCAAATGACGAAATCTCCCATGTACCAAAACCAAAAAGAAGAAAAGAAAGAAAATTAAGAAACCCAAGAAAAAACCAGCATAAGAGATACCAATAGTCCACTAATCAATGACGCCAACATTTGGAGTTGGGCACCGTTGCTTGAGGGTGAAATTTGATATGCTTATCTTTATTGCAAAAGGTCAGATTTCCAAGTAAATCAATACCGAAAAGGAAAACAACTTTCCTTGCCTCTCAGCAAAACAGAAAACCAACCCCATTATGATCACAGTTTACAAAGGTATTGTTTGTAAGCTATCAACAAACTAAAGAAACAAACTTGCTTGTACAAGTATGAAGCAGTAATTAACCTTTAATCAAACCAAACTAACCCAAGAGGATATAAAATAAAATAAAATAAAATTATCCCCCAAAAACCTTCACATACAATCTGGACTGGCAAGAAGGTCGAAAGGTTTGCCTATGGTGTCTTTGAGGATAGAGATCTGGCCTTCTTTGAGAAGTATATCTTCATCAAGCGCCTCTATCTTCTTCTTCAATCCACTGATCTCAGAATTCAACAACATGTTCCTCTCGCTGTACTGCTTCACCTCCTCCCACATCAAGTTTCTCTCCTCCGAAACCTTTGGTAGTATTCCTCTCGTGATAGTCAATTCTGTTGTGCATTCTTGGAGATCATTTTGAAGCTGATTTACTTTTTCATCCTTCTTAATCATCTATTCGAACAGAGCGAGTAAGAATTGAAACACAAGAAATTAAGCAGTTGTATCAAACATCAATTGGTTGGAATAGTTTGTACTTCGTAATCCATCATTAGGTTCAATAGCTAAGGTAAAGATAATTAGCAATAGAAAACAAAACACCACGAACGTTACAACTTATAAGTCCCTTCTGAGGAAGCCATTAAGGAAATATAGTGCAACACAAATTCAACTTCAATAGTATACACCACTAAGAACAAGAAACTAAGCAATTGTATCAAACATCAATTGGAAAAGTTAGTACTTCGTAATCCATCATTAGGTTCAATAGCTAAGGAAAAGAAAAGTAAAAGATAAGTAGCAATAGAAAACAAAACTACACGAAACATTACAACTTATAAGTCACTTTCTAAGGAAGCCATTAGGAAAGTATAGTGCAACACAAATTCAACTCCAATAGCATACACCACTAAGAAATATTTCACCCATTTGTGAAGTACTTAACCCATCATTTAAACCTACCATCGATAGCAAGCATTCTAACCTTCAACTTAGTGTCACGGTAATCAAGAATACTAAAAGCAACTCATCGTTCAACTATCTGAAAAGATTTGTAACTGAAAAAAAACTATCAGAAAAGATGAAAATAATCACCATCGATAGCCTCATGTTAATCAATGTTCCTTCTTTCAACTCCCAAGCAAATATGCACTTATCCCCTTCTATTAGATTAATCTTGATATTACAAAATCAGCCTTCAAAATGCACTAGTCTTCTAAATCAAACGAAGAGTAAAATCAAACACCATAATAAGGGTCCCTCTTCCTAAGTATGCTCAATAGTTCTCCAGGAACCATTGCAAACTCTCGAGGCTCCAGTGCTCCACTCAATGCAGTGTTTGCTACAAGTGCAAGTGCAATTACATATAAGCACACAGAAAATAAATTATAGGATATCAATCATTAACTTCTAGAAGATGAGCTAATGACATTGTCATTGGCTTACTTGAAGTTCAAAATCTTTATTACAACAGATAAAATGGCGACACTGACCATTAACTTCTAGAATATGAGATAATGACATCTTCATAGGCTTACCTGAAGTTCAAGATCTTTCATCTTATGGGTCATGCAAGAAATGTTATCCAGTGCATTTTGGACTTCAGACCTGAGCATCCCATTACCTCTAACAGCAGCTGCCAGTTCAGCTTGCAGTTGCTCCACCTCCACTTCTTTGGTGTACAGCTTTTCTCGCAATAAACTTGTTAGCAAAGTTTCTGCTTTAAGCTCTGACCTTAGAAGGTCCTGCATGTAAAAAGGGGGGGTCAAGTGTCAAACCCTCTGTACATGATCAACATGAAAGAACATTAGTACTATGAAACTGTAAAAAGCAGCGAAAGTACTTCATTATATTTTAGCATTTTTAAACTGGTCTTAAAAAAGGGGGGATACTTAGAGACCTCAGTTGAGGTTTCTGACGATTATAGTTGGGCTCCTTTAATTTAACAAAAGGAACTTTAGCATATCTAATCAGAAATAGACTACGGGGGAGAACCTTGTTTTGTCAGAAATCTGAGAGGAAATTGTAATAATTATCTCTGGAGAGAAATGTTAGCAGTAATATACCTCTGAGCTCTTATCAATTTGTCGTTCAGATTTATCCCCTGAACAATGCGAATGAGAATCCATTACAACTTGGTTGGACTTCTCATTCAGCGCACTGGAAATTGTATGTAAACTTCTGGTGAGGCTTGCAGTTCCCCTCTTGAAGCCTTGGAGTTTCACCTCGGATTCAATAATAAATTGTCCATCGAAACCATTCATCATGAACTCAATACCCTGCTTAGTTTCTGGATTTGGGTCTGCTATCACTTTGATGTATTCCAACAGCTTTGCACAAAGCTGGTTGCTCTGGTTAACCAACGACATCCCTTGATTTTGCATGCAACAGACGCAGCTCAACAGTTCTTGATCCAGCTTGAAATTCGAAAAGTCGCCACCTTTTCCGCAAACTTTTAAACGGTGCAATAGGCTTACATTCTCGCGCCGAAGAGAATCAACTTCAAGCCTATACGATTCCACCTCCTTCCTCAAAGCTTGCTCCACACCTGTCAGCCTTATTTGCTCCATTTGCAACTTCCCCGTTTGGTTATCAAAATTCTCTAAAGAACCCTTCTTCCCAATTTCCTCGCGAAGTCCTTTTCGCAACCCATCTATTGTCTTCTCTTGTTCACTACAAGTTCTCAGTAACCTAGTAATAGACCTGTGCAAATCCTTGCACTCTTTCTCCTTCTCTCCACAGTTCCTTTTGATACAATCTAGATCTTCTTCTGCCGCTCTATACTTTTCTTCTAACTTGGAAAGTTTTTTCTGTAAATTTCCATTCTCCTCACTTATTTCCTCCACCCTTGAACTCAGTTCCTTAAGTTTTGAATCTGAACCTGAAATCTTGCTTCTACTCTCCATTTCCCTTTCGCTTAATGAAGAAACGTCCCTTTGGAGAGATACATTCTGCTCCGCAAGCTCCCTTACTCGTTCACGAAGCCTATGCTCTTCTATTCGATATTTCTCGAGCTTAAATGACCAATCGCTTGATCTTCTGTCTAACTCCTTCTCTAATGCTGATTGCAGCTCATTTTTCTCCTTTTCCAGCCTCCGGGTCCGAGAATCCAATTCTGCCCTCAAAAACCTTTCTTCTTCATTGGCTGAAGCCCTCTCAGCAATTTGAGCATTCAGGACAGCTGAAACCTCATGTGCCATGCTTACCCTCTCCTCATTCAGGTTTCTAATTATTTGAATCAATTCCGGAACACTGAAGCCTCTGTCCTCAAGAAAGTCCTCTTGCTCAATCTCTTCCGAAAGTAACAAGAACCTCTCCCCCGCTTCCTTTGATTTTCTAAGTAGTTCTGCATCTATTTCCTCTTTAGGCTCCATAGGATTTGCAAATCTACAATTATCATGAGAAAGACAGTTTCGCTTCTGAAAATCTGTGATTTCTCTACATGTTTCATCTGCATTTGAACTCGGGCATCGACTCAAGGATCCCCCATAGATATCCTCGATCGTGATAGGCATCTCAGGGTCAAATTCCTTTAAACTTGTTTTTGAAAACGCATGAGATTGAGAAAGTCTTTCAATCACATGCTTCGCAAGACTCCGAGGAGATTCATGGCCAAATCCATTCTCCACACTAGACGAAAAATGAAGTTGAGTTCCCTTGGTTTCCCTAAGTGAATGAGCTCTTGATTTGTCTTTCGTACTATCAGTTGGTGAAGCAGGTGCTGTACGCTGAACTCGTGGAGGACGCTTCCCGTTGCCATTTCCATTTCCAAATTGATTCCTCTGGAAAGGATTGTTATTTGATTCATGGTTTTCATGATCTTGTTCCCCATCTATATACCGATCCACAACTTTATTTGAGACATTACTAGAGCAATATGAAGAGCTTTCTGAGGAAGAACTACGTTTATCTACCACATGTGCATTTTGAACAGCAGCCGTTTCATGGCATTTTGACCTGGACTGTCTCTCAGGAGTAAGAGCACGACTACACAAGTCACAATACAGTAAAATTAGTTTCAACAAGGAATTCCATAGGCATGTTCATATGTAATTAGGGAGTGTTTGCACTTGTTTGTGAAAGGTGAATTTATATAGAGGCATTTCAGAACCTGTGCTACTGTATTTGCCTCAACTTCTGCTTATGTTTCTTCTTTCGGGTCAGAAATAGCTTTAAAAGCTGATTCTGAGAATCATTGTTTTCTCTGCTTTTAGATTCTGATTTTCAGTACCAGCTTTTGTAAAATCGAAAGTTTGACGGACTCCCCTTAGACAAACAGGATTGGAAAATGAAATATGTTTAGCCTCCATGTTCTGGAAAAAAGTGTCAATCAAAGCCCTCACCGATATGAATGGCGATCTGCTCCCTTGCGTGGAATGTTACTGCTACTACAAGGAGACTCATTCTGATTAATGAAGAAAGAAGAATATTTCTGTCCTAGCTCTCCTTCATCTAATGCTGCTGAGGAAAATGAAAGGCTCCTTCTAAGGCGTGGACTGGTACCAGAGGTCGAGTTTTCAATTACTTGTTTTCGAGTTCTTGATGAACCCCTGGGACTTCGGAAACTATTCCTGGCTCTGTCAGTAGCTTGATCATCATTTACTCCAGTGAGAGATGGATTGTTGTTAGCACTAGATCTGAAAAAGAAGAGCTTCTTCATCTTTTTATGCGTTCAACTGGAATTGCTGGCTGAAGGTCAGAAGGAAAATTTTGCAAGACAACCACCACCAACCCTTGAGCTCTGATCTGTTGTGAGCAAAAAGAAAACAAATTTAAGATTAACAAGGATAATGATAAATTAAAACCTAGTGGATGAACTTCAGTAACAAAATTTCTCATATACTTAGTTTCTGGTAGTGATAATACATATTGTATTAAAAAAATATCAACTGTGTATGGAAGCTCTAACAAAAGCAATCTTTGGGATGATAAATTGAGAACCTAAATACAATAAAAGAGCCCACAACAAGAAGCCTAAAAGAGAACACTTAAGGGAAGAATAATGTGTAGAAAAGCCTATTTTGAGCATGTTCATGTTTCTCATATGAAAAGAATAGGAAACAATTCCCACCATTCAGTCACTTCATTCAAGGACATATCATATCACAATATTCGGTGCCAAAAATAAGAAATATGAACAAGGTCTCTCAATGTTCCAGAACAACTCATAGCATTTCGAAGGAGTAATTCGGAACCTCTTCCTCCAAAATAGATTCTTGAAGCAAAGATGAATTGTAAAGCAGCAGACCAGGAAGACGAATCAAACCTTAATAAACAAGTTCAGTAAAAATAACAAGAAATAATATAAGGGGCCAGTCAAGAATTAAACAAACAGAGCAAAAGGCTCAACACTCCCAACGGGCAACATATAAAACCTCAAAGAAGAGAGATTAAAAAACAAAACAAAATATGAACCTATACACCACTAGCACTAAATTATTGATTTCAGTGACTGAGAAGAAAGTGAAGCATTGATTTCAGTAACCTCGTTGCTGTGGCAGAAATCATGAACCCCCCAAAAAGAAGCAATCAATGTGTTTCTCTCTGACCCATAATTGCAATTAAATATATAAGATATACCCCCCTCACCGTTTTTAGCGTACCTTTTCCAATAAAACACTAGTACAGTAGTACCTAAAAGACCCTTTCACTCAAAACCCTAGATGCCTACAAAATAAACAAAACAAACGTCCTCCTCCACAAACTAGTATATTTAATTTTATAAGTAACCAAATTCAAGAATAACCAATTTGATTGCACTCTAGTAATCTCATTCTCAACAAAACAAAAGACAAATTTCCAAACCATCACATGAAGTCTCTCTCTCTCTATCTCTAATCAAAACAGTTTCTATTGTTACGAGTGGAATTCCACTCTATACCACCACTACATTAATCCCTCTCAAACTTTTAAGGAAAACCAAAAAACCAACTAAGATATACTTACGAATTTGCAGCGCCTCTCTCTTTCTAGCTTCAATCAACGAGAAACAAATGATTACACTACATACGCTCTTTCGCAACACCCAAGAAGCCAGAAGAAACATGATTTCACAGGGAATTCAAGAATTTTACAGAATTATTATCCTCTATCAATTTGCACTTCTGGCAAGATAATTACCATTTAATGAATTACCGTTTCACTTCAAAGATTTTGCCCAGAATTCAAATTATAAATAAAAAAAAATTGAACTAAAGCATCCCAAAATTCCAGGAACACGATACATTGATAGACCCTACATAGATAATTCAAATCTTTCCAAAGAAATAGATATACACACAAACGGCGCATAAACCTATGTATACAGAGACTTACTGAAGGGGTTGTAGACTTGTAGTTGAAGACGTCAGAGGGCGGCGACTGAGAAGAACCGTTGGGAGAGAGAGAGAGAGAGAGAGAGAGAGAGAGAGAGAGAGAGAGAGAGAGAGAGAGAGAGAGATGCCCCAAGCCGTTTCTTTCCTGGACTGTGTTTTTTAGGGAGGAGTATCAGAGAGGGGTAGAATCGTCCGATTAAATGAAGTTTAAAATTTTCGACCCCGCGTATAAAGTGGAGAAGGGGAGCGTACTTTTTGTTTTGAGAGAGGGACGATCCCAGGCGGTTTGGTGCACTCGGAATGGAGTGGACCTTCCTCTTCTTTCCTCAAAATTAGGTTGATGTCTATTTGAGAAATTTTGTATGGTTGATGAAATCTATCCATGAAAATATACTTGTAAAGGAAATAGACGCTACATATTCACACTACCCTACCATCCATAAGTATATCTCTTCTCTTGAAGGTGTAGTCATAAATATGTATTGGGGGTCGCAACTCGCTTGCAACCCAATTACTTTCTACAATTCACCCCGTATTTTTATTAACAACACAATTTACTCTATACAATCCCAAAAAAATCAAGAAAAGTTACCAATATGCCTTTCCCATTCTAAGACTCCCAAAACTATCTAAACAATTACACTTTAAAACTAATTTTTCTTTTGTAAACCTATCTCTCTCCCTCCCCTCAATTGATCTCACCCTCGCTCCCTCTCAGTTGATCTCTCTCCCTCCTTCCTCTCTATTCAAAAAAGACATTAATGATAGAGTTTTTTTTTTTATCCCCTAAATTGTGCACATTTTTTCTCCTTAGTCAATAAACTATCAATTTGACAATTTCATCCCCTCAACTATGATACCGTTACCTACTTAGTCCAATAGATAACGAAAATTAGGAATTCAGACGGAAAATGTCATGTAAGACCTTATTTGGATCCTGTAGAGCAAATACTTGATTATAAGAGTCTTAGAGATAAAAATAATAAGGGGAAAAAACTGAAATAGTCCCTATAGTTAAGTATTTGTGTCAATTTGGTTCCTGTAGTTGTAATTGGTTCGATTTACACTCTGTACTTTTCATTTTGTTTCAATTTGGTCCAATTACTAACTTCCGTTAGTTCGCCGTTAGTCCTTTAAACAACAAAATCATATGGCCCCTTTTTTTGGGGTTAAAATAGACTTGTTCGGCTAAATAAGCCAATTGGCTTATTTTTTTATCCTTATTGAATTTTTTTTCGTATTTGTAGTTTTTCGTCAATTTTTTTGGGGTTATTGTATCGTCATGACGAGAGAAATCTAAAAAGTAAAAAATTATAATCGAAATCCAATTTTTTTTAATAAAGACGAAAAAATTGGCTTATTGGCTTATTTTTGTCTTTATTCAAAAAAAATTAGGTTTCGATTGTAATTTTTTACTTTTAGATTCCTCTTATTATGACGATACAATAATTTCCAAAAAAAATGACGAAAAACTAACAAATACCAAATTTTTTGAATAAAGACAAAAAAATAAGGCAGTTGGCTTATTTAGCTGAATAGGGTTACTCATTCCCCTCTTACCCCAATATACCTCTGAATCAAAACACAGCTCATTCTTCCATTCTCCATTGATAATGAGGCACTTGGGAAGAAATTTGGTTATAATTTTCTACAAAAAGTTGTCATCGAATTCAGCATTTTCATGATCAGCCATGAGGCATCATAACCACTGATATTGTCTACATGTTCAACTTGTGGACAAATACTGAGATGCCTTATTTTCTGCATAGTACTGAAAATGCATATAGAACCATGTCCAAAAGTTACAACATGATATAGATCCAAAAGTCAGAACATGATAAATAACCATGTCCAAAAGTCAGAATATTATATAAACTCAGTTCCAAATTTATCATGTCATAGCCTAATACATAAACATAACAAACCACTCAACTAGGTTATAATAAACCTAACTTAACAGCCCAAGTGGTTACAAAAAATAGTGCCATGTCATTCCATTCATTTTCCTACGCTTGGCCCATGCACTGATTCCTGACTAGAAACGTTGAAAAATAAACCAAAGCCAATTTTTCCGTCTTTATTCAAAAAAAATTGAATTTCGATAATAATTTTTTACTTTTTAGATTCTTCTTGTCATGACGATGTAATAACTCCCAAAAAATTGACGAAAAACTAACAAATATGGAAAAAAAATTTGAATAAGGACAAAAAATAAGGAAGTTGGCTTATTTAGCCGAACGGGTCTGTTTTAACCCCAAAAAAGGAGGCCGTATGATTTTGCTATTTAAAGGACTAACAGAAGTTAGTAATTGGACCAAATTGAAACAAAATGGAAAATACAGAATGTAAATCAAGCCAATTATAACTACAGGGACCAAATTGACACAAACACTTAACTACAAGGACTATTATAGTTTTTCTCCCAAATAATAATTATGATTCTTAAGGATAAAATGATCAGAAAAATAAGATCTTCGCACTGATTGAAACGGATTGAAAATTGGAAAACTTAATTTTCTAACCATTTTTTTTAATTTATAAACTATAATGACATGGGCCAGCTGACTTGCTAACTATTCACCTAACCACGTGATTCAAAAGGTTAACATCAAGTTAATAGTAGCTGGTGGACATTTGTCTTATATTCTTCATAATTTTCCTTTACATTGCCGATGTGGGACATTACAATCTTCCCCACTTTTGGCCCTGTAATGTTGTAGAGACCCGTAAATTTCTTATATATAATTTTAATGTTTTATAAATGATAAATGATGGTATAATGTGGAAATTACATTTTTGGGTTAATGTGCAAGAATTTGGAAAGCTTTGGGTGTTAGTGCAACAAGTGGAGTGCATATATGTGTGTATACCTATGTGTAGTAGAGAAAAATCTCACTCTTTTCTCCTCTCTCACTCTCGTCTCTCTCTCCCTCCGACGTCTCTCTCTTCCTCTCTCACTCAAAATTCCACCCAATCACTCAAGAATCCATACAAAACAACCTTCAATCTTTCATTTCTGCGCGTATTGGAGCTCGTACCTCTTTGGATTGAGCTCAGTGAGGCGTATTTTGCTCTGTGTGGACTTTGGAGGCTAGGACTCGGTCTCTCTCTCTTGGAAATTGTTCTTTGACCTCAAGATAGAGATTCTACCTCTCAATATATGTAAAAGAAGTGTTTTCTTACCTTGAATCATGCCTATGGTTGTTATAATTGTTGTTGTTGAATCCTTGAAATTCTGCAGAAAATCTACTCGAACTGAGCTGGTATCGATACCACTTTGCATGGATATCGATACTCTTGTGTATAGAATGTTTCTCAGGCCTTTGGTATCGATACCATTTTGCATAGGTATCGATACCAATTGCTTATGGACAATTTTGTTGCATTTTTTCATACTCTATCGTTTTGATCTCTAATCACTTCTAACTTGTTCTAAACATCACCGAATCACCCGTAGCATGATTATTTGTACTCATTGAGTTTGTGGAGTACCTTTGCATCTTTAGCCCTTGTTCGGTAGAATTTGACGTTGATTACCACATGAACCACGGTTGAATTGAAGTGATACATTACGAGAGTATGAGATTATTGGACACTTATTGACACAACGAGAACATTCAGGATTCATCGACGAGTGGGTGTCTGGCAAAGGGTATCAGGATCCCTTAATTGGCCCGGCAGGAGCAAAAACTCGTATTGATTTCATTCAAGACCTACCGATGGGTATGGTGTCTGGCAGAGGGTATCGGTATCTCTTAATTGGTCTGACAGGAGTTTTAACTTATGACACTTGCAACGAAAAGACATTGGATACATGGAAGATGGAAATGATTCTAGTTTGAGTTGTATGGTAATCGTTAAGTTGTGGATTTGAGATTATTGAGCGAAGATTGTTGATTATCCTATGGTCCTTGTTCTTGTTCTTGTATTGAGATTGTCCTAGCATTTCATTTGTATATAATGTTAGTGTAAAATTTCCTACTGGGCTAGTGTAGCTCAACTCTTTCCTATTTTCAGGTGCTAACCCAGGACAATAGCTTGCATGCTTGGAGTTCTTGTGGTGTGGAAAATACTTTTGAAAGCTAATTGAAGGAGTTACTTAGTCATATTTGTAAATCTCTTTTCGAAGATGTATTTGTAACTTCATTTATACTCCAATTCTTTTGACTATATATGGAATATTATAACCCTTAACTCTCTTTTGATACTTAGTAGTACTTATGTTTATTTGAGCCTTGGAGCCAATGATGTAATCTTTTGGAAATTATTAGACGTGAAGGGTATAATTATGGGAATGGAAATGTTAAACTCTTTTGGGGTATTATACAGATTATTGTGAGGATTTCATTATGGAAATCATTTATATTTATGTTAAAAATCGAGGGCGTGACAAACGTCTTCTGTAACGATCCTGACCCATCCCTGTAAATCTTACCGTAACAAAGCGCCGGTGAAACCATCACCAAGGCCATATCCAATATACGACTTCTCATAATCATAAAATCAGAAGGGATAAGAGTGTGCAACGAACAGAAGTATATCCTGTGCAATCTAGTAAAATGACAACTTATACCTACAAAGGGCCAAGATCCCTAAATACACTTTGGAGCTGTGGTTAATAATAAGGTTTAGCAAGTTTAGCAAGCCACTTGCAAGTTACATAGTTCAAACACGTAACTCAAAAGCACAACTCATATCTTCAAAATATCCCACATCGATTGTTGTAGTATGTCTATTGGATGTCTAAGTAACGGCAAATTAGCTTTATGTCTATTGGTCGTCATTCCTCAACAACCACAAATGCATAAGTGTTTCCCACACTTTTCCTACACAAAATACCCCTTAAGAACACTTGATATAACTTGTCCACCCCAAGTTACAGACAATGCTCGCACCATTCACTAAAGATGATACTCTTTGATCTACACCATTCTCTAAGGGCACCCAACTTCAAAACAAATTAACCCAACTGTTGCGCCTCTAAACTGAAGTAGTACATGTTGGGAAAATTTCGGCAGTAACGTAAAATTCAGAGAACAGTTTCATTAATAATGTAACAATTACATATTCGAAACAAAATACAAATATAGAACAGATTGAAACAGTTGAGATACAAATTGAATTTCATTAATAATGTAACAATTACATATTCGAAACAAAATACAAATATAGAACAGATTGAAACAGTTGAGATACAAATTGAATTTCTAGAATATCGAACCGAGTCCTGTGATACCACAGTCTCCTTAAGAAAGATTCGCCGCCTATCGTCGGTGTTGTAGGTTGCTTCGGCGACTTTTCTCCCAGGGTTGGCTCGGCTAAACCGCAAGCCGTCAGAACACCACCGTTGACCGCCTAGGTGAACTGACTACCGCATGTCTCTCTCTCTCAAAGAACGAATATACGAACTTGTTAGGATTGCTGTGAATTTTCTGATGATTCCTCCAAAACGTGAGCCTCCTTTAAATAGAGTGGAGAAGGTAGGAGAGGTGAATGCAGCCATCAATTGCTGAAATGAATTCAGCCATTATGCTCCCATCAAATGATGTTGGAGGTTACAAGAATAATACACCATCATGGCCATCATGGGAAGGGGTTACGGAAGTTATAAAATCAACACATCAATACGTTTATTGATTATGATGTGTCCAGATACAACGAACCCGAGACATGCACGGTTGCCTCGGGAGACCCTCCGATAGCCCCGATTTCATTTATCCGAAATTCCGTAAATTTCCAACGGTACATACCTCTTCTACACCAACCAACACCTATCAATTGCACTGGCTCTCCACAACCCACTTGCGATGGTCAGTAAGGCATGCATTTGCCATCGCCCTCCATCCAAAACCTCTTGCAGTCGGAGTTGTACAATTTCACACGGTAAGCGTCCCCAAAGGTGTTAATCCTATGTTGAGTTGTAGATCATAACGTAATTGTTCATAACGAAAATTTGTTGCACTTAAGGTGTTCGATGAATTGCTTCTCTGGGCATTGAGTATAATCCTACCATGTTTCACAAATAACGTGTTTTCCTTTTCTGCCTATCTAATGGTAAATCACGTTCAAGATCTAACTTCGAAGAGAGACCAATTAAAGACAAAGAGGAGCCAACAGTAGATGTTATGGGTGGTGAAATCAAGGTTGTGTTCTCTTGATTGCTATGAAATAAGAGATAGACCTGGCTTTGGGCCAATGCTTATGTATCGTAGAATACAACAATCAACTGTCTTTGAATCACCCACCCGTCATATCCCAAAAGCATTGTTCTTCACATATGTGACATTTGTGGATGTGTGTATCGTTTATTTCCCCACATGTATCCATACACAAAAAGTTGTTTGGATATCTAGGCGTCTGAGTTAATTTAGGTTTGGGTTTTTGGAGGGATTTCTGAATTAGTCTCTTTTTTTCTTTTTCTTTTCTATAAGCATTTTGCAAATCCTAGATGTAAATAGCCTTGCATTGATTGTTTTGAATTTGTAGCACAAGTTTATTGCCCATGGAAAAATATCTCGTGGTCCAACCAATATAACCATACATTGCCACAGTCACTTTCGTAGGAAAAAAATTCTGGACTAACCAAACAGATTCTATGGGGTCCACTTACAAGATATTTTGGCAAACTAGTAGGAGTAGAACGACTGTAGAATTTATGGTCCATTCTCCTCTCTCTCTCTCTCTCTCTCAAATGAATACACGGTGCATGCCTTGTTCTTTGTATCCAGATATAAGTGCATCATGGAGAAGTAATCATAAGCAGAGCATCACTCTAAGCTTCAAATCCAGCATGTATGATGTCTCTCTCTCTCTCTCTCTCTCTCTCTCTCTCTGATTTCAGGAGCTTCCATTCCAACAAAGTATGCAGGAAAAATATGATAAGCTTGTTGTCTGTAATTACTTGTAGCATTCACCATAATGCTTGTGCCTACTGCCACCTGCAAGGGAAAATTCCATCAAAAAGTTGGAAATTGCTCTCAGTTTGTAGATCAAAGAAGACATGGAGATGTCTATCAAAATTGGGAGAGGAGCCCCCCAATTTGTCCAAGAAAAAGGGAACTATTGGTGGTGCAGTCGCTCTAATTATCGGGACCAGTATTGGTTCTGGGATACTTGCTCTTCCACAGAAAACTTCCCCCGCGGTAACTTTTCCTGATCTCTTTCTCTAGCTCTCTCTGTCCATATATATTTGATTGGCCGAACTATTACTCCTTCTGTCCCAATTTGTTCTTTCATTTTCCATGTTTTTGTCATTTTTCAATCGATAATATTGGGACGAGTATTGGTTCTAGGATCGATGTAGTGACCCTCTTGGTTATGGAATTCCTCCATTAATTGTTGACTTCAAACGTTGGAAATTATAACCCAACGAGATTCATAAATCATATACCAATTTGAAGCCTAATACTTTACCTCTAGCTAATCCAGCCAATCAAACAGACCATCGATATGTGCCTACAATGGGGGTATTTTCGCATTCACGTCCTGCATGAACCAAAACATAGTACTATAAACTAGGAATGACGACCAAAACAACTATAGGCCACTTGTGGATGACCTTATCTAGGAACAAATATTAGGTTTAACGGTCACTTGCCAATAAAAGAAAGAAAAAAAAAATTTTATTAGGTTTAACAGTGACACTGTGTCACCAATTTATTCAAAATCAAGAAAATAGAATTGATCAGGGCAGGTTGCGCCTCTTCCTAACCCAGTCGACCCAGGGATGCTGCCGAGCAACACCCTAACGAGCGGGTGCAGAGCAGCCGATCTGAGTCATCTGTGCCGAAATATCCGGCTGTTCATTTTAGCACGGACAACTCGGATCAAATCTGAGCGCATGCAAATCTGAACCTTCCATTGCTCAGTTAAGATCCGAGCCGTTGATTGCCAAGATAAGCGGACGGATCGACTGCTCTACACCGCTTTGCAAGGCCGCTCTACACCACTTTGCAGGATCGATCTCCCATTCTGTAACACTGAGACAAAGAGATCTGACAATACACTCTACAGTAATGAGATACGTGTTTGGGAATGGGGGATCGATGCTGCCAAGCAATACTAACCCAACTATGTATGTCACTAGTGTCATAGCCAGAGACTATCTGTGGCTGAACAATCCAACACATGCGACTTTGTTGTGCAAAACAAGACATCTTCTACCTTTTTTTTTAAGAATCTAACACACCTTCGTTTTCTTTCTTTTGAACTATTTCTTCAAGAACCCTATTAGAAAAAGCGTTTTAGTATTCACATTATCTTAAAGTAGTGTTTATATCCGTTTTTGGCACCAAACTTTGAGCCAGCGCTGGAGGGCCATTTAATTAACTATTATCTAAATTGGGCAGATATTTATGAGTTTCTCTAGGTAAAAATTAATGTGCCACATTAATTTTGTGATTTAGAACAAAATCCGATTAACAAAAATCCAAGTGAAGCGATATGCACCGGATATTTTTCCATAGATTTGAATTATTTGGAGAAGTTATTGTCCACCTGGCATGTGTTGCTTGCATGTTGCTTGGGATCCCTTAAACTTATGGGGAAAAGCAACCAAAAAAAAAAATGTACTAAAGACGAAAAAAATCCCACTCCCCTTAATTCCTGCCATCCAAATTATTAATTACAATATCTCTTCCACAATGCAGGGGTTACTTCCAAGTTCAATAACCATGACAATATGCTGGGCTTTCCTTGTAATCGAAGCACTTTTGCTAGTAGAAATCAACGTCGGGCTTCTAAGAAAGAAGAAAAGGACAGTACAAGAAGAAGAGGATGACCAGTTGGAAGTAATCTCCCTCAGAACCATGGCCCAAGAGACACTAGGAGAGTGGGGTGGAACTCTTGCTACTGTGACCTATGTTTTCTTGGGCTACACTTCCTTGGTTGCATACAGTTCCAAGTCTGGAGAGATCATTTATCATCTTATCAATCTTCCAGAGTCGTTTTCGGGCTTCTTCTTCACTGTCCTATTTACTGTTCTGATTTCAGTTGGAGGGACTCGAGCCACTGACCGAGTCAACCAGTGGCTCACGCTTTCCATGATAGGTACGTACCAAATTCTTCTGCGCGCTTTAGGGTAAATGTTTAATGTTCTATTTTTTGGGTAAATGTTAATGTTCGGTTTATGTTACATGCACATGTCTTCGTGTTTGTTTGAAATACCCAGACGGTTTCGAATCTCGCAACATTGCCATTTCCTAGGCTCATGGAGTTGGAGATTGAAGCTGTAGAATACTATGCGAGAAGTGAATATGTTCTGTTCTTTTAGTAGACGACTAAGGCCTGAATTCACATTGTATGAAAAACTGATATGGAACAGGTTTGCTAGTTTCAATTGAGGTTCTAGCCGTTGTGTTTGGAGGGTGGTCGGGACTGGAGGGAGGCGGTGACTGGGGAAAAGTTCCACCTACGATTCCTGTGATCATATTTTCTTTGGTCTATCATGATCTAGCTCCTGGTAAATAAAAAAAAAAAGATTCGTCATACTTTGATTTTCTGTTTGTCAAGTAATGTTAATTTATATCATTGAATTGAGTCGGCTAATTTTATCAACAGATGCTCGAAACTGTTTTGATTTTATGGTAAGCGATTTCTTGCAGTTCTATGTGCTTATTTGGAAGGTGATTTGCGAAGGATAAGGACTTCAGTTTTGCTTGGTAGTGTGGTGCCATTGCTAGCATTGCTTGTTTGGGATGCAATTGCACTTAGCCTATCATCCCAATCCGATCACCAAGTTGCTGATCCTGTGGAATTGTTGATCATGAGGTAACTTCAACCTTTCCAAAACATAGTTTACTTAATTGTTAGGCTCTAACGCAGCTCAATCAATTATTATTACTCTACAAAAGCACCAAAGTACTTGAGCTGGTTCATGATCGACTCCTCTTCTGAAATCAACTAGAATGATAATTGTTTCTATAGCATAGAAAAGTTGCCAAACCCTAAATTCATGACACTAATCCAGTGGGAGATGGAACGGGGTTTCGTTCATGGTAAAGGCCTTCTCTCTCCTGGCAGTTGGGACATCAATGATAGGCACTCTCCTAGGATTTTCAGAGTTCTTCAAGGAGCAACTTAATAATATTTCACTGAATTCTCCTTCAACGCAGGTATTTTCCCACCTTTCCATCTCTAACTCTAAGTAAGTGATCGATTGGGTTTTATTAAGGATTTTTGTAGTTATATATAACTTTTCTGGCATTTCTTGTTCTGTTTTTAAAGCACTATTGTGACAGACACCAGACCATCTATTCGTGTTACGAAAATGGTGGGGAAGAAATAAAGTTAGCTTCACTGCGACGGCCATGGTCATTGCTCCACCGCTCTTTGTATCAACAGTAGTTCCAGATGCATTTTCTGCTGCAACTGACATTGCTGTAAGTTTATTTTCTGCGCTTGTATGCATGAGCTTTTTTCATGGTGGGAGTGTGAGATCGTGGGTAGAACACAACTACTTTTGATTTGGAAATACTTGATTTTTTATTTTTTTTTCTTCATTAATCTTTTTCTTTTACATTTTTCATGTTTTCGGAAAACAAAAGCTAGGAAAAACGCAAAAACACTTTTAATCTCCATTTGTTTTCATTATTTCGTGAAAAGAGTTACAAAATTTTGAAATTAAAACATCTCTTTTGGTGCTTCTTGAAAAATGGAATTAATATGCTTCAAAAAAAAATAAAAAATTTGCCAACTAGTATTAATGTGTATTTCAAAAGTAATACGAGAAAATGGATACACGAAGAAGGAAAACTGGGCAAAAGCCGAAAAGGAACAACGAGACACAGAAGCTCCTTTCTGATGTTATTTCGAAGATACTACAAGTCTACAAGCCATGAAGGAAAATGTGAAACAGGGTGGCTATTGTATGACAATGTTATATGGAGTTCTTCCACCGGCGATGGCCTGGGCAGCTATGACTAACAGAGAAAATGAGGAGAAGAAAACAGACCAGAAGGCGATATCAACCACAAGGCCTGCGCTCCTCGGGGTAGGGCTATTCGCGTGTGGGATCATTTTGGAGCAAATCTTTCACGATCTCTCAATGTTGCATTTCTAAGGTAGTTCAGACGGAGCATGACTACTTTAATGTTACTGTTTTTCTTTTTTTGGTGGAATCTGGAATGTGGCAAGATTCGAACCCCTGATTTGCTAACAGTTGTGGAGGGCCGTTTTATAGTGAGAGAAATAGAATGAGTAATGCATTGCACTAGCATAAGATTTCGCGTTCGCGTGTATTTTCCCTGTCAATGCCTTCAGAAGAATCAACCGTTTGTGTATATAGGATATAGGAAAACGTAATAGAGAGCGGTGTAAGGATCTGGAATGAGCATGCATGCCCTCGCTAAACTCTAAAGATGATTAAAGAGTTAAGAGCCAATAATAATTCAGACGTTTGGGGTACCACTAAGTGGTGCTATCAGAACACCCAATAATTTTCCAGACAAGGGACAAATAAGATGAATGAAGGAAGACCAGACCATGAAATAAGAAAACGCAGCACAAAAAACTTGGCTCAGTTTCAAGCACTACTTTGTTTGTTATATATATATATATATATATATATATATATATATATATAGTTGAAAAACAAACAAATGGGGAAAGCACAAAAACCGACGTCCCGAGAAAATGGTACCAGCGGTGACTCCGAAAATTCTTGGAGATGGGTCATTTACAAATACGTATAATATCATAGTAAAAACCAATTACCATCTACAAAGTGTAATTTATATAGAAAAAATAAAGTTTCAAATATTGTCATTGTGTGTATGGTCAATATATATTGATCTCGCCAATAAAAATTAGAAATCATAGATTTTAAATAAATGGATCCTAAAGACTTCTCTAAGATAAATCGTCCTTTTTGTGCAGTTTCAGATGTAAGGAAAGTTTGCGTATCTTTTCGGTAAAACTGAATACTTGAAATCCAACAATTCCCTGGTTTTCTTCTGTTTCATTTTGTGAAATAAGAACCTAGCAATACTCTAAAAATTATTATATATTATCTCAATTTACATAGTAATAGTATTGTTTTGGGATAATTTTCTGTCCAAATTAAAAGCAATAAATCGTTACTTTGTAATTAAATGAAATTACTCCCATAAAATAATCCAAATTGAACCAAATCAATACATTTTTCTTTTTTTGTTAGGAAACGAAAACATATCATATATAAGAAAAAAAGGAACAAAAGAGACACTACCGGTCTGAAAATACAAGAATCAACCAAACAAAACAAAGAAACGAAACCAAGCCGCTCAGCGTCAATGTCGGATCCAAAATTCCGCTCACGGAGGTGGGTGGGTGGAGGATCGTCATCAGATCTGCACTAAGACACCACAAGATCGCCACTCCCGCCGCATGATCGCCACCAGATCTATATTAAGACGCCTTCATCGTCGTTGTTGGAGAGCTCAGAAAACCGCCGCCCGAACAGAAGCCGATCAGGATCTCTGTGCAAGAGTCATAACCCAGACCTAAAACTCTAGATCTGAGTCTCCGAAGCTTAAAAATTATGGAGAGAGTGGGAGATTTGCTCACCCATAGGGGAGCATCTCAACCATCTCACAGAGGAGAGGAGAGACGAGAGAGAGACCGGAGGAGAGGGGGACTGGGAGGTTGAGTGGCAAGAAGAGAAGAGAAAAGAGGGGGAGTACAGGAGCAGGAAAGAGGGGAATGGGGGGTGGCGGGGGGAGGGGGGCGGACAAAGAGGAGGAGGAGTACCCTCCCAGGGTACACACACTCTTTCTCTCTCTATCAATACATCTTTCAAGTTTACAAGACCTTTATTGAGAGAGAGAGAGACTAGGTGCTGGGAATATGATTTGGTACTGTAGTGTCTCATGTGTTAGAGAGAGAAAGTTTGGGGTGGGTTCCCCCTCCTCCACCCCTCAATCCCCCATCTCCGGAATCTCTCCGCTCCTCCCCTCTCCTCTCTTGCCCCATGGTTACGAGGTGGTTGAGATTTTCTCTTTAAGAAAATAAGATCTCCCACTCTCCCTGTCATTTTTGAACTCAGGTCTAGAGTTTTAGATCTGAGTTTTTTGAACCAGCTCAGCGGTGTCAGTTAGCAGCTTCGGCCCTACCTAGGATCTGGTTGTTGTTTTTTGTATTTTGGACCGGTAGTATCCATTTTATATTTATATATTATATATTATATGTTTCTGAGTTTAAAAAAAAACCTAGTGCCCCAAAAGAGAATTAAAGCATGATAGTAGGGGATAATTTTCCTGCCATGGGCCGACCCCAACAGTTCATAGAGTATCGTCGCCACATGAATGCTAACATCAACTTTTCTTTTCTTTTCTTTTTTTATCTGAAACACATTTCCTTAAAAGCCATAAAAGACAATTATAGCGCTTTCATCCGAATACAGAGAAAGGAGAACAAACCATCACAGAAAGAATAACATGAAGCAGGTGACAAAGGGACAAAACTAGTGACAAGATCCTAAGCATGTCTCACTGCCTCAAAAGATCGGGTCACAAGGGGGCCAACAATCTACCAATCTAGCCGGCCCGGGCCGGTGCATGTTCCCAATCAGAGACAAAAATACAAAACCGATGGAACCAGGGGTAATTACGAACAAGGAAGAAAAAAAGTCATCCTGGATGGACTCCACTAAGCACGCCGGCCAAACTCTAGCCGAGAGGAAGCCACCCGATGATGGAGGCACCAACTGGATATCGAACTGAAGCAATGGAGAATCTTCTTCAGCAAGCCCCCGTTGACACGAGCAGGCTCCAAGCATGGAGATCGAAGTAGAAATTTGCCTAGGCTAAAACTCTGATCAAACCAACTGCACGGTGCCGATGACTGTGAACCTCCCTTGCGAATCCCCTTCCCTCCAAGTTGAGACTGGATGATCCAGCTTCCATGGCCAAGCCCCGGAGCCTTATTCTGCCACCACCAAATCCAGAGCAACGACCGCGGTCCACCATATCAGCTGGGGAAAGATGCCGACGGACGCCGACGCCGACCAAACCACTAACACAGCACCACCACCACTGAAAACCAAAACCAACAACATCTAACTAATTATTTATCCACCACCAAACCCACTGGATCTGGGAACTAGACCGGTACAAATATCGAGCTAGGGAGACTAGCCGGTAGACCCCAAAAGAACCGGTAAAAGGAAGGAAAAAACCCTAACCCCAACACCTCATTATTACCTCGCCACCGGCCACTAATCACCAGATCTAAGAAGAAGTGGCAGAGTCCGGTCGAAAACAGGCCCACTGATCGCCGGCCAAAAGCCCGAACACCGGAAGCTTGAATGCCTAGATCTTACATCCACCTGCCAAAACAAACCGAGAATAGATACACCAAGAACGGAGAGGAGAAGGGGAGGCGGTGGGGAGAGGGAGAGAAAAGGATGGGGAGGGGAGGGGAGGGGAGGAGAAGGCGGCGGCCCCCCTCCCCCTACCATCAACTTTTTGTAACGCTAAAAATAACATTTCTTAGAATTTTTATTTTTCTTGATAAGTAACATTTCTTAGTCTTGTTAGAGAGAGGTTGTAGAATTTTGCTCCAAGTTGTAGAGTTTTGATTCTCCCTAGGGACGACTTCTTGTACTCGTCTCTATAGAACCACTTCTGACCGCAGCCGCCGCTCCAGCAAAACCTCTGTTTTTTAACCCTAGCCTTCTTTCCACCACCCAGACCCTTCTTTTGAATCGTTTGGTCTCGACAGTGGCGGTGCATCAGCGAGCAAAGGAGGAGGTGGCGGAGTTGCCTCCGGCGCCACTGATGGTGGTGGACTAGGCAGTCATAATATGAAGTAACTACGTAGTTGTAGTGCCATAGCCCAAGAAACATTGACTCTGTTATTTTTTGGAGAGAGAGAGTTGGCAGTATTGGTCCAATTGGAAGAAGATAGAAGCAATGGTGGGGACAAGCAAGAGGAAGAGAGATATACACAATTATGCAGCCGAAGTACAAAACTCACCAGTTCAGAGGTGATTGTTTCTGTGAAGTTGGAAAATTCGTCATGGGAGAAAGGTTTTGCCTTAACACTGGCACGGTATTTCGTTTCAACTAATCTCCGAGCAACAATGTCCAGTGCATTGTGTAGAGCCCTTAGGCTGTGTAATGGACCAAATATGACGGTTCAGTCACGGCCACTACGATCGGCAGAAGGCTGGGTTTAGCCCCTAGGTCCTGCTCAAAACTAACGAACCTTTGAATCGGCTTATAGGCTCGGCCATACGATTCGGCATCGTTAGAGCTCGGATTGACAATTGAGGGCTGTTAGCTCATCTCATGTATGGATCAATCTTCCTCCGTTCGACTAAGTAACACAGCTAGTAGGCTGGGCCTCGGTCTCTTGCCCATGCGCATATAACCACCTTATCCAGAGTGACAGGGATGATGTCACTTAAAGCAGTTATGGGGTGACAGCCGGAGCTCATGAGCAGCAACTACCTAGTCCATGACGTCAGGTGTGAGTCGTGACATAGCTGAAGGCACTAAGCATGCTTGGCACATGCCTGTACTTGGAGAGCAAGTCAAGACACTATATAAAGGAAAGGATGTAACCCTAAGAGGTACAGTCTCTTCCACCCACAAACCCTAGTACTTTCCTTTCTTTGTTACGCACTTTCTGACTTGCTCGTCAGAGAGTCATCCCGGTAGCCGTCTGGCATGATCTTTTAGTCGTGCTTACTTGTGCAGGTCAGGCAAGGTACCTAGGTGTGAGCCACAGCCGAACCAGAGGCACGAGAGGTTATCTAACCCAGATCTAGAGCCCCACACTTTGTGTTTTAAGTGCATGAATATGTATGTGGTTTAAGACTTCCAGTTCAGCAATTTTAACTTTTCGTTCTCCTACACAAATCTGTTATTCTGCTTTCGTTGACATTTGGAGCTCCGGCAGAAATTGCAGTTTAACCAAGTTCAACACAAACCTATGAGAAACCATGCTTGGTGAGATGGTTTGTTCATATCCCCTCTGTGGAGACCAAGGTTCGAGTCCCATGAGGGACAGGGTTTGGGGTTTCAAAGCTATGAATAGTCTATGGGCTCCCTCGTTGACTAACTTCCCACTAACCCCCGCTAACTATAAAATATGGCAACCAAAAAAAACACACAAACCTAAGCTAATTAAGAGAAGCAAAATTGAAGCATAAGTTTGAGAGCCCATAATCTGTTGGCATTTGTAATTTCCTTCTAATGATGATACCAATGCAATGTCTGTTCACACTGAGAAGAAAGTTCCTAAAAGCGGCACCACTGCCATGTTCTTATTGGGGTTGACCAACTTTTATTGTATCATCCTATTGAAACTTCCAAGGGGAAATGAGCAGTCAAAATTTGTAAATAAAGCAATGAAACAAGAAGAGGGGTGTTAAAAAGGCATGAAATTTGCAACCCCGACCTCATCCCAACTCAGTCTTTCATCTATGTGAGGAGCATTTTTAGGGTTTCTTATCTTATCTAAAATAGAACAAAAATGATATATATGATGTTAAAACCTCACAATTCGTCCTTTACATCTTCACCGCTGCTCTTTTGGGTCTGAATGTCTTCAGAGTCCTTAGGTTTCTGTGTTTCAGCTGGTTTTTGGAGCTTGAAAGGAATCGAAGCATGCTTCTTCAGGAACTTGTAGAATGCCACCACTGTACGGTCAGTATCAACGGTGATCTGCAAAACAAGAACACAAAACAAGGCAACATTGGAAAAGTAGTCACTATAAGATATGCTGATACTTGACAAAGAAAATCAGCAACCTAAAATTTTTGTATCAGAAAGAAATAAAATTTCACTAACCGGGTCAAAGCTCTTATTGCCAGCTGGGAAGAAAAGAAGGGTTGGAAATCCATCAGGCTGTAAAAGCAAAGCAAGCAAAATTCTTAAAATCCTTTCTACTTTTTCCCTTTCACAAAAAACTGCTGACATAAAAAGATCTCCCTTATCAGGATTTCCATATTGTAACAGAAATTTTATTATCAGTGACAGGAATTACCTTCAAATACTAATGGCCAGCATGTCACTTAAAATGGCGTAGAAATTAAACAACTTTAAAGTTACAAAATATACAGAACTTGTTGGATAGAATGCAACTCCAAACAAAATCAAGTATCGCAAAACATCCCAAAGGAAATTCCTCTGCCATTCCCGATCGGCACAGTTCAGTCAAACCCAAAATTCAATCAGCAAGTTGAATTTCGAGTTCAAGTCGCGGCAAGCATTTTAGGGAGAAGTGATAATGAATCAAGCCAACTATTGAATCACCTTAGTCAGCCTATCTTTCTATGTATGGGAAAATAATCAGAAAGGAAAACAAATTAATGCCACGACCGGGAAAGAAAGTGATATTCATTAATGAACAAAAAATAAAACTGTACCGTCGCCCTGGGGTGCTCATTTGTGACCCCATCCATCTTGGCAATAACAAGCGAGTCGATGCCCCTCAAATGTTTTCCAAGCTTGTTGTATATTGGCTCCAGTGCTTGGCAGTGCCCGCACCAAGGAGCATATATCTGATTTAAGAACCAGAAATCAATAGTCATAACCGGCCATCAAAATAAACCCCAACAGTTGCTGATTTCATTTAGATGAAAAATATACCTCAAGAAGAACATCCTTCGACTCATCAAGAACAATTTCATCGAAGTTATTACCAACCACTATTTTCACATCCCCATCATTCTGCATCAACCATTACATGTCAAAATATGACAAGAGGCTTGAGAATGCAAATCAAATGCCAGTAAGATTTAAGTCCAATGACTTACTGTCTCTGGAATTGGATCCGACTTATAGAAAGGCTTAAGCTTGTCTTCCAGAAAGTCTTCCGCAAATGACTACAGCATGACAAGGATAACATATCATGAAAACCATGTTTACAAAATGAAAATTCAAGGCAGTTGAAGCAAACTATCAATAAGTTAGTCCCTCACCCACTCATCCAACAGAAATTAAGAACTGCGCATACGAACCTTAATGCTGCGTAAGGTTAAATCTCCATCTAATACAAACTTCCTGCTATCATCGTTTCCTGTGTATGCTACAACCTGCATAAACACGGACAAAACACCAAAACCGATGTTTATATTTGTATTACGAAAATACAATTAACAAGGATGCACAAATACTTGTGATTTAAAGGAGAAGAGTGGGAAAACTCACTCTTGGAGCATCTCCAGAAACTCCAAAGTACTCTGAAACTGCTTTCCCATAGTCCTCATTGTCCATTTCCACGTAGACAAAGATAAGCTTCAAAATAAAATAGAATATACCATTTGTTTTAACAATAATGACATGGATAATCAGTTACTGCGAAAACAGGGTATAACCAACATATGGAGATCTTAAGATCATATTCACCTTACATGAAGGAGAAATTATGAGAAAAAAGTGAGATACATGAAAGTTCACTTCATTAATGAACAATGAGACACCTGCTAATGTCAGACTCAACGGTAAATTCCACTCTACTAATCTACCATGAGAGGCAAACTTTCCATGCTCCTCACTTTTATATGATAAAAGATACATAGGTACCTGGCTTTTTTATGAGAATTTTAAATCTCAAAAACAGGAGACAAAATTGAGAACCTGTAATATGCTTTGAGAATAATGGAACGTAACAATGAGGACAACGTTAGTCCAAAAAAGTACAAAGACATTTGAGAACAATGACATTTGACAACTTCCGTCTCATGGGGCTTTATGTCTGAAATGATGGTTGCTAGGCAGTTCCCAGCTCAATTCGTAAAATGGATCATGTACTGTCTAAAATGCTTGGTTTTTACTTTTTAGTGGCTTTAAATGGGGATCTTGAAGGCTTTTTCAAAGGTGAAAGAGGGTTAAGGCAAGGTGATCCAATCCCACCTTATCTTTTTCCAATAGTTATGGAAGGTTTCTGCTCTATCTTGCACACTAAGGCTAAAACTGGCCCTTTTATCTTCCAACCTGAGTGTAAAGAACTATAGATTCACCATCTAGCTTTTGCAGATGATTTGTTTGACATTTGTGGGGCTGATCGGGGTTCTTTCACTACAGTCAAAGCTGCCTTGGATGATTTCTATTCCTTTTCTGGCCACAGTCCCAACCTCCACAAGAGTGCTGTCTTTTATTCTGGTGTGAGCAATGATCTTAAAGTGGTGTTGTAAGCTATTCTCCCCATTCCCCAAAGCAGCCTTCCTGTCAGGTATTTAGGGGTTCCTCTCATCACTTCCAGACTTTCCTACTCTGATTGTGTTCAACGCAAAGATAAAATCTTGCAAAGGATCAACAGCTGGACAACAAAGCTGTTTTCCTTTGGGGGTCGATCTCAATTAATCAGTTCTGTGTTATGGAGCATGCAAGTGGTGTTCGATTGTCATCCACCCCCAAAGTTTGCTCAGGGCCTTTTTGTGGACAGGAGTTCAACTAAGGCAGGCTGGGGCAAAAATTAAGTGGGAATGGGTTTGCACTCCAAAAGGTGAAGGTGGTTTGAGTTTCAAGCCTCTCAAAGACTGGAATAAAGCAACCGTGATCTATGTAGCATGGACACAAATACAGACTCGGACACGGATACGGACATAGACATGAGACACGGGATTTCTTACAAAATGGGGAAACGGACAAGGTGGGGGACACGGCAAAAATAAATAAATAAATAATATTTCTTGTATACCAGTGAAAATATAGTTAGGTGTATAAACTTGAAGCTTCAATATTTATAAGCAAGCATCATGTATACATCGCACAACAAAATATTTATTCTAAAATATTGAAGGCAATTACACATTTAACCCCAAAGTTTTAAAGAAAAATTGCATATTTAACTCTTGCCGTGTCCCCATACGTGTCCCTCGCGACTCCCTGCCATGTCCCCCTAAAAAAATTAAGTAAATTTGTTGGACACACCAAGTGGCGTGTCCCATATGTATTTTGTCGTCTCCCCGTGATGGACACAGGGACACGCCAACCTCTAGGAGTGTTGATGCTACATAGACCATGATTAGGCACTTGTGGGCTTTGAGCAAGAAATCTGACTCTTTATGGTTAAATGGATTCATTCATACATTATAAAAAGAAAGTGTCTTTGGCAGTTGTGTTTGCCTCAAGAGTCAAGACTCTTCGTGGACCATTAGAAAACTTTTTAATCTTAGAGAGGTAGTGCAGCCCCTCATAAAGTATTTGATTGCAAATGGGAACATTACTTTTCTTTGGCTGGATTACTGGCATGATGTAGGACCTCTCTATAAAGTGTTTGGTGAAGGCATAGAATGCGGGCAGCTCTTCTGGCCAAGGTTTCATCTATAATTCAAAATGGAGAGTGGCGCTGGCCTAGAGAAAGAAATAGGGCCATTATGCAAATTATGAGGAGTGCCCCTTCAAACCTCAGGCCTAACACAGGTGTTGATGATTCTGTGATCTGGATTCCTGCCTCAAATGGTACATTCTCTGTTAAAACTGCTTGGGAGGCTCTTAGAAATCCTCTCCCTAAAGTTCTGTGGGCTCCGACTGTTTGGTTCAAGCAAGGTATTCCTAGATGGACATTTATTATGTGGCTTGTTTGCTGGGGTAGACTTTTGACAAAGGATAGACTTCTCTCTTGGGGACTGATGGTGGATCCCCTATGTGTTCTATGTTCTAATGTGAATGAGTCCCATAAGCATCTCTTTTTTTATTGTTCTTTCTCAGCCTACATTTAGGGTAAAGTTCTTCATATGTTTGACATTTCTAGAAGTTCAACAGAGTGGAGGCAAGAAATGGATTGGGCTATTCAGCACCTCAAGAAGAAAGGCCTTTCATCTGCCCTCTACAAGTTAGCAACGGCGGGGACAGTGTAATACATTTGGAAGGCTAGGCATGACACTGTTTTTGCAACAAGCAGTACACTTTGGTTGCCATTTATGATATGATTGTCAAGGTCCAATGTGCGGGATAGGCATCTTCTTGGCAGAATTTTGGTCATAGCCCTGTTAATAGAGCTTTGTGTAGAGCATGGAACATCTCAGAAAAAAATTTGTAACTAGCAGTAGTTAGGCTTTTGTTTTTTTAGTTGTTGCTTTTCCTATCTTGTTCCCAGTAGATGGCTGGACATTCTCTGGGCTATGCCCCTTGTTTCTTGTATTCATGTCTCTTTTTTGGTAATAGAATCTCTCTTTACCAAAAAAAAAAAACTTCTCAACAAACCCGATTCCCAACAAAAACATCACAGGTAACACCCACCCAAATATCAAGCAAAGAGCAAGATATTCAACGCTAATTTACGCTTTTAAAAAAAGGATCAGGGACTCTTTCCCTTTTGACATAAAGGACTTATCTGGAATGCAATAGTTCAAATTGACTTGGCCTTCATACTATCAAAGATTATTATAAAAAAAAAAACTACCTTGGCCACCAGTGGCCTCGTATTCCTTTTCACAAAGTTTGCATTTAGAACTGATTCTTACCATGCAAGTATGCTTGCAGCTTGGACTAATTGTTTTAAGCTGTAATGTGACTCCATGGATAATACTGAAGACTAACCATGAAAATATGACTCGAAATGATGTAAATAAAAAGCACAATAAAAAAATGGTACTATAACTGCAATGTGACCACTCTTATACTTGGGTTGCCGATGAAAGACATCACTAAACTACTTGTGGACTCAAGAGTATAGTCCGTCATTTTGCTCTGACATTTCCAAACTACCCAATACAAGAGGAAATTTCTCACCGAATAACAATGTCCCAAGGCATTTTGATAAGCAAGTCTGCTAGTTTGGCTGTTGGTGTTGGGTAAGATTTGATATGTATTCTTCTTCAAGGTTTGAGACAGCGCCATAGGCCCATAGTTATTGTGTGACTTTAAAGACATAGGAGAAACGTACCAAAAAATTCCTTATCAACATGCAACAGAATATGAAAACATTAAATCCTATAAAAATTACCTTTCCTTTGAAAACTTTTGCTGCCTCCTGGAACGCAGGTAGAAGATTCTCTGAATCATTGGAAGTAGCAAAAAGCAGAAACTGAAACAGGAAAAATATGTACCTAAATCCAGTGAACAGTTAAGAACACCATATTTAAGATAAGTGACACTAGTATGAGGTAACACCTGCATCTTAATTGGATTTTCAAATATTACTGAAGCAACCTCCCTGGTGAAAGTGGTCACCAAAGGAAGCTTGTTCTCTTTAACAAATTGAGCAATTGCTGATTTGGTGAATTGACCATCTGTACGCCCAATTGAAAGAGTAACCAAAATGATTGAGCACCGTAAATTTTAAGAGTCTTCAATCATTACAAGGATGTCAAAACTAACCAAAGTGGCTGATCATTTCAGCCTCCTTCTTCAGCAAGACAAGAGCTGGACGTTTGACTTGGGGTCAATGTGGAAAAGTTTTGCCACTTCGGGACTAGCAGTTTGATAGAAGCTGAGATCATCTTCCAGTCTTGAAGCAGCAGCCAGCTCATCAGCTTGTGGACCCTACATATATTGTAAAATGGGGTTCAAGACAAGATACTGAAAAGAGCAATCCACTGAATATTCACTTCATAGCATTTGTCAACTTTGAAATTTCAAAGTTCAGGACATAATGTTTTGATACAGTACATTATAGAATGAACCCTTTTATGGCTGTTAATTGTTTCCCAAATCCCAAGGCTTTAAAAACATTCAATCAAAACAACCCTATTAGAACAACCTTCAATTTAAAATTGGCTGTTTTGTTAAAGTTGACTAAACAAGTCCATAAGGCAGCTAGTTAACTGATGAGATTTAGATATCAAATAAGAAAAATCTTTTAGTTAGCAAAGAAATGAACTTCTAAAGTCCACCTGAAATCAGGATTAATAAGTATATGCGCTCAACAGATAGGCACAGTTAAGTTGGTGAACTGCTTACCAAGTGGGAAACAAAAATCTGATGAACAGTTGAAGGCAGGTAAAATCCATCAAAACAGAAGATTAGAAGCGAAAATTGTGGAAAGGCATTAGCAATAGTCAATGCAAAATATCAAATTCACAATGTTAGAATTACTTTTGATTTGGACTCTCAGGCATAGCATGGTCAAGGTGTTTGAGAGCATGCAGAAGAGTGGCAGATTAGTGATAAAGAACTTGTGCAGATTCCAAATGGGTAACTAAGAAACTATATGCTAGTCAATGGAATCACAACTACGTAACTACAAATAGAAGTCCCAGGTGATAATGAGGAAATACCGTGAGTGAGTCAAGGAAGCCCAAAACTACTTTAGATCCAGCAGTCAATACTTGCTCTGCTTCCCCTAACGTAGTTAGGTTGTAAATACCAGGTCCTGTCTTCTTCTTCACCCAAGTCACAATACCGTCCCTACAAAGTTAACTGTAAGTTTATGCACAAAAGAAAGCAAAACAAGCTATTATTTGTATTCCACCAAATAGGGGAAAGGAAAGCGACTACTTACTCACAAATCATCAATATAATTCATTGATCCCAATCGATGAATCTCCTCTCCCAAAAGAAAATACTTGACAGAAATTTTTACGTAGGGATATTGCACCCAAACTTTCATCACAAGGGCATAAATAATTTTGATAACTGGTTTAATTCCTGAGTAAATAAGGGTATGTTTAGATGCAATGAAATAGTTCTATTGGGCGTTTCTTATAAAACTACCATTGAGTTTGGCAGTGTAACAATATCCAGAAAACAAGCTGGTGATCCAGTCCTTAGAATTCACAATAAAAACATCAAATCTCAACGTCATTCAAAGCATAGAATCCCCGCACTCTGTGATTGATTAAAATTGCACTTTCAATTTCAGTTAGTATCACGAAGACCCTACCAGCTACCAGTGGTCTTCATAACAGTCAATTTTACACTAAAAATTAGACACCCTCTCATTTACCTTATCAATTTCATAAGTTGCTTACTCTAGTAATGCCCTTTGAGGAGGCCTAATGGTGGAATCACCTTCCATGGGCAAATCAATTTTTGGCAAATCAACTAGGATCGAGCTCTCACTAAAATTTAGAGAACAAGCAACCACAAGGTGTTGGCTTGGTGACCAAGGCCTAAGACTTAGGGTTCGCTCTCTAGTTCCTCCTAGTTCTCAGGTGCGAAACCTCCTAGTGCAATCAACTCTTATAGGGACTCTTACAGGGCTAGTCCATGGGGGCTTTGCTTTGGCTTTAATTTGTCCCACGCTAGTAGACGGTGGGATTGGTCCCCAAAAATTAGTTGAGGTGCACACAAGCTGGCCGGATACTCGGAGTTATTAAAAAAATTAGAGAACAAGCAACCCGCTCTAATACCAACTTAAATTCTCTTCGTCAAAACTGAGTAGATTTTATTTTATATTATTTTATCTGAAAACTAGTTTTGCTAATATGAAATAGCTTAGTGATTTATCAGACAATTAGCGCTTGATCATAGCTAGATTGATTAACTTTGTAATCGATCATAGCATTAAGCCACCAGTGATTGATAAACTAAGCAGGTTATTCCACAGCAGCAAAATCTACTCAATTTTTAGAGACGGAATTTCAATTAGATTTGACGCACATTGTTAACTTGGCAGCATTTTTCTACCCAAACAAAAAATATATGAGAAAATATTTTGTGTTTTTTGTCCTTTCACCATTTTCGCATAATCTGTGGATAGCAAGACTAAGGCCTTGTTATTACTAATATCTATAAGAAAGATTTTCAGATTATGATTGTTTTGATTAGTTGTAGATGTGTTTGGTGTAACTTTTCGTAATCTAGAATAAAAGTTCAAACTGAGATTATTACCAAGAAACAGCTATTTGACAGTTTGACCTTAATTATTCTATACAAGCACTCTTGAATTAAATATTTTTTTGTTAAACGTGTTAAATAAGTTTCTCCAGATTTTAAGGATTAAGAAACGGGGTCCAAATAAGCTTTGAAAAAACAAGTGATCAATTTATGTCAAACAAATAAGTTACTCCAGGTTTTAAGGGTTAAGAAAAGGGGCCCAAACACAATTCAAAAAACGCAATGCGATGATTAAAAACAAACAAAACGCAATGCCCAAAAAGAAAAAAATAAGAAGGATACGTACTTGCTCCTCTGACCAGGATAATCCCTGTGAACACCGTCGACGAAGAAGTACACAGTAGGAAACCCCTGAATCTCGTACTTCTGCGCCAGCTCAGTCTCCTCGGTGGCGTCAACCTTGGCGAGCACCACCCCCTCCTCCTTCAACTCCGTCGCCGCTGCCGCGTACTCCGGCGCCAGCGCCTGGCAGTGCCCGCACCACGGCGCGTAGAACTCCACCATCACGTACCGATTCCTCTCGATGAACTCGCTGAAGTTGGAGTCCTTCAGCACCACGACGTCCTTCTCGTCAACGGCTGGGATCGAATACGACGACGACCCGTGGTGATCGCCCGAAGAATCGGAGCCCTCATCGTCTTCGAGATCGTCGTAATTCTCGAAGTCTCTGTGGTCGTAGGGATCTGGATCGGAGGAGGGAACGGCGTCGTCTTCCTCTTCGAGGAAGCTGAGATCCTCGTCGTCGTCGCCGGCGAAAGTGAGGGAGGAGAAGCCGTTGAGTAGGATGAGGAGTGAGAGGGAGAGAACGAGGAGAGCTTTGGCCGCCATCGCGATTGGCGGTTTCAGACAACGGAGAGAGAGAGAGAGAGAGAGAGAGAGAGAGAGAGAGAGAATCAATTTGAAAGTAATAACGGGACTATGGGACTATAAGGACGAGAGAGAGAGAGAGAGTTGCGAACCCCTCACACTTTGCTCGTTGACTGGGATCTAAAGTGCATGCTTGTGACGTGGTTATGTGGGAATGGTGTGGGCTGCGGTTACGAGAAGTGATAGCCTATAATAAATTGCCACGTGTAAAGTGTGAGTCACCGTAGTCATGGTTGACTGTTTGGAAAGGCTGAGGTCCCGTTTTCACTGAAAACTTCCTACTATCCTATTTAATTATCTACTACGATTTTGCGTATATTTTCAACTCTCGACATATATTGCTAAAAATTATTATTTATATTGTTAAAAATATACAATATATATCTTGTTTGTTTGATAGATTTCAATTTTTTTTATAAGATAATGATTTTAAGAACATAAAGTAAAATATACTTAAAGATATATAAGCCATTGAAAATGCACGCAAAACTGTAGTGGACAATTAAATAGAGACTGAGAAAGTAACGCATTTTACCATCTCGTTTTTATTAACAAAAAAGATTCAGCATTTTACTATCTCGTTTTCACTAATTAAAAAATTATCTACAAAAACTTTTTTTTCTACGATAACTCTAATTCACTACTGGAAATAGTTGCTGAATTTAGAGAAGCCAAATCCGATTGCATGATTGGAATTTATGATATTTATAATAATCCATTCATAAACAGAATGAATAATTTTTTATGTCGAATTAATTCCAAAATCCTCTCAATCAGTAAGAGTAGGAAAGAAATATTTTCTAAACTTTCAAGTTCAATATTTTCAAAACTTTCCGTTTTAAATTTTTTTTCCTAATTTTTTTCACTTGGATTTTGTCATGTGGTTAGACTCTGCTAAGTTAAGGGGAGATATGTGTATTTATATAAAATTTAAATGGCTGAATTTAATATCGTTCTTCGGGGCGGTTCCGAGGATATCTAAAAAAACATCTAAAAAAATACCCCAAAGTTCCCGATAGAATTTTGATGATTCGAGTAGCTCAATGTAATTAGAACTTGATTTCAAGGGAACCTGTGAGAAATCAGCAAAAAAAATGACCGGAAAGGGCTTCATCCGAATAGTTTTTTATTAAACGATTCAATAAAAAACTGCTCAAATCAAGCCCTTTCCAATAATTTTTTTTGCCAATTTCTCGCGGGTCGCCTTAAAATCACGTTCTGAACATATTGAGCGGCTCGGATCATTAAAATTTGATCGGAAACTATGAGATTGAGATTTGGAGTTTTTTTAAGATTTTTTTTAGGTGTTCCTGCAACTGCCCCGATCTTTCTATTGGCTGAACTTGAGGGAAGATGAACTGAATTTCCTCCTATTTTTTTAATTCACTAGCGTTCAGGTCACAAAATTTTAAACTTATACTATATACTATAAGTATGTAGTTATCTAAAATAAAAACGAAACTCTCTATTGAACTCTCTCTTACAAGAGCGTCAACCCTCATCTAACGTACGAAGAATGCACATCTATCGATAAGCACCAATCGACGTCGGACGAACCAGGTTTTCTACCAGAAAGTCCAACAGTCACTTGGTATGACAAATATTCTAAAACATTTGAATGTGCATAGCCAAAGTATGAGACATGACATCTTTGAACAAAGGCAGTCCCCTCTCTAGTTAACAAAAAAGAAGTAAGGTTCCGGTAAACAGTGATATTATGGTATTCTAAGTTTCTAACCTCCAGACGAGTTTCATGCATAACGGAGTTGATTTGATATTCGCACATCGCACTTTCCAAATCGGGCAGTATTTTGTCCTTATGCTTTGATACGCGTGCAGGCAAAGCGGTACGCTGTCGCACTAGCTAGCCAGTCCGGAGCCCGAGACTTGGCCTGAAATCAGACACATCCTCCCCCCTTGGGACGCCTAGATATAAAAATCTATTTTGGCTTCCAAGCTCGGACGTCAAACATTTTGTTCAATATCATAAATATCAATATTATTCTAGATCTCTTGTAATTTATTAAAAAAGGCACCAATAAGGACTCACAAGCCAGCCACCACAAAAGAGACTCGCCCACTAGCACCAATAAAACGATAGGTCCCGCCAAAATTCTCTCATAAAATATATAAAGTGAAGAAAAGAGAAAATAAATTATAAAATTTTTCATCAATATGTCACATTCATTTTCTAATTTAAAAAATAAAAATAGGTTGAAGATGCTCTAAGAAATCGTTATATGGAAGGAGGATAAGATTTTTGCTCCATAAAATCATAGCCAAGATAATAATAAAAAACAAAAATAAAAACTCCTGAATATGGGCCCTTCCCAGGAGAGAGTTGAGGATTACGAAGTGAGAATTCATGGCCACTTCAAGAGCTAACTTCCTCGGAGTATTATTTGTTCTTGGAGTATCAGTGTTCCAAAAGTCTTTACTAGTATACCACTCATTCACCTAGGATCCAGAACTAAATGTATGAAATTCACATTAATGCGTGATGATTAAGGTCTATGAAACACAATGAGGTGGTGTTCCAGGAGCCGGTACCAAGTTGCAGCATTCTAGAAATTACTAAATTGATATGACGTGATTCCAATAGGAAGCCACCCTGCCGAGCCAAAAATAAAGAATTAGGAAGCCACCCACGTTATTTTTGCTTGCCATTGGAAACTGATCTTTTGCTTCTTGAACATGTGGAATAAGGTGCACCATTCTAAAAAAAACAAATTTATGTTCCTGACAGGCCTTTTTAACTCCCGACTTCTGGCGAGAAAGGATTCTTCTCTACGATTTGAGCTACAATTATTTTCTTGCCTTATTCTCCAACTTAATTTAATAATGGATAAATGTTCAAGCTGATCGACTTTCGATTAGGAATGTCAATTTCACCTGAAACCGATGAATACCAAAGTAACCGAACCCATCCGCATTGGCAATGTCACTTGAAACAATTAATTAGATAAAGTACTGGTTTAATCTTCTTATTTTAATTTCAAGAAAGATATATTGTTGGGTGCAAATTAAGACCATGTAGTAATTTAGCTGAGAAGTAGGTTCGTCAGGGAATTGCATGTGACTATATAAAACATGCAGTAATTGCCTACAATATACGTAAAACACTACTCCACCTAGCTAGCTAGCTAGCTATTAGGTAAGTAACAAGCTGATCAAGAGTAGTTGGAGGAAATGAGAAGGGCGTGTAATAGCAAACAATTCCCCATTCCTCTAACCACTACCTACTTTTTTCACCCATTTTTCAATATATAACAGTCATGACCAAGTTTCTCTTGACAAAATTCTGAGGACATCATCATGGAGCTAAATGCTCATGTAAATGCTGATGAGCCGAGTCTATCAGGGGAAAGGTACGTTGGTCTGGTTTGATTATATATCTTTAATTGGCTGAATATATATATATATATACGGGGCGGTTCCGGGAACACCCAAAAAAACATCTCATAGTTTCCGATCAAATTTTGATGATCCGAGCCGCTCAATGTGATCAAAACGTGATTTTAAGGGAATTAAAGAGAAATCAGCAAAAAAAATGACCGGGAATGGCTTGATCCGAACAGTTTTGAACAGTTTTTTATTGAACAGTTCAAATAAAAACTACTCAAATCAAGCATTTCCCGGTCATCTTTTTTGCTAATTTCTCCCAAGCACCCTAAAAATCACATTCTACATACATTGAACGGTTCGGATTTTATATATAGAGGAATTTTCAAGTGAGGGATCCCTCATTTTGTTAAAATGAAGGACTTTTATTTCCCGATCAAATTTTGAAACTCCGAACCGTTCAATGTGTGCAGAACGTAATTTTAAGGGTCCCCGCGAGAAATCAACAAAAAAAATAACCGGGAAGGGCGTCATCCGAGCAGTTTTTTTGTAACCGTTCAATGAAAACTGCTCGGATGAAGCCCTTCCCGGTCATTTTTTTGCTGATTTCTCGCGGGGACCCTTAAAATCACGTTCTGATTACTTTGAGCTGCTCGGATCATCGAAATTCAATCGGGAAGGGGAGTCCCGCATTTTAATAAAATGAGGGATTCCTCACCAGAACCTAACTTTATATATATATATATATAGCAGCCCGTTTCCTAATTTAATTGGTCTTTTATTTTACTGTATATATTTGTGGATGGATGTCAATGCCTTGTACATGTCTGTTTTGACAAGTACTCAAAGTTAAAATTCTGATTGATCTTTTTATTTTTCATCCTTTCTTTATTAAAATTGACCAATAGATCCCTGTTTTCAAATTTTCAAAATAACAGGTAAATTTTGAAATCTTTTACATGCATAATAATACATGTTGAAATCATGTATAATGATATCTCCTTAAAAACAACATATAGATTCTCAAAGAGAAACTATAACCAAAAATAATTTAGGCACGGATGTCTGGATATATATGGGATGTGTTCGCAACCATTCAACGTGTATAGGTCCAACTGAACTATATACATCTAACGGTTATGAACACATCTGTGTCTGAGAATTTTACGTCTGTAGCATTACTCAACTAAAATTATTGACGGGAGGGATTATTGTATTAATTAATGTTTGTGCCTGTTACATTACCGTTTTCTCATCTTAGGGATAAAATAGTAGTGGTAATGTCAAAACTGTTTTTGTTTGACTACACATAGTATAAGCCTTTTGTGCACTAAAATTTTGACCCCAACAAAAACAATTTTAGCATTATAATTTCCCAAAAAAAACTTTGTGGCTTATCCCAAAAGCTAGCGGGGCGGGGGGGGGGGGGGGGGGGGGGGGCCAACAGTCAGAAACTGAAATATGTGCTCATAGTGATGTGTTCATGCCTGTGTGAAACGGAGTAACTGATTGATCAGTTTTTGAAGGAATTTGAAAGTACCAATATCAACAGTGCGTTGACTTTCCTATCTTATGACTGATCTTCTTTTCTTGCTGAGAAATCAAACTTAATTAATACGTTGATTTTTCAAAGATTGACAGGAAAAGTTGCAGTTATAACTGGTGGTGCAAGAGGGATTGGAGCAGCCACAGCAAAGATCTTCGCTATAAACGGAGCCCACGTCGTCATAGCCGACATACTCGACGAACTGGGGGCCACCCTGGCCGATTCCATCAGAGGCCGGTACGTGCACTGCGACGTGTCAAAGGAATCCGACGTGATAACCGCCGTGCAACTCGCGCTGACATGGAAAGGCCGAATAGACATCATGTTCAACAACGCTGGAATCGGGGGCCCCAACGGCAGCATCGCCTTCCTGGAAATGGACCAGTTGAAGACTCTGCTCGATATCAACTTAAACGGGATAGTACACGGGATAAAGCATGCCGCTAGAGCCATGATCCGTAGGGGGGATGGCGGATCGATCATATGCACGTCGAGCTCAGCCGCCATCAAGGGGGGCCTAGCTGCCCACGCTTACACGCTTTCCAAGGAAGCCATAATTGGTTTAGTGAGGAGTGCCGCGTGCGAGTTAGGCATGCACGGGATTCGGGTGAACTGTGTTTCGCCACACGGTGTTCCTACGGAGATGCTGGTGAGTGGGTACCGGAGGTTCCTCGGGAACACAGATTTGGGATCGGAAGAAGTGAGTAGAATCGTGGGGGAGAAGGGGAGTTTGTTGCGCGGGAGATGCGGGACCGTGGAGGATGTGGCGCACGCAGTGTTGTATCTAGCCAGTGATGACGCTGGATTCGTAACGGCACATAATTTGGTGGTTGATGGTGGGTATACTTCTGCTTCCAATCAAATGAGTTTCGTCTACCAATGTTAAGATTGGAGTACTCATAGTCATTCGACTCATTCTCAACAGAGAGATATATATCTAGAGAGAGAGAGAGAGAGAGAGAGAGAGAGAGAAATAACTAATTTGGCCTCTTCTCTTTATTAGTATTATTGTTTTATGTTGCCGATTAATTCGGGTTGAAAATATTGATGATTGAGACATGTGATCAGTCACCTCTGGACCGAGCATTGCCATGGAGTAGCTTATAATCAGTATATAGTCATAGTAGTAGTCTGTAGAACTTTTTTCCTCAGGCATCACTTTTACATTTATTTTCACGCAATTATCATGCATGCATGCATAAAACGGATTAGTAAAGTACAGAAGGTACAATTCTAATGATTTCGATTCATGCAAATCATATATATCTCTTATGCATGCACGTACGTACGCCTTGTGCATGCGACAACATGAATTTGACTATATGGTGGGTCTCTAAAATAATTAGAACCAAGCTAACTACAAGTATATGTTATAGAGTATGTAATATAGTATATATATAATATAGTATATATACATAAACCAAACATTTTACATTTTACACAGCAGTAGTAGTAGCCTAGCTAGCTAGTAGGACTAGGAGAGTTGTAAGCTCTCTTATACCGTACCCTGCCGCTTTTCCATATGCTTCATGCACTTGATCCCTAGCTACATATTCATTTTGCGTAAAGAACAATTACAATAAATTAACAACCGACCTAACTTATTCTCTTCGAATTTAGAATGTTACTGCCCTCTTGACGTTCCGCCAACTCGATCTCCATGTTCCTCCTTAAGAACCCATGCTATAACCGATCGAGTACAATCCATTTTTCGATCCCATATGCACCATATATATATATATATATATATATATATATATATATATATATATATATATATATATATATGTTACAACCAGACCCTTGTGCCCAGAAGAGTTGCTCTGCAAAAATATCACTTGGATTGGAAAAGGTTAAGCTTCCTCCAAATTCTGAATCGTGCTTCCTGTCATATGAGAATTCCTATATATGTTGTGAAGCCAACAGAAACAGACCATAATAAAGTGAACGGAAAACGATGCTAATCGCATGTGAAACTATTCGGGTATCACTTGATGCAGTGCCTCAAATGACACAAATTGCACTTGTGGTTGCGGAGCTAAGATTTCACCCGGGAGACATATAATGCTCATCAAAATCAACAAACTAATATAGTCTAAAATGCTAAAGTATACGTAATTCCCAATTCCTCTATTAGACTAAACATTGAACGTTTACTAATCAAAATCTATCAAATAAGATTTATATCGAAATATAAAATTCATTACCAACTTAAAAATATAAAAAAATTTAATTATTTAGAATAAAACGATGGAATATTAAATAGGGGCGGAGGGAAACAAATTTTGGCTATGAAGATCACATAAACACATGTATACTATATAGCACTAAACTAACGATGACGTATATACAAAGAGGCGAAAACATAATCAACATGCAAATTTATTACGATAAGTCTACTGCACCCAACTTTAAAATACAACTCTAGATATAACTGTGTCTGGAACAATTCGACACATGTAGACTCGTGTATCGAACTGTGGGTGTTATGTTTTAAAGTTGTGTTTGCATGTCATTGCTCAATTTATTAGTAACTAAAAACATAGAGGGCGAACTATATATACAGCAATATGCGAGGTTTTGGACGAGGGTTTCTATGTTTTGAAAATGAAAATTTCAAAGTCGCAACTTGTATATTACAACTTCTATATACCCAAGCGAATACATGAAGCTTTGACAGCTCTATTCCACCTCTCAAGAAAATCTATAAAAAAAAAGTATAATAATAATACTCCTTCCGTCCCACTTTATTATGCATTTATTCTTTTTTGGAATGTCTCAAAATGATGTACTTATTTCAAAACTTTCAATTTTTAAATGTCTTTATTACCATTTTATCCCTCATTTTCTTCTACATTAAAAACGTTAGAAATTCAAATTTTGAATCTGATTTGCAAGGACACAATGTGAAGCAAATATGGCACCATGCTCCTCAACGACATGACAACCTATCAAATTGGATTTTGCTCCAATACCATACTTGGGTTCAGTTTTTTTATTTTATATATATAATTTTAAATATTCTGTCAAAGCGGTAAAATGGTAAAATTAACAAAAAGTCAATGCAATTGTGATGTTTCCTTAAATTAAAGAAAAGTCAATACAGACGCAACAAAATGGGACGAAACGAGTAATAATAATAAAGTTGGGGTCTCTGGCCCCACCCAACCTTGGATCCGGGAATGCTGCAAAACAGCTTTCTGTAGATCGTCCTGCAGAGCACATCCGAACCATTCATCTTGGTAATTAATGGTTCGGATAAAAAACAAACTCTTTTTTTTATCAGCAATTTTTTTTATTAATCACCGAATTCGAAAATTATAGAGATTAAAAGGACAATGGCACAAAAAAATTAAAATTACTTAATCTTCATAAGTATACGAGACCCAAGCGTTGGTCAAAGACCAACAAAACCCTAAAACACCCCAAACCTGAAATGCCGACCACCTGACTCCCGATTTGTCACCACATCTGAATAAACCCGTGCCCAAACTGCCAACTCACCGAAGAACTAAAAACCGAAGCACCGCCGTCGCTGCCCCTCAAAACCCATGGATACAGATCAAATCGAAACCCCAGCCAACACCGCAAACCCATCCACCGATCGAAAGCCCAAACAACCACAATCCCGCTCCAAAACAGCAACCAAAGCCAAAACAAATTCTTCGAGGAAAGAGTTAATTTTTTCCTGAAAGAATTCAGAGAATTGTTATGCTACATCTCGGATCCCACCCAAACCCTGAACAACTCCGCACTTGCGCACTTCAAATAGTACAGAGTGTCGTGACTCATAACAGAATTTGTTGTGGCATTGGCATTAGTGCCACCTCATTTCGAAAACAAAAATTATACAACCACATCCAAAATCACACACCTAAGTACACACCCTCTCACAAAACCCAAAGGTCTCACACATATTATGTGTAGTGTATGTGGGACCATTGTGTTTTGTGAGAGGATATGTATTTGAATGTGTAATTTTGGGTGTGGTTGTAGCATCTCTCTTTTGAAAAATGTTACCCTAATGCTTATGAAACTATCTTAAATGACATTCAAAGTTTTAACTCAGTAACGTTTAACTCTTCTTGTTTTATTTACAGAAAAGATTCCACCTTCCACCAAAAAGCTTTTAATGTCTAACTTTTAACCTAAATTTTACAGGAGATAAAATTCTTTCCAAGTTTTCCACCACCGTCCGTTACGGGCTCCACCAGGCATTTTTTTGTTATAATCTGAACAACTCATTTTGTAGGACTCGCAGAATATTATATTCACGCAAAAAATGAGCTTGATCGGATATCAATAGGTATATTAAAAATTGAATTTCGATTTAGGAAATGGATAGTCATGGATAATTTAACTTCAAAATCTATGATCATTCCTTCTGTAAACCAAAATTTAAATTTTGATATACCTATCGATATCCAATCAAGCTAATTTTTTTCATGGATATACTACTCTACTTATCATACAAAATGAACAATTTAAATTATAATAGAAACAATTTTGAGGGGCCCATAGGCGGTGGTGGAAACCATGGGATTTCCACCCATGGTGGATAGAATTTACTCTCATTTTGCAAATGCCATAAATGTACTAAATGACAATAAAACACCCATAAGCAACAGCTAATTTCTCTTTAAAACAATCATGATGCCAACTTAGCAAATGCAAAATTCTTGTTCGTAGACTCATTCATTTCAGTAGTACGATCCGAATTTAATCTAAGTACAATTGGATCAAAAAAAAATCTAAGTACCAAGAAACGGTAAGGATATACGCAAAATTACTCAAACACTTGTAGACACATTCACACTGTGAAAGAGCGTATAGTGCGTAGGCCCTGCTTGTTGCGATAGAATGTGGAAGTATTTGTACAGTTGATGTGTGTCCTTAGCACTATTATTAGGCACCACATGGATTGTGGTGGATACCATCCTATGGCACGTTAATTATGTAACCTATTTGTCAACTTGCTCAAGAAAATAAGCAAAACGATACTATAGTCCATTTGATGATGGCAAAATAACATTGTCCAATTAATTTTCAGTTCAGTAGTAAGAAAAATAACAAGATTGCTCAATCAATCTAATTAATCTCATTATAGCATAATCAATTTTGATTTAGTAGTTGCATGCAACAACCTTTCTCACATTTTAAAGGTGACCATGGCAAGTTTGGTAATCACCAATTTTAACGTCAATAATGCTATTATCGAAATGACATTAAAGTTAGCATAAAAATGATGAGGCTTTGTCGTCCTTGATGCTAAACCTTAACTTCGGCATGATATTTGACACAATTGTGAACTTGCTCTCGCTTATGTATTCGGATTTGATAATCTCAGCCTAAGAGCATCCGCAATGGTAATAATCAAAATCAATAATCAAAATGTACCACGTCAGCATTCGATTATCCATTTAGTTCATAATCAAATTTAACAACTTCTACCTCCACATTAATTATTATTGCATCCCTAACCAAAAAAAACCTCCCAATACACAATGCATATTTGTCCAATCGTATATGAGTTCAAATAATACACCCGACCACACTAAATTATTCGAGACGATTTCAATGTGGGGTGTTTTTGAGTTATTGAGTTTTGAGTTTAGTTATTGAGTTTTGGTTATTGATAAAAGTTGTTAAGTTTGATTATGAAATGTGTGGAATTTGGTTATTTGTTAAAAAACTTATAATTTTGCTTATTACAATATGGGGTGTTTTTTTAGTATTGTTATTAAATTTATTTATCCACACTCATTTGCTTGTTATAATGAGGATGCTCTAAGGTCATCCACAGTGGTATAATCAAAAGCCAATTGTTATTAAAGTTAACAATATTGGTGCAAAAAATGGATCACAATGGTATAATCAAACTTAACAACATCCTTAGAAATAATCAAATTTTGGGCTTTGGATAACCAAAACTAGCAACATTTTTCAATAATCAAAATTTGTGAACCCCACACCACATAAGTTAACTGGTTCCAAAATTATATACACGCGTATTTCAATTAGTATTTTCTTCTTCTTCTCTTCTTCACCTGTTTTATATCTTCTTCACTTCAACCACATTAGTTATTATTGCATCCCTAACCAAAAAAAAACCTCACAATACACAATGCATATTTGTCCAATCGTATATGAGTTCAAATAATACATCCGACCACACTAAATTATTCGAGACGATTTCAATGTGGGGTGTTTTTGAGTTATTGAGTTTTGAGTTTAGTTATTGAGTTTTGGTTATTGATAAAAGTTGTTAAGTTTGATTATGAAATGTGTGGAATTTGGTTATTTGTTAAAAAACTTATAATTTTGCTTATTACAATATGGGGTGTTTTTTTAGTATTGTTATTAAATTTATTTATCCACACTCATTTGCTTATTATAATGAGGATGCTCTAAGGTCATCCACAGTGGTATAATCAAAAGCCAATTGTTATTAAAGTTAACAATATTGGTGCAAAAAATGGATCACAATGGTATAATCAAACTTAACAACATCCTTAGAAATAATCAAATTTTGGGCTTTGGATAACCAAAACTAGCAACATTTTTCAATAATCAAAATTTGTGAACCCCACACCACATAAGTTAACTGGTTCCAAAATTATATACACGCGTATTTCAATTAGTATTTTCTTCTTCTTCTCTTCTTCACCTGTTTTATATCTTCTTCACTTCAACCACAAACGTTTCTCTTTCTTTTCCTCCAAAAGTGAAACTCATATTTCTCGATCATCTATAATTTAACCCATCGTTGTTGGATTAAGGTATTTCACTCTTCTTTTTCGTTTCTATTTTAGACTGCATTCTTATTAACTTAACTTAAATCTGAAAATTGTCTTTATTTGAATTTTTTTCGCATTTGTTAGTTTTGCATCAAATTTTTATGGGTTATTGATTCGTCTTGACAAAAGGAATCGAAAAAGTATTTTTATTTTTATTTTTACCCAATTATTTTGAGAAATAACCACTTTTTAGCAACAAAAAAAATGATTTTTTCGACTAAAAAGTAGTTATTCTTTTTTGGTTCCTTCACCTATGGTTGAGTAAATGAAGAACTTTGTAAAAAAAAAGAAGGAAGAATCTTGCATTCTTTTCCAAATTCAAGAACACATCTGATTTTTTTAAAAGATTAAAAGAGTGGTGGATTTGTGATATAGGCTACATGAATAGGAAGAAAAAAAAAGTTTTGGTGTTGTTTTGATAGATAACACTAGGAAGAACACCACATGTTTGATATATTTTTGCTATAAAAAAAATGTAATGGAGGGAAGTGATAACGGAAAACAGAGAGGAAGAGAGAGATTGTGTGAAATTGTAGTGGACCCCTTATTTTGGTTATGGATTAGAAGTGACCATTGTGAACCTCAATATTGTTAAGCTTAACAACCTCTTAAGTGAATAATCAAAAGCTGATGTGTCAACTTTTGGTTATCCATTTTTTATTATACCACTGTGGATGGCCTAATAGACAGAAGAATAATTTTAAAAGAAGGTGAACATTACTCTCCCTGTGATTGATGAAAATTGTGTGAGTCTACACAAATTAATCCATTATTATCAAAAATTGTATTGATTCCGTGGACTCTATACAGTTTCCACCAATCTCAGGGAATATAATGGTCACCCTCTTTAGGAAAGAGCGAACAAAATTGTTCTCAATAGGCAGCGGACAATTCACACTTAATGCCAAGAAGTTAAAGTTCAATGTTCTTTTTACATATATCAATGCATTTTTTCGAATTTCGGATATCTACACATTTTTCACAGATCTCAATGTTATTTTTTTCCGGCATTAACCATTGTCTACTGAACTCATTCATGAGATTAGTGGTTGCCTTGTTTTCTTCTAATGTGTCATCCTCCCATTCGCTTCCCAAACCGGCTATTAGAACCGACCATGTGATGTACATACGACGCACATTGTTGTGCGGGGCCCATTATGGGTCCCGCACAAATAATCTAATCCATTGGTAAATTTTGAAAAAAATTCAACTGACAAAAAATTAACTCAATTGAATATGTGTAAGTACTTGATCCAATATTCTAACTTTTCATTCAAAAGTTAGGTATGTTTTACAGGCCATTTGAAAAAAAAAATTGCTAAGATTTGAAAAAATATTTTACAATTTATCAATGAATCGAATCATTTTTATAGGCTCACACAGCGTATATGCCGTATGTACGTCATATGATGGGTACTCTTAGCATTTCGCTTTACAATAATATACAACACAAAAGTAGTGGTAGAGCATCTCCAACATGCATGGTCGGTGCTAATATTTCAAAATTCACATTTTCAAATTCAAAATTAATGTAAATGAAAAATAATTTTTTGATTTTTTTAGTATCGTTCAAAAGAACTCAATGAAATCTATCAAATAAGATCTATATTGTTAGAAAAATTATTTGCATAAACACATTATTTTTTAGTTTGAAATTACCTTATTAAAAACGGTGCGGTTCTGGGAATACCGAAAAAAACACCTAAAAAAACCTCTTAGTTTCCGATCAAATTTTGATGCTGAGCCGCTCAATATGATCAGAATGTGATTTTAAGGATACCCGCGAGAAATCATTAAAAAAAATTGACCAAGAAGGGCTTGATCCGAACAGTTTCAAACAGTTTTTTATTGAATGGTTCAAATAAAAACTACTCAAATCAAGCATTTCTCGGTCATTTTTTTTGCTAATTTCTCGCGGACACCCTTAAAATCACATTCTGCACACATTAAACGGTTCGGATCATAAAAATTTGATCGGAAACTATGAGATTGAGATTTGAGGTGTTTTTTAGGTGTTTTTTTTAGTGTCCCTTAAACCGTCCCGTATTAAAAAATAAGTGTACTTATTTTGAGTCCTGGGACGGGGCCTCAGCATTTCCCCATTTTCTCTACTTTGGATAGCCTAAACACCAAAAACAGTAAAAACACAAATCCAGCAGCCTCAATGGATGCTCGGCATTTAGCCTCAGTGCTACAGTAACACGCTACTCTCGGCGAGGTATTGCACACTAGCTTCACCCCCTCTCTCGGCTCTCGCAAGGCAACTGTTGGGAAGCCATTGTTGCAAACAGCCATGGTCTCTTGCAACATGAAAAATAGCTATTTTTTGCAACATGGTGGATTGACCATATTTTTATTTTTTACAAAATGATCTTAAGAAATATTTCGAAACATACACAATATTCAAACTAACCATGTTTTTTATGGTTAATTTATCATGAAAAGCAATAAATCAAAATCATGATTTCTCGGTGAAACTTGAAAATCCATAACATTTTGGAAAAATAGCATGAAAAAACATGAATATAAAATGTTTTATTCATGAAAACTCAACAATATGAAAAATACATCACGTTTGAAACAAAAAACACCATGAAACAAAAAAGGTACAAAACTAAACGGAGCTAACCAGCAAAGATGTCGAACACCACTCCAGATCTTGGGCCGCTCTTTTTGCGATGCTACCTGAACCCATTATTCTTTATCCCAAACTCATCATCTCTGAACCCGTCGATTCGGGCAGGGGCGAAGTTGAACGGCAACGACAATAGAGCATCGTTCGTCGGCACGGAGGGCAACGAAAGGAGGTCGACGAGGGGAGAAGGGGATCTATTCAAAGCTCCTGAAGCTATTATTGAAGAACCAGCGGTAGGCTTTGATCTCATGACAACTGTCATTTCAATGATCTCATGCAAAAATGGACAAAATGAAAATGGTGTTTCAAATATGGTAGGCTTTGATCCCATAATTATGGGATTTGGTTTATGGGGCAAACAAATTCCATTAATTATGGGATATGATGTCAATTACAGGATTTGGTTTTTGGGATTGGTATCTCTAATAACGGTTAAGACCCTAGCATTAAGATTTCATCCCAAATTATTTATATATATATATATATATATATATATATATAAGGGCAGTTCTGGAATTATTTTAAGATGGGGATGAAATCATAACTGTTTAAATTGCGTGGAATGAATTCTTCCATGGCATGAATAAAGAGGATGAATATTTAAATATTCCCTTCTTTTAATCATTACTCTCTCTACTCATTACCCTTGTTTCCAATCATTATTCTTATTTCTCTCTCTATCTCTTTTCACTAATGACTCATATCTCTAATTATTATCTTCATTTCTCTTTTCACTCATTACCCCAAAAACTAAACCCAAATATATTCAAAAACTCATCCAAACACTTTGGGGAGTGCTCTTAGAGTATCTCCAACAACCTCAACCTGATTCTAAGCAAATTGTCTACCCAAAACACCAAAACTATACTTTAACTAGTCACAAAATACATCTCTCTTCCAGCGGCCTAAGCAATTGCCTATTCAAATCACAAAAACTCTTTTGAAAAGAAAAAAAAAAGATAATAAAAAACCCACACCCACCGAAATCAAAAAACCAACCGAAAAAGTCAAAATTCAAACCCACGATCACAAAACTTGCTGATCACAAAACCCATCGGAAATTCTATCAAAATCACTGGTGCAAGCCATACAATCACAAATCACAAAATCCGCAAATTCAAACCCATACAATCACAAAACCAACCGAAAATCGCAAAACACATACAATCACAAAACTCGTCGAAAATCTGTGCTTACCTTTGCCAGAGCCAAGGGCGATGACGACGTAATTGTTTGAGGCACAAATCTTGTGACTTTGAGAGAGAGAGAGAGAGCCCGAGGGAGTGCTACAGTGGCTCGTTGGGAGTGACGAGTTACTGTAGCAAAGGGGAAGTGGTGATGGTTACGACGAGGCTGTTGGTTCACATTTTCAGCCCCTTTCCTTGGCAAAGCCTCTAAATCCGACGAGGATGGTGGTTCCGACGAGTCTATTGGAGATGCTCTTATTTGATGCCTAGCCAATGAAGGAAATTACACTTTTGCTAAGCATTTTGCCTAAGATTTGCTTGAGGTCTCCAAGTCGTGACGCCCGAGTCCCTGACACCGTAATTTACATGTATCAACTTATCTCCTATAGTATTTAAAAAATCTTGCTCTCTCTGTTCCATATTGAAAGTCTCATACTCCATCTCTTATCATTTTTTAAATAAAAAAATCAACTACTTCCGTATATAATTTTTTGAACCGTACTAAAGATCTTGATTAATCATTTAATTTGGTTTAAAAAAATTTTTAAAATAATACACGAAAGTAATTAATTTGTTAATTTAAAAATTGACATAACTTTTTATAGTTACTTCCTCCGTCCCAATTTGTTTATCCACTTTTTGACTTTTAAGTGTCCCAAAATATTTGTCCAATATGAGTTTGACTTGTTAAAATTTCCTTAATGCCCTTTCTCTTTCAAAAAATAATGCATTGGAGAATGTCCACTTCCATTTAATGCTAGGAAATTGAGGGGTATTCTTGAAAAATCAAAACTCTTAAAGAGCAATCATTATGTTTCCTTAAAAAGTTGATTTTTAAAAAATGGACAAACAAACCAGGACGGAGAGATTAGGGAGTAACTCTCAATACATAGAGAACGAAAGAAGTATTATAAAAAAAAAAGGAAATTGAAATCTACACTCCCTTTTTTCACATCTACACTCTTTTTTTTGTCTTCTAGCAAAAAAATTACATACATTTTCAACACTAAAATCCAAAAAATGAAGTGTAGATGTCAAAAAAGAAAGTGTAGATTTCAATTTCCAAAAAAAATTATTAAAAACCATGACCTCAAAATGAACAGGCCAATATGTACAAATTTCAGATTAATCAATAAATAAAACAAAGCTACATCCACCTGTACTCGCTCCCACCCTACATCAAAACCAAATCACTCTCAATTCTCAACACTGTATCAATCCAACGGTCAGTGTTCTATCAACCCAAAACCCTATCATGAGGGCGACCACTTCCTAACTTACCAGAAATCGAGTACAAACAGAAAAACACAGACTGTACTTTCTTCTCTCTTTCTTTTCGTTGTTTTCTAAGCTGCAAATCTCTCTCTCTCTCTCTCTCTCTCGTTTGCTGAGCTCTCCAATCTCTTTCCCCCTCTCCGCTCGCTCTCAAGAGCTCTTTCGCTCTACCGCTCAATCTATATGTATGAATCGAAACCCTAGAGCTCTCCGATCCAGTTGGATGGTCCGCATTACAATCAGAGAGCTCGACGCTCCGATCTAGAGAGTTGAATAGTTTCACGGAGTTCTAGAGAGAGAGAGAGATATGTATAAGAATCAGCTGCAGGAGCTGGCGCAGAGGAGCTGTTTTAACTTGCCGTCGTACACGTGCATAAGGGAGGGTCCGGATCACGCGCCGAGGTTTAAGTCGGTCGTGAATTTCAACGGGGATTCCTTCGAGAGCCCTAGCTTTTGCACCACGCTCAGGCAGGCCGAGCACTCCGCCGCCGAGGTCGCCCTCAATGCGCTCGCCGTCAGTGGACCCTCGCATTCACTTGCCGCCAGGATTCTGGTGAGCTTTCACGTTAGGGTTTCGTCTCAATTTTTCCGTTAAGATTTGTTAATGGTCATTTTGGCATGCAGCACTCCAATGGGAGAATCCAAATCTAGGCACAAATTTGAGTAAAAGTTTCGTTAATGTAATGATAGTAAATTTGAGAAGGAGAAAAAACCCTTGCAAAAATTGGAGTCTCCCTTGATTTGAGTAAAACTTAATTTGGTATGGGTTTGGGTGAAAGGAGTGGAGTGGAGTGGGTTTTTGGGGATTTCCGCTCAAATTTTGAGTTTGAGTTTAAAAAAAAAAGGTAATGATTCACTGATGGAATTGAGAAGCGGGAAATTAGTAGTAATTTTTTGTTTTTTTATTAACTCAGGTGTCCGAGCCAGCTTACGGGCACCTCAACTAATCCAAGAGGCCCAATCCCACTACCCTCTTGCGGGGACTCGGAGCAAAGCTTCGTATGGATTAGGCCCAAACGAGTTGATAGCACCTGAGAGGTTCGAACCTGAGACTTTAGAGGAGAGCAAACCCTTAAGTCCCAAGACTTGACCGCTAGGCCAACCCCTTGGGGTTAATGTTAAGAAGATGTTCTGTTTGATCGAGTTCATACTCATTTTGTTTACTTTTACGTTCTTTTTTTTTTCTGAGTTGTTTACTTTTAGTTGGTATTTGGTGAACACTGAACTAGTGTTGAAATTTGAAGGGGCGAAATTAACAATGCTAAGAGTTTCTGTAAAATTGTAGTTATGCACATGTTTTTTACTTCAGCGGGGATTTCGTGAACAAAAAATTGAGAAGGGGAAAGAAATTAGCAATGCTTATGTGCACAGTGTGCTACTTATGCTGTGCACTGCTAATACACGTAATCATGTGGTTTTGCAACTACCCTACTGACCTGTTGAACTTTTTCTGGAGCGTTTTTTTGACAGTCTTAGCTTCTCAGGAGAGATTAGGTGAATGGCTTTTCTGGCTGGAATCCTGGTATTTTTACATGTTCTAATTTGAGAATTGTATTGAAAACCCACAAAGCGGAATTGGTTGGTTTCTGTTGATGCAACCAACAAGAGATGGTTTTGCCCTGCCTCTTTTGATTTAGTATTTCCTTCTTTTATTTCTGTTCCCATCTAGATTATACGGGTTCACAATTCTGAAACTCTATCATGGGATGGGTCTTCCTGTTAGAACTTGGATCACAATGCTGGTACTTCTACTCAAATAAAGATCGAGAAATTGATGTTTTAATCACTGGCTCAAACCCTATGTAGAACTTTGTGACAGGCTTGATTGTTAAGACAGAGGTAGCATCAAAGTTAATTTGACCATAGAGGTTGTTTTGAAGTCAGAACGTAATATATTTTGATCGAGTTACAGATGTGGCTATGGTGCTTGTTGTGGATATAAATGGAGATGTCCTGTGTTTCTAATGTATACTTCATAAGGTACCCATGTACGGTGTATTTTTTTTGCAGCATGATATCATTGTAAGCTCTAGCTCGTTGTTGCCGTATATAAAATTAAACGCCTAATGCAGAGACTTATATTTTTAGACTATTGTTATGCGTTTTTTCATATTTTACATTCTTCCAACCATTCTGGTAGTGAACTGTCTTTTAGCTGACTATATGAAATTATTCACAGGATGAGACAGGGGTCTACAAGAATCTTTTGCAGGAGGTTTCACAAAGAGTAGCAGCATCTTTGCCAATATACACAACTTTCCGGTCAGGCATTGGACACGTACCTTTCAGTTGCACTGTAGAGTTGGCTGGCATTAGGTTTACTGGCGAACCAGCCAAGAACAAGAAACAAGCTGAAAAAAATGTGGCTATGACAGCTTGGTCATCTCTGAAACTACGTAAGTCATCCTTGCATTGAGATGTAGCCACAAGAGGCTTTTCTTAAGAATGATTTAATCGTCTTCCCAATAGCGAGATACATGTGGAAAAAATGGAAAATCCTGGCCTTGTATGATATTCATGAGAAACTTTACGGAAACCTTGGAAAATAAAGGAGCTCCAGTTTTAGTTGTCGCCGATTACATATGCTAGCAGAAATATTTTCTGGAATTCGGTTCTATAATTTTTGGTCACACTGATGATGTATATACAGAAAACATTTCATGAATTACGGTGTTATTGGAGTAAAGTGCTGCAGGCATGCATGTTGAACCCGTTTGTAGGATCTTTAATGTCAATGCTCCAGTTTTGCCTGCATGCATATTGGACCTGCTGGGATGATGGTTAATGTTTGCGAATATCCATCACCAATTCAGTAGATGGCCTATCTGGTTTTGCATATTGTATCGGAGGAAAAATAAAAAATTCTTCCAACACCAAAAACTATTTTGAATTACTTGTCAACAAAAAAAAAAAAATGAACTCGTTGGCAGTTTTTTGGTCAATAGGTGCTAATCCTCACACATTCACAAGACGATTGTCACGCTTCCATTGTTGATGAAACGATCTTATGCATGTGCATTTGCATATTGACATTGCATTTCCTCGTAATTATATAAGCATTGTATGAATGAGAGAAGAAGGGAGGTGCGTATGGAGACAGGATTTATAAGATAGTATATGTAAACCTTGGGATTTTGTGTATTGCCAGGTTGGAAGGATGGTTGTTAAGGCATTACCTTCTATCTTTTGTAGTTGTAGTGATTTCAAAAACAGATGTATTTAAGTTTTAAAGCTAGCGGCCTTCGTTTGCGCAAAGCTAACTTCCTTGCAGAGAAACTGTCCCAGTTCATTCCGCGTACAGACTGCAACTGAAAGACCCTTTTTCTCTGCCTCTAAATTTGCTTTCTAGGTTATTTGCGTATCTATCAGACTATAACTGGTGGAGTGTGGAACTTGTGTGATGCATTGAGATATTGTATTCCCTAGTATAAAGGTTCTATTTTTGGTACTTCTGAATCTAGTAGAATCCAATTAACCTCAGGCCAAGTTTATGTTTCACATCACAAATCTTGTATTAGCAGATCTTTCCATCTTCATCCAAGTGTTTACACCCTTTCCATATCCTTAAAGATCCTTCAACCAATGCGCCTGGACAGATCTTACCAATGTAGTCCAAATAGTTTGTCAATGCATCCTTTTAGTCTTTACCCAGCCTCAGTTATACACCTGACAAAGCCAAACCTTTCCAGTAATAGTGATGGGTTGCAAAACACAGGAAGGGCATCCCCCTTCCAAGAGGCTTTACAGGTATGAACATGGACCCTTCTGAAAGTATAAACTACCCGTGTTGGACACTCAACAACTGGTACAGTGTAGGATATGTGTCGGACAGTTTAGTTGGATATTCTCTTGGGAAGATTTATTAGTACTTCAAGATTTATTAGTACTTCAAGTTTCAAGTAGAGCTATGCGTAAAGCTACCATAATATGCATGAAATGCTCTATTGCACGTTGTTACAATATTTACCCAAGAAAGATGGATCAAATGTATTACACATGAATATTTGCAGTGTCCCTGTGTCCTCGAAATGAGAATTATATTAATCCTTACACTACATGTACCCACCACAACACTAATAATTATTCCATGTAACATGGCTTTAAAGACTATGCTAGTTCCCCATTACCATGTTTCTAGGGTAAATATAGTTTGGCACTTTTGAGTAAAAGCATGTTCATGAACTCGTTAAGAACATGACCACAGGTATAGGGCTTGTTGAAGTAAACAGAAGTTTTGAAAAATGAATTTAGAAGTATCAACTATGTAAATAACATGCTTCTTTTTTTGTCTGTACAGTAGCACAACAATCTGAGTGTTCATCATCCAAGAAGGTGAATACCGATGCTCAGGAGCATGTCGCTGTATCGCGTGCTTTGCAGAATTTTCTTAGGAAAGCAAAAATGCTTGATGTATCCTTTCCCATTCAGTTCCCAACACAGAACCCTAGTCCCTTGACCACAACGAAGCCCCCTCCTATTAGGGCATCAAAAATCCTTCCCCTCATATACTCCAAGGCTGCTCGAAACAGACATGTTATTACACCTGTAAACAACAGCTTGATGTGCCCAAGCATCAGCCCTCAAAATAGACCATTAACCCCTACAATGAATGAAACCATATTTCCAAGGGCGCCTGCTGAAAGCCAACCTGTTATTGCTGCATCATACGATGTCCCGCTACCGTCACCAGAAAGCCCCAGAATCCAGCCTCTGAAGTTCCCTGCAGCTGGAGCAGCACCCTACATTCCTGTCCATAAGTTCAGGGCATACCATGGAATTGCACCACCAGTGACGATAAGAAATGCCATACCAGTTTTCTCTGCACCACCGCTTCCTCCACCTAGCCAGTCCGCACAGCAGAGGCAGCCCTCACCGGCTAGTATTGCTCCACCTGTTTGTATAAGGCCAACATTGCCAGTTTTTGCTGCTCCGCCAGTTCGTATAGAGGAGCCACCTGTTTCAACAGCTCTTCCCATCCTGCAAGCTGGAAATTCGGTGCACATGGAGAACAAGGTCCAGAACAACCAGAAGGTATCTGTGGTGGTGACACAAGAGTTGCAAGAGTTGAAGATTTGATTGCAAGCAGGGAGGTTTCGAATTGCTGGAACCTGTATTAAGGTTTTGTGCTGGTTTTGTTTTCTATACCTGTTGTGGGTTCTATGTAGGTTTAGTCATTCCGATTTTCTTCTGCTGGGGTTTTCGAGCTCTTGGCACTGTACTGTCCACCTCAGAAAATGAATATCCAAACTGCCAGATACATAATAAGATGACTGGTGGGTATGGTCCAACTGAATTCGAACCCTACTAAGATGAAGATGAGTGAGGAATAGAAAACTATAGCTGTTTTTCTAGTTCTAGTTGCTTTCGTACTTCACTAAGCTGGAGATGCTAACAATTTAATCCGTAAGAGCATCTTCAACGAACGGTATCCTATATGACATGACTTTTTTATTGTTATCCTGATCTCTTACGAGGAAAAAAAAGGCTCCTCCACCGGGAAGAGGCTCTCCTGTGGTCCGCTATCAGAGCCTATCACCTAAAAATTTGGCAATTTGCAATATTTTAATAGGCTCCTCTTTATTTGATGGAGTTGAAAAATAGCATTGCCATTTTGATTTGTTTGAGGAAAATGAAAGATATGCTACTTGCACCTCTGCAGTGCCTCAAGGTCATGTATCTCTGTTTAAACAGGGTTCCTTTGAGGACTATGTTTACTTATGGAAAATCGGATTATTTGGTTCGCAACTAACAGCTCACTTTGTGTATATATTATACTATTGTGCATATGGTAATTGAGCAAATCAGTTTATGGTAAATTGATTGACTCTCTGTTTAGATTGAATTATTGTTTTTCTAATCATGATTAATAGACTGGAAAACATATCCACGCTTTGCAATGTATGTATGGGTATTGTTTTCGTTATGTCTATATTTCGGTCGGTAAATCCGTGGCGGTGATGATCCAACATTCTGAGTATTGTGACTTCAGTGATTTAAAGGTTCCTTTAGGGTTGTTGTGCATTGGTTGGCTTTCCAATCTAAAGTTCTCGATTTATAGCCATTATTCTTGTTGTTCCTGCTCTGCTGGTGTAAGAACAAGAAGAATATCTTCTCTTGGAAAGCCATCCAATGACAGGAAACAAAGGGAACATCTTCTCTTGAAGCTGATGGAGGATTAATGGGTTTATACAACTACGGCTCAAACTCCCATTCTCTTTTGAGTCAATGAACCATATGCAAGCAGTCAGCCAATATAATGGGCAGTTCCGACATTTTTGCTACTAAACTAGAAACCAACAAAAGAAACCTGATTCAAGCATTTGCCAGAAGAGTTTCTGCACAGAATATATACATATATCTCTAACCTTGTAATCATTTACAAAACAAAGTCGGCACAGCTACCAAGCAAACACAAAGAGGTCATAAATGCTGTCGAAAAGATGCATACGCAACAGCTACAAACTCAACAAACCATGTGGTTGCATAAAACTCGTCCACTACAAACAGCGATTCAGCATCACGAGAAGAAAGCAGTTTCCATTGCTTGGATTATCAAATTGGTATCAAAACGGAAATTTCTAAAGCTTCTGCCAGGACCTGTGTCCATGGAGTTGGCATCTACTACAGGTTTAGTTGGTTGATTTTCTGTTATCATTGAGCTGCTCCCTGTGGAACTGTTCTTCGCCTTCCATATACTAATTCCTTTGGAAAAAAATAAACGAAAAGATCGTCAGCAAAATGAATCAGAGGTTGATCGCTTTAATACCCAACCATAATGATTTTTGTTCATCTTGCAGAAAACCTTCAGCATTCTAGCCTTCTCCAATTCGTTACAACGCTATCCTCCATGCTCCATTTTGGGCCATATCAGACACCAAACTAGTTGTACCTTGTCCAATGAGTCCAACTAGGCCTATCAATGGGCCGGATCCAATAAGACCCGAATCCGATAGTGGTAATTCGAATATGAAAAATTCGGATCTGATCCGAAAATCCGAATCCGATTCGAAAACTGTTGTACTTCAAAAATTTTAGCAAAAATATACAAATTTTTTTTGGAAAAAAAATATTTTCCAAAAAAAATCTACAATAAAAAATACAACTTCTTAAACAATTTTTTTTTTCAAAATAAAAAATTTACTGTTTTTTAAAAAAAAAATTAAAAAATTAAAAAAAATAAAGTTCGAATTCGGATTGATAACGGATTTAATCCGATCCGATCCGTATTTGGATTATCGGATTCGGATTATCGGATCGACATTATCGAATTCGGATCGGATCCGGTCCATTAACAAGCCTAAGTCCAACTACTTTCCTTCCAATTTTAATATAGCTGGAAGTACTTTGGACAAGTGGCTCATGTGTGCATAACCATTTTACATGAGAGGACACGACAACAGACATACGTACTTCTTTTTGTACCTGAAACTACTATCTAAGCATTCTTAGTTCTTACACATAATACACGTCTGATTTCCTACATCAAAATTGCAAAAGCTTACTTTCTGCTGCAAAGTATCAAGATAAGGTCTTAATAGCACAATTAGAATAGTGTATCATAATGTCTGGAGCACGGGGGTAGAGACAGACAGATACACCGCCTTCTTACCAGTGTATTTGTGCCAGTTAAGGTCCTTGGACACGAGTATTAGATAAATCCAACACTTCAACGCATACATCTGATAGTTTTTGCAAAAGGGCAGCTCTAGGATTTTAATTCAGCTGTGACAAAAATGTTCAGAAATTTTTTCTATACAAACAATATATACACTTATTTTAGTTGAAAATTTATTGGGTATGGTTTAGTTTGTTTTGCTGAGTTACAATGTCTACTTACTAACAAATGAAAGTAAATTTTCATCTAATTTGTCTTCATACGAATGATCCAATGCTGACTATATTAAAGAAAATACAAATTTACATGTATGTATGGAATACAAAATTTCAGTGCATTTTTTGAACCAAGGTAGAGCCGCCCTTTTTTTGTGTGCATATACTTGGCGTACATCACAAAGCCATCAACCAATCTCAGCCCAGCTTTACGGCTATGATTTATACCAAAATGCAATTCTTTTTTCAAAATCGAAAAAATTAAAAACTCCCCCAACTGCCAAGTTGGACAGCCAGGGTTGTACTCAACCTGGCCAACGTGCAGCCTTATTTCTATCAACAAGATGAACTGAACTAGTTATTAGAGGTTTTACAATTCATGTCACTGTAATAAAAACAATGCAAAAGGAAAGGTCCCAGTTTCTTAGTCGACTTTTACTCCATTTCTCAAATTAGCGAGTAACCGAGGCAACTAAACAAATAAGGAGATAGTTTTGCAGTTAAAGGGAAAAGGAGACCACAAACCTTTCAAAGGCATATTAGGTTTTGAAGCTACTGGGGGCTGGTGTGTTGAAATCCACGCTCTCAAAGATCTGCAAGAACAAAGCAATCATATACCAATGTGCCAAGTAAAAAAAAAACTCGTTACTCGCGAGATGCTTTACGGAGACAATCGATAAGGTTCTTACGCCAAGAAAGGAGCAACCATGTAAAGCTTCAGGCCAGTAATCCCCCGAGATATAACATCATCATTCGCTGGTAGAAGTTCGTCAAGCCGATGCCATGCAATTTCCTGAAGCAGACAACACGAAGCTCAATGCAAACATCACAAGGACAAGAATTTGGAGATTTAATTTATATCACCCGAATGGATTCAATTATGCAAGTGCACATACTTCTACCAATTCGACACATGAACAACATAGAAGGACCCCTTCCTTCTTTCACGGACAAGTATAACGTCTGGCATATAAGAACAAAAAAGATAAACCAGTTGAACACAAGTAGAATATCAACCCAGGGCCTGGAAGAAGAAAATTGCACCCGCTAACCCAAGGCCCGGAAGTCATATACTGTATGATGATAAGAATTTCAAACCAACAAATCTAAGACATGTCTTTTTGAAAAACATAGGGAGACCTACTGAACAAGAATGCAAATCAAGACATGTAGCTTCAAAGGTCCTGTCAACAAAAAAATTGCGCAACTTCCATCTACAAATTCTGTGGTCACGCAAGCAGGTCTTGCACTCAGGGTTGCCACAATTCAACACATTTGGAACATTGAGTGTTTCTCTCAGGTATCAAGGGTAAACTTAATGCAAAACTAGAATTTTCCTGTTTTGATGAGCAAAAAAATATTTGTTTAGACAAACCAGTGTATATACCAGGAAGTTAAAACTGTTAAAAACCCTACAGGTGACCCACGTAGGATGAGCTGACCATGAGATTTGGGCATTAATATTAGTTTAGGACATGTAGAAAGAAGCTGCAATCAAATTAGACACCCACAAGGCCACAAAAATATACCAAAGGAGCAATTCAGGAGAAATTTTTATCATGCGAAGGAAAAAATATAGAAGTGAACTCAAAGACTTAATTTTTCCACAACCATGACAGTTTAGATGGAGAGACCACATACACTGATCTCCTTTTTGGTGAGTGGGGCAAAGGCAGTATCATCTTTCACGCCAGCAACAATGTAAAGCCGCACCCTCTGCTGCCCAAATATCATCTCGATATATTCATCTTTGTTTAAGAGTTTTGAAACATCAAAACCTGTTTCCTCAAGGACCTGCCATTAAATGGAGAGGAAGAATGCAGCATCAGAATCTAAGAGCAGAAATGCAACTTTTAGGGAGCGACAGAGAGGGGATGCATGCAGCTACCATGTGACATTCTAATTTTCTAGATGGGTAGCAGTCAACTGCAATTTATATCAGGAAATTACATTCGGCCAATAGTCCTCGATCCTTAAGGTCAGTTGTCTTCTCTTATTTAATTTTGACAAGTACCGATATTCCATATCTTAGGTAAGAATCATCTGATGAGCAAAAGCCTTGGATCCCAAAATGACCATATACACACCATCTTATATGGAAAACCATTCAGAAGAAAACAAGAAGAACCATTCATCTTACACTTCAATAGGAGAACCAATTCACCTGAGAACCATTAAGAAGTTATAGTAACACTAAAAGAACAGTGGAAAACAAGCTCCAAGAAGATGATATGCCTTCCTTAGATGATTCAAAAATAGGAATCCAAGAAGAGCATACCAGCCAAGATTCTCTGAGAACCCAAACAAAGGACAAAATCCTCCGCGGAAAATCGAACAAGGTCTCGGGCAGAACTCAAGCAAACATTCTCCTGCTTAGTGGAGCCTGAAAATGCTGTCACTGCTGAATCCCCAACACCATAACACCTCAGTGAACCATGCACAATGTTGAACTATTGCATGCAGATAACCCTACTGCAATGGGAACTCAAAACAAATGCTTGGAAACCACACAACTCAGAAAGGATAACACATCCAGTTGCAAAGGACTGCAGGCAGTATGTGTTGGTTCATGAAAGCAGTAAGATGGTAGTAGTGACTGAGCAACGCTGTTCAAAATGACAATATTATGGTGAAATGCTTCCAGAATGGTGGTTGAGGGGGCAATGGAAACAACATTGCTGGGGTGTATGAAGGTAGCCATGGTGACCAAGGTGGTAGCAGTCACAACGGTAGCAGTGATGGGAGCAAGGGCAGTGGTAATCCAACAGTGGCAGTGAAATGACCACACAGAGGAAAAATAAGAATTCACATAAAGACCAAGGATAAATTCCAAATCCCGACATCTCCAACCAGCCTACAAGACATTGACTAGCTCATCAGAAGATGGTAACGAGAAAGGCTGCCTAATGATTATAACTGATGTTCTGTGATTAAGAAGAAGAATCCAGTAGAATCTCGCTACCATCCGAAAGAACCTCGCTTCCAGCTGGTATGGAACCTTTCAAATATAAGAATCTAGCAATATAATAAAACTACAAAGTAAGAGGAAATGAGAATATTGAGATGGATGTGTGGTAAGACTTTGTGAGACAGAATTAGAAATGAGCACATTTCAGCATGATCAGTGTATCAACCATGAAGTCAGATGAAACAAGTCTTACCAATGAAGAAAATATTGTTTCATACATCACCTTTTTAATTGAGCTGACCTCTTTCTGGCCTAAAGCTAGAAAGTAACGACGAACAAAAATTAAATTTCTCCTGTTTGAACTCATTTCCATTAGTTTAAGACTTTAAGGCTAATTGTAAAAACTAGTGTTTGGTAGGAATTGGTATTTACTGCACATACAGGAACGTTTAGGAATACCAAATGAAAAAGAAAACTTACTTCTCTGATTGCACATGTGTGGTCTTCCTCGTCTTTGTTCTTCTTCCCACGGGGGAAACTCCAACTTGTCCCCTTCCATCCCTTCACTAATAAGCACTGCAAATTTCACAAACTCAGCATGTATTACAATTTAGTACTGTTGCAGAATAGAAACGAGTGGTTATTATGCATTAAGGGAACAGGGAGGTTGTTTACATTTATTTAGCAGTGGGTTGTTTGGTTCAGAGAAGGCTTTGTGAGTACCACTACCACCACATAGTTAGAATTGAAACCAATGCTTGTTTTCATACTCCAAGCTGCAGATCACTCCACTAAACGCAGACTCTCAAATTTCTAACTTCTGAAACGGTACATAAGACAATCCAGTTAAAAATTTTGTCCAATGTTTTTTTCTCGAAAGAATGACAGCTTGAAACTGCAAATTTGGGAAAATCTTCTTTGCCAGCGACACAAGCTTATTATGCTCCAGGTTTCAGGACTATGACCAAGGGCTACTCTTCAATCTACACAAATTACTGCATTATTTCGAGTTATAAATTGTCTGGTCATTTTTTCCATAGTTCATCTTCACCCTATTACAAGTCCAAACCTATTTTTGAAACCAATAAGGTCCTAATTTCCTTTACCCGTCATACTCCTTTAGTTCAAATCCTCACTGTCCTGGCAACATTCAAGTTCTGATTATTTGAAAAGTACTCCCTCCGTCTCAAAAAATTTGGTCCTTTTTCAGGAATCCAACATTTCAACGGGACACCATCATCATTCTCTTCAAAATGTATAAGGTTTCCAAGATTCCTTCAGCTATGCAGTGGTAAATTTGAAATCCATGCATTTTTCTCTTTATGGGGAGGAAGGGCAGTAAATGAAGTGTTTCCAAAAAAAATTCCTTGACTAGTTAAAATTGACAAGTAACACGGAAGATCTAAAAAAGGAAGTATTAGATTGTCAACCACCAACTCATTTAAAAGCTTAAGTTGTTAAGAGAGAGGGGTAACTTTATTACTTATACCTTCAACACGCCCCCTCACATGTAGCCAGGCTCTCCTTTATAAGTGGGCTCCTTTATAAGCGGGCTAAAACGTGTAAATATTTTAATATTAGGTAGGCAGTGAGGTTCGAACACAAGATCTATTGCCTGCTCTGATACCATATTAGATTGTTAACCACTAATTCATCTAAAAGCTTAAGCTATTAGAGAGAAGGGTAACTTTATTACTTATACATTCAACAGGAAGTATGGAAAATTTTTGGGACAAAGGGAGTAATACTTCATTGACCATTTCTGGATCCATGGACACATAAGTTAAGACTATTCCAATTTAGTTCCACTTCAACCAAGAAACGCCTACTAGAAGTGGAGAAGGTCGTAGCTTGTACAAGAAACAGGAAGGACAATGCACTACTTAGTGAAGAGTGTGGGTGCGTAAAAGTATATCCACTCCAGGAATAGAACTGTCTTAACATTTCAGAGAGGTTTCCGACATCCAGTTATGCTATACCTAGTAAAAACATGCATCTCTGACTCTCTGTGGTTGATCAACATCATTGTCAGTAGCTTGAAGCTACGAAAACAAATGGTGCTTATAACGATTTTGTTAAGTATATACAAGCTTTCATTCAATAACACCTTACCCGTTCATATGATTCGTCTAGAATGATAGCTCCAGTGACAGGAACTCGAACCTTGTATGAAGTGAAGTCCTTGAATATGTCATCTATGTGAGCAACATAAGGTCTCAAAACATCACAGCTGTTAAACACTGCAATTCATTAAGGGAAATGGGAATTTCAACAAAATCTATATGATGAAAGAACCAAAATATGCTCTAAAATAAAATAGAAGCTTGCAAGAAACAACGCAAATAAAATCACAAACTTTAGCCAGCCTACTTGATGGTACTTTAAGCGTAAGTACATCCAAACAAGAAGTAATATGCAACAAGGACGTCATCAGATTATGTTGTAATAGCCTTATTGAAAACACAACTGAAAATAGACACTGATGAGGATACTTAAAGATGTAAACTCCTTCAGAGTGAATGATTTCAGCGATGGATTGTTTTCCACTGAGTTGTCCTCATAGAACCAATGTGCATACTCCACCAGAAACAAAATTCTCTCAAATGACTGTTGATCTTCTTTTGGGACATTCAAAACAAACCGACTACAAGAAAATAATAACAAGAATAATGAAAAAGTCAGAAACCATCCACAGATTGCCAAACATAAGTGCTAAGCAACAAAAGATAATAGCATTCAAAGCATAAACTTCAGTAGATGAAAGTGAGTTAGACTAAGAGAGATGGGGTCTACAGTTATAAAGAATGGTCTATAAATTAATGACGTGTGAAATGACAACCACATTAAACGATCAATGGTAATGCATAACCACACGTGGGGTATGTTCAACCACCAAAAAAACAATGGTCAAAGTTTATATATAAATCGAAAACAAGAATTATAAGTCTTTCAAATTGAGGATCAGTATACCGCAACCCACAATAACTTTAAGTCACATTTTCAAGCTCTTAGAGCATCTCCAACAGAGGTAGCAAATGTCAAAAACTAAGAGATTTAGAGGTTCAGTCAGGTCTTAGGAGTAACAGCAGAACCTTCAAAAGTTAACTGACACTTCAAATTTCTATCCTCTATCTACAAATTTGAAGGTTGAGAAACAACCTTCAAGTATTAAAGAATACACTTTTTATTCCCTTTTCATTTACTTTTGAATACAAATAGAAATTGAATGTGTATTTACTATTCATTTTTATCCTTTTTCCACTTTTTAATGCCTATGAATACTACTTGTTCTTGGGTTTTTTGACTACCAAATTTTTAAAACTTTTTCACTCTCCTAGATTTGTTTTAATCTTCATGAGTTCTATAAATGTTCCAAAAAATGGTTCTTATATTCCAGAAATATATTTTCCTACATGTATTGATGATGGACAATCTAAACTTCCTTCTCAATCCTCTGAACCACATACACAACATGTGGGTAATTCATAGGCAAGAGGTAAGTTTAGAAAAAACAAAGAGGTGGCAACTAATAAATAGATGGCAACAACAAATTGTATTATCTAAAAGAAAGAAAGGTCAGTTTTTTAGGAGTATTAAATTAATAAGGACCTCTAAAGTGCACTCTACTAACACACCCTTCAAATCACACAGAAAGGTAGTAAAGTTCAATTTTGAAGCTAACTTTTGTAAATTCTGCTGGAGATGCTCTTATAATTTCTTATTTGATCCTTGCAAAGAATAAACAATACTGATGCGCATGATGTTTGTGAAGATAATCACGCCCATTGAATACAATGAACCCACTCAGATTAAGAGAAACAACAACAAACTTATTGCACGGTGATTCCTGAAACAAATTCCACCAGCATCTCTGTCGCTTTCAGAACTCCAACACAACCAACAGATTGGATCTTTTTTCCCGTGCCAGTCCATACATTTGTAAAGAATCTACACAGACACACAAACATATGTCCCCATTTGTCGACAGTGTAATGGAATGAATCCCTACAAATTTGTTTCCACAGCAATTATCCTATAAACCCTATCACTTGATTACCACACACTTGTGCAACTGATGGACAAAAACATTTCCACGTATGAATCGGAATTAATAGGAGTAAGAGATTGAACAGAAGAAATGAACCTGCAGAGATCGTCGAGGAGTTCTTGAGGAGGTAGACCGTTCTTCAAAGGAGCGCTCGAAGATCTATGGAGACCTGACATTAGAGTTCTCTCTGTTTGGTTTACAACCTAAAAACAAAAAACTAGTAGCAGAACAAACCCTAATTTGACAACTCTTTTGTACTGGGGAAAAAAACACAAGAAAGAGCTCCGAGAGATTTTCACGACCAGAGAAAGCAAAAGCAGTTGTTGATCTTCGCTTCAGAACAAGTATGCGATGTCTGTCCAGTTGGCTTTACAAATTACAACAGGCATCAAACGACAACCTGCGGTGCGCCCTTTCCCTATTTGTAGATTGGGCAAATTATAGTTACCCCCTCTAACTATGCCTCGCATACACTTACCCCCCTCTAACTTTTTTTTGGCACTTAACCCCCTCAAACTAACGGAAATTCAAACGGTCATAACTTCAAACGGTCATAACTTTTTCGCCCAAAGTCGAAAATAAGCAAATTATATATCTATTTCGAGATCTTGAAGTCAGCTTTCTAATGACACCAAAATCACATCACGATTCAAAGCACATAAAAAGTTATGATCAAAAAAGTAAGGGCTGGTAGACAGAAAGATCATTTTGATCATAACTTTCTGTGTGCTTTGAATCGTGATGTGATTTTGGTGTCATTAGAAAGCTGATTTCAAGACCTCGAAATCGATATCTAATTTGCATATTTTCGATTTTGGATGAAGAAGTTATGACCGTTTGAATTTCCGTTAGTTTGAGGGGGTTAAGTGTCAAAAAAAAAAGTTAGAGGGAGGTAAGTATACGCAAGGCATAGTTAAAAGGGGGTAACTATAATTTGCCCTTGTAGATTTTCTCTTCTTATACCAAAGCTTTGATTTCCCTTGTGGTGCATTTGCCCCTCCAGGGTTCGAGCTATGGATGGTACCTCTCTCTCGACAAACTTTTTTGTAAGTCGGGGATACCAAGGTTGTTGGTATCCCCTTCGGTCTATTTCTATTTTTTCGGCCATTTTCTGATCACACTTGGATGATCGGTTTCGTTCATTTTGTAGAGTTTGGTGAGAATCTTAACCATACCAAAAATTGTGTTCATCGAATTTTTTAGATGATCGGCATACGTGAAAATTGAAGAAAACTAAAACCGGATCCAAAACCACACTGAATCACAACCTTGTTTTGTTTTTTTAACAATTTTCACATGTGCCGATCATGTATCTACTAAAGTCTAATGAACACAATGTTTTGCATGATTAAGTTTCTTGCCGAACTCTACAAAATGAACAAAACCGATCATTCAAGTGTGATCGGAAAGTGGCCGAAAAATTAAAAACGAACCAGAGGGGATACCACTACCCTTGATATCCCCGGTATACAAAAAAGTTTCTCGCAACTCTCTCTCCCAAACAAAAATGATTTTATGCTCTGTTTGGAACAAGGGAATGGATGAGAAAATGTGAGAAAATAAATCTATACTCTCTTGAAAAGTGAGAGGGGAAAATAGAAATTAAGGGTGATTTCACGATATATTTTTATTCTTATAATTTTTTGACTAAATTTATTTTTCAGAATTTTTATTCAATTTTTCATCGTAATTTTAAAATTTAATTATTCGTCTCGACGAAAGGAATTAAATGACTACGAAAATGTGGATCAAAATTGAAAAAAGTTCATATAATGTAGACAAAATATACCAATTATTTGGTATCAACTAGCATTATTTCGTCTTTAGTAAAAAAGATTTTGATTTTTGATCATAATTTTTTACTTTTTAGTCTCATTGCAAAAAATAATTCATAAAAATAAAATGTGAATTTAACAAAAATTCATAGAATGTGGACAAAAATACCGAAAGGAAAAATACCCAAAATATAGTGTGAACTTCTCTTTTCATAATTTACTTAAACTTTTCTTACTCTATTAGTAAAGAAAAAAAAATGCTCCACTTTCCCTCTAATTTTTTCTCGGTGAAATTACACGAAGACTCCCTCATCTGTAAGTTTTAACCACAAACACCCCATAACTTTTAAAAATGCACAGACACACCCCCTCATGAATCACACATGCTAATAATTAAAACGTTAAGCCCCAAAAGGACTATCAAACCATATAAGTGCATAATATGTGCAAAACCTAAAATGATGTGACATGCTAATGAATGAATTTTCAGAGGTTCCTGTGAGATTTTGGGCGCTAGACATCACCTTATTTGTTGTAGTAACCTAAAATGATAAAACATGCTGAATGAATATTTAAAACCCTAGCCTTGTCTATGGCCAAGAATTAATAAAACTATTGAATCAACCTTAGTTAGGGATTCTTCAAATATGGTGTCTTTTTTGTCCGAGTAGGGATCGATTGAGGGAGCAGAACAACAATCAAGGTTGGTCATTGATAACCCAATAGCTATTAGGGAAAATAGAGCAACACGAACATACTTGAAAGGCTGAAACAATTGAGAACTCTAGCGACAAGAAAAATACTTGTGAAGTCTGGCACACAGAAAACGATTGAGAACAAACATGCATAGAGAAAAATGATTCAGAGAAACGATTGAGAAAAATGAACCACCCAGAAACGAACAGAACCCTATAACAACAACAGATCCATCCCAACCAGTTCGGATGGAATGATTGAGAAATCTGGGGTTAGTTCGAACTTCGAACTATATCGACCAAAAATTTCATAGGGAATTGAAAATTTCAATGGGGTACGTGGGGCGCCAAGGATTGCCGCCTAACATTGGGTAGATCGCTATTGGGTTGAACGCTGTATATTACGAGGAGGTTTTAATGAAAACACGGTTAAATTTATTCGGTGTTTGTGGAACGCTATATTAGGCTATTGTTGGTAACTTTTTATAGCATTTTTAAGAGAATGCTATTGTATCATACTACTAATGTTTGCCCGTGCTTACGGCACCATGCACCCCGGTTGAAATTGTCCGTACCTATGGCATTTGCTAGTTAGTGGCTCAAACACTAAATCAATTCATTAATGTGTAATATGTGATCATTTTCTTAGTGGCACGAAAGAGAATTACCCGTGCTTACGGCACTCCCCCAACTAAACTTTTAAGCTAGCTACAAATAACTATTAATTTGCTTATGGAATCTCAGAAAATACCAAGTAATAAAATTAAAATAGCACTATAATGAATCCCCCACCACATACATTAAACCCATTTGCAAAAATGAAAGAACATATTAGAATCCAGAAATCAAAAATCTCAATGTAACTTTAATCACTAATAGTTATCAAACACCATAAATTAACCATATAAGGTGTAGAAAAAATTAGTTCGGACCACGAGAAAAAAACAGGCTATCGAAAAAAGCTTCAGGCTTTGGTTGAGCCTGGTTGAAATACCTCAGTGTAAGCGATCACTAGAGGTATAGTGCTTACTCGTGCCTACGGCATTACTCCCCCCCCCCCGGGCACTACCCCCATGATAACAGGAAAAAGAAAAAGAAGGATTTGAAAACACATGGATCTAGCGCGTGGACTACACTACTAAACTATCATTCAAAACGGAACGTCGAGAGGAGTCAAAATAACAAAACTTGATTATGTGTAACATTTAACAACACACCCACCCACACCAAAAAATCACCCAAATTTCTTGAACATTCGGAACAGGCACAAATTCCACCCGAAACAGCAGCTAGATTGAAATTTAAATACTACTTGCACCCTGGAAAGAAACAGACACCAAAAACTCTCAAAAAAAATCCCCAAAAAATGTTTCACACGGCTTTCAAAAAATGGTTTCTTTGTTAAACCCATTACCTTTGCTTTCACGGAACTTTCTTGGCCTAACTTTTACACAACTTTCTTCAACCAGCTTCGCCGGAAATAATTAAAAATTCCAAAAGAATGTTTCTTCTTTTTTTTGATAATCAAAAAAATATTTCTTGCCCTAGCTTCTGACGGGATTTGTAGACCTCGGTCGGAATTCGAGAGATGACAGGAGAGAGAGAGAGAGAGAGAGAGAGAGAGAGAGAGAGAGAGAGAGAGAGAGAGAGGCGCCGGGGGGGGGACCCAATCGACATAAGCTGCTGGGTAAAAAGAAGAGATGTCATTTTTGTGAAATATTTGAAAGATTGTGGGCACTTTCTTAAGAGAGTTGAAGAGCACACATCAACCATTGGATCAACCAAATTTGAGCCGTTGCAACAACTTGTCCCCACACCCTTCTGTTTTATAATACAAATCTGAGCCGTTGCAACAACTTGTCCCCACATCCTTCTATTTTATAATAGAGATTAAAAGTCATATTTGTTGTAGATAGGAGAATTTGTAAAGTAGGATTTGAAATGATGTCTTTCTATGTTATTTTTCCCAGTAGTAGAACAAATTATTAGATGCCATTGCGTGTTGCCACAACTAATTTCTGCACAATACACATTCATGTGAAACTCAAAACAAAGTGCAAAGTTAGCCCTGAGACTTTTGGTGCCCTAGACAAGGTTACGAAATGGGGCCCTATACGTTTTGCTTTAAGAAATTCAAAACAACAAAAAGTATTTCAAAATAAGCTTATCCCATATATTAAATAACATAAAATAAATCTATGTTACTTCACATTCAATTGGTTCTAATTAGAACTCTATTAAAGGTTTTGAGTGAATAATTTCATTTGCTTTATTGTAGTAGATGAAATTCTATAGAAAAAATGTAGTACTTTTGAGGATTGTGGAACATTTTTGTTGGTTTTTTTGTTTAATATATATTTTTTACTATTTTGGTTCATATTCAATGGGGATATTAAATGACTAAAAAACATTAATGGTATCAACTAAAAAAGCCCATTAAAGCAATAAAGAAGCAGTTCTATTTTTGAAGTTTTTCAATAATGCATTCAACATCAAAGGGGAAAAAATAAAAAATGACAAATATTGAGAATATCTTTTAATAGAAAAAAAGATGAGAACATTTATTAAAACTAAAAATGGTGACCAAAAAGCCGTATGTTTTTTTTTTGTTAATATTGTATACATCAGCGGGGGTTAGTGGGTGAAATTAGTGAGTCTAAGGGGTTGTTTGATATCCCATATTCAGCACTTAAAATTGAAAAGTAATAAGTGATTAAGTAGTTTGATAACCACATTTTACATTATTTAACAGATTAAGTGTCACTTAAAATATAGTATAAAAAGTTCATAAAAATTAAGTAGCTTTGAGCTACTTAATTCTGGCTGAATTTTTATATGCTTGCATTCAACCACCACCACCACCACCAATCCACCACCATCTTCATCACTCAACCACAACAACCACCACTACACCACCACCACCACAACCGCCGCCGCCACCACCACCACCACCACCACCACCACTACTCAGCTTTCAGTACTTAATTTTTCAGCTTTCAGTTTTATCAAACAAGCCATTAGTCTACAGGGAGTTCAGAAGCTATCCATAGCTCTGAACCCACAAATCGCCCACAGTGGGGCTCGAACCCAACTGGGCTACAAGCCCATTGGCAAAGCCCTATACTTTTTGACACAATATAAACTCAGGAAATTGTATTTGACCGAATTTAAATTTCTAATTCAATTCCACCGTTGATGGTGTTGGTTTTCTTGCTCTATGTGACAGCATTCTCCCAGTATCTAGCTTGCATTTTATTTATTTAGTAAAGCTATGCCCATCGACTCCTAAGGCTCCGTTCAGTTGTTAGGAAAGTTGTATCGGAAAGTTATTCTCAGGAAAAGTTAAGTAAAATGAAGTAAAGGAAAAAGAAATCTATTTTCCAGTGAGTGTTCATTTGACAATTTTTTTTTGCAGGAAAACTAAAGTTTAGTGGTTCATTTGTTGGGAAAAGACACTTATGAGAAACTTCTTTATTTTTATTCCCATGGCTAATTTTAAATAACAATAACTTTGAGAGTTAAATAATAGGCTATCATGTTTCAAAAATTAACCCATACAGAAAATGTATTTTCTCTAATGCAAAGCCTTAATATGAAATGAAAAAATCGACTTGCAATTCCCTATTCAATTTGCTATCTTCTGAATGGTCATGGTCACGCAAATCCCATATTTAAATTGACATCCTTTGATAATCAACCATACAAATGAAGTTTAAAAAATAAGTATATAATAACTAAATAAACAAATGTTGTAATGACCCGAATCTCGGGCCAATATTTTTTTCCGAATAAAATTAAAATTTTATTGAAGTATTTTTGTAGATATAATTGATTTTGTTAATTGATAAATCTAAACCTAGACTTTCTAGGAAACCCTAGCCCTACTTCATAATCCTAAAAATCTAGGATAAGATTAGATTGGATTTTATTAGATATGATTAGGACAAGATTATATTGGATTTTATTATAAATGATTAGGATAAGATTGGATTGGATTCTATTAGATATTATATAGATTTTGCTAGATATTATATAGATTTTGTTAGATATTATTAGATTCTATAAGAAATGATTAGATTATATAAGATTATGTTTAGATATTATAAGATTATGATCTAAATTTGATTTAATTTTCTAGCTATGATCTAGATTCTTCTTCTTACTAGTATAAATAGGCAAGCCTCCTTCCCCTCACACACCACACCACTCGTGTGCTTCCAATTGTAGTGTTTTAGAGAAAGAGAAATGAGAGAGAGGAAATTCGGCAAGGGAGGGAGAAAGAGAAGAGGAAAAAAAATATAGCTTATGAGTGTATTTTATAAATAGATAGTAATGTCTTGGATGGTGGATATTGGTGGGCTAGTGGTGTATTTAGTCCAAATGTGAAAAAATATTTTAAGGCATTGATTCATGGACAAAATGGCCAGACATATTTAAGATGATCCGGGGAGTATACGATATGATTTCCACTTTCGGAGTCCTTTCTTCACTCTCATTTTTGTACTCCTTTTGATTATCTCGTGATATTTGTTCAATCTTGTGGATATCATTGGAAAGTGGAATAATTGGTATCGAATATGATGTTATTGGTTGAGTACTATAGAACTGTTTAGTACAAGGATCGAGTGCACTCATGCACCAATAGCCTATCCAATATCCAGGATGGGTCGAGGATGACTCGGTGAGGAAGGTATTGGGAAAGGGTCACTGGTCATATACTAAGGAGAACATGGTATGCGGTCCTTGTGATTGTTGCTTCGACTAGGTGGTCGATTATCGCTTATTGATTGCACTTGAACATGAGCTTTGTTATTCTGTTGTATCGTATACTTCCCGGATAATTTTCTTTTTCAGGTGTGGAGCCGGATTAGTGGAAATTGAATCGGAGCATATAAGGATTAATTCGGAGAGGTCTTGGAAGAGTTTATAATTTTGGAGCATCTAGAAAATTATTTAGAAGGCGGCTTAAGTTTATTTTGGTGATGTAATTTATTTATGGAAAAAATAGGGGCCTAGAAGTGTTTGAAATACAGTGTATTATGGAGTTTATTTTTAGAAAATAGCGGGGCGTTACAAATGGTATCAGAGCATACGTTCAACTCTCGGCCTTGGGTAGATGGGGTAGATCACTTCCGAGAGCGTAAACCTAAGTTACTAATTGTAGTTGTTACCTATTTTAATTCTAAACTATAAGTACAATTCAAGTCGTCACCTGACCTAGATTTTGGGAGAGTACCGTGAAAAAACATAGGCTTTACTTGTTTGACTAACAGCAAGGCTAATTGTAAATGGTATGTGTCCGATCTATATGACGTTCCCTGTATTGATATGTGACTAGTTTGCTATTATTTATTTAATATTAAAAAAAGGGGTGACATTTCATTATTATGAATCGTTAAAAATATGTATATATATACATAATAACAATAGTAATATTACTTATTCTTGTAACTTCAAAATCCTTGTCACGAAACTGATTTGTTAACATGATAGTTAGAAACCTTGGAAACCCTAAACCTTACTTCGTGGGGTAGTCGTTACAAGATTGGTACAAAGGTCAATGACGTTATTCTCTACGGTCATTTTGTCGACTCCAACAGCAAGGACAATACGCATGGTCTTGATGCCAACAACAATGTTGCCTACATTGACAAGAATGCTTGCGCGAGTCCTGAGGTCATGCCAACGTTAATGCTCGTGCACCTGAAATCAACAAAACCATTCAGCTACTACTAGTGATCGCCAACACGGCTTATCGACACCGTAACTCAAGTTTATAAATTTTAGATGGAAGAAATGAGAAACGGTTCGGACGAAAACAACAACCAAAATAATGGTAAAAACAATGGACAAAATGAAGGTCCACAGTCGAACAGACAAATCGGAGTGCAATACCTGTTTCAACTCATGCAAGCATTTATTGCCGCCGCCGCCAATCCTCAACATCAACAATAGGCCACACATGTACCACGAGGCCCTCTGACTAGGAGTCAGGCATTGAGTGAATTTTGTAAACGCCGCCCACCGTACTTTCGAGGAGAACCGAACCCCGTTGATGCGGAATCCTGGTTGGAAAAAATCAAGAAGATCCATGAAGTTCTAGACATCCGCGGAGATGGCAATCGCATCGCTCTAGCCACCTACCAAATGCAAGGAGAAGCGCAACATTGGTGGAAACTAATGAAGAGTACACATGCTACAGAGACATTGACTTGGGAGAGGTTTGAAGAAATCTTCATTGATAAGTACTTTCCTGCCCTAATCAAACAGGTAATGGTTCAAGAGTTCATGAACCTTGAACAGGGTGAAAAGACAGTCTCCCAGTATGCTGCGCGATTCGAGAAGCTGTCTCATCATGCCACAACTATCATACCAACAAATGATGATAAGGCGAGGAAGTTTGAATGGGGACTCAATGAGATACGCCGAGCAGTTGTGGCATAAACACTCCCCACCTATTCACAGGTGGTGCAATGCGCACTTAAGATGGAAAGAGAAAGTTTGGATTTTAAGACAAGACGTGAGCAGAAGAAAGCAATACCAACAACTGGAGGACCAATCCGCAACAATGATAAGGGGTCATCATACCCAAACCCTACACTCAGAACAACCAACTCCCACAACAAGCCAACCAACATTGGAAAAGCTCAAATCAAGAACAAGGCAAGAATCATGACCAAGGAGGCAGATGCTACCACTGCAATCAGGAAGGCCATTTCAAGTTCGCCTGTCCTCAACTAAATGGATCTAGAAGTTTCAGAAATGGGGTACAACAAGCACTTGTAACACCAATCGATTTTGGAAATCAACAACGAGGTCAAAGGCAACCACGAAGTGGATGGAATCAGCAACAACAACCTTCCCCCCAAAACCAAAACTTGGTACAAGAAATGGCCCAGCAAAGCCTAGTTAGTCATCTGGTAGTCATCTGGAGGCAGGATATTCGCATATCAAAGAGATTACGAACAATATGATCTTAGGGCAATTCGAGGTAACCTTATAATAATATAGCGCATAAATTCAAGCCTTATTCAGTTTCAGAGCACCACACGCTTTTATATTTGCTACCTATGTTAACTGATTGGGACTAGAAATTATGAATTGAGCTTCACCATTAGGAGAGCAGAATAACAGTGAGTCTTATATGACAAGTAAGCGATCCATGTTGTCCTGCGACCTTTGAGTCAAAGAAAGGGTCAACTGCAAATGTCAATTTCATAAGAAATTGACTACTCACTCACTTTGCCGTCATAAGACTCTATCAGAAGACACTGATCGCTTACTCTTCAGACATAACGTGTCCCAAATTTAAGGGAGATAGACGGATCCACCATTCATGGCGACTGGGTGACCGACATGACAATACAAGTTGCTAGGATAGTTACCAAGTCTCATTCCAAAATCCTGGGAAGAAGAAGCAATCAGAAAGCAACAGATGTGCCAACTAATTGTAACAGAGCAAACGCCCTAATTTTGAGGACGAAATTGTTTTAAGGGGGATAGATTGTAACGACCTGGATTTTTGGCCCTATTTTTTTCGAATAAAAGAAAAAATTATAGTTCAATATATATATATATATATATATATATATATATATATATATATATATTATTCCAAATTTTATTAACTAATTATTTTACTAACTATTCATGTGATTTCAAAATATAATTTATTGGTAATTGTGATTAGTATTTGTATTAAATTAATCCTTTAATTGTGCAAATGTGTATATATGTATTTATAACTTGTGCCATATGTACTGTATAATTTTTCCACCACCAAATGTGCTCCTAGCCTTATCTCCTCCTCTCTCAACCATCTCTTTCATTTTTCTGTCCCCTTTCTCTCTCTCTCTCTAGTCCTTCCTCCCCAAGCGAACCATCCCCCTTTTCCCATTTTTCAGCAGCCACCTCCTCTACCCCATTTCTTGCACCCCACTCTTCTCTGCACCTCCCCTTATAAGGCCCCGTTTGATAAAAGTTTTGGAAGATAGGATTGGATTATGAAGGTAATGGGTTTCCTAATACTTTGTTTGGTTTCACAAAGTTAGGGGGATTGCTAAGTCGATGGGATTACGAATCCCCCAAAATGGGGGTATTAGGAATACCCCGGGGGAGATGGTATTAATAGTCCGATCCCAACCCATTCTCATTATCAATCCCTTCTTATTACCAATTCCTTCTATCAATCCAATCCCATCATCTAATCTCATCTCAAACAAACATGATATTAATAATCCTATCATCCAATCCCATCTCAAACAAACATACTCATTACTAATCCATTCTCATTATCAATCCCAATTCCAATCCCATCTCCTTACGAATCCCACCCATCTACCACTGTTATCAAACGAGGCCTAAATACACTGCTCCTTTCCCCATAAAAAAATAAAAATAAAAACACCACCACTGCCAACAGTAGAAGAGAAGGAAATGAGAAAGGAAATTCGTCCATGGTGAAAAGCTAGAGAGAGAAAATGAAAAGGGTCACGATCCCACACTTCGAACACCAATTCGACCTACGAATCTTCTAACTCGTGCCTCGGCATCACAGAACCTAGTTCCAATCACCGAAGTCAGACCGTGCTCTGTCGTCTCCTCCAAATTTTTTGAAACCATCCAGAACCTGCTTCTCGCTTCCTGACTGAATTCGAGGTAGATAAAATGCTTCCCCTACTCTCTCCTAAGTATAATAAATGTTTACGTATTGGTTTCGAATGTTCCGGAGTGAAAGAAAACGATTCTAGAGTCGCGGAGGTCTTTCTCCCCTATTTTTTCGATACCCACTGCACATGAAGGTTATGATTTTGACAAAAACATACTTTTATTACAGTTAAACCCTTAGGTTATTTAACATATGATTTCGGCCCAAAAGAACTAATGACTTATTACTATTAGTCTTTAGTTTATTAACCGATCATGTTTCGACCCAAATGTATTAATAACATATTAACCTTAATCCCTGTGTTTCTTACTTTAGAATTTCGGACTATAACAAGTTTTGTCCTTTTGTTATTGTAATGTGAGGAAATCATGATTTGTTTTGTTAATAACATTAACAAAGTTAAATTAATTCACTTGTTAATAAAATTGCTCGCACATTTAGTAATGTATGGGCATCGGCCTAGTCATAAAATACTAAGGGATTACTTATTCGCACAATATCAATTGCTATGTTGGCTTTCACATATAAATGTATCATTGATAAGCACCCAATAATGCATATTCTTGGTGCTTAAGTCCTCTAGTATGTTGTGTTTGTACATATATGTTGTCGTTTTTATGCGATATTGCACGTAAGGTAGGTTTTTGTGTATTTCAGGTAATTCGTATAAATAAGGCGCATTTAAACACTATGGACATGCCTCGAGGGAGTCCGAGCTTCCAAGACCAAGTGGAAAGTGCCACTGTTCTCTAATGAGCAAGATACGAAGCATCGGGTGAAGTTCGGAAGCGTCGGGTGCCAAGTTTTGAAGCTAGAGGCCATTTCTGCAGTTAACAAGGCTGTATCCATACAACCGTTTTGGTTGTATCCATACGGTGGCCTTATATTTTGGACAGCTTCCTGCGTATCCATACACCGTTTTGGCTGTATCCATACAGCTCCTCTACGGAGAATTTCCAACACAGGCTTAACATCTCGGTATCCATACAACCGTTTTGGTTGTATGGATACAGATTGCTTACTGGCAGCTTTTCACAGTTTTTCAACCTTCCATATTTGGAAACTTGCTACTTGTAGTAACCTTTTAAGATATTTTGAGAGAGGAAGTTGGTTTTTGTATAAATATCCCTCTCCTCTCTCCTAGGAAAGAGTAGTTAGCTTAGGTTAGTTTTTACTCTAGGTTCTCCATTGTTGATGCTCTCAAGCTTTCTTAGTTAATTTTCTTAGAACTCAAGTAAGTATTCGTCTTATATTAATTTCTCGTTTATTAAAGTTGTTCGTATGCTTTAGATCTTTTATGATATCAAGTTTGTTTTTGAATTTGTCGGTTAAATCTTATGTCTTATTTTTCTAGCATGCTTCATCTTCCTACTATGTGTGAGTAGTCGATAAGGCTTGGCCATGGGGTGAATAACGTCGCGTGACTCACGTTAATCTTGCCTTTCTCAACTTAAGACTTGAGGTTTGGTTTGGAAATGTGAGTGGTTCGCCTTTTATGTAACAAAACTTGTCGATTGTAACCTTCGGTGATCATATGCTTGCACATATGGTTCCGTGAGCTATGTCTCGCCTCGTGTTTGCCAAAAGAATCGAAGAACTTGCTCGCTTTCCAAACCATGCTTCTAGTTTTTGACCTTGATATTTAGTTTGAATGCAAGTCTTGGCGTTGTTAATCTCAGGTGATCATGTGCTTGCTCACATGGTTCCGAAGCAATGTCATGCCTCGTGTTTGTCAAGAGTACCTTAGAACTTGCTTGTTATTCAAGCTCTATTTCAAGTCTAACCATTTTCATAGCTAAATCTTCCAGTTGATAGCCTATGCCGTGCGATTCAACCGTGTTTTCATTGAGAATTGTTAGATGGCTTAAGTTACGGGCGTTAGTAACTCCATTGCCTTGCCGCTTTTAATTCTTAGTTAAAATTCATTTCTAGTCTTTTCCAGAAGGGTATTTCTCACCTTTCAAAGGAAAACTAAAAGTTGGCCGCCTAAATGCCAGAAACCCTTACATCTACAATCCGAACAAGCTATATTCGAACTCCCTGTGGATCGACTTAGACTTCCTCACTATACTATGCAAATCTTTAGTTGTAGTCCGGTTAATAAATAATTGAATTTGACGGCCGTTTGGTAAACTTCAACGACTATTGATTTTGGAACAATCAATCATGTTTATGGATTCATGATTGTTGTATTTGTTGGATCGAACTTAGATTCGCTTGGTGGTTTCAATGAGAAATTATGTAGACATTTCTATGTTTATTGGAAAAGGAAAAATAGATGAAAGTTGTGGGCTTTGCATGACCTCGGGGGTAGCCTGACAGGACCCCGTATTGATCGGGGGTAGCTTGGTAGGACCTTGAGGGCAGCTTGAAAGACCTGGTGTAGCTAGGGTGGCCCAGCAGAATCTTAGAGGTAGCCTAGCAGGACCTTAGGTATTGAGGGTAGGCTAGCAGGACCTTGAGGGCAGTCTGATGCACCTAGAATTGTGAGGGTGGCCAAGCAGGACCTCAGGGGTAGCTTGGTAGGACGTCAAGTATTGAGGGCAGCCTAGTAGGACCTTGAGGGTAGCCTAATGGACCTAGAATTGTGAGGTTGGCCAAGCAGGAACTTAAGGGTAGCCTGGCAGGATCTCAGGTATTGAGGGCAGCTTGGTGGACGTAGAATTGTGAGGATAGTCTACTAGTATCTCATGATATTGAAGGTAGCAAGATGTTTAAATATGTTCAACGAAATTCTGAGCTCAAAATGTGATGGCTACTATGGTGCAGGAATGTTTATGAAATGTGAGATTCAATAAAAAAAGAAAAAGAAAGTAATTTAAAGGCTTGCTAATAGATTTACTTATTGTTCTATTATTTTCATATGAATTGTGATAAAGCTGCTTAGCTGTAAAGTAAGGGATTGGTAATGTTAGGATTATTCTACTGAATGAATTATCACTCACGGATACGTTTGTATCCTGATAAATCGGTTGCTTCGGCGATTAATTTGCCAGAGTGTGCAGGATTCAATGGTGAAGCGATTTGACATAGGAGGAATACTAGGGGCGGAAATCGAGTATGGTTGGGATCTGTATCAAGACTAGAGTTGCTTTGAAGTTATTTCAATAAAATGCCAGATTTTGTTTTGGTTAAATAAGTATTTTTTTTTTCGATTCAGTATCTTCCAAGAGAAGTCAGCCCAATGCTTGTCAAACCAATGTTACCTTTGAATAAAAGCTTAATATTTTCAATTTGGGTTGAAATAAAGAAATTCCTATGTTGGTACATTCGTGTATATTTGGTTGACTAAAGAAATCTTTTTTGAAAAATAATAATAAATGCTACCAGTATTCATTTAAAATATCGGGGCATTACAAATGGTATCAGAGTGATAAGCACCTAAGATTGCTTGATCGTGGTGCTTAAGTCCGTCAGTTAGTAGCGTTATTAGTTATAATTTGTCGTTTTTATTCAATATTGCTCGTAAGGTAGTTTGTTGAGTGTTTTAGGTAAAACGTCCTTAAAAGGCGTATTTTGATCATGAGGCTAATTCCCAAGAAAGTTCAAGTACCCACGCCCGGTGGAACTTCTGCCAGCAGGACCTAAAAGCTAAGGCGTGAGGCGTTGGGGTAAGCCAGTGAGCCGTCGGGTGCCAAGTCTTGGAGGCTGGCCTGAAGACCTGGAGATAAGCTACACGTATCGATACAGCCCTATTTTGTATCGACAGGCATTAGTTTTCTTGGAAAGCGGAGAATGTTGTATCGATACGGCCTTAACCCGTATCAATACGGGAGCGTTACGGGGAAATGACCCTTTTTAACTTAGGAGCGTGGTATCGATACTTTGCTTAAACTATATCGATACCATGAGCTTTCGGCCAGATATTTGTTGCTTTTTGGACTTTCCACTTATGGAATAGTTGCCTTTTCTAGGATATTTTTAGATATTTTATGAGAGAGAAACCCATTTTGTATAAATAGGGGCTCCATCTCTCTCCTTTTGTATGTAGTTCTTTATTAGCCTTTAAGTCTTTTAACTTTAGAACTTTATTAAAGCTCTTTAAGCTTTTCAAGTGTAATTTCCTTAGAACTCAAGTAAGTCTTTGTCGTTTATCGTTTTCTCGTTTATTAAAGTTGTTCGTACGGCTTGGATCTTTCTTAATATCAAGTTTATTTTCGATTTCATCAGTTAAAAATTATGTCTCATTTTTATGCTTTCTTTTGTGCTTTAGCTATATGTGAGTAGTCGTTTGGCTAAGTCTCGGGGTAATCTTTCCCGAGGACTTAGGTTGTTATTTGGTTCTCGAAACCCTAGGGCTTAAAATCATGGTTTTCGGAATTGGGTTAACCTAGCCATTTTGGTCTAAGTGAGGGGTGTTAACTCCTTAGTATGTTGTTTAGTCAAGTGGTCTTGGCACGCGATGTATTAAGGGCTCGTGGCCTCCTACGTGTTAGATACATTAGCAAAAATAGGTTGATTTAATTCTGGTTAATCACATCTTTTGTTAAATGTAGTCTTTTAAAGCTAATTCTTCCAAGTGTGAGCGCACGGTCGTGACTCTCACTTGAGTTATATTCGAGAACTGGTAACGGCTTTTGTCAAGGGATAGATGATCCCTAGACTTGCCTCTTTTAAGTTCCTTAACTACTTTTCTAGTCTTTTGCCTTAATTTTCCATCTTCTAAAGCAAAACCAAGTTGGCCGTCTTAAACGCCACAATCCACCATATAAAGCCTTCAATCCGATTTAAGCTATATTCGATTCTCTGTGGGTACGATCCCGGACTTCCGAAAAATATGCTATGGACGATCTAGCCCTACGCTTGGGGTTTTCTCGAACCTTGTATCTAAGGCAAAGGTTTTTTTCGGTTTAAGCAATTTCAACATTTTAAAGGTCAAAGTGAGGGTAAATAACAAAGCAGTCAAGGGTATGAGGCAAGTAAGCCAAGTTTGGGCAGGGGGAGTAGTTCAAGTGGACGTGGGGCTCCTTTCCAGTGTTACCGCTGTGGATTGCCCGATCATCGCATGAGAGATTGTCCAGAATCAAGAAAAGGGTTTAAATATGGAGAAATTGGGCATATTGCAACTTATTGCACGAAACCGCAAGCTTCAAGTGCATTTTCTAGTGGCAGTGTTCCGGTTGGCCGTGGAATGAGTTTTGGTGGGTCTGTTGGCCGGGGTGGTGGAACAGGTGGGCCTACAACACCAGGGAAAGTGTTCGACATGATACGGCAAAATGTTCAGGCAACTCCAAATGTGGTGACAGGTACTCTTATGGTTTGTGGTGTTGATGCACAAATTTTAATTGATCTTGGTTCTACACATTCTTTTGTGTTGAACTTGTTTAATGTGCATTTAAATAAGCATTATGTGTTATTAGACACTGCTTTGGCAATATCTACTCCCATTGGAGAAGTGGTGATAATTGAGGTATCTTTCCCCACATGTGTGGTGAGTGTGGGTGGTAGAAATCTAGAAGTTGATTTGATTTCTTTAGTAATGTCCAATTTTGATGTTCTTCTTGGAATGGATTTCTTATCTACATATCATGCATCTTTAGATTGCTTTAATAGAGAAGTTGTTTTTAAAATATGGGGTGAGTCGGAACTTATATTATGTGGTGATAGGCAGACTTCTGTAATCGGTATGTTATCTGCTCTTAAAGCTGTGAGTATATTGAGGAAGAGATGTCAGGGGTATTTGGCCTATGTTGTTGACACGGAGAAGAAACCGTTGTAGTTATCGGATATACCGATTGTGAGGGAGTTTCTGGATGTCTTTCCAGATGAGTTACCGAAAATTGTGCCTGATTGGGAAGTGAAATTTACTATTGAATTGATACTGTGAATAAATCCTACTTCTATTCAATAGTATCGAATGGCGCCAGCTGAGTTGCTAGAATTGAAAATTCAATTGAAAGACTTACTTAACAAAGGGTTTAATCGATCGAGTATCTCACCGTGGGGTGCACTGGTTTTTTTGTGAAGAAAAAAGATGGTACTATGTGTATGTGCATTGATTACAGGCAGTTGAACAAGGTAACAATACGGAATAAGTATCCATTGCCTAGAATTGATGATTTGTTTGATTAGTTGGAGGGAGCGACCATCTTTTCAAAAATTGATTTAAGATCAGGATACCATCAGGTTAAGGTAGAGGACAATAATGTCTCCAAAACGGCTTTTCAAACGAGGTATGACCATAATGAGTTTCTTGTTATGCCTTTCGGAGTGACTAATGCTTCAGCAGTATTTATGGATCTTATAAATATGGTGTTTCAGCTGTATCTAGCTTTGTTCGTTATTGTGTTTATTGATGATATTCCTATCTATTCTCGAACTAAGGAAGATCATGAACAACATTTGAGAATTATATTGCAAACATTGCGTTTTGATAAACGATTGTATGGTAAATTGAGCAAGTGCGAATTCTGGCTTGAAAGTGTTGCATTTTTGGGTCATATGATCTCTAGAGATGACATTTGTATGGATCCAAAGAAGGTGGAGGTAGTAGTGAATTGAGAAAGGCTGACTAATGTTTCTGAAATCTAAAGTTTCCTTGGTTTAGCAGGATATTATCGGAGATTTATTTAGGATTTTTATTCTATTGCCTTGCCTATGACTAAATTGACTAGGAAAGATGTCAAGTTTGTGTGGTCTAATGAATGTGAAGACAGTTTTCAGGAAGACTCAGTTGGTATCTACGCCGGTATTGACTATTCCGATGGGTATTGAGGACATGGTGATTTACATTGATGCTTCTCATCAAGGTTTGAGTTGTGTTCTTATGCAACGGGGTAAGGTTATTACTTTTGCTTTGAGGTAGTTGAAAAATCATGAACATAATTATCTTACGCACGATTTGGAGCTAGCGGCTGTTGTATTTGCACTTAAAGTTATGGAGGCATTACTTGTATGGAGTGACTTGTGAAATCTATTCTGATCATCAAAGTCTTAAGTATTTATTTACACAGAAGGAGTTGAACTTGAGGCAGAGGAGGTGGATGGAATTAATTAAAGATTATGATTGTTTTATTCACTATCATTTAGGGAAAGCAAATGTGGTTGCCGATGCTTTGAGTCGAAAGACAGCGGCGAGAATGGCTTATATCTAGTGTTCGAGAGTTATAAATTTTACTAAGCTGAAACAAATGGGTATGGAGTTCTTTTTGAATAACAATGATGTTTTGTTGGCACGATTCAGTGTTCGGCCTTTATTTGTGGACAATATTCGAGATAGACAGCGTGATGATTCATATATGGAAGAATCAGAAAGAAGGTAGTTGAAGGTAAGACTTTTGAATTCAATATTCGAGATGATGGTATGCTTTTGTATAGACATAGAATGTGTGTTTTGGATGATGCAACTCTAAAAAGAGAAATCTTGGAGGACGCACACAATTCAGCCTATGCCATGCATCCAGGAAGTACAAAGTTGTACTATGACTTGAGGGAGTTTTATTGGTGGGTTGGCATGAAAAGAGAGATTGCAGAATTTGTGGCTAGTTGCTTGACATGTCAGCGAGTGAAAGTTGAACATCAAAGATTGACGGGTTTGTGCAGAATCTTCCTATACCGGAATGGAAATGGGAACATGTGACAATGGATTTTGTGACAGGGCTACCGCGTTCTCAGGGAGGTTATGATTCGATTTGGGTTATTGTGGATCGATTGACGAAAATGGCTCATTTCCTACCTGTCAAGACTACGTACTCTACAGATAAGTATGCTTGAATTTATGTCAATGGAATTATTAGATTGCATAGAGCGCCTATGTCTATTATTAGTGACAGGGATCCGAAGTTTACTTCTAGATTTTGGGTGAGTTTGCAGCAAACTATGGGTACTTCACTGAAATTTAGTACAGCTTTCCATCCTCAGACTGACGGGCAATCTGAACGGACTATTCAGACTTTGGAGAATATGCTGAGGGCATGTGTTCTTGATTTTAGGGGCAGCTGGGATGAATATTTGTCGTTGATTGAGTTTGCCTATAATAATAGCTATCACAATAGGATTAGCATGCCACCGTATGAGGCTTTATATGGAACGATGTGGGTGAGAGACAAATGTTGGCACGGCAAATGGAGCAATCGGGCAAGGATCGGATGCTAGGTCATGAAATGGTAAAATAAACCATTGATGGAGTTCAAATTATAAGGAAGCGTTTAAAAATTGCACAAGATTGTCAAAAGAGCTATGCTGACAAAGGAAGGAAAGATTTAAAATTTGAGGTAAGTGACCTGTGTTCATTCGTGTATCGCCATGGAAAGGGGTCGTTCGTTTTAAAGGAAAGAAGAAATTGGCATCGAGGTACATTGGGCCATATGAGATTATCAGAAGAGTAAGGGCAACAGCTTATCGATTAGCTTTGCCGGCAGAATTGGCACGGTTGCATGATGTATTCCATGTCGAGAAAATATATGCCGGATTCGACACATGTTTTAAATAATACAGAATCAATGGAATTAAAGGAGAACTTGACCTATGTGGAGGAACCGATTCGGATTTTGGAGCGAGGGCAGCGTGTTTTTCATTCAAAAGTAATGTCGTTGGTGAAAGTTCAATGGCGTAATCATTCGAAAAGCGAAGCTACATGGGAGACGGAGGAATCTATGTGAAAGAGCTATCCACATTTGTTTGAACTTGGTAAGTAATTTCGAGGACAAAATTTCCTAAGAGGGGGAGGGTGTAACACCCTTTATATTTGAGGTACTTTTTTTTTTGATCCGCTATTTAAGGTACTTTAATGTTACATTTAATAACTTAAAGGGCCAAAGTGTGAATTTTCCATAGTGTTGTGCATATGTGTCGTGTGTGTGTGTGTGTGTCTCATAAAAAAAACAAAGAAACCCAAGAGGGGAGATTTTGTTCTACGAGAGAGAGAGAGAGAGAGAGAGAGAGAGAGAGAGAGAGAGAGGAAGAAGAAGAAGAAGATGAAGAAGAAGAAAAAGGGGAAAAACTAGAGGAGATTTTACTAGCCTTGAATTGAAGCTTAATTAGGTAATTTTCATCTCTTTAAGTACTGAATTTCATGTTTCTCATGCTAGGTCTCATGTTCTCCATCTAGTATACACTAAATGGGGTTCATGAGAGAGGGTGTTAGAAGTTGGAGTTGGGTTTTATCTTAGAAAATTCGTATATCTTATGGTTGTGCAAAGTTGGGTTTGAGCAAAGTTGAATCTGTCATGTATTTGACGAATTTTTCTCATCAATGTGTTGATCATGTTTTTTTCTGTTATTTTTACTGGAGATGCCTCTATGTGTTTAGGTTATGCTGTAAAATTTTTAGAATTTTATATGAAGTGTGGAAAAAGATAAAAATCACGCACCAAACTTATAACACCCCATTTTGGAATAGCACCTCATCAGCCTATCCCGACACGACATGCAACAACAACCAAACAAACAACTACTAGCAATTCCAAGAATAACTAAAAACTGAAGTTCAACAGCCACATTTTATTTCTATCTCAAAATAACTGTCATTTACAAACTACAGAGGAAGTTTGTCAAGAAATAAACTTTAGATAACCAACTAATATCCAAAACTAGGCAAATATCATCTACGGGCTGAGAGGCAAGACTCCCGCAGGCCTCAACTACGAGCTTCTCAAGCGAGCTACAAACACAAAACGCGACCTATAGTGGACACCGACCTTTACCTGCAAAACTGGAACCCCAAACAAGTTCCAGGAGTGTATATGAGACATGCATGTTGTTCAATAAAAATAATAAATCTAAGTTCACTATTAATTAAGCATAAGCAAATAATCGACACGAAGTCACTAATCCAACGCGAAGTCACTAACTCGACACGAAGTTAGAGACACGACACAAAGTTCGGCCCTTGGCCGTTGTTGCTCATCGACATGAAGTCACAATTCAATATCACGAGTTCAATTCAATTGAAGAACATCTATGGGTCGAACACTCACCTCGGTCTCCAACAAAAAGGAAAATCAACACAAGCTCACTTCTTACGTGGAGTCGCGGTGCCACAACATTTAATCCATTCATATGAGCACAAAATCTAAATTCTAATAACAAAGATTAAACAATCACACCAATTGCCACTACAAGTTCCAACTTCCCTCTTTAACGAATTCTCAGCAACGCAACATCTAATTTAGTTAAATTCGGCATCAAACTTATATTTTCAGCAACTATAATGCATATTGTAGCACTTTAAGGCATATTTTTAGGAAAATCAACAATTTTCAGCAATTAATACTCATTTACAGCACCTATAATTCATATTTCAATCCTGTTAAACCAAATTCCTACACTTAAAGGTGATTTCCAGCAACTACAGAGGCGATTTCAACATCTATATAGTAGTTTCCAGTAACCTATTAACAGATTCAACAACTTAAATCTTGTTTCAGCACTTACAAGCTATTATTTTAGCACATATAAGCAATTTCCATCATATTAAGAGTTAGTTAGGAGCTTCCTAACCCGGTATAGAATTCCAACTCCTAATTTTGATTTTAGGATACCTAAACCCACTTTACTCAAAACCCTAGAATAATCCAATTCAAGAACACGAGAATACCTAGCTGTTTCAAGTTCATGAAGTATCAAGGAAAGAGAAGAAAGTACCTCATTGATGTTGGTCCTTGATTCCCTCTCTTCTATATATATATATCTCTCTCTCTTCCTAACGTAGATGAGAAATCCTCTTCCCTTGGGTTTTCTTTTTTTTTTTTTTTAAACTTTATGTATATAATAGGTGTTAATAAGAGAGGCCATCACACACATGCATTTAGAATATTTGCACTCCACCCCTTTAAGTTATAAAAAGAACACTTAAGTACCTAAAGTTGAGAGGATGTTACAAAACTGCTCTCAGATTTGTGTAGCACCAAACTACTCTCAGATTCGTGTATGTGCAGACAACAATGACATGTCTTGAGGAAACGGTCATATCTCCTAGCATGGATATTGGTTTTATAAACCATTTCTTGTTTTTTAAACTAGACTCATATATCTTTTTGATTATGTAAGGATTGTGCCTCAATTATCCGTAGGTGAAATCAGTTTTTGATTTAAAGTTAATGGTTTGGTGATTTTGGGAATCTGGGCAACTTTTGGAGCTGCGTTTCTCATAAACTTTGTCGAAGTTAAATGTGTTTACTGACCATGGGTTCTCATGGGGTCTTAAACATTGATCAGTTGGTGATGTTTTGGCATTAGAATCATTGAAAAATATTGAGTAGACAATTTTTAATGAATTCTCGAACACGGACTGTCTTGCAGAAACTGTAACCTCATATTTATGTTGTGTAACTTTAGTTGAGCATATCTTGGTCATTCGGACTCTGATTAGGGCAAAATTTAATATTGAGATTGATATTTTGAGAGTCTACTTTCAAATGGTTGTGGTCTCGAAATCTAACTCTAAACTTATAGAATATCACGATCAGAATTCAACCAACTGTTCTGCTAGATAGTGTGTATTTTGTGAGATTCTTGGTTTTGGGTGTGAATTGGTGAACTTACTTATGTTTGACAATTGTTATGTAGTTGAGTTGATGCAAGATATTGGTAATACATTTGTTAAGCCTTTCAAGTATTTATATACTAAATTGTTTGGCTTGTGGATAGATGACGAGTCGGTGAATCAAGGAGTACCGAAACCATAAGTTGTACTTTCTTTTGGAGCACGAGGTGAGTGTTTGATTCATAGATGTTGTTCTATATTAAATTGAACTTAAATGTTGGCTTAGTGCCCAGTGATTGGCTTTGTGCCAAAAGGCTATTATGCCTTAAATTATTGACTGTGTGCCCGGCGTTGCTTTAAATTTTTTGACAACTGTTGACAAGTTGAGATTATCTTTTAGCTGTACATTTAATATGGAATTGAATCTATGTCTCATAAACACTTTCGGCTTCTGTTTTGGAATCCAGTTTTGCAGGTATTGTAGATATCCACTATTGATCGTCGTGTACGTTGTACCCTCGCTTAGGGTAGCGTGTTGGGTGTAGTTGCAGCTTATGTGAATATTTAGTTCATTGTATTGTTTATCTGCTTTTTTGAGACTTTCGTTGTGTTGTAAGAACGTTAGATTTTGTGTTATCAATAAAGTGTCTGTTGATTAACTTAATTGTTAGAACTTGAATTAAAGGTAAAGGTTAATGGTTGATGTTGCACTTGCACCCTCGCGTCAGATTGGGCTCATTAGAGTACTAGCCGGTATGGGGTGTGACAATCTACTTTTCCCAAAAAGTGCTAAGTATAGAAAATCGTACCAAAGCAACAAATGAAAAACACAATTTGCCGTGATCAACCATGTGCTATTTAGTTGCACCAATAAACTTGATAAAGAACATCATTTACTTAGTTGCCCCCAAAAACAAAATGTTGTCATGTACTTACAAGGAAACTGATGAGTACTTGTTATAGTTGCATTGCACCTATAGCATGCCTATGAATGAAGGCTATATACCAACTTTGCTGGTTTTATCTTCTAGACAAGAAACGGTCAATTTGTGAATGGATTGAACATCCCACAAGCAAATTTGTTAGACAGTTGAGCATCTGATCCCTAAAATTAACAAAATTCCAAGATACTTCTTCCATTAGAAGCCATTCTAACTAGTTCAGCTTCATCAGCAAGGGAAATAGAGTAATTGTTGTGTGCTTTAGTCCAAACACTTTCTCTAGACCTTCAACAAAACATCAACGGCAACATAGTTAGAAAAGGCAGCATCAAGGCTAAGAAACACGACCATCACTAATAACATAGTGACATCTTGTCAGATATAAGCCTTAACTATTAGAATGACCATCTTTAGGAAGTACTACGATAAATTCCCAACCTGAAATGCAATGACCAAAACTGATCAACTATATTTGTAGGCATAGTGTGCTATTGTTCTTGATTGAGCATTTCAAAGATTGTTTATTTTTACAAAATATAAGAGAATTACTTGGTTTCATAAATTATGTTATTGCACCCATTGGAAGAAAATAAACTAAAAGTGATCCTATGTAGCCAACCGATAAAAGAGTTGCAGTTAAATATATGTGAGTCATAAAATCGTACGTACAAGTGAAGTGATGCCATGGAATGAACTAACAACATTTCATCATGGAATCATTCAACCCTTCTTCCACGCATATAGCAAGCTAATATGTGTCATAAACCTCAACTAATTACTCCGTAAAAGTTTGCAAGTAACCTTTTAAGTTATACCCTACTTTTAACGGTTGAAGGAGACATACAAAATCTATTGTACTATTCGAAGGGAATTTACCTGCTTAACGTAAGTGGACATGCATGAACTCAAATAGCTTTTCACAAATTTTGTTAACTTTTTCTAAATAAAGTTTAGATCTCATGCCTTAAAATACTCATAAGAGAAGTTGTATTGGTCAATTTTGGCCAACCTTCTAGCCATCCAAGAGTAGACCATTCCAACAAATTAATGCATTATTATAAATTTTAATATCCAAAAAAATTGAATTCAAATGGATTTGGTTGCACAGGATTTTGATAAAAAAAAATTGAATCTGCTCCAATTAATAAGGGTTCTTTTTTAGGGTCCTTTTAATCTTTGTAATTTGTTTTCAAAGATTAATAAATTCCTTTTTTGCCTTTAAAAAAATAAGGGTTCATGCCATTATTGAAGTAGTCATTGCCTTTATTTAAAAAATAAAGAGCTTTTGCATGAGAACAAATTTCAAATATAAAAAAGCTGTTGCATGCAACAAACTTAAGCTATTGGGGGAGAATATTTTTTGGGATTTAACATACAAAAAGAGGGAGGCTATTTAATTGGAGTTAGTTATTTTAATTAATGAATTTTTTAATTTGTCCATAATATTACATGAGTTCACTACCTCACTTTTTTTTTTTTTGGAAAATGATAGAAATAGTTTAGTACCTCGCTTAAGTAATTGAAATGAACTGTAAATTTAGCTATAAGAGCACTTTAACATGAACAAATTTAACCAGCTTTTAAAAAATACATTCAAGCTTTGGTTATTAATCACGTACCATTCTCAATAAGCTTTAATCGAATCAATTTTCAACAGCTTAAAATTTTTTAGGCATCACATGCCAAAGAAGTAAGAACCGAATAATATCTTACGGAGTATTAAAGGGGCATTTCAGCTAAGCTAGGAATTGCATGTGGACTAATTCTTGTAGCTATTTGTAGTCAAGTTGTTTCTAATAAATTAAAAATCATAGAAAATGCATGTGTTGGGTTATAGTAAAAGAAAATGTGTTCGACATTTTAGTTTAGTAGAAATAACTCACTTTTGAAAAAAAATAAAAAAATTAGTCGGAGTATAGTAACTTTACAAAAGCCAATAAATTATAGTACAAAAATATTAGTGGAAACCGGGCTTGGTAGTTGGATTGAAAAGTTAACGAAATAAATTTCGAGGGCGACTATTCACAGCCCCGTATTTTCTTCCTTAGCCCGTTAAAAATTTTCAATTATATTCGACAGTTAGTTACCAAAATTGAAATACATTTTCAGCATACAATTACCGAAATTTAATATTTTTTTCAACAACTATTTACCGAAAATGTATGTTCGGCAGTTGTTTACCGAAGGTTGAACATATTTTCGACATGTAGTTACGGAAATATAATCTTGTTTTCAACAGCTATTTACCGAAATATTATGTATGATTCTCAACAATTATTTACCGAAATATAGTGGGCTAAAGTAGAAAATACGGGACTGCGAATAGTCGCCCCCTAAATTTCTACTACAAGTTTGGGAAAACTACGTGAGGATTTCCTAGGTTGTACCCTTATAACAAAATAAACCCTAGTTTCCAAGTGTTTCAGTTTCAACCCCGTGCTGTTAAAATGGTTTTCAATCCCAAACAAACGGCAAACGGGAATCTCTGATTTTTCAGAGCGGGGGAGGAGGGCATGATCTTTCGAACTCTCTCTGCAACCGAAATCGAAACCTGTCTGAGAGAGAGAGAGAGAGAGAGAGAGAGAGAGAGAGAGAGATGCGGACGGTGCCACTGGGAATCTCAGTGTCTCCAACCTCCGTCAATCGCCATTCCAATTGCAATAAGCTCAAACCAACCTTTGCTTATAGGCTCTCTCGCTTCGATTCCTTTCTCTCTCATCTCCCAAATTCAGGTATAGTAGTAGCATTTATGCTCTCTGTTTGAATTGATGGTTTTCCCGAACATTTCCTAGCTTGACTGCTCTTCTTTGGATTTTTATGGATGTGTTTCTGTATTATGTTCTCATTCTTTGAATTTGTGGGCGCGAATTGGATTTGACCTTCGTTTCTTTTTTCGGGGAAATAGTTTAAGCTCCTTTTATTAAGAATTTGGATTTGTTTTGCTCCTTATGGTGTTTGTCCAATCGTTGACCTGGTTTTTTCAATTTCTTTGCCTAAGTAAGCTAAGTTGGTATCTACTAAGCTGAGTTGGTATCTACTACTTTTCTGCCGTTCAATCAGATTTCTGTTAGCTAGTAAAAGTAATTCTATGGGCTGATTTATGAGTTTTTGAACGGTTACAGTCCTCTTATGTATTGTAGTTTTTAATAGGCAAGGTAAATCTCCGTATGGCTTGTTCTCCTTTGTTCTTGTTAATCTCGAAGTCTCTGGCTGATTGCAAAAAAGAAGTATGGTTCTTCAGGCTGTGTTCTTCCCACCCAACTGTGTAATTTTTAAATGTATCTGTAAACCTAGCTTACATTGACCAAAAAAATATAAAAATAAAAATTCTAATCTTACTGCGAGAGCTACTTCTAGCATAATATGATTTAGCATATATTGCCTGGAAGGTGCATGCTTAAAACCAGTATCTAGTCAGCAGGTTGCTCGAAAATGGCGCTTTTGTTGTCATTGTAACCGTTGGGTCACCAATTGTTCATAAAGCTCAATCAATTAGGAAAAAGTTCAACAATCTCTCTCTCTCTCTCTCTCTCTCTCTCTCTCTCTCTCTCTCATGCAAATGAGGGAACCGCATCTTGCGCGTGGAGATGCCATTATTAGTAGATACAGGGAAACAAAGTGCAAGGGAGAGAAGTGGAATGCAAACCAAGAATAATTGCAAGTAGAGAGACTAGAACACAGGACCTGTAAGATACCAAGACCTTGTTCGGTTTGGGTTTTGAGGGAGGTTTTTGAGAGTAATGAGGGGAGAGAGATGGAGAAAATTTATTGGAGACTGTGCCCAAGGGTTTTGAGACCCCAAAATGAACAAAGCCTTAAAGCTCTGATATCATGTTAGGGCAATTGTCTGAAAAGCTAAAGCTGCTAGGAAATGCACCCAATAACATATATTGACTATACAAAAACAAATTTGGACAACCCTTTCTAACCTAATCACGATAACGTGGTTGGGAATTATAAGTTCCCCCCTCCGCCCTCCCCCCCTTCCCCCCCTCCTTTTGGACTGAATTGTTGAAGAATCTTACTATCAATGTTCCTGTCTTTGGGTACAGGTTTGCTTTGCAGAGCCAGTCAAGTTGCTGAACTATTCCCTCCAACTGTATCGCCTGAAATAGTAGTTCGAGAAGCCAGGATAGAGGACTCTTGGGAAGTGGCTGAGACTCATTGCAGCTCCTTCTTCCCTGGATACTCATTCCCTCTAGATTTTGTGCTGAGAATTGACAGGCTGGTGGCAATGCTCTCTGGATTCTCTGTGCCTCCGGGTTGCCGAAGAACTTGTTTGGTTGCTGTTACTAGTAGCTCGTTTCTTGATGCTTTCTTCTTTGGTAGTGAAGATTGTAAAATAGGAGGTCAAAATGGTGGATTTATTTTAAACAAGGGGAATGTGGCTGGGATATTAACTGTGGATACCGTGGCTGATTTTCTGCCAAGGAAAGGACCACTTCGGCAAAGAAGGTGAGATCAGTTTTCGCTGCTTTGTTCATGAATCTATTTATGAAAGCATTTGGTTTGCTATGTGTAATATTGCAAACATGTTTTCAGTCGGCTAGTGCACAAACATAGTGCTTAATGTAACCCTCCCATGATCCCATCTAAGATGGAACAGCTGACCTGAATTTTCATTACCATCACTTATCATTTCACTTAGTGCAAAAAGAAGAAAAGAAAGAAAAGAGGAAAGAAAACCAGTGCTCTAAAAGTCAGCCTAGGAGGCCGACTAGGCGCTGGTCCGCCGCCTCGACTATGGGCCTAGGCGTTGAATTAGGCGGCAAGATATTAGTCGGTTGATAGGTGGGATTAGTCGGCGACTAATCGTCTAGGCGGCGATAATCGACTTGGCGGGATTAGGCGGTTAGGAGGGATTAATTGGAGAATTTGCTGGCTAGGCGGGATTAATTGAAGAATTAAGGGGCTAGGCGGGATTAATTGAAGAATTAAGTAGCTAGGCAGGATTAATCATGGGTTAAATATGTAATTTTGCAAATCTAAGGGGTTAAATGTTGTGGTAATGTTGTAGTTTTAATATATAATATGCATCTAATGGTAATAGGACAGCGGAAATATCCCATTGGGCTTAGTGTCCTTATGCAACTACCAGTAAGTTAAGCAAGTGAAACTACCATCCTAACCCTTTTGACTTTTGAACGAACTCTTATGAGAGCAATTGAGGCCAAAAAGACGGGGTTTCATGACAGAACCTGAAACTTTGAAGCGACCCGCAGTGACAGCCATCAAAGAAAGAAGTAAAGGCTTGCAGGATCAAGTGGGAGAGAGTTAGGAATTATCCAATATAAATGATCTATATCTAAACCTAAATCAATATAAATATTATGTATACATCTATGCTATACGAAATAAATTGAAATTATGTGTATGTAGGCTCTATTTACTTTGTTTGGATGTGAATTAATGTTTTTCTGTACTTATGTTGTTCTACTTCCTCAAAACTTGGGGAGGTAATATTTTTATAAAAAAAAAAAAATTAAAAAGGAAAAACTGAGTAATCTCTAGGAGTCGATTAATCGTGCCAGGGCGCTAGGTGGTGCCTAGCCGCCCGACCCAGTGACTTTTGAACATTGAAGAAAATGAAAAAGAAGACACCATTGATGATCGCGATTCAGGGGGTAAGGTCTTTACTGAACCAAGATCGTAATTCCTTTCTAATTTGATTGACCTTACTCTTACTACACAATAGATGGATGACCAAGAGCAGTGAAGAGACCTATGTTGTGAGAGAAAGAAAGGAAAAGTGTATAGGGTGTTAACTAACCCTAACACATGTGAGCTTTATTTATATTATGTGGCGACTAGTTACATAACATAAGCAACCAATGTGGGACTAAGTCCAACTCTATTCTAACACTCCCCCTCAAGCTGGAGAATAAATATCACAAAATCCCAGCTTGTTACGTAACAACTCTAAACGTGGTTTAACTAGAGACTTGGTGAAGATATCTGCCAACTGAGCTCCTGTAGACACGAAAGGGGTAGCCAACAGGCCACTATCTATCTTCTCCCGAACAATATGACAATCTACCTCGATGTGTTTGGTTCTCTCATGAAATACCGGATTCGAAGCGATATGTATTGCTGCCTGATTATCACAATACATAGGAATAGGTAACTGTACACCAAGCCCCAACTCCTCGAGCAAAGCTCTCAACCATACAATCTCGCATGTAGTATGAGCCATGGCACGATACTCTGCTTCAGCACTGGAACGAGCAACCACAGTTTGTTTCTTGCTCTTCCAGGTAACTAAATTTCCACCAACAAAAGTACAGTACCCAGTTGTGGACCGTCTATCAGATGGTGATCCTGCCCAATCAGCGTCGGTAAAGGCTTCGACACGCAAATGACCATTTGAACGATAAAACAAGCCACGTCCAGGATGAGCCTTGAGATACTTCACAATACGAAGACAAGCGTCCCAATGTGGAAAACGAGGAGCTGACATGAACTGACTTACCATACTGACAGCAAATGAGATATCAGGCCGTGTATTGGTGAGATAATTCAGCTTGCCTACCAAGCGACGATAACGGTCTGGATGAGGAAATATCTCCCCCTGATCAATACACAATTTGACGTTTGGATCCATAGGAGTCTCCGCAGGCTTTGCTCCTAATAAACCAGTCTCCTCTAGAATATCTAGCGTATACTTTCTTTGAGATAAACTGATCCCTTCCTTGGATCTTGCTACCTCAATACCCAAGAAATATCGTAGCTTACCCAAATCTTTGGTGTGAAACTGACGCTGTAAGAACTGTTTCAGCTCATCAATACCTTTCTGATCATCCCCAGTAATAATGATATCATCCACATACACAATCAACACTACTCTTCCCCGATCTGACTGAATAGAGAAGACAGAATGATCAGAATGAGAGCGACGCATACCAAACTGCAACACAGCATCACTAAACCTGCCAAACCAAGCTCGAGGGGACTGCTTAAGACCATAGAGGGCTTTGCGAAGGCGACACACCTGAGAACGCTCCCCCTGAGCAACAAACCCAGGAGGTTGCTCCATATAAACCTCCTCGAGCAGGTCACCATGTAGAAATGCATTCTTAACGTCCAACTGAAACAAGGGCCAACCAAGATTGGCAGCCATAGAAATAAGAATGCGAATAGAATTAATCTTGGCCACCGGAGAGAAAGTCTCAGCATAATCAACGCCATACGTCTGGGTATAGCCTTTGGCCACAAGACGGGCCTTGTACCGTTCTACTGTGCCATCTGGATTATACTTGACGGTAAATACCCATCGACATCCAACAGTAGACTTTCCTGGTGGAAGAGAAACCAACTCCCAAGTGCCATTGTCATGAAGAGCAGACATCTCAGTCTCCATAGCTGTCCGCCACTCAGAAACAGATAAGGCCTCCTGAACAGTGTTAGGAACAAAAATGGACGAAATAGAAGTAGTAAAAGCACGAAGGGACGGAGACAGATGATCATAGGAAACAAACTGAACAATAGGATGAGATGTGCAAGACCGAATACCTTTGCGAAGAGCTATAGGAAGACTAGGTGATGGCGGAGGTGGAGGTGGAGGTGAGGGTGGAGGTGGAGGTGGAGGTGGAGGTGAAGGTGCAACCGGATCTTGGGACGGAGGAGGCGTGGTGGCTGGTACTTGTGGGGCTGTTAATACTTGTTGCCGACGAACATACACCTGCAAGGGAGGACCAGATGGTACACAAATAGGAAACACAGACTCAGACTCAGGAAGGTCAACTGGAGTACTGTGACCCGAGTAAAAGGGCAATGACTCATTAAATGTGACATCAGCACAAACAAAATGACGACGAAGAGATGGTGAGTAACATTTATACCCTTTCTGAGTGCGTGAGTACCCCAGAAAAATACACCGAATTGACCGTGGATCAAGTTTGTCCCGGTCAGGATCCAGAGCATGAACATAACAGGTGCACCCGAACACTCGTAAGGGTAATGAGTGGAGAGGGCGACCAGGAAATAAAACGGTATGGGGTATCTGACCACCTAGAACGCTAGATGGCATACGATTGATCAAGTAACATGCTGTAAGAATAGCATAACTCCAGTAAGACTTAGGAACTTGCATTTGAAATAATAGAGCACGCATAACCTCTGATAAATGCCTAATCTTGCGTTCGGCAACTCCATTTTGTTGTGGAGTTCGAGCGCAAGAAGATTGGTGAATTATACCATGGTCATCAAAAAACTTAGAAAGAGAATTATGAAAATATTCACCTGCATTGTCAGAACGAAATATACGAATGCAAGTATCAAATTGAGTTTTGATTTCCATATAAAATGACTTAAAGATAGAAGACAACTCTGACCGCTCTTTCATGAGATAAAGATACGTAACACGAGAATAATCATCGACAAAAATAGCATAATACTGAAAGCCAAAAACATTAGGAACACGCATTGGACCCCAAATATCAGAATGAACTAAGTGAAAAGGACGGGTTACGCGACTCTCAACGCTAGGATAAAAAGACACTCTATGATGTTTACTAAACTCACAGACTTCACAAGGCAAAGCATCAACACGGCTACATGAAGGTACCAGCCGTTTAAGATTCTGAAGGGATGGATGACCAAGTCGACAATGATGTTGATAGGGTGACACAGAAGACTGAAAGGCAACAGAACTAGGGTGAACATTGTCAGTAAAGTAATATAAACCACCACGCTCAGTACCACCACCAATTTTTCGCCCCGTCTTGAGATCCTGAAACACACAACCATGAGGAAGAAATGTGACAGAGCAATTTAAAGATTTAGTAAGTTTACTAACAGACATAAGATTTAATGGAAAACGAGGAACGTGCAATACTGAATCCAAAGTCAAAGAAGAAGTAACAGAAACCGAACCCAAACCAGTAATATCAGTGGTAGAACCATCTGCTAAGGTAACACGAGATGGTTTATCAATAGACTGACGGCCAGAAAGAATAGTAGAATTACCAGTCATATGATCAGATGCACCAGAATCAATAACCCAAGGAACAGAAAAATGAGAAGTTGCAATACAAGCACTAGAAGAACCTGTCTGAGATAGCGTAGCAATGGAGGAACTTGTCTGAAGTGACACAAGGCGTTGGTACTCCTCCATAGAAATAGTCACCATAGCAGTGGAGCGTGCAGCTTGCCTAATATCCTTGGGAGAAGTAACCCGATGAGCCTGAGAAAAACCATGTAGGTCATAGCAGTGGTCCACCGTATGATTAGTTCCCCCACAATAAGTACAAAGTCTATAACCATGGCCTCGACTATGGCCACCTCTCCTTGACATGTGACCTGTACGACTAAATCCACAACGACCAAAACCATGACCACCAGAAACGCGGTCAAAACGACCACTGTACCCATAATCACGGCTAAATGAAGAACCAAAATCACCAGAATCAGCGGAAGTAAAATCAGAACCAGATTTCATTGCAAACATATTACCGTACAATGAGAGGCAACTAGTCAACTACCGATAGATCAACCAACCAAATACTCCACTAACAAACGGCCAATAAACAAGAAATAAGGAACTGATTGACCGGCTAACGACCAAGGGCACGACACCGCATGCATCCAACAAAACCAAAGTAGCCACCGAACAACATAATCCCAATATCAAGCAACAACCAAGAGCTCATATGCCAACATAGACCAAATAACTCAACACAATCTAACAATTGAAATCAGACTTCAACATACCCAAACTACCATCTATTGGAGAGGATAAACTGTAGATTGACCAAAAAATCCAAAATTACTAGAACAATCAGTGCATAAGAGTAACGGAATAATACCCAACAATGATGAACAGTGCGCGATGAACAGTACGACGGTGAACAGTAATCGGTGAACAGTGCCGACGGTGAACAGTATCGGTGAACAGTGCCGACGATGAACAGTATCGGTGAACAGTGCCGACGATGAACAGTAATCGGTGAACAGTACCGACGGTGAACAGTCCTGTGAACTAATGATTAGGGTTAAGGTAGAGGCTAAGATTAGGATTGTGATTTTATGTACAGAGACTAGGGTTTAGGCTAAGATTGTAGGGATTATGTACAAAGGCTACGGTGGTTTAGGATTGTTGTGGTGGTTTAGGATTAAGATTAAGATCCCGCTCTGATACCATGTTGTGAGAGAAAGAAAGGAAAAGTGTATAGGGTGTTAACTAACCCTAACACATGTGAGCTTTATTTATATTATGTGGCGACTAGTTACATAACATAAGCAACCAATGTGGGACTAAGTCCAACTCTATTCTAACAACCTAGACTGTTTTTCATGCATTTGGATAATACGCATTGTTTATTATGTTTGTATGGATGCATATGTGTGTGCACAATTGCACACTTGAAGAAATACAATACCACATGTGACCGGCGGCCACCAATAGAGTAGCATGGTTAAATAAATTTAACGGATGGACTTGTAAGTTCCATGTCTATGGGCTTCAAGTTGTTCATCTCCTCTTTCCTATCTATCCATCCATCATGCTTTGACTTGACGACAATCTTTGAAATTCCTTCTGCCAAACCACTGCTCGACCACCCATTGCTTTATGCTTTTAACCTCACATCATCACTGCTGCAGCTAACTTTCCTTCGCATTTCACCGTATGCTACCTCCACCGGATTTTGCAGTCACCAATAGGTTTGACATCCTGCTACCAAATGCAATAACATTTCCACTTTTTATCGCCAGGAGTACTAGCTATCAACCTTTTATCGTTTGCACTTAACACCACGGCCAACTTCAATAGTCGGTACCTTTACCATCTCTCCTCATCTATGGAGCACGGGTACCGGTACGCGGTACGGGTACGGTACGGGTACGGGTACGGGAAACGGCAAAACCCCAAAAAAGTAGGGTACGGGTACGGCGGGGGTACGGCATATATATATATATATATAATGTTTTTCTATTTTTTATTGCATAAAATGAAATATAAACCCATTTTACCAAACAAAAGCAAAATCAGTTCAAAATATGCATATCTATTAGTATTCAGAATTTCCGATACATATATACATATACATTACACATGCATACATTCGTACATATATACAAAGAGAGATTATTTCGATCGATAAAAAAAATATACAGAGAGAGACGAAGAGAAGAGAGATGGAGAGAGACAGGGACAAAGAGAGAGAGAGGTGTTTATAAATGACAAATAAATTACATAATAAACCCACATTTTATAATTATTTACAAAAAAATCCCAGAAATTTTGAAAAAATTTCATTTTGGGCTAAAACGTACCCGTCCCGTACCCTTGCCGTACCCGTCCCGTACCCTTGCCGTACCCTTGCCGTACCCGTGCCGTACCCAAAATTACCAAAAGTACCCAACATAATTTTGCCGTACCGGGTACGTTTTTGCCGTACCCACGCCGTACCCGTACCCGTACCCGTACCCGGTACGGGTACGGCGACATTTTCGAAGTACCCGTGCTTCATAGCTCCTCATGCTATCACCATCTGTTGTCCTCTGTGAGAGCTCTGACTTATTGTAGTACTGAAATTTGTCAGCTTACGTTAATTTAAGGTCTGGAAATCATGCTCTCTTTAGTATCAAACTCGATTCAATTCACCCCCACAGGAGGTCAAAGTTTGAGTCTTGCCTCAGGCAAGACTTTCCCCTTTCCCTGACTACGACCTCCCTATGTACCCCCCAAAAAAACTTCACAATCTGCATGAACTTGAATTTTGGTGGTTATCTAGTTCACCAAGTTTAATCCCATTGGTATTCCATTATATTTTTGGAATGTCATTGAGAAGGTTTTCAAATGCATATTGACTATTTAATTTTATCACTAGAATTTAGTCTGTCAGGATGCACGAAGGGATAAGAATCACAAATTACCTCATATCTAGTGAATTTAAATGTGTTTAGGTACTACAAATAAATTCAGTTGAGTTGTGGAAATACTGTTGTAAGTTGCCATAAGGCGCCTTCCGATCAGGCACAAAGCCACTAAATTACAACTTGAGAATATCAAAACAAATGCCCCAGTTTTCGCAGAAACTCCTGGAGTCCTGGACATTGTCTTTGATTCCCCTAAAACTCAAAGCTTTACACCTAACATCAAAAACGATCCTTTCTACAATAGATAAAGAGCTGTTAAATACATTCTCTCATACATCCTACTCTTCCTTTCTCTCCAAATGTGGTAAATAGTAGTAGCCCAAGCAAGCTTCTTTAAAGAAATGAAAAAATGAGTTATTTCTTACAATTCCCTTATCCCTCCGTTAACGCTGTTGTATAAAAGCATCTATGTAAGCACGATGATATGACCAATTATATATGAAATTTCTAATTTTATCCCAAAGAATTCTTTTAGAATCTAGTTTACCAAATAAATTAATTAATCCCAAGTTTTGAAAAGATGAATAAACAGGTTTATAGATAAAAAGCGTGAAAAATATTTCAAAATAGGCTATATTGACTGAAAAAATAGCATCTTGCCCAAATTCAGCCCAATCCAATGAATTTTTTTAATTTTGATGCAAAATATATCACTAGGATTTAGTCCTGTCAGGATGCACTAAGGGATAAGAATCACAAATCACCTCATATCTAGTTAATTTAAATGTGTTTAGGTACTACAATTAAATTCAGTTGAGTTGTGGAAAATAATGTTATCGATTTCATCCCATCGATATCCACCTTCATCGCCAACCACTTAAAATGGGTGCTCTCTCTGTTGCTCTTTTCCCTTGCCTTAAGATTGATAAGTAGATTGGTCGTTGCTTACCCTAAATTAATGTTCCACTTGGTACATGTTGCCGACCATTTCTCCATTAGTCTTGCGTCCAGTTTGTCATCGCAATTTTTGTGTATCTAAGCAATGTTGGTGGCTTTGATGTGGGTTTTGTGCCCATGAGGAAATGACGTTCTGAACTCTTGTGGACTTCATATTTCCATATGCCAAAAGAGCATAGTGCAATCTGGCTACATTTGGTGGGATGTGAATGAATAGAATTACTTACCCGTTGATCTAATAGAAACCATATCTCCAGGGTTTTTGAATGAAGATTTAGATTCAAGATTCCTTTGTAACTATTACTCACAAGCTCAAGAGAGGACGGACTGTCAAAATAGTGTTTGATATTCATGCTAAAGTTAGGGGGTGGTGTGCAGAGTTCAATGCGTGTTCATATTGGGAGGGAAGTATTTGATTTACAGTATTCGTCTCACATTTATGGTTTAGTGGATTAGGGTACTGCACAAGATTTGAGGAATTTGAATAGTCTTGTCTCTTTTGTGGGTTCATGTGTTGGTTCTCGTTACTGTATTTTGTTAGATGACGCAATGTATTGTTGTTGACTTCCTGCCTAGAACAAATGCCTTTTTGGTGATGCATGTAAACCTTCTGTTCTCGCTAATGTTCTTATAAAACTCAAAATTTGTCAAATGCATTCAGGCAAGACCCAACTTTTGGATCTCACGCAAGGTTGTATGTGCAAGTTACTTTCTGCTACCCCTGAATGCCACTTGTTAGTGCCAATCTTTTAGTGGTATTGCAGAATCTCCATGGGAACTTTTACTTCCCACGTAAAACTCTTATGCCTTTTGTGGCCTACTGTTTTTACTGTACAGGCATCAAGGTACACCATTACAATTTTGGGGGATGTATATTCAAATTATAGTGGACTAACTGTGCTTTAATTGTTTTATAATCTGTTTTTCGCACTTACTGAACAATTTTTCTGTTACAAGTGAGGCATGTGTTAAATTTGCAGGACTGGAATTGCATACATATCAAATGTGGCAGTTCGGGAGAGATTTCGAAGGAAGGGGATAGCTAAAAGGCTCGTAGCGAAGGCAGAGGCTCTAGCCAGAACCTGGGGCTGCCGTGCAATTTCATTGCACTGTGACCTGAACAACCCTGGGGCATCAAAGTTGTACATTGGGCAAGGTTTTAAATGTGTCACAGTGCCAGAAGGTGCAAATTGGCCCCAACCAAAGACTTCTCCGAATATACAGTTCAACTTCATGATGAAGCTTCTCAACACTTTGTAGGTTCCTTAGGAACATACAAGTATTTAAAATGAATGCCGATAAAAAAAAAAAGTATTCAAAATGAAAAATCAGTCGAAATATCAAGGTTAAACTAGGATGTTTCAAGTTGTTGTATGTGTATATAAACCGAACGAGGAATGAGGTCCAGATTTTGGAGTTGATGTACTATTTATGGTGCTGTGATGCTCAACCTGTGCATGTAAATTCTGTGTGAAGATGCGTCAGTTTGGCTGCTACACTGGTGGCTGTACTTGTGCGTTTCCCCCTTGCCTTGTTCAGTTGTGTTGACCCATTTGGTTCACCTTCTCCAGTTTTGAGCACATCAAGTTCTCTCTGATCAGAAAAAAGGAGCACATCATGTTCTCTCGCTTTCTCCCCCTTTCACTTAAAGGGCTTCACCTAAAGATTTCCTAAAATTGGTTTTCTCGGTTTTCTCCTCCAAGATCCAAACGGGGGAAAAGGACTTGAGGGGAAGTTATGGGTGACTTTAGTATATGTTCTATCTGAGTGTGATTGTGAATTTGTGATGATTCTTCACCTAAGAGCGGAGTAATTTTCTGTGTCAATTTTGTAGAGTGAAAAGGTGAGACGTTTCTTTTTTTCCCCTTATCTTGTCAATGACCACTTAATAATCATCAGAATTGCTTTAGACATAAATGTGTTCGGAGTTGTTTGTTAGATGTGTCTTCTATTCTACATGCACATCATGTGGGTTAAGTGCATCCAACGACGTAGGGTTTTGTATCTGGTTTCAAACACACTGGCAAGGGGATCTAGGGTCTCATCAGCAGTGTTGTTCACATGGGTCCCAACTCTTGTTCATAATTTGAGCTGTCCATTTTATTTGGCTCATCGACTGCTGAAAATTATAATTGGGCACTTTGTATAAATGTAAACGAAACATGTTTGTTTCGAGAAAAAGTTAACGGCCTAGTATGATTCTCTATTTTTGTATATTTTTTTTCAAGTGGTATACATAAGCGGAGATTAAGGACAAGTTAGTAAGTCAGTTCACAGGGGATCCAAAGGTTGTCTATAGCTTTGACCCAGAGACGCTCCTGACGGGGCTCGAATCTTGACATCCCACAAGGGGAGAACCACGAGCTTTGACCCAGAGACGCTCCTGCGGGGCTCGAATCTTGGCATATCCCACAAGGGGAGAACCATGAGATACCATTGGGCTACAAGCCCTATTGCGCATGATTCTCTATTCAAACAAACCTATTTGATATTTCATTTATACTTATCACTTTCCCTGGCCGCCTTAAATTTTTTTAAGTATCACCTACCCAGCTAGACAAACATAATCAACAATTGGAATCATTTTTTGGATCCGGGATCAGGTAGAAAAACGAAAATTTATTTTAAAAAATAGTCATTCAAGAATTAGTCATGCCCATGTAATTTGGCCGGTGTGATGGTAAGTTTTTTTTTTTCCTTCTAAATTTTTGAAATTTGTGTTCATCTTTTTTGAAATTTTGTTAAAAATCGACTAAAAGAAAAAAAAAGTTTGCTAAATTCTTGTCCGGCCCTAATTTTTGATTTAATGCCTGGGCGAATTCTCCCCGTGCAAATATCGTAGGTGGCTGGCTGCCATTATTTTTGGAGAGGAATAAATCAATAAAAAATGTAGAATTATAAGTGTATATATATCTTTAAATGGCTGTGTGCGTGGATGGCTAGAATGATAAAAGATAATTAATAGGGTAGATTGTATTATGTAATTGGTGGTTGGGAAATAAAAGAGGAAGGTAGGTTATAGTTCATAAATCCATGCAGTGGCTATTTTTCATATGGTGGCAACGTAAGTCAGTAGCCTTTTGGCATTAGGAAATTATGCTTGGTGATGGTTTTAAGTTTTGAGGATTTCATTGCTTAAATCAAGCAATTCGATGGTTGGATGATCGAGGTCTAACATAACATTAGGATCTTATTCTTGGAGTTGTAATCTTCGGATCAGGCAGTCACGATCGTAATTTGACGTACCAGAAGTATACAATACTTTCTTAATCTCTGGAGCATTTCCTTCACTATCTCGTCTTGTACTCTTTTTGATATTGTGCTTTTTATTGGATCCGTGCCATTTTATTTGACCCTGTGAAAGTTATCGTTGATGATATTATTTGTTGAATATGATTACGAGTCTAAAAGCCGCTGATTTGATTGGTCTATGTACAAGCTCACCTAGGCTCACGGAATAGTCATGGACCTAGCGAGGTCATGATTAATTGGTCTATTTTTATGTGGCCAGTTGGCGCATACAAATGATTAGATCCTGGGTGGAGCTTGGCATAGTATCGAGATGATTCGGGAACGAGGTCTCATATAATTAATCTGATATATCGTTGATTAAGCTAATTCCTTTATTTTTGAGCCAATTCTTCTTGGTATTGTATACTCCCCCGCGTAATTTGTGGTTTTAGGTACAAGACGGATTAGTGGTGGCCAATTATTGGAGAATTAAGAAGTCTTTGGATTTAGGCGATTTATTTGAAGTCTTTTGCACATTTTGTTGGTATTCGAAAATTAGGGCCCATCGGTTGTAATATTGTGGAGCAGTATTTATTTTATGGCATTGCAAAAATTCGGGTCGTCACAAAAACACACATATATACTCAACTCGACCATGATTATCACGTGATATTTTATGCACAATTATCATAAAAATTGAGGACAACCATTCCATTATTTATTTTTCCCCATCGACCATGCGTTATTATGAAATATTTTGGAACATGGTAGAATCGATCATGTTTTTCATGATTATTTCTGCAAAATTACATTTTTGTTCGTAAAAAAATTGATGATTGATATCATGTAAGGGTGTTGTTGCTTATGGGTCTCATGGTAATTTTTTGAAATTAGCCATGAATACAAATGGTAAATTTGTCCAGATGAAACTATCGTAAACAGAAAGTATGATATAATTGTGAAATTCAAAGCAAAAGGTACTCAGATTCATGATAATTTTGTGAAATTGAAACAAAATAAACTGGAAACATGATACTTGTTGGAATTATGATAAATATGTGGAATCAAAAGAAAACAGCAATTAAAGTTCGAGATTGTGGGCTAGAAATTGCAACTTATAGATTCGAGCCATGGAGGGTTACCATCTCTCTCTCTCTGAGTTTCAACTCTTAGGGTTTTCTTGGGGGAGGGGCGGCGCCTCCCCCCCCGCTCTACTTCATATCCCTCCCTTGATTTCGGTGAGATTCAACGTCATCGCAAGAGCAGTCCACCTATGTGCTTCTTTGTTCAATCTTCCTCACTATGTGCTCTTCTTTCCGATCGTCCTGCAGTTCCATCGACATTATCAGGCTGGCCCCATTCTTATTATTTTGGGTGTCGCATAGGTTCGCGCCCTAACGAGGGCGTAGTTCCTTGGGACGAAGGTAGCAATTAGTTGTGCTGTACGGTGGGGTGTGGCTAATGTGGTGATCAAAGTTCCATTTCGTGACTTTTGCTATGTCTCGGCCAGCCTTACGGCGGCGGAAGTGAAGGTCTTGATCGACGTTTTTGGGCGCCTGGACTTAGGGGTGTGGATCTGTTGTTTGCTCGTAGGTTTTACTTTAATTTTTGTTTGCTGTTTTTTTGTTGGTTTTCTTCCCCTCGTGGGACTTTCTCTCACTCCTTGTGGGTGTGGTGGATTTTCTACGTCATCTTGATGACTTTTCGAGGTCGGAAACAAGCCTTATTTGTCTGAGGTCCTGAATGTTCGTTTGAGAGTTTAGGTCTCATTTGTGGTTGCTTTCCTCCCTCGTTGGGGGTGGTTGCCCGTTCTCGATGAATGATTTTCATATCAATGAAAATCCTTCTAAAGTTTGACCAAAAAAAGAGAAAGATTTGAGCATTGTGTAATCGCGAATGCAATCCTCTAGGGTTTCCAATCATTGGGGGGGGGGATTCATCGTGGTTGGGTTAGTATAGTTTGGGATTTCCTTTGCCGATTAGTTTCGTAATCAGAAGTGGGGGTTTTCCGTCTAGGGAATCGCCTGTACGATGTGTAAGCAGACGAGGGCGTCCTTATTTTGAACGGAAAAGAATGGGTAAGTGGATTGATAGAGAGCCTTGTTCGGGATGGAATGGGAATTTAGAGGCCAGCCCCAAAAAGTAGGTTCAGACTTAATTTAGTCCTGACAAAAATATTCCTTCTTTATTTCAGTCATTTTTCTTGACTTTTCATGTATTTTTACTATTTTGCTCATTCTTTTTAACTTTTTGTGTACATGTCTATTTTTAGTAAAATTTATATTTTTAGAATAAACTCCTTACCCATATTATTTCGGACAAAAATACTCTTGTCTATGTGAATTGGCTATGAAAACTGCCAATTCTCATAGACAGTTAACATAATATTTCAGACAAAAATATCTCTGCCAGTTCACATAGCCCAAGTTAGCATATTATTTTGGACAAAAATACCCATGAACTATGGTTATGAGAACTGGGGCTATGAGAGCAATATTTTTAGAATTAATTCTTGAATCATATTATTTTGGACAAAAATACCATTGACTATGTGAAGTGGCTATGAGAACTACTAATTCTCATAGTCAGTTCTATGAGAGGTGCTAGTTTTCATAGTCAGTTCTATGAGAATTGGCTATGAGAAGTGACTGTTCTCATAGAGAATTAGCTTTGTAAACTGTTTATGAGAACTAAATTATGTGAACTGGTTATGTGAACTGAAAAATACACAGTTCACATAATCTTACCACACACTAAAATACACAGTTCTTATACAAAATATATAGTTCTCATAGAAAATACACGGTTTTAATAGACAATACACAATTTTCGTAGAAAATACCTTTGGCTATGTGAACTGGTTATGAGAACCGTCAATTCTCATAGTAAATTCTATTCATAGAGAACTGGCTATGTGAACAGGCTATGAGAACTGGAAAGTACACAGTTCAAATAGCCTCACCACACACTAAAATATACAGTTCTCATAGAAAATATACAGTTCTTATAGACAATACACAGTTCTCATAGACAATTCTCACAGAAAATACACAATTCTCATAAAAAAATACACAATTCTCATTGATAGTTCTCATGGACAATACACAGTTGTCATATAAAATATACAGTTCTTATATAAAATACACAGTTCTCATAGACAATTTTCACAGAAAATACATAATTCTTAGAGAAAATACACAGTTCTTATAGATAGTTTCCATAGAAAAATATACAATTCTCATAGAAAATACACAAAAGAACAAAAATTGAACAAAAATAAAAAAAAGTAATCAAAATCAAATATTTTTTTTTGAACAGCAATCAAAATCAAATATAGTTATAAATATTCCCACCACACACACTAAAATACACAGTTCTCAATGAGAATTGTCAATTCTCATAATCAGTTCTATGAAAACTACTTGTTCATAGAACTGACTATGTAAACTAACTATAAGAACTGTCAATTCTCATAATTAGTTTTATGAGAACTGAGCCAATTCTCATAGCCAATTCACATGACCAAAAATACATAGTTCGCATATCTCACTCCACACCAAAATAACTTTACCATCACAAAAAGAGATTCCAATTTCCAAAACCCCCTCATATATTACTTTATCATCACAAAAAACAAAATGAAAAAGAAAAGAAATGTTGAAGTGTACTTCGTTGCTTTAGGAACTATAGTAGATCCAGAACTAATAATTCTGAATTTTTTACTAACCAAAACCCTGCCAATTGCTCGCATAGCACGAGGCTCCACCATCAAAAAATGTAAAACAAACATCGTGTTCTTCTTCTTTCTTTTTGATCGACCAGTTCACAAAAACATTCGCTGGAATTGATGGAATCACAAATCACAGTAACACACTCGCCACCAGCGAAGAACAAGAAGAAAAAGACGAAGAAGATGAAATCGATGGCACCATCTGTTCAAAATAAAACTCGAAGAAGGCAGTCTCGACCTCCTTCGTAGCTTTGGCGACGTCGAGTGCCTCTACGGCATGTCTCCTGAGCAGCAGTGCTAGGAGATCTCCTAGTTCGACGCCCTCATCGTCAGGAGCGGTACCAAGGTCTCGTGAGAGGTGTTCTTGGCCGCCAACGGCCACTTAAAGGTACGAGATCAACGGGGGCTTTGATGTAGGTACTGGAAGCTGTGGACAATGGCGCGGTGGTCGATGGCCCAGGGGAAGGGGGGAGGGACGGGGGAGGCGGGGATTGGGTGGGGTTGCGACAGCGGCAGTGGGCTGGGGGAGCTGATGGAGGAGAAAGTGGGGATGCGCGGAGCAAGATCCATTGTAGAGAGAGAGCAGCCGATTTGTAGGGTTTGAGGTATAAAAGTCAGTACGCAATATATCCTAGCCATCCAAGTTCGGTAAAAATAATTTAGGCTTGGTTTCAAACCAAGGCTAAAAATAGGGACGATCTCTAATTTTCTAATTATTTAATAGCCGAAGGCCGACGGGGCCAAAGAAACCGGGCAATCAAGGGATATTTCCATAAAATTAGAATTGGATGATTCCATAAAATTTTGTTAAAACAATAATTAACTAAGGGGCCGACTATTTGCAACTACAAATTTTCTAAGCTTGGCCCGTTCTAAAATTACTGATTTTCGGACAAAAATGCCCTTTTAAAAAATGGACAAAAACACCCTAATGAAATGACGTCGTTTTGGCAAAGGTATCATCTTCCTCCCCACCCTTCTTCCCCAACCCACCTCCCACTGTACAAGAAACAGTCGACAAAAAAAATTTAATCCGGCAGCTCTCCAGCTTGATCAGATGATTGTCAACGGCAAAATCGAGAACCCTTATTATTGTGCTCATTCCAACGAGGCTCCCTTGTGCTGCGCCATTCCCCTGCCGAAAAAACGAAGCTCAAAGTCCGCAGAAAAGCGCAAAAAACCACAAGGCTAGAACGAGCTGGCCCAGCAATTCCTCAAAGAACTACTGAGATGGTGGTCCATCTTGCTCTTCCTCCCCTGTGTCGTTCTCATTTTCGAGGCCTCACGAATCGGCTGCAGATTCATTCATCTGAAAAAGCCCTAGAGAAACCCAGATTCATTCGTCAACTTGCATTTTTTCGCCGACAAACCCAATCCCATCGCGCATTAGCAAAATGCATGATATTAATCGTGCATTTCGTGTATGCGTTATATAGAGCATGACGCATTCGGAATTTGCATTTTTTGAGTCATAATCTACATTTTTAACACAAAAAAAAAAAAAAAATACATCAAGATGCGTTATAAAGTGTTCAGGTATTAGAATCTGAAATTTGTAAATATTTTCAAGTTTTAAAATCTGAAAATTTTTAAAATTTTTAGAAATGTGTATCTAAACATGTCGGTTTTTTGTTGTTAAAGGAGGTGGTGTTGGTGATGGTGGGAACTAGTGGTGGTAGTGGTGCGGCGATTATGGAGGTGGTGGTGGTGACGTGGTGTGGCGTTGTTGGGTGTGGTGGTGATGGGTCGTTGGTGGTGTACATGTACTGGCATTGTGTAGTGGTGGTGGTGTTGGGTGATGGTGGAGAAGAGAGAATAGTGAGTAGGACTGTTACTCGAAACCGGAAAATCGATCGAAACCGAAAAAATCGGACTGGATCGAATTTTTTAAACTGGTTGAATAATTTCGATCCGGTTCCAGTTTATAAAATTTTATAAACCGCAAAAATAATTTCGATCCGGTTTATGTGTTCTAAAAACCGGTTGAAACCAGACCCGTTATATATATGTACTCCCTCCGTCCCCTTTTTAATGTCCAGTATTTCATTTTGGGCTGTCCCTTAATAAGTGTCTATTTTGTAAAGTTAGTGGGTAAAAGTGGGTACATTTCCCATTTTGCCTCTAAAAGTAGTTTCCATTTTGAAAAGTTAGTGAGTAAAAGTGTAATGATGATGTTTCCATAGAGGGTAAGTAGAGAAAGTGGAGGTAAAAGTTGATGTGAAAGGTGTAATAATGATGTTTTTTTAATAAGTTGGAGTTACGAAGCGGGACACTTAAAAAATGACGGAGGGGAAACCGGATAAAAAAACGGTTGAGCCAGTCGAAACCGGACCGATTTATCTCAACCGATTCCGGTTTTTAAAAATCTCAAATCGAATAACCGGTTTCGACCGAAAAATACACCCAAATTGGTCGAAACCAGACCGGTATCACCCCTAATAGTGAGACAGAGAAGGGGGATGGAGAGGAGATGGCCGGTAGAAAGAGAAGGTATTTTTGGAAGCTTATGCTTATTTGTTAAGTTGCATTTAGAAAATTGTTATGAAATTTGTGGGTTAAGTTTAGAACAAGCAAGGCTTAGAAAATTTATGGTTGGAAACAGAAAACCCCTTAACTAATTAAGGGTGAAATGGGAATTATCTGAAAGTCAGGATGTAAACCTTTAACTCAAAACGACACCGCATCTTCCCGGCTTCCTTCCGTTGCGTTTACCCACTGCACCGAGTTCTCCTTCCCTGTCTCGTTTGTTTGTGTGATCATCACGCAAATTGGACATTATAAAATCAAGTCTAGGGCTAGGGTTTCCCAATTCCACCATCCCTCCATCGTTGAATCAGTCGCAGCCGAAGAAGAAAAGATGATAGAGGTGGTGCTCAACGATCGTCTGGGGAAGAAGGTGAGGGTGAAGTGCAACGACGACGACACCATTGGAGACCTCAAGAAGCTCGTCGCCGCCCAGACCGGCACCCGTGCGGACAAAATCCGTATCCAGAAGTGGTACAACGTCTACAAGGACCATATTACCCTCAAGGACTACGAGATTCACGACGGCATGGGCCTCGAACTCTACTACAATTAATTAGGTCTGCAACTTCTCTCTTTCCTTCTTTTAATTTCTTTTTGTACCCTTCTGTTTTCCTATATTTCGAATCTTGTTCCTAGTTTGATCGCGTGATAAGGATGATGCCTCCTGATTGTTAGGTCAGTTCAGTTCAGAGGGTTTTAACTGGTTTTTTGTCGTTGAATTTGGGTGCTTAATTTGATTGACTGGTTGTGATGACTGATGAGTTCTCAATGGGTTGGCGATTTTGGATAAGTAGTAAATTCGTTCGATGTTATGATTTCTGCGTTGTTGTCAAGAAGAGGAATTGTATATGGTCTCCTTTAGAAGCTATACGGGGATTCCTTTTAGTGATTCCTATTCGTGGTGATGCTTATTGGGTTGAGACATTGTAAGGACGGAGCAAGGTATCTGAATTTGAATTTTGATGAGAAATTAGAAGCGACTATTGACGATCCATGCAGAAAAGGTCAGAACTTAATAAGGATTCTTAAGATTACCTCGAACTTGTTCTCTTGTATTTGGTTTTAAAATGTAGTATATAAGAGCATCCGCATCAAGCTGTCTACATTTTGGACCAAATTACACCTTAAAAAACCACTTTATTACTTTAGTTACTCACTTTTATGCATCAGACTCTCTATATTAAAACTAACCCATTAAAAATATTGTTTCTTTATTTGAAGGAAAAAATGCAGCAAATCAAACCCCTCTCTCTCTCCAACTTTACTCTCCGTTGATCAGGCAATTGAGATACAGAAAAAGCATTGATCTTCCGATCAACCCCCAAGATCGAACTCTACCAGCAAACCAAACCACTTCCACAAGCCCCTCTCTGTTGGTCTTCCGATCAACCCCCAAGATCGAACCCCCCCCCCCCCCCCCCCCCTCTCTCTCTCTCAGTTGACTGGTTGAATGGGTGGTTAGGAAGGGAGCGAGTAAACAGTTCCTCGTGTCTTTCAATGAGGAACTGTAGCTCCCGCTACTTCTCACGCGATTTCCACGAGACTGGTAAAGCAGGTTTTTTTGGGGCTGGCTCGTTAGTTTAGAGTAGAGAGAGGGAGTAGAGAGAGATGTGGAATGCTCTAAGGGTATACTGTATACCAAGATATCAGTAGTTAGAAATCAATCACTTCTAGTGGACGCAACGTGAATTTACTTTGCTGTTGTTGCGGAAACTTATGAATTGTGATGCGTTGGGCATCTGTTATGATAATCATCTGTGCTAAAATTGTAGCAGCTTAGCGCCTAAAAGTTGAATTGGATGGCCCTTATGTAAGGATTATATTGCCCCAATTTTTGTCCAAGATGCTCATACCAATAATCAAAATGTGCGATTTGCTCCCTTTGTAAGCTGTATAGCCCAATGTCATTTCCCTATAAATTTGTGAGTTGGTTCTTTGCACACAGGGAATTTTTCTCTTTTAAACCATAATCAGTAGTTTTTGCTTTGGTATACCATGATGAACTTGCGTTTATGAGACCTAATTCAAACGGTAAGAGATTTTTGCCTTATTGTCAATGTGCAAAGAATACTATTGTGATTTGGTACTTGTGAATCTGTGATGTTTCAGCCAGGTAATGTATTTACAGCTCATTTTATCTCTAAAGTTGAGTGGTTGCTCCTTAGATCTTTTTTCTTTTGTGTACGCGGGACGGTATTGGAGTGGTAGGTGTTCACCTTTCTAAGAGTTTGGTCATGCAATTGTTGTGTAGAAAAGACCTTAGTGTGGAACAATTCAATCAGTTTTTGATAAGGAACAAACCAATCCTTTCTTGTACACGGGACGGTATTGGAGTGGTAGGTGTTTACTCTTCTAAGAGTTTGGTCATTCAATTGTTGTATAGAAAAGACCTTAGTGTGGAATGATTCTATCAGTTTTTGATAAAACCAATCCTGTACACCTTGACTACGTCTACGCTATAATTATAGCTGATTGCAAACATTTGGAAAGAGCCACAGAATAGGAACTCAGAAATAGAAACTATTGCATAGGTTCGAGGACCAAAGCGACATGAGTTCGTTTTTTGTCGACGGTGCAGGCACGCTCTACAATAGTTGTCCTCATCTCATTTGGGTTTATTTGTAACTTTCTTTTTGGTTGGGTCTACATACAAAATTGTTCTCTGATAAAAAAATCATTTTTCTTGCGACTTCTTACAAATTTCCTCTTTTTTGCTTATCTCTTAAAAGGTTTTGTATTGCTGACATCGTGATACTTTCTATGAGCATATTGTATATGTGATCCAGTTAATTACTCACTACACTGACCTCGTGGCTTTCATGGTGTCATTGCATCTAGTTTGGACACTTTGTGTATATAGTGTGTTATATTGTTCTGCATATCCAGATAGGGATCTTATTCTATGCTTTTATTTTGTCCCTTTTGAGAAAACGTCTTTTTGAGTGAATTGTCCATGCTGTGTCGTGTCCTAACTTTTAGAAAGTGCCGTGTATGTTTGTCCATGTTGGGTCATATCCATATCCATGCTTCTTAGGCCAGGTAAAATCCAAAAATGTAATTATCATTTACCTAAAACATAACTCCATTGAATGTAAAGAGTCTAAAGACTACTCTCTTCTTTATAGCTTCTCATTATCCTCTTACGAGTTAGGACTATGGTTTGCAAATATGAACTTGAAAACGGTGTAGTAATGCCCCGTAAATTTGGTTCGTTATTTAAATAATTTAGACAAAATCCAGAATAAATTCTAACTTTCAGATAGAATTTGTGTGGAAATTTAAATTACAATATTATGACCCAAATCTTTAATCGAATAAGTTTTTGAATTAACATTAGGTAAAAGTTTACAAAATAATTTACAAGGGACGAGTCATCTAGTCTATTCGTAGATCCAGGGCTCAACAAGTTCTTCAGCTTCGATGTTCTCCACGTCCTTCACCGCGACTTCGTAGCGAACTCCGTCTCTATCTACACCGGGTGTAAAATGCCAGGCAACGTAGCACCATCAGTATTAGGCACTCCATAAAATAAAGCAAGCTACCCTTCTTCCACATATGCATGACGTGGAAAAATGATGTATAGCGAAAAGCTGTAAATCAAGTGCAGAAAATCAGCATGCAAGAGTTTTATGTGCACTTAACGTTGTTCTCAATGACCGAAAAATCCACTAAGTCAAATGTTGTGATGTTCCCATAAACTATGATCCCATACACTAGGTTCCCATACGCCATGCCTACCTCACTCTAGAACATGACACGGCTCAAGTCATAGCACAGCTCAAGACATCTCTATACCTTGTGACTTAACTAACCCCTTGATTAAACAAAATCATGCATTGACATACTCGGAATGAAACTACAAGTTGCACATCTATGGAAGCATGGTACAACATCGTTCCACTAGTATGAAGTGTCCAAAGGCTGAACTACTCTGGTTCCATCTGCTTCAAAGGTCATGGTTTCCTTCTTGAGATCTATCACAACATAATTCTCAAAAGCCCAATAAATCCCCAACAAGGTAGGATATGGGTCCTTTTCATCTATGATTTCTATTACTTAGAAGTCGGCAGTAGTCTTGACACCGGCCAGGTCAACTTCTACATTCTTCAATCGACCAATGGGAAAGATGCATAACCAATTAAGCATGACATCAAATTTCTGACCTCCTTTGCTAAGTTTCATGCTCATTCGAAGTGTACACATGACACATAAATTTCATGTGTTTTGAACATAAATATCCATACAAGAGTTCATTCGAGTTCCGGGGGCCGAATCGGTCAGAATGTGCAACAAGGCAAGATGACTGTCTCAGCATAGCCTGGCTCCTATGGGGTCACAGATTCATGTCTTGCAAATTTAACTTTTGACTATCTTGGAAGTATCAATACCTGATGGAAAATATTCAGGAGGTTATAAAAAAATTGACCGGCCTAAGAATCCATTCTATAGCCCATTTTAGGTTAGTTTTGGTAATTTGTTGGTTCATGATTCAAAATTTCTGATTGCAGTCACATGATAAGCTAAATTTCCATTTGATTTCTGCCCCAGCCTTTTAGTAGTTGATTTTCTCGTGTGGCCAAGGGAGGTCTTGAGGCCATAGTTTAAGTTGAGGTACACAGCAGGTTGTATAGTTGCAAATTGTTAGTCACGCACACTGTCTGATGTCTTTTCTTACCTGGTAAACATAGACCATTTCTACCGTCAAATATGCATTTTCTTATGAGATATCCGCTGGCATTCAAGCATGAAACATGTCGAGGTTGGTAACTGATCACGCCCTTTATTATGCTTCAGGTATGGCATTTCATGTTCGACGGTATACGAATGCATGAAGAATGAAGCTGGGTTAAAGTTCTATGAAGAGCCCCATTGCTCTAAAGTAGTTGCCTTTATGTGCTTGGTCTAATTACTTTTGACAAACAAAGATCACTGGTATTTGTGTATTTGTACATCAAGACTTGTATGAAGTTGATCGTCTATATGGGCATATAACTTGTTCTGTTAAATCATGATCTCTTTCATTACACTCTTCTTTTTTATGGTTGTTTAGGGACCAAGGAGAAAATGAACAGATATGACAAAAACATCCTTTTATGGTTTAATAATTGGTCGTAAAATTTTGTGTTCATGCGAATCCATCTCCATTTCGGTTATCTCTTCATCGATCAATGCGTGATCCAAGCATTTAGTCATTAAAGGTCAGGTGAATTATCATGTGCACATATAGGAGGGTAATTCTACCCGATTTGGATGCTTTTTATGAACATGCAGGCGAGGTGCATTGGCACGTGTACCAAATTTCTGATTATAATGGTACCGAAGAGGCCTATATGCGCTGTCACCCCAATATCCTAATGGGTTCAATGGAGCTATAGATTTGTTATTAAGCAGCACTGTTCTTTTTAACACTGTTTCTACCTTTCGTTTGCTATTGCGCGTGAGAAAAAAGGGCTTTTCAAGGTTCTTATTGGAGCTGCTCTCTCTCTCTCTCTCTCTCTCTCTCTCTCTCTCTCTCTCTCTCTCTCTGGCATCCTGTACGATCTCTAACGGATCACTTTCTGCCGAAAGGGTTCATTCATTATTCCCTCACCATGCTGAGATAAATTACAATCTTGACAATAGTAAATGGGCTTTTACAGTTATCCTCTTATGTATTGGTTTGGTTTTTGAATTACTATAACATTGAAGCAATCTGGTTCATGCTCACCCCTAGCTCCATTCTTAGCAAGCTTATGAGGGCACATATTTCCTTCCCTCAGAATGTGATGAGTGGAACGGTTGCCCCTCTTCATGAGGAACCTGTCGTCTTCAATGATTGCTCCCTTCCTCATCAGTTCCACCACCAAATCTGAATCTCATTCAATGATGACATTTTTTCCTCTGCGCAATTAGCAATCCTCTGTGAACTCCTCGTAGCTCCGCTTCCATGCAATTGCATCCCTCTATTTTGCCCAAGTATCTGCATAACCAATCACCATTTATCCTTCCTGAATAACCCTCCAAAGCCAACTTTTCCTTCCATCCTCCTTTGCGCTCCCATTAGTATTCATCTTGATCTTACTCGCAGGTGGGGGAGACCAAGTAATAAGTCTTGGTTCTCTATGAGAAGAGGCTATCGAGGTCCTGAAAACCTCTTGAATTTTGCTAGAGTGAGACTTTGTCACGTTTGCTTGGGCATCAGTGATAACGTTTTCAAAAGCTTTCGAGTTTCTGCTTTTCCTAATCTGCCAATAAGAGAGAACAAAAATTATGCCCCAAGTAATATTGTTACCAAAACATAATTTACTTGGCTCCAAAGCTTGCGGGTTCGCAGACTTATCTAGCTTTGTGGCAGCTCCTAAACAGGTGTTCCATGTCCTCCAGAACTCTGTCAGATATAGGGCAACTTGCGTGAACATTAAGTCCCCTAACAACCCCCCTATGACACATCTACAGGTCCAATCTTTGATTTTGAGGAACTTTTTATTTTTCATTTCTGATATCCAATAATTGCCAGTCAGGGCCATCAGAACCATCTCCAATGTATAGAAGCGGAGGTTGAAAAAAATAAATAAATAAACCAGACTGGGAACGCCTCCATTGAGGGCTTTTCGAAAAAAACAACAAAACTAGGGAGATGTATATTTAAATAGTTGCAACAATTAATGTTTTAAGTTCAAAACTTTGGGACACCAGTAGGGTATGCCAACCCACAATATCATCCATAAGGTCCTTGACCTTGGTCATGCTTAACCAATATTGCTATTAGGAGCAACCTCAACCAGGGGTCTTGAAACGCTCCGAATTTTGGGAACGTTAAATAGACAATTTTATTGAATATCTAAATAGAGTCTAGCTCATTATTACATCATAACCTCCATATAAGTACTTTCATTATAAAAGGGAGGGGAAACTAGGGTTCCTAATTACAGCTCCGTCTGCTTCTCCATCCTAGCCAGCTCTTCAGCTCCAAAAGCTTCTAAGGTGTAGAGTTCATTCTGTTAATCTATAAGATCTGACACATTATACCGGCGTCCCAACCAATATAATATGTCAGGGTCACCAAAGGTAACACCGTGAGCTACGAGAGCTCAATAGAATAACCCATACTCACTAACCCTTAACTTACGAACAAACGATCATAAATTCAATGATTTCCACATAGTTCATACATATGCGACAAAACAGTTAACAATGACACATCCGCATTCACTATTCAACTAACATTGGTGTCCATGATTTTTTGGGTTTCTCCTACGCGACTCCTCGTAGATCGTGTCACCATTTTCCACATTTCATAATCATATCAACATTTTCAAAATTGTTGTTAACACACCCAACCTTGGTTCCGCCGCGCCGGTCTCCCGAGTATCCTCACAATGGTTCCGCCGCGCCGGGTTCCCATTGGCATGCAAAATTTTGCATTGGCTTCTCTCTACGGATAACCAAGCCATATTACCAATGAGACTATCACGTCCGGCCCCATAGGCAATCTTCACAATAGGCTACCAAGTCCGGCCACATTATGGTTTTCACAATCCACTTAATGGGCTACCAAGTCCGGCCACATTGAGAGTTTTCATTCACACAACGGGCTACCAAGTCCGGCCACGTTGCGGTTTCCATAAATCCACACAATGGCTACCAAGTCCGGCTACATTGCGGGTTTTCTTACACACAATGGGCTACCACGTCCGGCAACATTGCGGTTTCAAAACATACCTTGCCATTAACACACCATAGGTGTCATGTTTCTACTTTCTCGATTTCTGTGTCTCGTTTTTATGCAATAACTCCGCGGTAGGACTTTTCACATACGTAATCATAAATCATTCATTATAATCTTGAAACTAAATTAGCAAGATCATCCAACTCTATATTGTTAATCATGCTTAAATCATCACTTAAAGTATAACGCCACATGTACGGACGTCTTTGGAGTGAAAATCACTTATGCTTTACAACAAGACAAGTAATGCAAACAATTCATAACACATGCTCATAACCATCTAAAGATCAAAATACAAATATTTCTATCAACGATAAAGTCTTATCTTTTGCAAAACCGTTCTTTCTTCCTTTGTGGAAAATTCAAAACAACACATGTGTTTATTAGAGTAAAAGTCGATTATTCCAACATGTTCATACTTCCATTAGCGAAAATAAGTTATTAACTATCATGCATTTCAAAACATTGTAAGTGATAGATAACCTTATATACGGAGAATCTACTTACACTTCCAACATACGGTTATACGTTATACTTGGAGTTGGTGGACAAAGAGACTCTACGTATACTTAGAGATAGCGTATATGGGACTCTACCTTTCTTCTTGGCGGTAGTGGCGACTACGGAGAGAATGTGTACGTCGGGCGGAGTAACTTCCTACGGTTGGCCTCCGGTAGCTTCGAAAGAGAAAGGTTTCTCTCGAAACTAGATCTTGACTAAACTACTTAAACTTTATGGATCGAAGGGTGGTTGAGTGGCGGTTTAGTGGCGGCCTAGGATGAGTTTCTTGAAGAACTTAGGAAGAACTCAAGAACAAGGAAAAACTAGGAAAAACAAAGTAAGAACACAAGGATTCTAGAGAGAGAAGTTGAATGGGTGAAAGTGTGAGTTGAATGGGAAAGATGGGGTGCTATTTATAGCCAAACTAACTTCTATTACCCAATGAATAAAATTTTTCCTAGCAAATATTGTCCAATGGTTAAAAAGGCAAATTATGATTGAAAGTCTTCCATGACTTGTCAAATCCAATCTTTAGGCATAAGGCTATAAAATCAAGTAGGATCTTAGGCTTTCCAGGTAAATTTAGGTGATCATAGCCTAGGTTGGCAAGTCTTACAAGTCTAGGGTAGGGTTTGATTAGGCTAAGGCACAGCCTTCCATGTTTAGTCATTCATAGGTCTACATTGTAGTCAATTTCTAGGATGATTAAAGGCTACTTTGGAATCAAATCTAGGATGATTAGGGCTAGGATTCTATGCTAAAAATTGACTAAAAATGGGTTATCAAGTCATAAATAGACTTTAAGGCTAAAGGGGTAGCTTTGAGTGCACAACACACAAGCACACACCACACTCTCCCTCCTCTCTCTTTCTCGGCCTCTCTTTCCTCTCTCGGCCTTCTCTCTCTCTCTCTCTCTCTCTCTCTCTCTCTCTCTCTCTCTCTCTCTTGTACCAAGTATGTATATATATGTATATATGTACATCTATGAAAATCTAGGAAAGTAAGTCTAGGAGGGGAATTAAGTTCAAGGCTATTCTTTCTAGGCTTGCATGCATGACAAGGCTAAGTTCGCTTCTTTTGGAAGCAAAATGATGGCATGAGTTGTCTTGTCAAGCTTATAATTACATTGGCAAGTCAAAAAAATCTATTATCCAATGGATAGAATTTTCCTTAACATTTATTAACCAATGGTTGAAGAAATAAAGATGATAGGTATGGGCTTTGAATAACTAGTCATGGGTGAAATGATTACTTCTATAGGTCTAAGAGTTTAATTAGGGTTGGGAGGGGTTCACAAGGCTCAAAGAGGGTCAAAAAGGTCCATTTAGGATTATGGTATTATAACTAGGTGAATTGGTTGCTCGGTTCCTCCAACTAGTCGGTTGGAAATTAACTTTACTAGCTAAGTAGGGCTTTTAATCAAGAAATGAATTTTAAAAGACTAAAATCTAATTATGACGGATTATTAGAAATTAAAAAAGAATTTTAAAAGTAATACCTAGTAATTAAAAATAAAATTCAAATATTTAACGAAATTTTTATTTACCAAAAATCAGGGTCGTTACAGGTCCATCACCAGACCACTCACCAATCTTCATGATTGGGATTTTGTAACCATCTCCCACTACCCATTCAAATACCCTTTTTAATAAGTTTTAGTTTTCAAAGTTCTTTTCCACACACAAAGAATCTCTTTTTTTCTTATCGGTCCAATTAATTAAAAGGGTATCATCAATGTTGGTTTACTTAAAAAGGAGAAAGCTACGGTACAAAGGGTATACCGTATGTCTAAATTACGAGAATTTGTGATTTTCATTATGCCGATTTTTGATTTTCTAATGCATATTTAAGGTGCTAGTTATGACTTGTATTTTAAAATTTACCTGTTGAACAGGTCATTAGCAGGTTATTCATAATTAAAAAGTATTGTTATTATGTAACCATAATTATTCGTACCAAAATCCATAATACTTGTATCCCAACCAAATATATGCGTACAATATCAAAAATTAAATAATGCTACCCATAAATGTTATAATAATACCATAAATTGGCATTATCTTACCACAATGAGTCGTACCCAATTTTTTTTGACTCTTATGATATTCCGTAACAAAATCAAAAATTGTCGTACCAAAATCAACAATTGTTACACCCAAGCCAAAAATATTTGTAAAATACCACAAATTTTATAAAATAACCACAATTGTTATGACAACACCTAATATTGTCATTTTCTTACCACAATGTGTCGTATCAAAAGAAAACATATGTAAATACCACAAATTATGTAACAAACCACAATTGTTATGACAATACCATAAATTGACATTTTCTTACTACAATGTGTCGTAATAAAGGAAATTGATTAAATATAATAAGACATGTCTAAAATACCACAAATTCAGTAATATAACCAAATTTGTTATGACAATACAATAAATTGATGTTTTTATACCCACAACGTGTCGTATAAAAAAAATTCAATTAGCTTGTTCAGTTAACGATGGTTATAATCGGCAAAATAGCATACTATAATTAAATAATATAACCACAATTGTTATGATAAAATCATAAAGTGGCGTTACCTTACCACAACCTATCGTATATATTTTTTTTTGTGATGATATATTCCACAAAAAAATAAAAATATGTCGTAAAAAATCCATAATAGTTATACCGAAGCAAAATATATACGTAAATTAAATACCAAATATTGAATAAAATAATCACAAATATTATAACAATACTATAGATTGTCATTACCTTAGCACAATGTGTTGTACGAAGCTTAACCTAATTTTTTTCAATTCCCACCACATAATTTTTTCAAAATTTGAAAATTTCCACCATATTATCTTAATTTTCAATTCCCTCCACACTATTTTTTCAAATTTTAATTTTTCCTACACAATACCTCAATAATTTAAACTAAAAATGAAATTCTCGCACAAAATTTTCATTCAAGAAATTCACCAAAAAATAAGTACTATATCCAAATTTTCGAATACAACTACAATTTCCTCTCAAAATATTAGTCTATATTAGATTTTTTCTCTACAAAATTTAATTCAAAAAATCAAAATTCCTTCGTGAAAAATGAGATGTCACTAAAAAAATTAATTATCCAACTGTCTCAAATACATACACTTTCGACACTATAATGGAGTACAAAAAAATAAGTATGAATATCAAAAAATAGAGTGTGAAAATTACTCCCCTTTTTGTAATTGGTAAAATTAATTATATTACTACTCAATCTTATCAATATTCAGGGCGGTGCACTTAACAATTGGCACTGTATATTTGACACGTGGATCGGTGGCAAACCTTCAGCCTATGCATACCAATCCAAATTTAATGGTGGTCCCTGGAACTAGGTCGTGGAAGTACAATCTAAATAATTTTGTAAATTTATTGTCATTGTACTTTCTTTCAAAAAAATTTATTATAGTCGACATATTGATTTACACCAATGACATAGGCTATAATATAATCTACAAGTGCAAGCCCAACACTAAAACGGAGGCATTTGAGGTCACTGTCTTCTCAAATTTTCAAACGGGAAATAGGACCCCTACGAACAAGAAAGTACTATATAACTAATAGCTTTTAGAATTACAAATTATCAATTGTGTACCATAGTGATAAGGTGTTGGAGTTTGGACATTTATCTAAAATCTAAAATATTTTGGATTCAAGTTTTGCACCCTTCATTTCTATTTTTTTTAAAAGAATATTGTTATTTTTTAGGATAAATTACATAGTTAATCATTGAAATTTTATACTTCAACAAATCTCGTCGTTCAATTTCAATACAACATCAAAATTTAATAATGCACCATCTGAGCCCCACATAAGGTTTTTTTTTTAATTGAAATCTTCTATCTTTTACAATTTACATAATATCAATTAGGTCATTCGTACCAAGAATGAAGTTGATGGCTTATAGCTAGACACTTACTTGAATGGAAAATATCATTCTATTATTCAATATGCGTGCTGATGATAGAGCTTCCTAGACCTGATTGAGGAAAAAATTTACGTAGATGACTTAATCAACAAACATAAAAAAAAAATTCAACGGATTTAATTGTTATTATTGTGTCACGGTTGCAAGGCTACCTTACATTCAACTACAACAGAGGACCATGTTTCATATCATATATAAATTGAATGTACAATCTAAATGTCGTTAGTGAGTGTATTTTTGGAACAATCGATCAAGGCTGTTAGGACGTCAAGCTATATGATATTTAATTTGTGATATTTTAGACTTGTATCTTGCTTGGGAATAATAATTATTGATTGTGCTACGCCATAGTTTGGTCTTATATCTAGTATCATTTGATCGATTTCTTTTGGTACGACACATTGTGGAAAGAAAGTGCCAATTTTTTGTATTGTCATAACAATTATGGTTATATTATATAATTTGTAGTATTTTACATATGAGGGAGAGGGATAGAAAGTCAAGGAGGAGAGAACAACCTGTCACCTGCTAAACCCTTTTTTTTTTATTTTATTAATTGATTTAATAAATGGATGATCTGAATTATTCCCTTTGAAATCCAAGGGTTTAAAATCACGGTGCGTACGGTACACTCTCTAATAAAGGGTGTGTACCATATGACTACCCACTTAAAAACTTGTTATTTTTGGACCCATGAGTTAATTGCTTGACGATTTAGACGCCGCTAGTTTCGAGTTTCCTAGTTTGGTCTTAGGCTAGGTCAGCCTAGGTGTTAACTTTATGCGAGGGACCGAGGATTATTTGCATGTAAAGAATTAATTGGGACGAAGTTCAATGCACCCTCGTTGTAAAAATACTGAGTAGTAATTGTATGATCTAGTAATTTTATAAACGTGTTTGGATCAAGAATTTGAAAAGAGATTTGCCAAAGGAAAAAACAAATACTTGGATAATCAATCCCCTTTTGTTTCCCTTTTGACTTTCCCCTTCCCTTTAGTAAATCCCGTCACAAATCAACTTTAACCAGATCAAAATGAGAATCCAATTTTCTCACTCTCACGTGAGATGTTTTCTACCAGTTTGTTTGTTGTCTATCTGTCCAACTGATTTGCAAGTGGCAACAAATCATATGTAATGACAGGCCAAGATTGTATGATGAGAGAGATCATGTAAAGATTGCAGTGTCCGTAAACTATGCATGGTTGGGTTTCTCTTGTTTTGACAAGCACTTCGTTTGACTTTTGAACCCCAACCCTGTTAAAAAAAAACAAAAAACAAAGACTTGTGAACCAATTGATCCAACAACCACCAACTGGCCCCATTGTTCCATGCTCCTTTATTTCTGTACCCCCATCCCTATTGGTATAGTACTAGTACCACCCAACACTCTTCTCCACTATACATTTTACGTGACCCACCTATTTTATGGCAATTATTGGTTTTGCGGCACCGTCAAGTGGTGCTCCAACACCTTTCTCTACCATACATTTATGTGTCGCCAGATTTGAACACCTTTTAGCGGTGCCCCAAGACCATCCTTCATTCCCTCCAATAAGTTTTCTTATTTCTAACTTCTTAATTACTACTATGTTGCACGAATATATATACTGGGATGTGTTTGTTTGTTTGTTTATGTGTGTCAATGTTATTATTAAGATAAAGAGGGAAATGGAGGGACAAGATTGGGGAGTTCCCATATGGAAAACCTGATTTCTCGGGTTTGTTTTATGTGAACGTTGTTAATTAATCTCTAGTTTAAAAAAAAATAATACTCCAATAATCTTGGATCTTGTGTTGGTTTTCACTAACTAATAGGAAATAAAAACTAGTAAAGTATTAAATTGGATCACAGCTTCAAATTCAAGTCATGGAAATATGCAACGACTTTCTCAGTTTCAATGCCTTGTGTTCTCGTGCACATTTTTTGCCTCATATGTACAATATTTTGTATCGGGATGGTAAAAGAAAGGAAATTGATATTTACACACTCTTTTTTTATTTATTCACACTCTTTTCTTTTCTTTTTTTAGTATTGAAAGTGTGTACGTATTTTTTTTTGGTAAAATACAAAAACGGGATAAAAATATCAATTCCGTAAAAGAAACCCTAATGCAAACAGGTAGGATCTGGATTTGTACGAAATTTGGACAATAGAATTTTTGAAACAGAAAGGTAAAAATAAAATAAAATATTTACTTCCACCCAAATAACCGTAACTTCATTAAAAGAGGTTTTGACCCTTCGATAAAACCCACGCTTCCACTGTGAAAAGAATTTCTGCATACATACTTGTCACCGTAAAATTCTTTTCACTTTTCCTGCAATTAATATGCTCAAACTTCAACTGTTTCACCGTAAAATTCAAACTTCTACCATTAAATAATTCTCGCCTTGCGCTAATAGTTGGAGTATCACACTTCTAAATGGGGTAATAAAAAGTTAATACAGACCAGAAACAACAATGGCAAATTGGTGATTTTTTCTTTTTTTTGAAATAATTAGATATCATCGTTAACAATGAGACAAAAGAATGTAAATGTGTATGCAAACCTTAAAGATTAAAAAAAATTCGAAATTTCTAGCAAAGGTTTAAAAATAAAAATAAAAATGAGGGTTTTCCCTGTCGTGTACAAAACCCACAAAATCATGGATTTTGAGATAAGTATTCTATTTACCCTAAAATTAAGTGAAAGTTCATTTAGCAGAAATAACTTGTCTAAACCACCTTTTATAGTTACTGTATTTGATCCTCTACTCTATCACTATCAGTACATGCTTGTATTGGGAATGAGAAACAGGGGAGGAGATGATGATCCATCGATCCGACCATCAAAACGGCACAACAAATCTGAGAGTTGACACCGGAGCAGCTACGTAGGTACTTCATATTTATTTAGTAATAAAATACATCAATAGCCACAACCTCTTTTATGAGCGGAGTGGTCCCATTGTAATAGGGGAATGTGTCGTGTCTCTCTTTCTTTCTTTTTATACAAACGGAACGAACGAACAAGAAAAAACGAAGAAGTATTTATTTAGTAGTACATACTGGAGTGGAGTATATGTCAAATCTTTGCTGTCTGTCTGTTCTTTTCTTCATGTTCAATTAATTAATATTCCCACACTGCACTGTCAAATTCAATCCCACCCCACCCCCGCACACGGCCACACACAAAAACGACCCAAGATACGGGAGTATACAACACTATAATATATCTCTATATATATATATATATATATATAGAGTGAGACCACCTTAACTTAATAAAATAAAAACCTCCCTTTTCCGATAGAATTTCGATGATCCAAGCCACTCAATGTGTTCAGAATGTGATTTTAAGGGTACTCGCGAGAAATCAGCAAAAAAAAATGACCGGAAAAGCTTCATCCGAGCAGTTTTTGTTTATATTTTATCGAACGGTTCAAATAAAAACTGCTCGGATGAAGCCATTTCCGGTCATTTTTTTTGCTAATTCCTCGTGGGTACTCTTAAAATCACGTTCTGAACACATTGAGCGGCTCGGACATTGAAATTCGAACGGAAAATGAGAGAAATTGACAGGTCCTTATTTTAACTAAAATAAGGACCTGCTCATTTGAAAATGACTATATATATATACATCCTATAAATCTATATAGCCACTATCAGGGGCGGATGAGCATAAGCGAGATCGTCTTTTAACTTTCTATTGAAACCACAATAACGTTTTTAAAATTGCATTGTTTTAATTCAACGCCGGTCCAACCAAGGTATTTTGAAAACTAACGTCTTATATACGTACTGTTTTTCTAAAACTATTTTGCTTTCTAAAATAAATATAAAAGTCTAAGATTCAATGCAATTACAATCAATCATGATCGTATCGTATCATATTAATTGAATAGATTGATCGAAACTATAAATGACAATTTTTTTTTTTTACAATTGCTATTGATAATATCGTCTTCCAATATTATAAGTTCTTTTGAATGTTTGTCACTCCAACCTCAAAATCTTGCATCCGTCCCTAGCCACTATTGAAATTAGGGCTGCAAACAAATCGAGTTGTTCGCAAGCAGCTCGAGCTCGAGTTTTAAGTTTGTGTAGTAAATGAGCCAAACTCAACGCTCTAAAGTTTGGTTTGATTGTATAGGCTTGGCTCTTTTATAGAGGCTTATTCAATAAATGAATTGGTTTGGCTTGTTTGCACCATTGGAATTAAGGGATTGATAGTGGACGGTGATCTGGATAATAAATATTTAATCAAACACCATTTGTTTGATCACTTTGAAGATATAAGTTAATTCAAAGCTCGTATTTAGTCAAACAAATGGGTAAGCGGTTTGGTTTTGAATGCTATTGTCTTGAAGTCGAGCTTGATTAACCCACTACTTGGCTTTCAAAGCTCGTATTTGGTCAAACAAATGGGTAAGCGGTTTGGTTTTGAATGCTATTGTCTTGAAGTCAAGCTTGATTAACCCACTACTTGGCTTGAGTTTGACTTGTCAAATAGGAGAGGTAGTGATTACGTGTAAGTACTTGTTTTCCATGAAGTAATTAAAAGGAAGTGGATCCTTTACAATCCATGTTTTGAACTGGAGGAGACAGTCGAAATCTAAATTTGAATTTGCTCAAAGACTGTTCGCTAGAAGAATTCGGATATGCTCCTTTGAGCACATCCGAATTCTCAATAGGTTGGGGGAATGTCATGACTCAAGCATTTTTAACAAGCACTTGACATGCTTCCCACTAAGACAAGAAGGTTTTTATGGAACTATCTAAAGTTTCCTAGAGCAATGTATCTAGAATCATCTCCCTCGAATAATCTAGAGCATTGTATATAATTCTAGACTTGTTTAAATACTTGTAGAGAATTCTAGAGTTGAGTGGTTGAGAAGCTTCTATGTTCTACATACACTTCTCTCTTCATGTATAAATGGGTGAGAGCCTCATTTGTCCAAACCACTTGAAAACTTTGTACTAAAGTTCACAGTGAAAGCTCTTTCTCTCCCTACAAACTTGTCACTCTCCTACTCTTCCATCTTTTGGCTTACTTAGGTGCAAACAAAGGCGAGCATAGCATCTAAGGCCACATGGTTGGCTTGGGAAATTCTAAGGCTATGACAGCAAATAGTCTTTGAGCAGATCCCAATGTATGGTTTAAATTTCAACGGTTTTCTCCGGTACAAGGCTTTGATTCCTAACTAAAAATATCATAAATTTATTAACAGTGCGTATCTGAGTTAATAGACAATGGATATGAATTGAAGTTTGATAAAAGCAAAAAACCGAAAAAAAGAGAGTACAAATACGTTTAGTTGAGAGTGAAATGCACGAACCAATTGACTAATGGATGTGGGATTGATCAAGCAGTTTTCTGACAACATAATCTTTGTGTTACCTTTTAAAAGCCTTGTGGTCAGTCCTTCATTTTAGGCTAATTAATAATCGGATTCAAATCCCAAGGATATATAACTAATCTATTTCCCTGTTCTTGCGGCACTAGAGAAGGCTCCCATGGTTAGATGTTGAAAACATTGCAATTAAAGAGTGAGAAATGAGAATAACTATTCTCAGGGTATGTTTGATTAGAATGATGGAAAGTGAAAACGAAAGAAAGTGAGATCATAGAAAAGAAAGTGAAAAAAATTTCTATATTTTTGGCAAAAATGAAAGGTTTCGGGGACGTTGAACCTTGGTATATGGTGTGAATTTGGATAGGAAAGCAAGACTCTGGATTTAATGCGAAGTCTCATAAGATTTGTTAATTTTCACAAGAAAATTAAATTTCTAAAATAGTTTAAGTTGAGTTGTATAGAAGATTCAGTTTCTTGCACTATCCATTTTTTTCTCTTGCTTTCATTTTCATTCTAATCAAAAGAACCCAAAAAAACATTTGTCCATCTTTTTCCCAATAAAGCCTCTCTATCAATGTGTAAATTGGATAGGGAACAAAGTCAAAAGAAAAATATAAGTAAAATAGCTAATACTATTTGTTTTATAGAGCATACATAAAAAAAAAATTGCAAGAAAATGAATAAGTACGTTGTCTGTCTTAATTATTATTATTTTTTTTAGGTTTTTGCATTTACATATAAGGATATGAATGTCATATATGACCACATCTCCAATAGTTCAGTAGTGAAATCCCAAGTTAAAACTTTATTCTACTAATACAGTGATAAAATGTTATACTTTAGCAAGGTTGTTTGGATGATGTAATAGTACTATTTTTTTTTGGTGTTACCAATTTGGTTAGTTGAATTTGGTATGATAGGATAGATAAATCGAGACACATTGCTTCCACAAGAGCTAAAGTCTCAAGGTACTTTTAACCTACTGATAAAAAAATTTCACAACCAAAATAGGTTTTGGAGTTTATGATGTGGAGGATCCTATTAAAGCAACCACAGAACATACACTTCAATTTTTTTTGTAGAAAAGATTTGAAGTAATATTGAAAAAGAAGTCCCCATAAGGGGCTTAAGCTAGAAGGGGTCATGGCTCTGATACCACAAGTGCAATCACGTAGAAGGTACAATCACGAAGAAAGGAGAAGACCAAGAGAGACACAAACACTAGAGAATTTTATTGCAACCCTTGTACCTCAAAACAGGAGTAATTTAGATTTCTTTGACAAATGCAATCCAATCCAACTGGAATTCTTTATCTTTATCTTTTTTCTTTTTTGATCCGATTCCAACTGGAATTCAGAAAGAAGAAGTAGAAGCTGGAGGTATTCTGATCTTTGAGTACAAAATGGACCTCTGTGCATCAAAACTTGAGAAGTTGGAGAATTCATATGCGGAAGAACACATAAAATTAACTCAAGCTTTGCATTGCCTTCTCATAAAAGAAACAAAGTGTGATTCTGCATGAAAGGAATGTTTTCAATACAGAACATTTCATCTCCAAACTTTTAACAATTTTTCACGAAACATGAGTAACTCAAAAAAAAAAACCATCATTTTTTTACCAATCAAACCGCAGCTACGAGTCTCAAACTAAAAACCGAAAATTGGTTGAAGTAGGCTTCTCCTACAACCCCCAAGAAACTTTAGGAAACAAACAAGAATCCTAAGCTATAGAATAGGTAATAGTTCAACTGTACATTTTAACAAGGTACAATCACATTTCGTCACCGCCCCTTCATCTACCTCCCCATGTTGTCGCTACCCGAATCCATTAGAATCGTTAACCTTTTTGCCGTCTTTGAAAATTCACTGCAACCAACACCACCACAACAATACTTTTGTGAGAAGAACTTGTGCATGCTCGCTATGCAAAACTCATAAACCAAACTCCCATTTTATTGTAATTAAAAATGGAGTACTTCACAGGAAATAAAGGAAAACACCAAAAAAACGACATTCACCTGAAGGGTTCATCTTCAATATGTTTAACAGCACCTGAAGCGTCCCGATACAGCACGTTGCTCAACATCTCCGATTGTTCTACGCTAAACATATTGGCCAGTTTTCTGTACAGCTCTTCATATGAAACGAGGGCTGTGAGATCGAGGGTCCGACCAACATCCTCTGATTCCATGAAAACCTTACACTGACCCGTCTCCAATCCAAATTCTGATTTATGGTTATCTTTGTACCAGGGGGACCCATCGTCCGAGGAGTTCTCCGGTGGACCATTTTGGACAACTCCCGATCCCGAGCCATCAGAAAAATTCGGGGTCTTCTCTTGATTCCCATCAGATGAGCTCTGGGAAATCTGTTCCTTTGTATGAATAGGTTGACCAAAGAGCAAGAACATGGGTGCCTTTACTTCGTTAGTGTCCTTTGAATTTTGGGTATAGACACCCATAGAGAGCAAAGAAGAAAGACTGTCGTTATCTTCGGTGGGAACCCTCGGTGGTGGTTGGGAAAACGGACCTGCCTGCAGTTTGTTGAAGTGGAGATTTGCTGAAGATAGTCCAAAGTGAGCATGCCTGGCTCCCTGTATGCCTGCAGGAATGTTGTCGGGCACACAACAAAACGGGTTGTTGGGCCTGAGGAGACTGCTTGGAAATGATGGTATCGGATATTGTCCAATAAAGGGGAAATCCGAGGGCTGTGGGACTCGCAGCTTCTTTCTTGGTGGTGAGAAAGGAGATAGATGGATGGCCGGCATGTTTGATACCACTTCGACCAACCATGGGCTAACTTGTTTTACGTTTTGAAGTAAATCTGGTTCATCCCATGCTACCTGCAAGATGTTTTTTAAACAACACGAGTTAGAACCAACCATTAATTCACAAATCTCATCTTTCAAATGCAAATGTAGATTAGCACCATTGTCAGATTTGATAAATTTCCTTCCTCAATAAGTGTTATGGATTTATGATAAATACTGCAGATTCAATTTGAAAAGTTTACAAAAACTATTTCTATGTTTTCATCATATGGTCATCAAAGTGGTGCTCATAATAGGTCTTCGACAGAAATAAAAAATCAACTGGATGTATGGGGAAAGGAAGTACCATCAAGCAATTTGAAGCTATGAAAAGCATCAAGTCCCCCAATGTATGCATGATTTTATGAGAGGTCTTTATTTTATTGAAAGTAAAACAAGTCAAAGGTAGATAATCCAAAATATGGAGAAAAAAGGCATCAAGTCAAAGGCCAGGATACAAGAAATGTGAGCCTGCATTTTTCATCAATGTGGATTTCTCCTAACATGACATGTCACTTTGAAGTCCTAGATAACTAAAGATGGAAATGAAGAACAGGTAAAGAAGAGGGTAGAACTTGTAAAGTGTTATTCAGAATTAGGAATTTTCCATCCCTGTTTGGTAATTAGAGAAGAGGTGCGTGGGGTGCAATGACACAATTTCATGTCATTCTTTACTTTGTAGCACTAATCATTAAGAGGCAACAATGGATCAAATCATGAGCTGTGTCCTCCATTACCATAGAAACCTCTAAGATCCAAAAGATTATTACTGTTAAATACTAATAAAGTTCAAGCAGGAACCACCGAACCCAAGCAAGGTACACGCAGCTTATGTCCCCACATAGAGAGATAATACTAAGTATCGAACTCAACAAGCAACTTGAAAGACCACAAGAAAATTCTCTGACTACTTTCACAGAATGAAGTAAACTAAATACGACAGTAGTTGCCTTAAATAAACTACATGGAATCAGATCAACCAAAAACAAAAACAAAAAAAAAACTACTTGGAAGCAATACAAAGTTCACAACAATAATAAGGCGCCACCAAAGCATAGTGTAAAAATTTCTGGTGGAAGCTACCTGAAGGAGTCTCCATGGAGAACTAGGCCATCGGATTGGGTCGTCGACTTGAACAGAAGATATGGTCCCCATGAACCAACTTATACGAGATGAATCCTCCGTTTCAAAAGCCATTTTAAATCTCATCCCAGGACACCACTGAATCCGCATTGCAGCCCTCACTGCTGATGCCTTCACACAAAACTCCGGAGCACTAGTTCGTGGATAGTAAACCACCTCAAAAGGCTGTCCTTTAGCAGCCATAGTAGCTGCTTCGATAACAGACACACCCCTCACTCTTCCCTCCTTCCCCTTCATAGATCCATTCGCATAACCACCGCCTCCACTACCACTTCGCGTAGATCTGGTCTCATCTTCTCTCAAGAAAGCCGAATATCCCACAAAAGGAGAGGCACAGTTTCCACCTAACGCATTCCATCCCGAAGGCGACTCAGGCCCGCCACCACCAATCCCCCTCTTCGCCCTTCGAATCCCAACACAAAGATCCCCATTATCGGCTCGCAAAAAAACAATGGAGTCGCCGGCAACTAGCTTCTTCTGATTCACGAAATTGCTCCACCCCGTCGTCAGAAGATGACGGCGCGGCGTCCCTCTGTAAATATGCCTAAATTTCCACCCCTCTCCGTGAACATCCTTCGCGAGGATCGTTTGAACCGGTGGTTCAGCTGAGTAATCCAACCGCGGAAAGATAGTCTCCGCACAATACCTTGGCACTGAGAAACCCCCACCATTATTTGCATCAGATTGGGTCAAAGTTTTCGCAAAAGATGCTGGTTTTTCTTGGCTCTCGGTTTTATCCAATCCCATAAACCCATCATCATCCTCAAAATCGGAGTCGTTATTCATCAAAGGAATCAGCCTGATTTTTGCAAAAACCTCATCAGTCTCAGTGTCGGCCAAAAACCTGATACCTGAAACTCTACATAGTATCAGTGGGGGAACTCTTGAAAAATTCCCAAATTCAACTTTCTCGTGGGCATGTTCAGAGTGGCCCTGAGGGAAATAAAACACCTTCGAATTCACCGGCGGCATTTGCACCATGCCGCCGGCGCAGGCATGCCACAGTTGAGAATCTAAGCACTTCTCCACTTCATTCATCGGTTTGGTCACTGAGTTCATTACAGTTATCATCCCTATTTTTAAGCCTCACAAGAATAAAAGGTCTCCTCCCTGTTTAATAGATTCAGTAAATTCTGCAAACATGGATAGAAATCACACAAATTTTAGTCGAATCATAAAGGAAGGAAAGAACAAAAGGGTTTGTTTGGTTGTTGAGGCAAATGTATGAACACAAGTTTTTTTTTTCCTTTTTTGGATCAAGGTATGTATGAACACAAGTTTCGAGCCTTGAAATTTTATTCCCCAAAAGTTAGTTCATCTCCAACACTTGTCCAAACAACTTACCCAACAAACCCAACAAAGAAACACTAGAAGGAAGAAAAAACCCTTCACCAAACCTTTCATTAAATTTCAAAATTGCAGAAAAAGAGCTCCACTGGAAAGTTCTGCCACCAAATTACTATTGGGGAAAAGAAAACTTCAAATTCTATGGGAGTAAAAGATTTGACGAAGTAGATTTTTTTCCTCACTAAAACGGATGGGACAAAGTTGGGAAGTTTGTGAAAAAAGGATTTGATGAAGGGTACTGGGAGCGGTTAATTAAAACTCCTACTCCACAAATATATAAAGATTTTAGTAATTAAATTTCACAACACATAAAGCCCAAAAAGAAGTCATTTTGCATCATTTTCCACTGTAGTAAGCAGCAAATAGAAAAGAAAGGGGAAGAGATTGAGATCTATTAGCCGGATTTTACCTTTCTACAAGGCCTCTCGAAGACGAAGAAATCAGGAGGTAAAACATAGATACTCCTATGATGATCTCTTCCGTATCCCCTTCTAAGACCAAACGCGAAGCTGTGAATGGATCTCGCACCGGAAAAATCCTCTCTATCAATAAACTGGGGAGAGAGAGAATAGTAAATGGAGTATTTTTGCAAGGGTAGAGAGGGTGAGTGAGACCACACACTGTATTTATGCAGTCTCACACACACAGTGAGGAAGTTGCCGACCAGACTGTTGCCAGAGATACAGAGAGAGAGATGGGGGAGAGAGAGAGAGAGAATTCCAAAGGAGTTTTTTTGGTTTTGGGAAGAGCAAGGAGAGAGAGAGGGGGTCGGGGGTTGGATTTTGGGATGAGGCTGTTTCGAGTATTTCCAAAACATTTGACATTCCAGGTGCTCTTCTCTCTCCTCTTTTTTTTTATTTTTATTTTTGGTAAAACTGTCACTCTCTCTCTCCCCTCTCTGTTTCCCTGTTACAGTATTTGTATTTCCTACGGAGTAATCCTTTTTTTTTTTTCGCTAATTTTTATGTGAAAATAATTTTGTCATTCATTTTTTTCTTACTTCAATTCTGCTGCAAGTATATTTTTGGTCCCTCCCCTCAGATCTGAATCTCCCCATTCATAGCACTAGTCCCACCCCAGTGTATGGGGCGTTGTTCCCACATATCCCTCCGACTCCGACTTTGGGTAAACCATATGGCATGGAAAAAAATTCAGTGCATGGTGAGTATCATGTGATGTCCGTTCGGCGCATCTGAGTCATCCATTGCATTTTTTGATGGCTTGGATTTGGAGAAAAATAAAAAGAAAGAAAGAGTGTTAGGGTGGGGAGGAGAAATAGGGTTTCAATCCGAACCGTCCAAAAGTGTATTGGACAATCCGAATTTGCTGAGTGGGTACCACGTGGAATATACCCACTCGGCACCGAAAAAATTTCTCGGCATGGTATACATACCGCGCCGTGTGGAACCCATCTCAAAATCTTACACAGATAATCGGAATCGCTAAATTCAATTTAAAATTTTCTAAAGCACATTGTAAAAAAACAGCTTATGGTGGATTTAGATTAAAAAGTAGGGGTAACTTTTTTCGTCTTTATTCAATTATTTTTGCATTTATTAGTTTTGTGTCAAACTTTTATGACCTATTAGTTTGTCTTGATGAGAGAAACCGAAAAAATATAAATCTTTTAGCGGAACACATAATTTTTTTTTGAAAAAGACCAAAAAAAGGTCAAAAAAAACTGTCTTTTTGACTTATTTTTAGACCAACAAATAAGTCATAAAAATTTGATGCAAAATTAACAAATGCAAAAAAAAAATTGAATAGAAATGAAAAAAGTTACTCCCTACTTTTTAATCCAAACCCACCCTCAATCGAATATGGGTAAAAATCAACTGATTTTTTCTAGAAACCTTTTAAAAAATTAGTCTAAATAAATTGAGTGGATTCGATCATTTATGTGGGACTCCAAGATGGATCCCACGTGGCATGGTGGACATTTGGTGTACGTGTACCCAGAGTTTTATTGTATCTCTCCTATTTCTGGTTTTTACTAGAAAAATTATTGTGTGGTCTGGACCTACCACGTCACATATGTATGCGAGGCTCAAGACTATATGTATGAATCACTGAATAATTACTCGATTTTTACTCTTACACCATGTATATATCGGGTTGTGTGAGACCCTCCTCAGAATTTCATACAAATATTTCAAACTGTTTAATTTATTTCAAATATTTTTTATAAGTATCAATAAAAAATAAACTCAATTGAATATCGATAAGAGTTTGACAATATTTCATTCAATTTATGGTCCTTGCAAATTCAAGCACCAAAAATCGAATAACTCCGACAATTAAAGCTTTAACAATATTCGATTGAGTTGATTATTATGTTGAAATGCTTAAAAATATTTTAAACAAATTAAACGGCTGGGATATTTGTTTGGAATTCCGAGATGAATCTCATACAACTTGGTGTACATTTTTGGACAGCACAGTTTTTTTTTTTACTTATTTAAGGGAGTGATTTTTACACTCTCTATTACTCGTCCTGTTTATAGTTTTTTATTCTTATTTATATAAAATTACGATACTATCCTTTTAATTACTTTATTTTTCATGTGTTATAGAGAATAACCGTTATAGATTTGCTTGCAAAAGCAAATGAAAAAAGTAGTATGCAAGTGGTAAAAATGGAGTGTAAAATCGTTAGGTGTACTCATTTGTATCATCTTCATGATGTAAATGTATAGCGTTGCCTTTTTTAAGTGTGAATTTTCTTACTCGTGAAATACAGTAGCAGTATTATAAATTCACATGCAAGAAGACAGAAGATGAGTGCAGACAAAAGGTGTGAAAGCATTTTATTTTATTTTCTAATGTTTTATAGAAAGTGATTGTCCAACGCCACCTTTGACCGAAAGTATTCGTTTTCTTGTTTTTAGTTTTGTCAAATTATGAATCAAAGCCTTTTAATAACCTTATATTTTAAAATGCTTTTGGGAGTAAAGTAACGAGGGTTTAGTCTTCATAGTTTTTATACGATAAAGACAGGTAAACGGATGTTTTCTGATTAGAAAGACTGAAATTTGTATTTACTGGCCGGTTACGGGCTAATATATATTGTCGTCTTTTTTTCTTTTTTCTTTTTCTTTTTCTTTTTTTAAAAGAGAGACACTCTTGATTAGTTGCATAAAAATATTTCTGCAACATTTAAGGAAGCCTAGCCGGTGTAATTCATAAATAGACACTTGAAACATGTGAGAAACATGACACGCCCTCGACAGAGTTGAGTCAGTTGACATATATAGGCATGGCATGGCATGAAATTTGTTATTACAATATATTACTTTTGTCAGTTACTTGTAGGTTTGGATCTTAATTGTTTGAGCTTGTCCCATTTTATTTGAGTTTTTAGGTCTTTAAGGAGTTTTGGCTTGTCTCATAGTTGTTCTTTGGTTGGCATCTTGTTAATTAAAGGATTGAGTCTTAGACTGGACATACGTGCCGTCCTCCTTGTTCAGAGATTAATAAAAAAAATTCACCATTCAAAAAAAAAAAAAACTACATAGGAAGAGAATTCTTTTTAAACATTATAAAAACAATGAATCATATGTGGGGTGTTAATCAAATGTAACTTACACCATTAACCTTACGTGTTCGTCTTTCACTCATGATATGTTTGCAATATCTTGAGTCATTTGGGCTAACATTGAAATGAAGCAACATTTAAGTAGTAACCACGGTTAGCCCTGTTCCGCTAACTGTTCGAAAGATTTCATCGAGATCTGTCAAACAAGATCTATACTACAAAAAAAAAAATTTAATAAGTCAATTATATTTAAATTTGAAAATTGCAAATAAGTACTTACTTTTCAAGAACCATTAGCGGAGTCTTTGATTTTTGCAGTCTTGCTCTTGTCTCAGCCGGAGAAGACTCAGTTAACCATATTTAGTGGGGAGTTCGTTAACCATGGTCACTAATGTCTTTAAGAGTAACTAGTTGTTGGGATGTGTCCCTGATATTTCGGTTCGAAGACCAGGTTTAGTGACATCAAAATTTAGGAACGGATAAAGTGCAATTTTGTAAAATGAGTGATTTGACCCTTTTGAATGGAGAAATTATTCTCTGCTCTGGCAAATAGGCCATGTGGTACGCCATGTGTACCCCACATGTGTCGTAACGGGTAAAAACTGTGGAATCCCTAACTTTTTTATATTGATAAATTAAGAAACGTAATGGCATGAGGTGTGTTTTGATTTGTCTTAGACCATTGTCCCGAGAGCACTCAATAACCTATCCTTTCGAATGTGGGCAATTCTGTTTTCTCAACCCCTTTCCCTTTTTGTCAATCGGCACGCGAAAAGTTTTTCACATGCATTGTGTCACAACCTTAGAATTTCCTAAGTCAACTGTGCGGCCTTAGATGTTACGTCCGCCTTAACTTGCACCTAAATAAACCAAACGATGGAAGAATAGGAGAGTGATCAGAACTTTGTAGAGAAGAAAGAGCTTTTACTATGAACTTGAGTACAAAGCTTTCAAGCGGTTTGGGTAACTGAGACCCTGACCCATTTATACACCAAAGAACTAGAACTCTAGAACATACTCTAAAAGCTTCTCAACTACCCTATTCTAGAATTCTCTGCAATTATTTACACAAGTTTAGATTTATGTACAACACTCTAGATTATTTATTCTGAGAGATGGTTCTAAAAGTTTCCTAGAATCCTGCTTCCACATTGCTCCAAAGAACTCTAGATCTCTTTATGTGAGAAGCATGCCAAGTGTTTGTCAACATACTTGAGTCGTGACAATTGGGAGATCCAAAAGCTTGTCTCTTCTACAATGCATTTAAATCCATCATACCTTTATCCCTATTAGGACACCGTTGCCTCTCCCCAAGGTTTCTAATTTCATTGAAATCACCAGCCATGCACAATGGCTTAGAAAAACTGCCACCCATTTTTAGCCAGAGAATCCCATAATATTGTCAACAAATCCTAATTTTGAATTTAGAGAGATCAATTGCTGATAACAATAGAAAGAATATGGAGAAGAGCACATGAAGATCGAAGGGATCTCAAATTGCTGCTCCTAGAACTACTTCTTGTGCTATTTCTATATTTATGTGTCAACCGCAAGACTAGCTCAATCCATAATCGACATAATGAAGGGTAGTCTGCGTAATCACTAAGTACAATGATGTTTAAAAACATTAAGACTTAATATGATCAAAACTGTTTCGTATGATTCACCATTGAATTAAAACCAAGACGCTTATTCACAAAATCAAGACATCCTAATTCAGCCTATAGGTCGTCATTTCATAACTTGAATTACAGCAAAATTGCAATCAATCTGATAAGGCACTCTCATATATTGCTTACAATATTCGATGATAAGGCTAGTTGTACCATCAAATGATACGTACAAACTATTTGTTAGTGTGGAGCTAACTATTTGGCTTGATTTTAGAAATCGATGGTTGGAGGAAATTGCTCGAGCAGGGGCACGAGCAACATTTCTTTGGATATTTCCAGCTTATCTTTGGACTTATGTCCTAAGGAAATTAACATGAATTGGCTGGAATTTTACTTTCAGAGAGGCAGACGAAAGTAAGGATATTGTAATTCCACTAATAAAATGTAGCTTTTATTAGAGTGTTAGATTCTATTGATTGTGGAATCTTTTCTCGTTTGACTAGTTGCAGGCATAAATCAAATTCAAACCATGCAAATCATCGTTTCTTGTCTGATTAATTTCTTTATTCTCTTTTCTTTGTGATTTGGACTTGAATATTATTTTGTAATCACCGTGATAAGATTGGTTCACCTTGCGAATAAAGTTTTTTTTTTTGGAGGTTCTCCTCACAATAGGTAAAGCTCACAATTGAATACTGACTAGTAGAGAAGAATGTTGCCAAGAAACGAGTTGAACGAGTAAAGAGCTTGACGACTAGAGTTATCAAGACAACTAGAGTTCGACGACGCAAAAATCATTGCTTATATATATGTTATCATCAAGATGAAAGGTGTATTGAAACATTCACTATGGTATGGTATTAGTTATTACTATCTTAATATATATTGCTCATCTTAGATTTCGGAGGTTTTTCTCCTTCCCCTTTCACCCCCATCCTCCTCCCCAAGCCACCTTCCGTCGCCTCTCTTCTGTCATGCAGTCCGACGGCTTTTAGAGTAGTACTTTGTAGATCGTGGTTGCCGGAGTGGGAGATCTAAGTTGGTGGATGAAGTCTGCTCTGGTATGGCTAACTCCGTTCGATTCTGTTAATGGTTTTTCTCTTTTTTGTTCTTTCTTTGATGTCCACTCTGTGGAATTTCTTCCCGTTTGTGGGGCTTCTATCACTCCTATATGGGTGTTTTTGGTTGTTTTCTGCAGTGCTCTGACTGTTTGGAGCGATGAGTTTAGTTGGAGTTGGGTATAGTCTTTGAACTGAGTCCCCTCCTGTTTGGTTTATTGATCTCTTGTTTAGAAATGGAGTTTCCTCTTGATGTACTGTTTTTGGTATCTATAATATCATCTGTTATCGTTTTGACAATATATATATATATAACAGGGCGGTTCAAGAGACACCCAAAAAAATATCTAAAAAAACACCCAAAATCTCAATCTCATAGTTCCCGATCAAAATTTTGTGATCCGAACCGTTGAATGTGTGCAGAATGTGATTTTAAGGGTGCTTGCGAGAAATTAGAAAAAAAAATGACCGGAAAAGGCTTGATTTGAGCAATTTTTATTTAAACCGTTCAATAAAAAACTGTTCGAAACTGTTCGGATCAAGCCCTTTTCGGTCATTTTTTTTGTTGATTTCTGAAAGGTACCCTTAAAATTACGTTCTGATCATATTGAGCGGCTCGGATCATCAAAATTTGATCGGGAATTATGAGATGTTTTTTAGGTGTTTTTTTGGGTGTTTCCAGAACCGCTCCGTATATATATTGCTCCCTCTTAAGGTTTCAAGTTTGAAATCTCTTAGATTATATCAACTCCTTTGGGGTCAGTCCATACAGAGTGTTGCTCTAACTTTAATTGAGACTCCCCGCAAGTGGGCGATGCGACTAGTCCCCAGGATTAGTCGAGGCGCGCGTCTGGGCGCCTGAGTTATCCAAAAATATGCTGTACGTGTTTACGTGTATCGCATATTGTTTAAGAAGGGGATAAGTTGATTAATTCTGTGAAATTGACCTTAAAATCAATCTTCAAAGGATCATTTGTACCAAATGAGTTGTTAGAATAGAAGTATAAATCTTATCAAATTTGAAAATAAATGTTTATTCCTTACATCATGAAATCTATAATTGATCTGACCGGAATTTACTTTGAAATTGTGCCACTTTGATTTTCAAATGCGAAAGACTTTCACAGCTTAATTGTCATCTATATATGTGCTCTACAAGAGCAGTGACCTGTGCGCTTCACCTGTGGTCAAATCAAATAAGAATGTACCAAATTATATAATACTACTATGCCTTTCACATGACCAAAATACATACATATATATATATATATATATATATATATATATATATCCCTTTTACATGACTAAATTATATTGGGTGCCTTCCACATGACTCTCTCTCTCTCTCTCTAAAGAAACAAGGCAAAAAAAATTAGTTTGTAATAGGGGTTGTAGAGAATTTCCTAACCATTTTAAAAACACACATAGAAAGAGACGCTTTAACCGGACATGTGTGAGCAACAAATGTACTCGAAGTCTCCGACTCACCCTTCATTTCTTTATTTCTACAAACTTAGCATGAACTTCATCTCCAATTAACCACTCTATAAAAAACTTTTGTAGGTTGGGAACCCTTTTTTCATTAATAAAATGTTATTTAGCCGATAAAAAAAAAAAAAAAAAAACCCCACATCCCCCACCCAGCCCTGTAGCCATTTCCTCTCTCCCTATACGGACCCACATGTATGGGGTATCCAAAAAGATTTTCCTTCCGAGCCTGTCAATTTACAAAGCATAAAAAAATCTTAATTTTTGCACTGTACATATTTTCATAAAGTGTGTACAAATATTTCAAACAAATTAATGAAGACTGCTCTGATTTTAAAAATAGTAATAATGAAGATTGCCACCTGCTAACTTCATACTTTTCGGTGTACTTTTTGATAGTTTAATGCCACCCAACGCATTTGTTTTGCAATTGCACCAATAACAACCATGGCATTATTTATAAGTGAGTACTAGCTAGGGTGCTTTAGAAATTATCGTGGACTAATTTTGAAAAATGAACCCTAAGGCTCCGTTTGTTTCGATACAAAATATTTTTTTAGAAAATAAATTTTAAATTTTTATTTTTCAATATTTTGTTAGTACATGAAAAATATTTTCAAAAATCAACAAAATAGTGTAGAGAGGGGGGACTTAGCGGTGGAATTCAATTAATTTAGGAGAGAGGGAGTGGGGGAATTGAATGTGGGTCAGGTTTGACGATCAAAAGGAAACTGAGCAGTGAGAATTGCAGTATAAGGCAGTAAGTTTATTTCAGAAAAATAACTTACGAATGATTTAAGAGTAAGTCATTTTTATCTAATTAATGAAAAATATTTTTCTAATTTTTTATACAATCAAACACCGAAAATATTTTACGGAAAAATATTTTACACCCAAACAAAGCTTAAGTCTCAAACTACCATCATGTTAAAAGGCAAAACCACCCCCCTTTTCTCTCTAAAACTCTTCCCCTCAAATAGTTTTAGGGTTTTCCGGGGGGACCCCCCCTCCTCTCTCTCTCTCTCTCTCTCTCTCTCTCTCTCTCTCTCTCTCTCTCTCTCTCCTCTGTTTCTCTTTATTTTCTTCTTTTTCTCCTTTGTCACTTTCCTCTCCCACTCCCCTCCATCATCATCATCCTCCCTCCTCTCTCCCGTTTTGCTCCGGTTTCTCTCTAATTCACCGTTGGCGTTATTGTTGGGTATGCTAGGTCTGGGCCTAACGGCATGTGTCGGATCTTGGCTGGTGTTGATCGGGGTTCCGGAGGCGACTATGGTTCGTTTATTCTTCGATTTTTCCTCATATAGCCGCTGGAGTTACTGCTAGGTAACCTCGGGTCTGGGCCTAACGACAATGGTTGTATCGGAGCTTGGAGTTGTGATCGAACGATGGTCGGGCTGCGTTTGTCATTGCTGATGCTTTTGGTGGCTGTAATGGTGGGCGGCCTGAGGGTCTGCGGTGGTGGTGGTGGTCTCTTGGCGTTGTCAAGCTGCTGCCCTCGTCGAGCTGTTTTTGGCGAGCAGTCTCTGCTGTTGTTGTTTGGGCTTGGGCTAATTTGGGCTTGGGTGGTGTTCCGGTGGCGATTGCGGCTCGGCGGCGCTAGGGTTTTAGGTTTTCGGTAATGGCTACTTTGCTCTTTAGGTATGGGTGTATCTTGGGCTTGGCCTATTTGATGTGGGCTTGTCCCATTGGGTGTTTCCTTGGATGGTTTCTTGCTAATCTTGGGTTTGGGTCTCGGATGAGTATAGGATTATTCATGGCTTTGTAACTCTAATGGGTCTCAGGTTAGGAATATCATGCCATCATTCATTATTCCTGTTAATTTGTAATAATTTCATAGATTAATGAAATTTTTTTACCTTCCAAAAAAAATAAGCATGTATAGAATGTGCCTAACAACAGAGTTTCAAAATAGAAGCTAAGAAGGTGTTTCCGGTAATGAAAAATTTTTAGATTTTTATTTGTGGTTGAAAAGTTAGGTTTTTCTGGCAGTGAATAAGTTGTTGAGAAATGTCAAGTTGTTTCCGTTAATGAAAAAGTTTTTGAGTGAAAAAGTTTTTGAGTTGGAAAAAACTTTTTTGTTAGGAGATACCAATTAGTAAAATGCATTAAAATTTTAAGACTTTTTTATTAGTAACAACAAGATGATAAAATGCGTTAAATTTTTAGTATATTTTATTAGTGAAAACGGGGCCTTACTCCACATTACCATGCGGTGTCCAAATCCCAGACCATCTGAAGAATCGTGCCCAAAAAGTAATACTCCTAGTAGAATCGTGTTTTGTATGTGAATTTCCGAAGCACCGAAAAAGAGAGAGTGAGAGAGACAGAGAGGGGGAGTATAGAATCGTGCGCAAAATTAGTTGATTTAAACTAATTTACATGTTTATAAGGAGTTTAAATTAAATTATACACGTTCTGGCCGTTTACATTGGGTTGTGCGGAAAACCAATAGCCAGTGGCCACGTCATCTAAATTGTGGGGCAGGTTAATGGTTCCTCTTCTTCTCGGTTATGCTCCCTCAAACGAGCATAAATTTGATTATGATAGTTTTAGAGACAAAAATTAATTATAACACTTTATGATAAAATAATCAAAAAATAAGATTTTCGCACTGATTCAAACGGATTCAAAATTGGAGAACTTAATTTTTTAGACTGTTTAAATTACTCCAATTTTCAATTCATTTGAACCGTGCGAAAATCTTATTTTTCAAATTATTTTATCCTAAAAGGTTATAATTAATTTTTGTGTCTAAATCTCTTATTATCAAGTTTCTGCTTTACGGAGTTCCCGTACAAAGAGCATATAGATATCGAGCATCTATATTCTGTCAATATCGAATTGAACTAATTTTCTAATTTTTTGTAAGAGCCTTTAAGAAAATATTTTATATTTAATGCACAGCTCAAATTATTTGCAAAAATGCTACTGGTACAGCAGCTGCGTACAGATCCCCTTTGCGCCCGTCTCGGGTTCCGCAAAGATGATCGGAGCCACTCATTTTGTTCAAAATACGTCGTTTAAGGTTCCTCAAAAAAAATCACCTCAATCCGATATCAGGAAGGGTGTTTACGAATCATCCAATTTTGCTTCAAAATTTAGCCTAAATTTTGAAGCAAAGTTGGATGATTCGTAAATACCTTTCCCGATATCGGATTGAGGTGATTTTTTTCAGGGACCTTAAACAATGTATTTTGAACAACATGAGCGGCTCTAATCATTTTTGCGAGACCCGAGGCGAGCGCAAAAGGAATCTGTACGCAGCTGCTGTACAGCAGCAGCTGCTGTACCAGTAGCACTGCTCAATTATTTGTATAGAAGCTCCAATGAACTCTCCATCGTGATCTGCACAATTACTATGCACAATTGCTGTGTGGATAAACTTTCTGAGAAAAGGTCACTCACCAGTTGGACAAAAAGGAAGCAATAACAAATGTGGCCCACATGGACTGTCACCCTTAATTTTACTTTAGCTTTAGCTTTTTCTAAGACATTGATTTTCTTCACGTGTCAGACACCTAACCGGTGGCGGCTGCTGATGTGCCGCTCCGGTGACCGCGGACGGCGGCCCCGCCTCTTTCTTTGCTGAGTTATGCACATTTACAGCATACTCCGCATCTGGTCAACAATTTTGGGATCCCACGCATATTTAGGATCCTCTTGGGCTTTGAAGATCACTTTTTTTCATTTTTTAAGGAAAGACAATACTAAGTGGAGCGGAATGCAGTTAGTGTCTCTCTTATACTTACATGCATATTAGTAGAGTTCAATTTTCGTAAACGTCCATCCTCCTCCTCAACTCCCTTAGTATAAAGTAGATTGAGTTTAATGAATGACAAAAAAAAAGAGGCAAACCATTCTTGTAAACTTATTTTTCTTATTTGTTTTGTATGTTTTATTCGTCTTTTTTGAATTTTTGTTATATCTGTGTCATATTTTTTAGATTAATCATCAGTCTCGATAAGAGAGGTCTAAAAAGTACACAATTATGAAGGAAAGCAAAAAAAAAAAGTTCGCTAAAAACGAAAAAAGTATCAAACAGATGTTTTATTTATCTAAAGTACCGTTATATTTGAATTTTTTCAACATCGGTTTAAATATTCCGATTCGTCTTGTGGAGATGAACGATTAACTCCAAAAATTACGACGAAAAGCTACACAAAAAGTTACAAAATTTTTTAAAAAAAAATCAAAATAATAAGTTTCAGACAGGGCCGACTAGGCGGTAAGCCTTGCAAACCTGCAGGCTTGGAAAAAACCCCGACATGGGGCAACAAAAAAAAAATTGTAAATATAAAAAAAAATTAGAAATCCAGTGGAAAAAAAATTAGGGGCATGATCCAAATTGCTTTTTGCAAATTCAAATTTTTTTTTAAATATGTATAGTTTCCACCCACTTTAAAAAATTAAGCGGGTTGGCTATAATCTCATGTGAAAATAAGTACTTGGATAAGTTAAAGTACGATAATTTAATTGAAGAATTTGCTTCAAAAAATTCAAGGAGAAGTTTTTTTTTTTTTTTTTTTAAATCGAATCGTGCTAATCATAAAGCATTATAACCGGGTTTCATTTTGATTTTGAATTTTTGATGTAATTCAAGCTAAAGACACAATATTACCTTGTTTTTGTTTTTGTTTTTTTGCTTATATGTCTTTTTTATTTTTTTATACAAAATACTAAGTGGGCAACCAAATTTGAGGTCGGACTTGAACAACCCAAGTGTCAAGACCGGCACTTGTTTCAGACTTATAAATTTATAAAAACGCATGCGGTGTTAGAGGGGTTCGGGAAAATCAAGCTATCGACGATGGACATGAACTAAGTCATTAGTGCTCTTTATCACACGAGTTCAGTAGATTGCTAGCTAGTTAAGTTTTACATTTCTCCCTCCCCTCATGGTTACGCTCTAGATTTATACTCGATATATTACCTAAGAGCATCTCCAATGAAGTCGCCTTCTTTGTAGCCAATTTCTTTTTGGACAGGGAACTAGTGGTAGAGCTAAGATTTAGACGTGAGGATGACACCGTTCAATAAAAATCTAGTTATATGTTTTGCAGAAATATGAAGACAAAAATTTAAGTGTGATATTATGTAATTAAGTTTTGTCATGGGCTTTTTTTGAAAAAGAAATAAATGATTGCTTAACTTCTCTTATGATATGCAAATATAAGATATTATCATATTAATTTTTCTTGATTCAAACAGTCTATTCTCTAAATTGCAATTTTGACAATATTTGTACAAAGTATTGCATACCATAAATAACCTAGTCGATGGAACCACATTAGTTTACAGAAAAAATGTAGGAATAGGTCACGTAAAAATTTAATGTCCAAATGGGATACATTGCTTTTCAATTAGTGACAAAAAATACAAATATAGTGGAAATCTATGCAAAAATTTAGAGAGAGAGAGAGAGAGAGAGATGAGTTTTAGAGAACAGAAAGAGAAAAAAAAGAAGTAGCAAATGGTGCTAAGGGATATCAAACCGTAGCACCTAACTTTGGTGATTTAATCATCTCACTTTACCACCATGCCAAAGCATGAGATTGAGTGTTCTTCACATATATCCACTTTTAACCTTTTTATGTGTAAAGTCTTCTTTTTTTCCTTTTCTAAAATTGGGGGCGGTATCGGTACGTGTCACCTTCCCTTAATTGCTTCCGCCCCTGCAGGGAATTGTTCCTGCAATCTCAACTCCAAAAATGATTTTAATGGTCCAGATTACTTGCAAATTCTTAGGAGTATTTGTTACTTGTAAGAAAAATATTCGATCTATAATAATCGTCCATAAGCACGGAAAATTTATTGTTGAAATGAACGGTTGAGATGCAGCTGCTGCTTCTTGGAGTACAAATCTATATTACAATTTGCAAATTAAGGAGTCGCATCGTTACCTAATACTACATCTATATGCGTCCCAAGACTAGCTGCACTACGCCACGTATGCTGAAAGATTAGTCAAGGACTCAAGGGCCCAGATATCCACATGTGTTGAAATAAAATGGATTGCTTGCTTAAAGGCCTAACAAACTTTAATTACTACCATCATACTAATTGGGACTTCGAAAAGAAAGATTGGATCCCACGTGCACTTCATTTGTTGTGTTGTAGGCTCCCACCACCTTTTATATACAAGTCTACACTAGAGTGAGAAATGTGTGCTAGGTGTTACAAAATTATTCAATAATACAAAACAGAAAAAATGACATTTTGGTTGACATGCATTCCTGGTTGGAGGATTTTGTTGGAGAGAAGAAAGAAAGATTCTTGGGCCAGCCTTTAAATTTTGGAATGGATAGGGACTTTTGAAGCCCAATAGTGGGTTTCCAGCCCAAAACCAACAAACGGACTTTGGGAAAATGACGGCCAATGACGTGTTTTGATAATTAATACATGACAAAGACATTTTTAGCATTAACAATTGTTCTAAGTATGTTCTTGACGGTTATTAATTATCAAAACACGTCATGGGCCGTCATTTTCCCAAGGACTTTTGGGCAGCTTTTGTTGGATATCTCTGATTCTTCCCATTTCTAAGCCCAATCAAAGGACTGACACAGAATTTGATTTTTTTTTTTTTCCCCTTTTTTAGGAGAATTGGGATTTTGTATTTTGATTGATGGGAGATCAGTTCTATGAGAAGATTGGACCAAACAGTTCTACCTGTTCAGACGGAAACTTGAGCAAATCCAACTAATTCCCTCTTCTACATAAAACAAAAATCCTTATTTTATGAGCTTGGTACTATATATATCAGGGTGTGAAGCCTATAACATCCGAACGGCCGCGAGATCAATTAGAAACTAGAGCTTTCAGCATCTCCAATCCAAACGGGCGTGTTTTGCATCCGGACAAGCACTATATGGAGTCACGGGCACAATTGTTTTTATATCCCTATTACAATTTTTAGGGTTAGAATTTCATATATTTTTCAGAGAGACTGCTATATCTTGTGAAAGAGAACTTGTGAGTGTACTCCATCGATTAGATTACTAGTGAACAAGCGTGTGGCTCCCGAGGAGTAGACATGGTGTCTACCTTTGCTTTTGTTTTGTTTGTGTGATTTTGTGATTCATAGCTTTCGAGGATCAAGAGGGTCCGTGTGTTGGTGAGATTGAACTCGTAGCTTAATTTCCAACAACTAGAATCAGAGCCGAGATTGCGAAAACAGGGTTCGAACAATCTAGGATTTCAAGAGACTTGTTTAAACAACCTTGGGTTTTTCAGTGGGAGCTATGGGTTGGAAGACGGGAAATCAAAGATTGGTTAGGATTTTTTTTTTTTTTTGGCCACAGCAATATACATCAGCGGGGGTTAGTGGGGTGTTAGAGTTAGCACGGGGAGACCAGAAGCTATCCATAGCCCTGGTCTCCTAAAGGGTCTGCCCTTTATGGGGCTCGAACCCAAGACCTTTCACAAAGAGAAGACAATGACTGACTAACTGCACTAAGCAGTGGTTGTCAAGATTGGTTAGTTCGAGGGTTGGAAATTCGCTTCGTGGAAGACGTAGATAGAGGACTATATAATGCCAAGAGGATCTGGCCATTGGTGGATTTAAAAAATGGAAGAGGCCATTGCTGGGTTTAAAAAATGGAAGAACACAGGCGAGTGAAACCAAGATCGGTATCTTCATAACTAGAAGATGATTGATTTGATTTGGTTATCGTTCGTGAAGTCCGTGGCACACCATATATATACTGGGGCGTTTTCGAAGACACTTAAAAAAATTCTTAAAAAATCCTTCCAAGTTCCCGATTGAATTTTGATGATCCGAGCCGCTCAATGTAATCAGAACGTGATTTTAAGAGTGCGTGCAAGAAATCAGCAAAAAAAATGACCGGGAAGAGCTTCATCTGAACAGTTTTTTATTGAACTTTATTGAACGGTTCAATAAAAACTGCTCAAATCAAGCCCTTCCCGATTAGTTTTTTTGCCAGTTTCTTGAGGGCACTCTTAAAATCATGTTCTGAACACATTGAACGGCTTGGATCATCAAAATTTCATCGGAAACTATGAGATTAAAATTTGGAGGATTTTTTTAAGGGTCTCCAGAACCGCCCCACCATGTACGTTCGATATCACGGCAGCTGTTGCAGAGATGTACGAGTAGCTTTCCACAGCAAACAAGGTTCATGTTATAAAAATGCTTTTCAATCTGAATATGCTAGAAGATTATTATTCGTTTATGTTGCATCTCAGTGAATTAACACAACTGTAGTTCGGTTAGTATGTGTTGGTATTGTGTTTGATGACAAGGTTCAAGTCAGGGGCCGAACTATATAGAGTGGCAGGCGGCCTGTCCGGCTGTCCCACCTCTGATTAAAAAGAAGGTTTTACACTAATGAAACTCGATTAAGTACTTGTCGATATTCAAACAATTGAATTTTTAATACAAATACCAGAAAATAGCTATTTACATTTCCCTTTATGTTCTTACTATTTACTAACAATATCTTATTAAGGGGACTTAAATCCAACAGTACAGAATCATTTTGCCCTGAATGGATGGTCTAGATTGGTTAGAACCTTTTTACTCAAGGGCCAAGATTAAGAGCCAGATTTAGCAACGGTTGAGATGGATTTGACGTCTCTAATTTTTGACGCTCATCGGCACACACGGCAGTTCCTGCATACATACCATGTCTTCTGTATCCCACCCCTCTCTCTCAACCGCTCCCCACACCCCCATGCCTCTCCCTCGACCAAACGCCCACTCCTCTCTCTCTCTCTCACCCACTCTTTCTCATCTGCTATGACTTCCCCTCTTCACTCCTCCCTTCCTCTTCCTCAGAGCTACTACACCAACCACCAGCACCACCACCTCTCTCTCAAATCTTCTACGGCATCCACCGCCTCAGGTAACCACCGAAGTTTGAACCTGCTGCAAATATAGTTCCGACCTCAATCCGGGTAAATTATTCTCTCTATCTCTCCCTGTCTGTTTATTTAGACGCATTCCAGGTGTTTGATTAAATGTTTATGAACTATGGATACGGGTGATGGACGGTATGGCCAAGTCATGGGTGATTGATACGGGATTCTGAAGACTATGTAGCAGGAGACTTTGGGAAAGTGTTCTTGGGTGATGATGAGCCACGTAGTATCGTGGGTAGAGGTGACATGCAGATTGAGACACATGGATACCGATGGTGTTTAAAAGATGTCAGACACGTCCCGCAGTTGAAGAGAAATCTTATTTGAGTAACTAGGAGCACCGGGTTATACTTCAACATATTAACAGGTGACACGTGAAAAGTTTCCAATGGTACTATAATGGTAGTTCACAGTAAGAAGAATGGTACTCTCTACTTGACTTCACAAGGGTGTGATTTACTTGTTATTGCGGATGGCAAGGTGAGTTCAAGTTTGTGGCACAACAGATTGGTACACATGAGTGAGGAGGGGATAGAAGTCATGCAGTCACATGGAAAGCTAACATGGATTGGATTGAGTCAGTTGATATTAAAAGGTGTGAGTATGTATTTTCTACAAGCTAGACGAGTCAGTTTTCATGAAGGAGGCAGACCTCCTAGGTCTAACAAGATGGAGCTTGTTCATATAGATGTATAGGATCCAACTACAATGTCTTCGCTTGGCGGTTTTAGATACCAATAATCATTCGAGGAAGTTATGGGTATATTAAATTAGTACAGGTCAGAGATTAAATTAAGTACAGGTCAGAGGAGTCTGAAATATTCAAGAAGTGAAATGCCAGGGTAGAGAAGGAGATAGCTGACTTGAAGGTAAAGTGTGTAAGGTTAGGCAATGGAAGAGAGTATCATCGAGATTGTTCGACGACCGACAAAAACTGGAAATGACTGCAGCCTCTCTATTATGACAATTAACGTCTGTGAAAATATCAACAAGGCTCTTTCTAATTGCATTCATTTACTCGTGAAGAGAAATCCAAATTCCAAGCTTAGCAATATAGCATGATCATGAGAATTCACGAAGGTAAAAAAGTATCAACCATTCATCAAAAGCCTCTTTATCCAGTGCATGAGCTAATCCCAATACTATATGCTTCATCTACGGTTATACTAGTATTAGGTTTCTGCAGCAGAATAAATACATGGTCTGTGAACTTATCATTTCTCACTAACAGGTTAAACATAGCCCTTCCAACATGTTGGATCTCAAAAACACTTCAGGCAAAAATCTCGAAGAAACATGGCTTCGATTCGTGAAGGGAATCCCGCCACAAATCCTAGATCATTTTGTGAAGAAAATCCCTCAACAAATCCAAGATCCCAACACAGTTGAAAGAAACAACCACACGAAAGTAAGTAGAAGAAGCATCATCATTGATCGTACCCATTGCCCATCTCAGAACTACCTGCTCACAAATTAACTGCAAAAAGACTTCCCAAAACTTGGGAAACAAAGTGTAACCGTAAAAAAGATGAAAGATACGACACTGACTTCAACGCCTATTCATCTTAAAAGATTGATACTTTGATACTCACTAAACCTCAAACCTAGAGCCTAAACATCCATTACTCCCTACTTCTTGAGTCTTCTCATTTCATTGCTTTCCTCTACTTATAGTTAAAATAAGGCGATCTAATACTCATATCCCCCCATTACACTCTGTACAAAGAACAAATGAAAAACTGTAAGGGACATCACATGAGATTACTGAGGAAATCAAGGTCGTGAAGGGCAGAACTCCAACTAGTAATCCAGTGAAAGTTTTCTGCTTGGAATGAGTTCTGGCTCGAAGGTCTTGGTTCTCATTTCAATGACCTTCTTGTGAGAATTGGAGTGCAATGACGGTACGAACGTTGGGCTTGCAGCAGGCCGGTACTCAGGGAACAGCCGACCTGACTTGTACCGGACCCCACACGCGTTGCAAAGGCTTTTGGGGCCCATTGGGCCTGCTCTCCATTGCGGCGTCTTTGTTATCTCGCAATGCATGCATTTCCTGACACTTTGTGACGGCGGATTTTGATTCATCGCCGCAGGAGCCGACGGAAGCAACATCTTTACTTTCTTCTTCTTGTGTTCTCCCCCGGATGTCTTTGGTAACTTCTTCATAGAATGAGACTCCAGAAAATTATGAGAATCCAAGGAAACTACTAGGGGAGCTAATAACTGGGGATTCTCTGTGAGAGAGGAAGTTGGAGACACGATTTGGATTGCCGGGCGGGGATTGAAAGTTGCAGGGCGTGGCCGCTTGCTTCTAGCACGGTGGGGACCGCGTTGAGTTGGGCTGAGTGTGGCTGGTTTCCCCATGGAGGAGGAGCTGCTGCTGCTGCTCTCGAGAACAGAGACGGGACTGGAAGTCTGGAAATGGCTGTGAGATGAGTGCTTGTTGATGGAAGGGTTTTGTTTGTCAAGGGTCATGCCTCCACTGGAGAAAGAATCCTCCACAAATGTTGAAAGCCATTCGAGTTGTACAATGTCTTCATACTGAGAGAAAACAGAACATCAGAAACAACAAAATCAACAATGGTAACAAACAAAAAAAAGGAATCAGGACTAGACGATTGAAGAGTAATCAGTTAAAACGACAAGATTTTGTTGAACGTGATGACCCAGCGTTAAAAGGAGAGATCACAGGATTTTATAGTGCATGAGAGCTAAATGTATAAAGTCATTCCAAATTCCAAAAAAAGGAAGAAAAAAAGAAAAAAGAAAATCAGTCTTTTAACATTTCAAGGTCGGGTAGAGCAATAGGTAATGCGATGATAGTATATCTGTATATGCACAATTGGGTACATTAATGATTCAGAGCCATTACATCAGCTACCACAACATAGCGGGTACACCTTCAAGATGTTCTGCACCATTTCAAATAGGATTATGCCCATAAATTTAGTACTAAGTATCCATGTGGTGGTGGAACTCTTGTTGACTTTGTCCGATGGTGAGTTGGCTTGCATTCGCAAAAACCAATTTGAAAACGGTACCCTGTCAAGTGCCAAAGGATGTACAAACTAAACACGCAAACACCATTTTGAAATGATTTCTAAACACCAGAATGATGTACGAGTTAACATGATCATTTTTTCAAACTATGACTTCAAAAATTTAAATTTTAAGGGAACAGAGATTCAAAACTTGTAAGTTTACACAGCATTCTTGACTTGATAAGAATGATGTAACATAAGCATTGGCAGACATATACGCCGCCTTGATTTGCATTAAAGTAGGACTGTAGGAGTAATAATTTCAAGACTTGTGACATCATTCTCTATTCCAAGACTATTTTGCTGTTTGTATACACTAAAAAATTACTCCTTCCCTACTTAATTTCAAGTTTAAAAAAAATAACTTGGGCAAAAGCAAAGATTTGAATTTTGAAACCAAGAAAAGATTTGACTTTTGACGGAAAAGATGTTCAAATCTCGTAGGAGCAACATCGAGGTCAAATGCTAAAACCTAGGATCCATGATAAGTTTATAACCATCCTCTAAAAGCCATAAATTCATTGACCATACAAAAGGATTATTTCACCATCAAGCGCAAATAAATACTCCCATGAAAATACTAAAAACAACCTGTTGTACAATTAATCATTCAAAAAGTATGTCGATGTATGTGAATTTCAATCAAATACATGATATATGTCCATTGGAATTTGGAACCCAACATTTTCTTAATTCTTCATTTTGTTGAAATTTTCTTCTCCTCACTGACACAGTTTGGGCCGTCAACAACATAATAGTAATGTTATCCAAATACTTGTCGAGGAAAATTAGCAAAATACCACTAAATTAACAACAGCAAACTCGTTCAAGGGAGCCAGAACTTTAACTAGGCCAATGCTTATACAGTTAATTAACGACAGCCCAGTAAGCTCTTTTTAGCATCTTCCAAAACGGATTTAGTAATTCACAGGAGGATTTATTTACTTTTAGAGTACTTGTACTTCATAGCTCAGAATTCGTTACTAAGGAAGAAAGGTTAATATTAGATTTCTTGTATTGAGAACCTAGATGTAGCGGGCCTACAGAGTTAGGCAATAAATAGTACTCACTCCGTCTTATTATTTTTGTCGTGCTTAGGTATTGACTACTGACATCTTTTGAATGGCGTAAAAAAAAGTTGAGTAACTTTTAATTTAAAAAAAAATTATTATAAAAGGTGGCATGAAATGCAAAGACAAAAAGAATGGTATGGAGGGAATAAAATACAAGTAGAGTAATGTAACTTTTTATAATATCCATGAGGTGTCGACCACCACCACCATTTATCCCTTTCTCCGTCTTGATTTGAAGAAAATTGAGCTGATAAATACTCCGTAAATGAAAAATAATATAATGCTCACCGGAACAGAGAGCTCAGCAGATAGGTCGGAAGCACTGTTGCCATTATTGCCGGTGAAAATCGGGTCAGAACCCGGCAAACAACCCGAAGGGTTAGACCAAATGTTGGGAAAATCGTCGGCGCCGGAGCCGAGACCGCACCCATTGTCGGCGGGGAAATCGATTAAGTCATCAATTTGATCGAAGAAGCTGCCGCAGTCTAGCTCCTCCGCGAAATCAGCAGACCCCATCATTTTTTCCTTTGCTTTAACTTTTCCTGAGAAACAAACAGGAAATGCCCAAAGGGAAAGTGAGGTAATGAGAGCGGGATAATTAACACACAGCTGTGATGCGGGCCACAAATGTGTCGATGATTTTGGGCGTCACATGCGCCGTGTGGCGTATGTTAGCAAAAGATTTTAGATAATTTCTTTTCTTTTCTTTTCTTTTCTTTTTTCGCTCTTTTGGATTTTCATTGCAGTTGAGAGATACTGAGAATCCCTTGAGTCTAAATTTAGCAAATCTAATGAAGATTCTACATTTGAAACAGAAGAATCTCGGTGCATTTTTATGGGTTTTCAAGATTATATAGTACTTTTTTGGTGGGATGGAAAACGGGGAGAAGAAAAATGAAGGGAAGAGAAACTGTAATGCAAACCTTGAAAGAAGGGAGCTGGAATGCACAAAGAAAAACCCACCAAACTTCACTGCAACGAAGAAGAAGGAACAGAGATATTATTAGAGGGGGGGAAATACATAACCATGAAGAATTGTTAAGTGACTGGTTAGCTACTGCGAAAACGTAGGAAAAATCAAGAAAAAATCACAACTTTATTATACTAGTAGTACCTTAATTCTTTATACCCAACCAAAATCGGAAGAAAATTTAAAAAAAAAAAAAAATGCACATAAAACAAGCATTTGGTTTTCTTGCATTTTTTTTAAGAAAAAAGAAAGAAAATGCAAGAAATACAGAGGAAGCTTCCTTTTTGCAGCCATTAAAACCGCATTGAAAACTCAGGCCAAAGACAAAAATAAAAAATAAAAAATCAATATTCTGAGCGGAAAATTAGGCATGAGAAATCTACTACGCCCAAATGAAATGCAGAGCCAAAACCCAACAGCAATTCCCGCTCAAAATCCCTCTAAAAGCTAACAAAATTATTCACAGGCGGTAATTTCGAGACAGAATCCAGTCAAACAAAAACGACAAAAGGACAGAAACACCTACTCTCTAGACCTCCATTATACTGCTACTAGTCACTCTGTGAACAGAACAGAGCAGGAGAATGAGGGGCTGGGGGTTTTGCTTTGAGTTTTTTGAAATGAGAGAGAGAGAGAGAGAGAGAGAGAGAGAGAGAGGGCCTAAGAAAAAGGGATAGGGATTTGGAGTGAAGCCTGTGACGGTAGGTGAGCATCCTCCTTCATTGCTAGCTGTCTTTTACTATCCCCACCCCCCATTTCTCCTCTGTCGTGATGTTTAAGTTTTCTTCAATTCTCTCTCTTGCCTTTCTCACTCCTCTAATTACTTTTTTTTGGTACTTCGTCTCCGACCCCCACACGGGTCCCCCACCGCTCCCAATTTTAACGCATACGTATGGTACATACGCATATGGAGTACATGATACATGTGAATGAATGTAATTTGTACAACAACAATAACAACAAGAGAAGAAGAAGAAGAAGGAGGAGGAAATCGAAATGGTTCGAGTTTTTGGAACTTACCCTTTTTTCTGAAGAAAACTGACGAAAGTCTGAAAGAATTCTAGAGGGGGGGGGGGGGGGTGGGGGGAAGAAGAAAGGAGGGGCCAGGGCTGTGTGTATATATATACACGCGAGTGGGTTTTGAAGTCTGTAACCGCCAATGGTTTAGGCGACAGTTTTTTTTTTTTTTTTACCAACTCCAATTGACATTTTTAAAATTACACTGACCTCCCTTATATTACAAACTATTAGTATTACTAGTAATCTAGATTTCCAGTCCGTCAAGTTCACATTGACACAATCAACTGGGACTAGCACAATTGGTCATGCCTTTTGCATCTGATTAAGAGAACAGGAGTTCGAATCTCTACAACACCTACTGCTGTTTCACTATTTCTTTATTTCTATTCTATAATGAGCTTATTTCTTATATTGATTGAATTATTGGACTTGATTGTCTCATGGACTCTCATAATTAATTTAGTATCCCAAATTTGTACTTTATACTTCATACATGATGTAAATTATCTTTTCTATCAATTGACAAAAAAAAAAAAAATAGTTTACACGGACAACGTTAGTTTCTGCCACTAAATGACTAAAATGCCATTGAATATTGGGTTAACTAAACAATCAAATCTTAGTTCTTTTTTTCTATACTTAAAAAGTTTAACTAATCATATTCGATCAAATTTGTGTAATATTACTTAATTCTTACTCCCTTTGTTCCTAATTGTGTACTCCTTTGAAATTTTAACTTTTCAAGAGTACATATAATTATTAAAATTACATCACATCTCAAGATGTCATTTTCCAAAATTATCCTTTATTGTAACTCACCTTCAATATAATCATAGACATTTATGAGGATAATTTTGGACAATTAATATACTACCACACATACTTACACAAACTCACTCATATCAATCATAGGGTCCACACAATCAAACATAGGGCCCACACGTACTCACTGACATCAACCATTGGGTCCAAAGTGTAGTGGGCCGAAATATCCGAAGGTTCAAGGAGTTCAGAGGGGTCGATTCTGTTTGAGCTCATCGTTTAGTTGTCTCAGTTCATCTGTGGGTTGGTGTGTAATATTGTCCCTTTTTTCGAAGGATACGAGGGTCTTCTGTGCGTCACCGAACGTCGAAATAATCCGAGCGTCAACGGGTTTAATTTGTTCGGATACTTTATCGTTCTCCGGATTACTTGGTGAACGTTTGGAAAGGACTTTGTTCATTCGGGAAAAAATCTAATCGGGCACCGCCTCTATTGAAGCTTCTGGTGATATGCTAGCTGTCTTCTTTGATGGTTGACGTGACATCTCTGAAATGATGCGACTTCCCTGACACTGACAAATGCGGCTCTGCAACCTCCTATGAAGCGGAGCCTAATAAATGCACCTGACATGTGACGTCATCCGAACGTGGCGCACCACGTGGGTTGCAGAACCAGTCTATGCAGCAATCTACATCTTTGCCTATAAATATAAGACCACCTCCAAAAGTAAAGAGGTCTAGAAAAATTTACCATTACTCACTTCTTTCTCCTAGCAAATATTCTGACTAAACTTCTCCTTCCTCCTCCACTTACTGACTTGTTCATCAGAGCTTCTTCCCGGAGGAACAGCTCCTCCGGTTCTGCAGGTACACAAGATCACTTCAACACTCTCACAGTCTATAGAAGAAGGTTCAAAAAAATCATGGTGAAATCAACCCCCCACACAAAGATCAAACATAGGGCCCACACATGTGGGCTCAATGTTTGATGTGAGTGAGTTTGTGTAAGGTGTGTGTAAGTGTAGCATAACTGAATTTTGAAAACTTACCAATTTTAGATTTGTAAATTTTCAAGAGGGCTAAAATATTTTGGAACATCTCAAAATAAAATAATAAATCAACAATTTGGAACAAAAGGGGGATTCCACTTATCATATCTGAATTTATGGTAAGCTTTAGTAATCACCAAATTTGCTATGCTCAGAAAGTTTTTTTATTTTTGCTTAAATTCACTTGCTTCTTATGATCAATATGACCCAAATTTGTCCTTGGAGGTCATCCCTAATAAGGCTTTCTTTGGGATCTTGGATTCGGGGTGGAAAATAAAAAAAATGGAAGGGTATTCAATAATATCCGAAAGTTTTCTTTATTTGCTCCTCATTTTTTCTTTTCCATCCACTGTCCAACCACCCTATAAAATTTTCTTCCGCCCAGATATTGCGCATGTGTAAGATCGTTGTGTGATCAGTTCCTATTTATGTGCTCATGTGACGAGAAACTCCTGATCCTACCTTCTCCTTTTTTTGCCTATAAACGAAATTTCATACTTTTTTTGATTATCTTAATTTATGAATTCTTTTTCATTTTTCATTTTTGGCAAATTGGGTTCGTTTGATCTTTTTATTATGAGATAGGTTGGCATTATTTTCTCGGTGCCACCATTGTAGGAGTTCTTGCAACTAATATTATTAATACCACCATTTAATTTTTTTATACTGTTACAAAGCGTTGTGCTTGTTTGATGTATGAGAATAAAAAACCAATAATGTAAATTTTTTTTGTCTCGTGCATCAAACGGGCACAATACTATAGTTTATTTGCTTATGTGAATATTTGTGTATATATTTGTGCATTTTTTTTGTGGCTCTAGACTTTTTAATAGAGAAAATGTGGTATATTAATGGGACCCAATAAAATGGTTCAATGTCTAAACCATGGTTAGGTTTGTTGGGTTCTAAAATAACAGGGATGAAAACTTACATGCTATCGTGGGAGAAGTCGAAAGAATAAGATAATCTTTTATCTTTTCAAAACTTACAGAACATCATGGTCCCCATGCTTTTGTGATTCAATTTGCATGTATGAAGAAATTATGATAAAAACACATATGCATAGCAGGAGTTATGGTAAATTTATTAGCGATGTAATAAAGTTAAATATGATCCATCCCTCAAGAATTATGGTAAAAATGAAGTATGTAATAGAAAATGATAAATTTTGGTCAATATACATTTTCCATAGGGGTTATGGTAAAACAAAAACGATATTGGATCACATCATGATCATGGTACATAAATCAAGAACACTAATGTTTTTTTTTTTTTTTGTAATTACAACATTGGAATCACAACATCATCTATCGTCGTTAGGTAATCATCATTTTATATTTCCTTCGTCCCTTTTTAAGTATCCTGCTTCGTAACTCCAACTTATTAAAAAGACATCATCGTTACATCTTTCACATCAACTTTTACCTTCACTTTCCCTATTTACCCTCTATGGAGACATCATTATTACACTTTTACTCACTAACTTTTCAAAATGGAATTCACTTTTAGGGGCAAAATAGAAAATGCACCAACTTTTATCCATTAACTTTACAAAATGGACACTTATTAAGGGACAATCCAAAATGAAATACTGGACTCTAAAAGAGAGACGGAGGAAGTACTTTCTATGATTCCCCTTGCAAACGCTTATCCAGGCTCTATAAATTTTGTTTGTCACTGGAAGGTTCATGGGCTATGTTGACCAATTATAGGATCTACAATCAATTATCATATAAAGTCATAGTAAATTACAAATCTATCGTGTTCCAAAAAAAAATTACGAAATCTATACTTATGAATGAGACGTCACAACTGATATAGAGATATGGTTAATTAGGATCGTATGACTAATTTATCTTAGTCATGGTAAATTATGAAATCCATTGTAAAGAATATTTGCATCACATAGTCATGGTAGATTTCGTAACAAGTATTGGAAATTTTTTGAAAATCCATCAAAATTTATATATCTGAGACCAAAATTAACTCAATCAATAATCTGCAAAGAAATACGAATGATATACCCTAACACAGTCAAAATAACCCAATCCAACTGATGCCTAATCCCATTTGAAACCTCAACCAAATCATAGAAAATATATGAAATTTGCTAAAATAGTTTCGCATACACCAATTGATTCATCAAGATATCAAATGAACAGGAATAAAAAGAAGAATTCGCGATACTTACAGACACATACGGACTCGGGCCATGGAAAAATCGTCTTATGGTTTATGCTTTTTCCCTGCTATTGACCATCGTGAGTTGCAGCAAAATTTCCGGATTGTGGAGAGGATGATGGAGAGAATCGTGGAATATCCCATGAATAACATTTAGGACCCCAACTTTAAGATATCATCCCAAAATTCATTGTCAATATATGGATAGATTTATCACTGGAATAAGGGAAAAAGGGTAGTTGGGGGATTATTTTAATTTTAGGATGGAAACATAACCCCCAAAAGTGGACAGAACAAAAACATAACCTACACTAGGGTGGAGGACCAGTATTTAAGTGCCCCGTAAAAAGTTCTTGTCGCCCAAACCGAGTCTTAGGGTAGTACCGTAATTGGTCTACAAAGTCAATCTGAGGTTGAAACTTCTAATCTGCGACCACATCGAAATTTCACCAATTTAGCAATGTTATTTTATTAAATAATTTCAATTCATTATGATAATTGTACCATACATTACAAAAATTGTACCAATCTCAAATAATAAAAATTGAAGATAAAAGCCACAGCAAGGAAAAAGAGAACTTTACAATTTGAATTCCCCCCACCCAAATCAAAGAATCATCTGACACTGTACATATCTGTCATCTTCACTTTGACCAAAACCTGTACATGAATAGCCTTCACGAGCATCACTTCATCGCTCTTGCCAATCTTATCTGTTTAACAGGAAACTAATAATCCGTCATCTGGTGTAACCAACATGATCATGGTGTTACGACAACCGTTTTCGATATGTCCAGATGATTAAGACGACACATTCCAAGGAGATGTTCTGGGAGCTCTTCTTGTGTGTCGGCCTGGAAAATATATTTTCAGGTTAATACAATAGATATATGTGAAAGGATCCACTTCAAAATGTTGTTTCCCCAACGTATACTAAGACTAACATTCTCTATACAACTCACTTTTTGTAGATAAAAAGTTCACATTTGCCAGATTTCTTAGTATTGGATTCTCCCTTTGTGAAGCATATTTCATTCAAACGTCTCAAAAATTTAAGCAGTTTGGCAATAGACTCAACTTTGTATATTAAACTAACACTTCCCCTCACGTTTGACTATGTCTCGAACGTGGAGAGACAATTAGACTGATCTGCATGAAGTGCACAGACACGAGTATTAGGGGTGATTGTGACCTAGGGGCAAAAGTATGTTGATACCATGGCTCACCTAAGCCCCTCATATTGAAATGTTGTAGGACTATTATGCATTTTCAAACTTGCTTTACTATTTTGAGGCCATCACTATAAATTGTAATTGCCCTTTACCCATTCTAGTTTTTTATCCCACTACCAAAAAATTTGGCATCGCCGCTGAGGCATGACATGAACCCACAATCTCATGAAAACAAGATTCTGAACCCTATGTTGAATGGATCAAGAGTGTATCAAGCCAACAAGGTTATAGTTCGTTTACCTGTATCAAAAATGCCATCTCTATAACAAGATTGTTGAGGTATCCGAGAACAAGACTGACTACGCCCCTTGCCACAGTTGATGACCCCACATCGACCCCAAGCTGAAAATCCCAGGTAGGTTTCCAAGTTTAGCATATCCGACTAGAGTAAGCTAACCATATGATGAATTACCACAAACACATACGAGAGAGAGAGAGAGAGAGAGAGAGAGAGAGAGAGAGAGAGAGAGAGAGAGAGTAATTCACTTCATTTTTTTCAGTTGTACTTTACCTCCAAGTAGTTCTTTCCCCGATGATAATTTATTTCTAGTGCCTGTCCCACCAAGCAAGCTTTCTTCCCCACACTTTGCTTTACTATCCATGATCCCTGCGAGGAAAAAATCACCACCAATGCACAAGACTCGTTGATTCCAAAAATTTAGAAATAATAAAAGCAACAAACTGACAAGTAAAAGAAAAAGGTGAAAAAATTGGTCTCATATTGGACGAACAAAATGAGACTCATAGAGTGACTAGGGCAATTGTTTTATCTCAAACAATAATGATACTACACTGACCTTAGAAATGTACGGTATGAGCTTAAACCTTGAATTTCTATAGGCATCATCTCCATTTACAAAGCGCTCTAGTGTAGGAGTTTCTTCCAAAGGAGTTTTCGTCATGAAATATAGTGCCAGCCCATATGTAGTTGATCCCGGAACCTGATTCGCGAAACATTCTACGCTATAAGTATACTGGTTCCGAATGATCTAATCAAAATCACATGAAAAAGATGGCAACAACAACAATTTCACCTGTATATTAACAATGAGGAAGAACTGAGGTCCACCTTGTGCTGCATATTTCTGCATATATCCAATAGAGGCTTTTTGAGAAGAAATTTTGTTCAGTAATATAAGAATGATTTCTATGAATTCATAATGACAAGAGAGCCACAAGTTTTAGATCAAACCTGAACAATGCCACCAGGACGGCTGCCAAGATCGTCTTCACGTTTGTCAGATCTTATCCAATCTGCGGCAACCATTTGCATCAAGGAGCCTTTTGCCTTAACCTAGACAAAGAAAAAGATTATCTCAGAATCAGAATAGAAAAGCATCAAAGGCATATTTATGAGTATATCATTCGTGAGTATCTTAACCCAGAAGGAGCCGTTTCAATAAATCAATCATACGAGTCAACTTTGAAGATGATAAATGCTGAAACCAGTATCACCTATGAGACTTCGGAAACCACGTGAAACACTCAGAAAAACATAAAATTATCAATTCCATTGCCATTAACCCCTTTGCCTAATGTAGAGGTCAGGGGGGTCAACTTCTTTCGAGAAATTGAAGAAGCTTCAAAAGAAACCTCATGAAAAGGTATTTTTCCTTCTTTGGATTGATTGCAATAAGTATCAAGTTGTTCATTCCCACAGGCAACACCACATGAAGCTTGATCAGTTGAATACCCTGAACTTAGAACTCTAGTACTGCAAGTTTCATACTCTTAACAGATGGCATGACTTTTGAACACTCTCTAGCTTCCATGTTGAACACCCTCCACTTGTATTCCCCACGTTTCCTCGTTTTTGTTGGTACTCTCCACTTCATTCTTGTCATTGCTAGATTGGTAATCAACTTGGCTATTGATCTATTATATTTTTTTATCCATGTGTTGGTTAAAGAGACTGTTAAGTACTACTGGATTTTGTACATATTTGGGTTGTGTAAATGATCAAGAGGCCACGTATTCAAAATAAGAGCATGACCTCTTTTGTCTATAATTTTTTTTTTTTTTTGCATCTTCAAATAATGAAAAAAATGAATTTTGAGTTCAAATTAGAGTTAAAATGATTAATCAGTTTGAGGTGAGTTATGGGAGTTGTTGACAGGTTTTCTTAATGACTGCCCTGACAAGAAATTCTGGAGCCGCCACTGTTCATTCCCATTTCCTCCCAACAGAGTTCTGCCAAACTTCTTTGACAGGGAAATACAAATGATAAATCGAATCAAAATGCAGTACAAATAAGCTCAGGTACATATAAATATGCCCATATGAAGTAGTAGCACTTTCAAAATGCGTTGTAAGTCATGAAATTTAGCACAAGACATAAGCCAAAAATTAGAATTACCATGTATGCCACATGGTATCAACCTTCCATGTTTCACTTTGTAGTGTTTAATTATAGATTTATAAATTTCAATTCTTTCCAACTACACAGATGGAACTCGAGAAGTACCTTCTGATGGTCTTGTAAATAAGTTTCTCCTCGAATTAGAAATGTTGAAGGATCGGCAGTTGTCCAACTGCAGGGCAAATTACAACCTGGGTCTTTTGCAAGAGTGGCCCCATAGCTACAAGAAACATTTTCTTCCCAAGCCACTTCATGTAAGTCCATATAACCCTTCTTCTGAGCTGCATCAATGACAAAACAACAACAAAAATAATTCCATATTGACATTGAGGCATCAACTTAAGATAGCTTTAGTTGCGTTAGCAGCACCCACCAGTAAGACCATGCAACTTTTTCACAAAACCAGCTGCAGATGATAGTCGAGGTTGGTATGCATCCTAAAAGCATAGGAGATAAAAAGTGTCAGCATAGACAATTCTCAAAGACAATAGCAAGCAGTAATTCAAAAGTTATGTGGTCAAGGGTTCAATTACTTCAGTTCACTTTGGAAGTTGAATAAATTAGTAGGTCACATTAAGCAGAAACACCACCAAAAAACCATCAAATGATTACAGAAAGTCAGCAGTATAATCTGAAGTTGACAACTATTTTAAGCAAGTATTGAAGAAAAAATATAAAAGAACCAAAGACAGATTTTCGAAAGACAAAAAGGGTTCTTTCAAATTCCTGTGAAAACATAATGAACCACATCAATTTTCAATGTCACATCAAAACCCCTAACAAGGTGTTCATATGGAGTCAGGAAGGTACTGCGTTACATATATTTGCAGCTATAGTCAACAAAACTATAAATAATTAAAGGGACAGCACATGAACCCAAAAAGTGAACCCTTTCCAAAGAGAGGAAAGAAAATATAGATTCAAAATGTAACACACTATGGGCTGACGGGTTCCCCTTAAAATATATGTGAAACACGATAGATTCTTTACATCTCATTGAGGTCCTTTTGGCTCCAAATCAAATGAAGAGAACGATGAGACCTGAGAGAGCTATAGTGAAAAGAAATTAATAGATGCTTGATTCTTGTTTATATCTACATGTGGGCTCCATTGACTCTGCAGCAAGATTCGACTCATAAATTAGGGAACAATTGGAATCAAGAACTGATAAAAGCCAATCCCAAGTTTGTAAAGTTAGGTTATGCTACATGCACATGTATGAGACAAGTTTGGTGAGTAGTAAGTACTGGATAGTGCAATTTCGGACTCAAATCGGGCAGCCATTCATGCTCGTGGTCATCATCCGATGGCTCAGGAACATCAAAGAACTCATCAGCCGCGTCATTCAGTCCCCGCAGACTTGAAGTCCCAGAAAGGACATTATTCTCTAGCTCAACTTCCATTTTACCCTCTTCTGTATCTATTATCTCTTCAGGCCTTTTAACTTCTGGTTTGACACTCTCATTTTCACTCTGAGTCAATCCACTATCTTTAGTCATTTCCCCATATGAGAATTCATAAGAGTAGTAATTTCCTGCTTTTGCTGTAAACAGCTCCCTTAATGCTGCAAAATATAGAAACACAAAGGTGGCCTCCTTACACAACATATCCCAATCGCAAAAAGTGTTAAATTGAGATTTTTTCTGCCAATCATATTTTCAATTGGGTACAATACCGGAAACTCTCTCTAGCATACGGATAGTTACGGATCTCGCAGAAGCTTTTCTTATATAGGATCTCCAGAACTTCCAATCGATAGAAAGCATGTGTTTGACCACTGACTCTTTCCCTTGGTTTACAGGACGTATGACAAATCCTCCACCTGCATTATATAAAAAAGAATAAACAATGATAAAATTAAAATAAGCAACGGTCTATCAAACAAAAAAATATGTAACATGTCAAAGATTTGTTTAGGAAAGTATAAGAGCATTAGTGTTCTAGGTACAGATAGGACAGTCAAGTTTTTAGAGATGATAACTAATCTAACTCTTGAGACCGAATCATCAACTGGTAGAAAGCAGTCAATCAGCCATTTGAACTTTTGTAAATCATGCTTATCGCCGAGGATTCAACACCTTTTCAAAACAACAAAGCATCTAAATACTATTTTGGCCTTTGATCGCAATCTATCTCACCTAACATATGCTCTACACTAATGTTTTGTATGTTCAGTGTGTTTTTTGTGCAGCACTGGGGTGGTTAATCTTATCCCTACACTGATGTTTTGTATGCTAAGTGAGTTTTTTGTGCAGCACTTGTTCTTTCAATGTCCTTATTCTTCTCAACTTTGGCAGTCTATCCAAAGTAAGGGTAGATTTCTTTGCTCTTTCAATGACTTGGTCACATCATGGAATTTTGATGGTGCAGCAAGGTTCTGGTTCTCAATTCCCATGCTTGGTGGCTAAGCTTTCTTTGGCTGCTTTGATATACCATGTGTGTGCGTGTGGGTTGGTGGGGGACAGAATAGGAGGATCTTTCAGCATTATGGCATAAGTGTGCAGCTATTGGAAGCAACAATGTTGACTGATATAAAGTTCCGTGCTAGTTCTTGGAGAAGAATCAAGAGGACTGATATGAAGTTGACTCTTTGCTCCGCTTAGCTTATCCCAGTTAGTCTAAAGGATGTGAATGTTGTGTGTTAGTTGTTTGTTTTCTGCATTATGATTGGTTGATTGTCTGGATTTCTAGGTAGCAGTGTGCTTGGGAGTGTAGTGATCTGTTTTTAGATGTTGCTCTTTGAGCTGGTTGTGCTGTTTCTGGGGTATGCCCCTGTGCTGCTGTTTGGATTTTGGTTAATAAAATTTATTTTACCAAATAAACAAACGTTTATAGAGCTTCCAAAGAGCAACAATGTGTTGTATGTTGATGCAAAAAGCAAAGTTTATGCTGCAAGTTTGAAGTGTTAACCATTAGGAAAACTCCCACTTGACCTGTGAAATCTTAATAACTCCGTGTACCATTCGTTTTTATGAGATATATGCTAGATCAAGGATTTTCCTCTGAGTCTTTGATGCAATGCATTTACCTCCAACTATCCAATGGATATTGTCCATACCTCACTGTATTTCTGCCACATTTTTTGTTTTTAGTTTCTTTTGCCGTTATTAAGATGATTCTTTGCATACTCCTTAGTGAGGTTTAACGTGTATCTTGTAGTCCAAACACACCTTGTATTCAATTCCTTCAATTTGCAACATTCTATAATGACGAAGAAAATGAGAACTTAAAACCTACATTGTGATATGTAGAAAAGGAACATCAAAATAGAAGATTTGTTCTCAAGCAAGTCAATCTTCTCAAATTTAAGCAACAGTATCAAATGCAAGCAATTGGCATCATAAATAGGTGCAGAGAGGCATTTCAAATTCTCAAACTTAAAGCATACGTTACTTTTAAGGTTGGCTCGGACATAGCCATTTTGTGGCGGGCACTTTCTATGAAACACGGAATGGTAAAGAATTACTGCAACAGAATCAGTAGAACAAAGTTAGCCCCTCCTTATAATGGTTGCCAATTTGTGAATAAGCTTGAAACATTAATACCATATGTGCCGTCATCTTCCCTTCTCCAATAACGTCGCAAGAGTAAATCTCTTCTTTTCATCAACCTGCAAAACATACTCCATAAAATAATGGGACATAACTTAAGTGGCGCAAATAAAGAGCTTAAAATCTGACCATGGCAGCCATTCATTGTTTAACTGCATGTGAATAATCTCTGTGTGGCCATCAAGGTGCTCGACCACGCTAGCTCTGTGGAAACAGAAGTCCCATCTGCAAAAAAAACCATAGTAGTTCAACCTTTGGAATAATAATAGTCCATTATCATGCAAGAAGCCTATCTTGATGGGTTTATGCTTTGAAGAAATCAAATTTGGGGGCGGGCAGCTAAATGAAGGTCCCCAAAACGCTCCAAATCAAGAAAGGGTGTTCCAAAGTTGGGAATTCTCCATAGACGAAACAAACAACTACGGTGGAATGTTTGGTTCCCCAGTGTGAGAAGAGTATGAAGTGCTTTAAACAAAGTACTTATTTTCGACGGACTTTTTCATGTATATCAGTTGGGGGTTGGAAATGCCACCTAGTGTAAAAAATCCAACCTCTTGTTTAGTGAACAGAACTGCTAATTCTTTTCTCTAACATTGGGTGTTGCTCTCCATTCAGAAAGGATATGAATACAAGTTGAAAACTCTCCAAAGACGAAACAAGCAAGTAGGTTGAAATATTTGCTTCTAGATTGTGAGAGGGGCATGAAATGCTTTAAACAAAATAGTTCTTCCTCATACACCATCGTGTAACACCCGTTCCGAGCATGCACGTGCATCGCATATGACATTTAATTTTATGTTGCATAGGTCATGCTAATTGTTACACGTGTTGGGTTATCGTTCACATATCATTCATAAATTGTTTAGCGATACATGATTAAGTTTGAGGGTTTAATTAAGTTAATTAAAAGGGTTTGGTCTTGGTAGGGAGAATGAAGGGTGGAGATGAGTTATGACACATTTAAACCTATACACCCAACCTCATGGGATAATTCTTCCCTAATAAATCTAGCTTCTACCGTATTCTACACCATTCCACACCCCTCCACCGTTTCTTTTGTATCACTTAGGGAGAGAGAGAGAGAGAGAGAGAGAGAGAGAGAGAGAGAGAGAGAGAGAGAGAGAAGAAGAAGAAGAAGAAGAAGAAGAAGAAGAAGAAGAAGAAGATGAAGAGGAGGAAGAGGAATTGGGGAAAATCTAATTGAAGGAAAACCCTATTTTATACCTAATCTATGTTTTGGGTTTTGATCAAACATGTTTATACCTGGATATTCTTGTAGTTTAAATCCTAATTGGTTCATGAGAGAATGGATTTTAACCTAGCAAATTCGTCCATCTTTGGGACATGTCTCAATTCTGTCAATTAAAGCTTGAACTTGACTGAATCTGTCCTGTTCTTAGCGAATTTTTCTTACTGACTTGCCGACCTTGTAATTTTCTGAAATATTTACTGGAGATGGATATGCATGTCTAGTTTATTGGGTAAAATTTTCAGAATTTATTTCAAAGAGGGGAAAAATTTAAAAATCGCGCACCGAACTGCTGCTGTGAAACTCGTATTGCTGACTGCACTGACACAAGTTGGGAAAACAGTCATATCTCCTAGCTCGAGACTCGAAATCACATTTCGCTTGTTTTGCTGAAAACTAGACTCGTAGAGCTTTCCAACGATGCAACCCATGTGCTTTGGTTATGCCTGAGCAATAACAGATTTGCTGTTAAAGTTGACCCAAAATCTGTCTCTGCACCAGTTTTGGTATTTTGTTAAGTTATAGTCGGCCGTAGTAAGGTTACCCGAACTCCGTTTTTTATGAATGGCCTGTCGATTCGAAGAGGAAGAAGTTTACTTTTCAACGGTGTAAGTGAAATTCTTAGAATTCACGATTATGTACTGGATATGGTCAGAACAGTACATGTTGGTCGTGGTCTAAGCCTTATTCTTGAGAATTCTTGTATCAAATTTTATTGAATCATCTTTGGGCATTAAACACATCACCCATCATTTTTATTGCATTGGTCTCATGCAGTATCATACTAGGGATGGAGATTAAAAAGAAGATCATATGCTAGACTTATTGATGCATTTTACTTGCATTTTAACATGAGTTGGAGTATGAAATATACTAAGTGTAGTGTCATTCATATTTTAGGATCGGGGGACGAGTCTCCACCTCAAGGTTGAGAAGGAGGCGTTTCGCTTTTGTTTATTGAATCTCTAAGGTGAGTGTGCTATTTCATTAAAGTGGCTAGCTAAAAATAAACTTATCATTTTTCTGCAAATGTTGGAAATTTTGACGGTAGTGATATGGATCAAGTTGCTTGAAACATGATTTATTTCAAGAGCATGCCATAGTTGTATTGTTGGTTGGAAATGTTTTCTTCTTGATGTACACAAGAAGGGTATAAATTGTCTGTTTGCTGTACACAAACAGAGTATAAATTGTTGGAAGTACCTTGTTCACAGGGTCACGGTACCGTCATAACTCCTGGTTGCGAGGGAAGCAACCCTATGGTTTTTTGAAATATTGTTGCTTATTTAATGGTTTGTGAAAAATAGTATGTTTCTTGCTAAATATGATTAGAAGCATTACTCGATCCATATTTGCTCGTGTAAATTGTTTTATGCTTTTCGCTTGAATGAAATAGTAACACTCACAATCCTTTCAGGTAACTGAAGTAGAGTTTTGGTCCACTACTGGTCTGACAGGCTGTAGGAGAGAGGATGAGGGTCGACTTGGTGTCCTTTTGGCATAGTTCATTTTGTGATATCAATTTTTGGAGAGTTGTCGTACCTTATGTGGAAGCAACTCATCTTGTAAAGTTCTCTTGTAAATTTTATTTTGGAAGACGGTTGTAATATACTTAGTTGATATTGTCTCGCGTTTATGGAATGAATTTCATTAAGGTTGATATTAAGCTTTCATTAAGACTGATTATGTTAATCCTTCTAGAGCGGGTCGTTACAGTCTGTGGTTCTCTTTTTGGAAACAAAAAACCATATGTATGAACAACCTCGCATGTCTTAACTATTGGCTAGATTGGGATCTACGTAGGTTTTTTTTCCTTGGGGGGGGGGGGGGGGGGGGTGGAAGGGATCTATAGAGGTGATAGGCTTATGGAAGTATATATGCGTACTGGACGGCATCATTGCAGCCACATTCAAAGCCTGCAAATCAAATTCAAACCCCAATTCTGGTTACTTCTGCGGTTGCACACCATCAAGATTAACATGTCCAAGCAACTCCTTGAAATGAGTCATATTAACTTGGGATCTAAATTCGACTTGTTCTTTATCCAAGCCCAGCACTTCCAAGTTCCAACAGTAACTTCATGCTTTCCCTCATTGAGAAGCTTCTGCTCCAAAGGGATGAGTACTCTACTCTTATACGAGGGAGCTAAAACGGCAATCTTAGAACCCACCACTAAAATTACCATCACTGTAAGAGTGACCCAGCAACTGTTGGATTACATTCTGGAGTATTAGAATCTAAAAAAGATGAATATATTAGGGGAAGGCTCCAGAAATCTTACTCTGATCTTGATGGACCAAGAGACATAAGAGTGCGGAAAACAGACTCTGACGTTCCATCAACCACGCCAACTGCCATTATTGCTGGATGATCTTCCCAATTCTAGGCATCACATTTGTTTCAGCAACAAAAATAGGCCAAATCGATAATCACTGTCTCCCAAAAAAAGAAAACAGAAACCTACCCTTCCACCAGAATCTCTATTGTTTGCTTCTTTGAATAGCCGTAATCCTGCAGAGCAGAAAAATATATGAATACCTGTGTAATTAGTTACTAGAAAAGCAAATAGGGAACCTAACACTCACCATTTTGACAGCCAAAAATTTTCCACGGAGAAGGTGCAATTACATCAGATGTCATTGCATACATATGCTTGCACGAGGCAGAAGTCCATTCTATCGATTTCTTATGGGCTGCCCTTTTTGACATACTCATTCTGTAGAAACAAAAAAATACAGCTTAGTAGAATGGTTATTCTAGTGGTATTCTGATCTGTTCCTTCAACCATATTAGATATGATAATGGATCAGACTCTGTTGGGTATAAAACTATAACCAGAAGCTGCAGATGTTAAATAAGGATTGAGCTTCTGGAAAAAATATCAGGAACACTTGAAATTGTAGGTTTACATGTGGAAATTGAAACATTGTACAGTTGATTAGCACGATGCTTCAAATTCCAAGATTTTCACTACTGAACTATGGTACCTACTGTTTCCACAGTTCCACTGAACTGAATCAATAGCACCTCCAAAAACTACAAAAAAAAAATCTTCGATGCATGCAGAGGTCAATCTCTAAGCAGTCATGTTGTGTTTATTTCGGTAAGAGGATATCATATCTACGCCATAAGGGCAAGTTGGCATTTTATTTCAAATTACTTCTAAGTTACTTTTACAAGATTAAGAACTGCACAAAGAAGAAAACTCAGAAAGAGAACAGATCAGAACACTTATTTAGACACTATGGTTGCTCAAGTCTACATACCTAAAAGGTTGCCATTTTCTCTTAGAGCAAGCCGCCAAATTCTTTGCTGGGTTTATTGCAGCATCCTGTAACGAACGAATCCATCTAGCTGCTTCTTCCGGACTACTTGCTCCAAACTATACAAAGTTTGAAACTTCAGGGGTTACTACGAAATGATTATGACGTTAAAAGGAAGGCTTGACAAGAGAATTCCCACACCTTGAGCTGATCATTATGATTAGAAGTGTTATAGAGGCTGAAGATGAAGAACACCTGCAATTGCAAACACTGTCATTATTATAAACTAATATAGGAAGCAGTATCACTCTCGGAACCTCCAAAGAGTGTATTTTCATTTCCCAATATATGTCTGGATAACAATAGATACGTGTACTTAAGCTGCTTACTTTTCTGTGAAAGCTCTCTCTCCCATTGTCTGTAACCCGAATGCAGGAGTCAATGATTGCACTTCTTACCGGCTCCTTATATTTAAGAAGAAGAAGAAAGTCCACTTAGCCGATCACTGAACTATGGTAATGATCAATGGAGTTATCGAGTTAATCAAATTACAGAAGTCTTATAAATCATATGATGCAAGTAAATTGACATTTATGATGCAACACCATTCCGGGACATGATTTCCATTTTCAAATGCACGGAAGTCCTTATTGAGCTTCATTCAAGATATCAGGCTATTTCAGTGTCCTTAAGGCTAAGCAAATATATTGTCATATATTATATCCCAAACCATGGATTGAATGCATAGGTTGGTGTATTTTTCCTGCGAATAGTTTTATGAAAAGGAACCAGTATAATCCATAAAGCAACCTGGATTGGCACGAAGGCCAGCTTCAGACTTGGTGAATTCACGTAAATAGCTATTCTTAGACTGTTAAGCGAGTTTCCACTAACAGAGAACCATATTCACAGAATTGAATGCTCAAGCACAACTTAAAGAGGGAGATTGCAATTCAAGTTTCAATCAGTTTAATTTGGTTATTCTAAACATGATGCCTTTTTGGCCTCCCAAGGACCTTTGTAGTATATGTTGATATTTGTGACATGGTGCTCTAAATCTGTTGGATGTGAATAGTTAACTTAACAGCAACATAAACTTCCCAGTTTCTACTCTTTCCATCCCAACGCACATTTTTGGAAACCCTACTGGTCTGTTAGAGAAGCAATGGTTCAACAAGCTCACGATGAGATAATAAAGAATTGATTTCCAAAAGTGTCTCCTCAAAGTACAGTATTGGGCAGATCCATTTGCTTTGATCCAAAAATGTATCCTAGTGCAAAAATACAAATCATAAGATTTGACACCTTGATTGTCCTGAACATAGTACAGACAGCCTTGGGTCACCTGGAAATATAGAGCACCAAAACTTACACAAAATAGCTCATTGTTGTATTTCTGAAATACACGATTAGAAGAAAGAAACAATCCATTTTGTGATTCCTCGTTTTGAGACGTACACGGTCTTACTCTTATAAGCCTAATTACAAAAACCACCGACTACATAACTTTTTCTCCCTTTGCTTTCCTCACATCTTCCACACCATTTTGTCAATTCCCAAAACTCTCCACTCACTTACATAGTCAACGTAATAAGAGACCAAATCACTAAATCACGAAATATGTGTTGCTTTCAAGTGAAAAGAATAGAGAGCTCCAAGTTGCACAATCAGTTGTTCTTTCTCATTTTATAGAAACCACCGAACCTATGAGATTTAGTAAGTCCAAGAGTTTAAACCCCAACCTTAAATACCAGAGATTCGTTCTTTCATTATTGCATGCAGGGGATACCCTAGCACTGTTTACACTCAAAATGTGTTCGGACAATTAAATTAGTGGACTTTCAATATAGTAAGTTGGTCAAGAACTAAACAAAAGTGTGCCGCAGATAACAATCAACGATTTGCAACATGTTTAAAATGAGCGAGTGAAACTTGACCAAAATACCTCAAACCATAGCTCCAGAAAGGGAAAAGCATTTATCTAACAATCAAATTGAGGAAAAAAAAGAAAAGAAGAAGAAATTATTTCCGGCGAGGTGTATTGGCTGTATTGATTGTTCGGTCTCTGTAGGTATTGTCGACTTTTGCCCTTGATGCCTTTTCAATAAATTTATATCTCTTATAAAATAAATTGAAAAGCGATCAAGAACTCCGTCAACAATAAATTAGCCCACAATGTCAGCACACAGAACCAATTAAGCCATAAAATTTCAAACCAAAAACAAATAAAGAGGGTAAAAAGAAGGAAGAGCTAATCATAAATAAACCAATTGCAACCCAATGATTGTTATCACAAAAATCTTAAACAAGCAATCCAACAACAACAACAACATAAAACTCAATCATACGAAAACAATTAGGAATAAATAGAACAATGAGAGACAGACGCACATGCATAATACTTATATGTGTGTGTGTGTGTGTGTGTGTGTGTATATATATATATATGCATATATACACATGTATAATTGGAAAGAAACTCCAAAGAAGAAAGAGAAACAAATGAGAAAATTTTATTTACCTCCATATCCGAATTGGGTTTGGATTTGAAGCTTTTGAGGCAGTTATCCTCGAGAATGAAATACCTTTTACGTGAATATTGCAACCCAAATCGGTTGAACCGAATGAGGTAAAGCCACCCCTCCATTTTCCCATCAACTTGTGGCATACCCATTTCAAGAAATCAATCAGACCCACCTTTTTTATTCCCCAAATGTGCTTATATATATATATATATATATCAAAATAACATATTCCAATCCATTGAATAAGTTTTTCAATTTGCACAAGGCTTCAAGGGCCCAGAGGTTACCATTCCAAATATGATTGTATATAATATATATTCGTATATAGTGATATATATATATATCTCTGTGTACAAGGAAACTTTATTGGGGAGGGAAGAAGAAGATGATCCTCTGATCCCACCTAAGGGAGTCAGAGAATCAATCAATATTTTCTTGCAATGTTCTTGTTTTGTTTTTTTACTACCCTTTTTCAGGTTCCCCACCTCTGACAAATCACCACTTTTGTATATGTATGAGACAGAGGGAGGTTGAAAAGGCAGCTCCCTAGTGTAAAACTACTAAATTGCCCTTTTCTGTTTTATTAACCTAAAAATAGAAGACAAAATTCCGGAATAGGAGAAGCTGCCAAGCATGCTTGCCAGCGGTGCTAAGCAGCCCATCTAGTCACTCATCTTGACATCATCAACAACTTGAATTTAATTCAAATGCGTTAAAATCTGGATTGTCCGTTGTTTAAATTAAGATCCAAGCCGTCGATTGCTGAGATAAGCGACCTCTCTAATTTTTTAGGTCTCCAAGTCCCAAAATTCTTACTTTTTAAGGTCTCTTATTTTCAACACATGGGACATTTTGACAATCATTGGTTCCTCTTGAACCCTTCATCCTATGCCTATTTCTTCGTTGGTCCATATTATTTAAAGGTTGAGTTTAAATTCTAGTTCTATAACTTCAAAAAAATAACATTCATTAACCCTCTCTTATACGTTTAGATAAGTCTTGTTGCGTGACAAACTATGGATGTATCAAATCAACTCTATCTAGCGAGCACAAAATGTTCTTAACCCAATACATCATAGCTTCCTTTACAATTAAATGCAACCATCATTAATATGATTCAAATATTGATATTTTTGTGTAGGGGTCATGTTAAAAAAAAAAACCCTTTTCTATTTTTATTTCTTTGATTAATATACAACTTGCTTCTTGAATGCATTGGTTTAATAAGCTTTAACTTTGCTTTCTGGATATTTTCATATTAATTCGTAGTCGGTTTGATAGGCAAGTAATCAAAAACAATATATAATTTTTAAATGGTTAATATTCAAACTAATGCAATTATACGTCATGTGAAAGGGCAATACGGTAATATTTGGTGCGATTTTTTTCTGTTCATTTGTCCATGCCAATTTATTTGTCTCTCTCCTTACATCATCATAGATTCATCCATTGACCGCAACCTTAGTTGCATATATGGTTGCAAGCTGCACCATAAATTCGAATGCTCTTCCAAAGTTATTTTGCATAAGTTTTCACTTGTGAGAAGGATGGCTCAAAATTTTTTGCTCTTACCAGAACTCTGAGAGTCAAGTTAGATCGATATTTGTGGTTGTTAGATGTTAAATTATCGGCCCTCCTTGCAACTTGATCGAGTTAATCTTTTGGGTTTTTTTTTTTTTTTTTTGGGTGTGTTTCTTAATTGTTTTAGTTGTTTTTACCGTTTTAGACATACGAACCTTATAGTTTGTATTAAGTTGTAATCAAGATAAATTACGTTACTTTGTTTCCAAGAAAAAAGAGTTGTTGAATAAATAATAGAACCAACTGAGGCTAGTTTAGTTGGCTAGGACTCTTGTATCTCACTAAGCTGTCAGGATTTCGAGTCTCCTCACCTGCATGTGGATGTTCTTCCCTTAGATGGTTTTTCCTTTCTTTTTTTGGTTTTTACCATATAATGGGTTTATTTCTCGTATTGATTGAGTTGTTGGGCTTGGTTGTCTTGTGGAGACGTGGACTCTTACAATTCATGTAGTGTTCCGGGTTTGTATTACATATTTCATATTTGATGTAAAAAAATCTCTCCTATCGATTGAAAAAAAGAAGAAATGAATTAAGAATAGAAAAAGATTACGTACACTGGTATCATTGTCTATTGTCGATCATGATTGATTAATTGTTAGTAAATCAGATTCTGGTTTACACACATGCAATTATATATCTAGTACTAGTAATTTAGGATTAGGAAGGAACTTCAGTTTATTGGTCGGTTAGGAGAGAAACTTAACTGCCTTCGGTCGAGGGATTATATTACTGTATGTTTTTTTGCTTAAAAATAACGTTTCTGGGATGTGGGGCCATCCAAGTGGATGGTTTCCACTGTATTTGATTCCTTATTCCTTTCAAAGTTTGCCGATTGAAAATCTTGCCGTTGTACTTTCTCTTTCAAAAGTCAGGGATGATTATACCATTAAGTTATCACAAAAATCAAATAGGGTTAACTCAATTAGCCAAGACTTCGGCATCTCACACGGAGGTCAAGAGTTTAAATTTCTTCACCTATATATGGGTGTTATTCTCCTTGTATTTGCTGACATTATTTCTCCCCTTAATAAGATTTTGGTTTGAGCTTGTAGTAATTGTAAACCTATTTCTAGTTGATGATACTTTTTTATTTTTTCTCGGCAAAAGCTAGAATTATAGTAGAATACTAAAATTATCATCTCAGAGGAATTGAACTCCTGAACTTAGTTCAAGCTCATACGAGAAGTTGAGAGTTCGACTCTTATTTGCGTGCTATATGGACTTGGTTCATACGGGAATTTGTTTCAATTTAAATTGAGACCCACCTAGTGGACGTTTGGATTAATTTAAAATTAGTTGGTCCCTTAAACCACATACGGAGTTTTAGAAAAAGACACACAAAAGAAAAAGGGTTAGGAAAAATGAGGGAAAGATGCATAAGGGGGTGCTCTGATTCTAACCACTATAAAATCGTGTTAATGGATAATGCTTCAAAAGTTAATCATTAAACAAACTTTAGTAAATTTTAATGTGGCCATTTCTCTCTAATGATTTTTGCACTTTACTTTTTTATAAATGCATTCTAAAGTTTGTCCTTGAGTACTTAAAATTACACACCATACAAGTACTAAAAACTAAATTTTGAAGTGAATTTACAAAAAATTGGAGTGCAAAAAATCATTTTCATTCTCTCTAATAATTAATGAGGTAATTTGAAGCCAAAACATCTATACTTATGTACTATATACTATAAGAATGTAGTTACCTAAAATATAACGAAACTCTCTCCTTAACTCTCTCTCCTACATGAATTTTTCTCATTTTTCATCTTTTTATTCATTATTATTCTATACTTTTTACAAAAGTTCATAGCAAATACTCTTTGAAACCTATCTTTTTTATTCATTTCTTTGAATTTTCTTAGTTTTTTTTCGAGAAAAGTGAGTAAATTCTAAGAGTCATACAAGCCGATCCACTGATGTACAAGGACAGCAAGAAAAAAGTTCTCACAGATATTATTTTCCCGTCCTTGTGCATCAAACGGATAGGATGCTAGTACTAGATAGATGAATGTTACCCCGCATCTCAACAAAACTAGAGTTCTCAGATAGACGCTTTGTATACTTCTTGTTCTTGTCCGCCGCAGGCACGGAGTCAAGAATTTAACTACACGTGAACGACCATGTATGCGAGACCAAAAATAATGTACTTTTTCTGTTAAATTGTTTTCTTGTCAAAGTGTCCAACCTAATGATCCAAAAAGCAAAAATTGTCTAACCTACGCTAACATTACTTCCAACTCTCTCTCTTTCTCTCTCTCTCTCTCTCTCTCTCTCTCTCAATCAATAGTCAGATTGGCATATTAGCACAAAGTGAAGAGAGAGATTTTTCCGGTCAAAAAAAGAGAGAGATTCTAAGATATCCTGTTTGCAGTTAAATGTTAGCGTTGTCGGCATAGCCCTGAGCCAGTCGCGGCTCCAAAAATTTAGAGAAAGGTGTTCAGAAATTTCAATTGTCTCTAAAAATCACAACTATATATACATAAAAGTTTATCTATTACTTGGGTTATACATTGGATAGAATTTGCGAGTGATTTTTGGATTGCGTGTTCAAATATTTTTGGATAAGGTGTTCAAGAGAAGAGCTAAATTAAAATAAAACTAAAATATTACAAGTATTCTAGGATTAAAAAAAAAAAAAAATGGGTGCGCAAGTGACCACCCTTGGCAAAGGGTGGAGCCCCCAATGGGCGGAGCCAAGATTTGGCTAGGGGATGACACTTTTCGATGAAAGTCCACTAATAATTGTTGCATGTTATTCGTAAAAATACGAAGGAAAAGTGTACTGTAAAATCAGGTTTGTCTTGAATTGAATTTTTTTGTTGGAAAAAAAAAAAGGGTTTTTGATTCAACTATCTCGTGGTCTTTAAATGAACATTATAGATAGGTTATTGATATGATCCACACCGTTTATTACTTTATTTCAATTGCTATTTTTTCATTAGTTGTGTACAAAATAAGTTGTTTAAGTATCGATAAGTACCAAATTGACTTCTGTTGGTATAAAGAAAAATTGTTTTGCGGAATCGAGGGTGGACCCCCCACTTACCTCCGCATCAAATTTTTGTGAATTATTGGTTTGTCTCGACGAAAGAATTCGAAAAAGTAAAAACTTATGACTTTTACCTTCTTGTTTTTGAAAATATCTAAAATTTAGCACTTTTAGCCCATAAAAAAATTTGAAGCAAAACTAAAAAATGTGAAAATTTTGAATAGGGACAAAACAAAAAAAAGCCTCAAGCTGTTTTTAAGAAACTTTTGAAAATAAATACCCATTTGGCGAACGAAGTCCAATGACACTATTAGCTTTTTAAGTGTCTGGGTCAATTTACGTGCACCTCAAGTGATCCCAACTTTGTTTGCATTCTTGTAAATTTATAAGTCTGGAACTTATTTCAGTATTTTTTATTTTTCGTAACTTTTTGTTTAGTTTTGTCATAATTTTTTTGTTAATCGTTATCTCAAAGCGACGAATCGGAAAAGTATAAAAATATGGATTGATGTTAACAAAATTTAAATAAGACGGCATTTTAAACAAATAAAACAGTTATTTCATACTTGTTTGCATCTCTAGTGAACTTTTTTTGCTTTGGTCATAATTTTATATTTTTCAGACTCCTTTTTCCGATATGGATGATTAATCCAAAAAATATCAATCGAATCTAACAAATTTAAAAAAAAAAAACCGAACAATATACACAAAACGAAAAAGAAAAAGAAATTTACAGAAATGGAGCGTAAAGACTCGAACAATGCCCGGGCACAAAGTTCACGAAACGTCTACACTCAACATACTACTGGCAGTCGGGTCAGTTGGTCATCAATTGATTCCGGGATGTAGTAATCCGTTTTGGGGAAGGGGGCACTTGGGTCTTATTAATAATTTTAAAGTCAAAGAGCTAGCTAGCAAGCTCCGTTCCAGAAATTTTTTTAAAAAATAAGTAGTTTATTTCACATTTTCAAACTCAAAAATAATGTAAATAAAAAATAAATTTTATTTTTTTGAACTGTATTAAAGATCTTGATGAGATCTATTAAACAAGATCCATAATGGTAGGAAAATTATTTGCGTAAACACATTATTTTTAAGCTTGAAATTGCCTTCTTAAAAAATAAGTACTTATTTTACGTTTCGGAACGGGGGATTGTTTTGAGTGGAGGAAGCCCCTAATTGAGGTGTTACTGTATTTCCTAAGGAGATCATTCCGAAAATTTTATCCTTACATGTGCCTAGAGTACTTAAGGAGAGGGATGAGTTCTATTACTATAGGTCGGGTTCTACGGATGATAAGTTATAGTGTTAAGTTTAATCTTAAATGGGGCAACCTTAGGAGAGAAGGGGATTGCATGTGATATATGGAGGAAGAATTGGGGCCTCAATTTACCTCCGAAATTTGCTTTGTTTATTTGGAATTAAGGTGATTCATAGGATTTTGCCGGTGAAGCAAGTGCTGGCTCGGCGGGGTATGGCGGGGAGTGATTTGTATGGAATTTAGTGGAAAGAATAAAACTGAATCAAGAACACATCAAGGAGAGAGAGAGAGAGAGAGAGAGAGAGAGAGAGAGAGAGAGAGAGAGAGAGAATTCCCCAATTTCATTTCTGTTTTCTTGATCGATACAAACAAGGGCAAAGCCCTCTTTATACATCGTTCCACATCAACTGACTACAAATTCTGTTTACAACAAACTAACCACTCTACTAACTAACAGATTAATCCCTTAATACAGCTAATGTGGATACTGAAGTGGAGCTTGGATCAGCTGTGATCAAATCCCTTGAACTAGACTCCTTTACACCCCCCTTCAAACTTATGGGAGGATTTCCAACCATAAGTTTGGACTTCAACAGTTGAAACCTGGAAATAGACAGAGGCTTAGTGAAAATATCAGCAATCTGAGCCTCGGAACTGATATGATACAAGATAATGTGATGATTCAAAACTTGTTCTCTGATAAAATGATAGTCAATTTCAATGTGCTTAGTCCTCGAATGAAACACAAGGTTGCAAGCAAGAGTGATAGCAGATTTATTGTCACACCACAAGACATGAGGTGTAGAAGACGGAATGAGAAGTTCAGAAAACAATTGCTGCAACCAAACCAAGTCACTTGCTGTTTGTGCCATGGCCCTATACTCTGCCTCAATAGAAGAACGAGCCACGGTATGCTGTTTCTTAGCACACCATGAGACCAAGTTGTGTCCCATGAAGACACCAAAACCTGTGGTGGATCTTCTGTCCATAGGGTCCCCTACCCAATCTGCATCAGCAAAAGCTGTGAGAGAGAATGGCCCTGGAACAAAAGTCAACCCTTGATGAAAAATCCCTTAAAACCTTAGAATACGTTTTACTGCCATAAAATGACTCAGCTTGGGAGCATGCATATGCTGACATGCGACATTAACAGAAAAAGAAAGCTTAGGTCTGGTTAGAGTCAAGTATTGCAAAGAACCAACCAAAGTTCTGTATAATTGAACATCCGAAAAAGGAAAATCATTATCTGGAATCCCAGGTTTGACAGAGGCAGGAGACTCAGAACTCTTACAATCTGTCATTCCAGCTTTTGCAAGCAAATCTGTGGCATATTTGGACTGAGATAGAAATAAACCAGCAATAGTTCTGAGCACCTCAATACCCAGAAAATAATGCAGAGAACCCAAATCCTTCATAACGAACTTTTGACTAAGTTGAAGAATAAGAGATTGAATGAAAGAGGAATCACTTCCAGTGATGACTATCATCCACATAGATCAAAACCAAAGTAATATCAGACTTTTGTGTAAAAATAAACAAGGAAGTATCTGCCTTGCTAGGATGAAAACCAAGTTTCACAAGATAACTGGAGAATATAGCATACCATGCCCTTGGAGCCTGTCTCAAGCCATATAATGCTTTGGAAAGTTTACACACATACTCAGGATGTGTTGAGTCCTTATACCCCAGAGGTTGCCTCATATACACATCCTCAGAAATCAGACCATGAAGGAAAGCATTTGAAACATCTAATTGCCGTAAAGACCAACCGTTATGAACTGCCAAACTTAGAATAACCCTGAGAGTAGGTTGTTTAATAACAGGACTAAAGGTTTCAGAAAAGTCCATCCCTTCAGCTTGTTGATTACCATTAGCCACCAACCTAGCTTTGTATCTGGCCACTGTCCCATCAGAATGTTTCTTGATTTTATAAATCCATTGGCATCCAATAACATTGCCATGAGAAGGAGGTGGAACAAGGACCTTAGTACCTTGTTTCACTAAGGCCTCATACTCCTCAGCCATTGCTTTTTGCCACACATAATGAGAAACAGCCTCAGAAAAATGTTTGGGTTCTGTGGTAGGTAAAGAAGGAGAGGTAGAAGTAGAAGTAAACAAAGTAAATGGTTGTTTAGGCTTAAAAATGCCACTCTGAGACCTAGTGGCGGAGATGAAACAGAAGAAATAGGAACACATGAAGAAGCACCAGAAATATGAGTAGAAGCAGAAGGAGAGGGAGAAGAAGAAAGAGAAGAAGAATAAGAAAAGTCAGAAATAGAAGAAACAGGTAAGGGAACAGAAATAGGGACAATGATGGGAGCTGACTCAGAGATAGGAACAGGTGTAGGTATAGAGGGAACTGAATCAAGATGAGACAAAGAAGGTGGATTTACAGGAATGATTATATCTGAAAAAGAGGTAAGTGGGATAGAGAAGTGACTTAATGGTTGCTCAGTATCTTGTGTAGAAGGAAAAGAAGTAAGAAAAGAACAATAAGGAAATTGATCTTCAAAGAATCTCACGTGTCTAGACACATATACTCTGTTAGTATGAGGATCAAAACAACGATAGCCTTTGGAAGTTGTACAATACCCCAGAAAAACACAAGTAGAAGATTTATGAATGAATTTATGTGAATGAAAAGGTTTAAGCCAAGGAAAGCAAGCACAACCAAAAGGTTTTAGAGAAAGATAATCAGGTTTAGTGTGAAATAAAAGAGCATGAGGGACTTGAAACTGTAAAGAAGAATGAGGAAGCCTATTAGCTAAAAATACAGTAGTGTTCAAAGCTTCAAACCAAAATTTAGCAGGCATTCCAGCTTGATCAAGAAGAGTTAAGGTTGTGTCCATTAAATGCCTATGTTTTCTCTCCACAACACCATTTTGTTCAAGTGTGTGAGGGCAAGATGTTTAATGAATGATACCACTGTTAAGAAACAGATCAATCAAATAGTGGTTGACAAATTCTCCTCCATTATCTGATCTAACAGTCTTAATATGTGTATTAAACTGGGTGTGAACATAAGCTTTGAACTGTGCAAGAGTAGTTTTGACATCAGACTTATAGAATAAGGGAAACAATCAGGAATATCTTGTGCAATCATCAATGATTAGCAGATAATATCTATACCCTTTAACAGAAGAAATGGGTGCAGGACCCCACACATCTGTGTGAACAAGATCAAAAGGCAAAGTAGACTTAGTTGTAGAAATAGGAAAAGCCAACTTGTGACTCTTGACTTTATTACAACTATAACACTGAACATCAAGAGATCCAGTTACAGGTATGTCAAACTGCTTAACTAAAGACTGAAAAAGAGGAATACTAGGATGACCAAGCTTCCTATGCCACAATGTAGCAGAAGAAGTGGACACAGTTTTATTAAGATGAAACACAGAAGGAACCTGAGATGACTCAGATTCAAAGCAACTTTGGATAGGATAGAGGCCCTTGTGGCATGGCCCTTTGAACAGAATTTGATGAGTAAGATTGTCCTGAATGACATAGCCAGAAGAGTTGAAAGTTAGAGAACAATTATTGTCTTTTGCAAACTGAAAAACAGAAAGGAGATTATGTGTGATGGCAGGAGTATGTAGTATATTAGTGAGCTGAAAATGAGTCTTTGGTGTGGATAAGATACCAGTACCAGAACAAGAAACAGAGAGTGTATTACCATTGCCAACTAGCACTCCCGCTCCTGCTGTGTAATTCTGAGGTTGCTGTATGTTGTGAAGATCAGAAGTAACATGATTAGTAGCCCCACTATCCAGGAACCAATTCTGTGCAGGAGCTGTGTTTGGCATGTCATTCATACTGGGTGAACCAGGAATATAACAGGCTGCCAAAGCTGAAGGTGGTGCTGAGCCAGTAGAAGAGAACTGACTGATACCCTTCACCATATCCAGAAACAGCACCAGGTCCAGGTGAGATTAAGGGAGATTGCAATGAACTTGGTGAAGCAAAAGGCATTGAGACTTGTGGAGGCACTGGAAAAGAAGATGAAACCACAGGTCGCCACATGGAAACATTTTGATAACCAGAAGAAATTTGATAACCAGGAGATGGAGGCATCTGAAATCCATTAAAACCAGATGGCATACTAGCCCCTGCAAAACCAGATGGCATACCAGCACCAGTAAAACCAGGAGGTGGAAATCCAGAAATTTGAGTGTTTCTGTAGTAGCATGTACGAGCTGAGTGATTGTCTTTGCCACATATCTGGCATGCTGGCCTAGGAAAAGAAACAAAACCTTGTCCTCTTGGCCTGTTTCTATTGTTATGATTAAACCTAGGAGTTGACTGTGGAAAGTATGTGGGAGATTGACCAAAAGCAGGTTGAAACATAGGTACTGAAGAAGCTTGAGGTTGAAAGGACTGTAAAGCATGTGGTGGTGTAGGCAGGATACGTGAAGTTTGGACAGAGTTTGAACCAATGTTGCCAACAGTTGGTGACACAGAGCCCTGAGTAGAACTACTCACACCAGAAATATTCAGATCTTGTAATTTCTCAGTAGTCAGAAACACACTACTAACCCCATTTTCCACCTTATTCTTGCCTTTTCGTGTCTGATGTTCTTCTGCTTTCAAGATAGACACGAGTTCATGAAATTTGAGATCTCGATGAGTTCTCAGAGTTTGTTTTAATAAACTAAACTCTTCTTCTGGTAAACCATTGATAGCATGAAACACCATGCCATCATCATCTACCTCATATCCTACAGCACTCAACTTTTGTGCACAAACTTTTATATCATCAATGTTTACCCATTGATTCAGTCTTTGTGAAATTAAAAAGCGTGCGTTTGAGCTCATGTAGATTTGACCTAGAAAGAGAATTGAAACGATTCTCCAAACTGTTCCACACATCTGACGCATGTTCTAACCCTAGAATTAGAGGCAATGTTGAAGACGACAGCGTAGCAGTCAGGCAAGATAGTAACTGATTATCAATAAGTGTCCAAGTAAGAAACGCAGGATTTGTTACCAAATTGTTGCTTGAATCTCTGATCTGTGTAGGCGGTGGACCCACGATGCCGCGAACATACTCAATGAAACCATTTGCCCTCAAAGCATTCAACACCTGAGTTTTCCAGAGAAGAAAGTTCTCAGCATTCAACTTGATTGTGACGAGAGAGTGAAAATTTGACACCAGAAATGCTAGGCTGCTGGCATGGTTACATCATTCTCGCTTGTGTTCGAAGTTGATGAAGTCGTCATTCTGATTGGACCAACTGAATACACAATTTCAAGGATCGAAGATCAGACTTTCGTCGTAAAGCTCTGATACCATATGGAATTTAGTGGAAAGAATAAAACTGAATCAAGAACACATCAAGAAGAGGAGAGAGAGAGAGAGAGAGAGAGAGAGAGAGAGAGAGAGAGAGATGGAATTCCCCAATTTCATTTCTGTTTTCTTGATCGATACAAACAAGGGCAAAGCCCTCTTCATACATCGTTCCACATCAACTGACTACAAATTCTGTTTACAACAAACTAACCACTCCACTAACTAGCAGATTAATCCCTTAATACAGCTGACGTGGATACTGAAGTGGAGCTTGGATCAGCTGTGATCAAATCCCTTGAACTAGACTCCTTTACAATTTGTGCCCAGTTTGTGGGATGGGGGAGGAGTCAATTGAACATTTATTTTTTGTATGTGAGCAGGCTTGGAGGTTTTGGAGAGCGTCGAATCTGGGACTTGATTTTACAGTTGGGTGTTCGATGCCTTTTAATGTGTGGTTCGATCAATGGTGAAAGGGTGTTCCACATAAGTCTATTCTAATTGAATCAATTCTTATTATGTGGGCTATTTGGTGTAATTGTAATAACATTGTTTTTGGCCGTACTCAGGATCTGTTGCAGCAAAGCATGGGGGAGGTTTATCGTACTTTGGTGTTACTTGGAAAGATCATGGGTGGGTTTGGGTTGGGGAAGGGAGAGCGGTAGGAGTGGTTGGGAAGGGTCAAAGAGCAGTTTCGCGAGGTGGTTTGGTGGGGATTATGGCGGATCGGAAGCTGGTTGTGGATGGTGCATGGCATAGGGAGACCTGGGAGGGTGCTGTTGCATGGTGCTCTGTAGATGATAAGGGTGTTGTTCGTAATGAAGGAAGAAGGGAAGTCTTTGCAAGTTCGGCGTTGATAGTAGAGGCGTTGGCTGTTTGGCATGCGCTATGCTGGGCTCGTGATTGTGGTTGGCTATCGGTTGAAATATGTTCGGATAGTTTAGTTGTAGTTCAAGGTTTTTTGCAAACCAGTGGGGTTCATGCGCTTGTGAGAGTTATTTTGGGTTGATATTGTCAATCTGGCTTATAATTTTGATTATGTTGTAGTTTCTAAAATTTCGAGAACTGAGGTTAGGCAGCAGCTAAACTTTCAAGTTTAGTAATATTATGTTATGTTTGTGGTTTGATAATAATAAATAAATAAACATTCTACTGGCAGTCGGATGTGATGAATGGTGTGTAGCATCCAACCCAATGTCATACTATGTTTATTGAACAAATAAAATATTCAACTAAAACCTTTAAATTATATCCATGTATGTGACCCACTCCGAATTTCACCAAAACAATCCAAGTCATTTATTCAATTTAAAACATCTTTCCGAGCAGCTTTGTAAAGAATTAGCTCAATCGAATAACTGTAAGTGTTTGATTTAATCTTCTAACTTTGCATCTAATCCTAAATTTGAATGAAAAGTTAGAAGATTGGATCAAACACATAAAGTAATTCGATGAGCTGATTTTTTTAAGAAACCACTCAAAAAGATATTTTAAATGTAATAAATGGCTCGAATCGTTTTTTGAGATCTGGAGTGGGCTCCACATAGGGACTTGTGCACATATTTAGGCCCATAGTCGAACTGAATGGGAACTGAGTGCAATCGAAACTATCTAAAAGTTTGTCGACATAAATCGTGCACAGATTGTGATATGAAATCCACTATAGGTCTCATACAAACAACTCGAGCCATTCCTTAAATTTAAAATATTTTTTCAAAGAATCTCACAAAAAAATCAGCCCAATTCAATACGTTTTTGTACTCGATCTAATCATCTAGGTTTTTGAATCTAAGCCCTTGCAAAAATATTTTAAATTTAATAAATCGTTTTTATGGAACCATAGTGTTTTGAATTTCAAAAACCGTGATAATTTTTTTTTGGGTTTAAAATGCATCCCGACGGAGGTAGCTTGGAAATGTTGATGTTCTATATCCTCCATCCCTTTGTCTATTCTACATATATACTCCACCCAGTCGATAGCTTGAACAGAAACAAGCAAATTTGATTGGTTGCCCCAAAACCGGGTGGTGCTCGAGATGAGGTTAAATTCTACACGGCCCCTCCGTGTAGAATGGGATGAGCGGCAAACGAATTTATAACTGACACGTCACCCTAATGCCCATTTAAAACGCGAAATTATTCGTTGCCGGTGCCTCCCACCTTCCACTTACACGCGTTTTCTTTTCTCCGCCTATCCCACTAGACACACAGTTTTTTCTCTAAAATTAAGTATTTCAAATTTCAATCCGTTTGAATGGGTGAGAAAATTTTGTTTTTTTTATCATTTAATTCTAAAGGGTCATAATTAAATTTTGATTATAGGGCTCTCGTTGATTAGCCCTAAGAAAGTCGTAGAATAAAATATCTCTTAGGATTAACCAACGAGAGTCCTAGAGTCAAAATTTAATTATGACCATTTAGGATAAAATGATCAAAAAACTAAAATCTTTCTATCGGTTCAAACGGATTGAAATTTGGAGCACTTAATTTTTTAACCATATTTTTTAATATATAAACTGAAGGTTGAAAAATTAAGTGTTCCAAATTTTAATCCGTTTGAATGGGTGAGAAGATTTTATTTATCTGATCATTTAATTCTAAAGGATCATAATTAAATTTTGACTCTAGAGCTCTCGTTGGTTAGTCCTAAGAGATATTTGATTCTACGACTTTCTTAGGGCTAATCAACGAGAGCCCTATAGTCAAAATTTAATTATGACCCTTTAGAATTAAATGATCAGATAAATAAAATCTTCTCACCCATTCAAACGGATTGAAATTTGGAACACTTAATTTTTCAACCTTCAGTTTATATATTACTCCTAAAAAATATGGTTAAAAAATTAAGTGCTCCAAATTTCAATCCGTTTGAACCGATAGAAAGATTTTAGTTTTCTAATCATTTTATCCTAAATGGTCATAATTAAATTTTGACTCTAGGACTCTCGTTGGTTAGTCCTAAGAGATATTTTATTCTACGACTTTCTTAGGGCTAATCAACGAGAGCCCTATAGTCAAAATTTAATTATGACCCTTTAGAATTAAATGATAAAAAAAATAAAATCTTCTCACCCATTCAAACGGATTGAAATTTGAAACACTTAATTTTAGAGAAAAGGCTGTGTGTCTAATGGGATAGGCGGAGAAAAGAAAACGAGAAAACGCGTGTCAGTGGCAGGTGGGAGGCACCACCTGGCTGTTGCCCTTGGGGCAACGAATAATTTCTCGTTTTAAATGGGCATTAGGGTGACATGTCAGTTATAAATTCGTTTGCCGCTCATCCCATTCTACACGGAGGGGCCGTGTAGAATTTAACCTCGTTGGGGATATGCATTAGTTTTCTAAACCAATCAACGTCTGCTCCAGTAATATGCTGTACAAAACACGATTAATGAATTTTGCACCCCGCTTTCTTATATATGCGCTCTAAAATTTGTGGCTTAGTGCCAAAATTACACATAATACAAACACTAAAAGACATTTAACAGTGCTCTTCGAAAATCAAATTTCTGTTTATGATCCTGACTTGGAAGCGAGTACTGCTATGGGTACCGACGGTACCCATAGGGAAAATGCACCGACGGCCACCGGACGGCCGTCTCCGGTCACCGGACGGCCGATCCGAGCCGTCCAAAAATTTTAAAAAATAAAATCGAGTGGGCCTACGTGAGAATCAATGGCATCCGAGGTGTGTAGAGTACTTGATCCGAGTACCCCTTTTTCGTGTATATACACGTATATACAAATATACACGAAAAATGGGTGCTCGGATCAAGTACCCTACACACCTCGGATGCCATTGATTCTCGCGTAAGGCCACTCGGTTTTATTTTTTAAAATTTTTGGACGGCTCGGATCGGCCGTCCGGTGACCGGAGACGGCCGTCCGGTGGCCGTCGGTACATTTTCCCTATGGGTACCGTCGGTACCAATAGGATTTCTGCCTCTATATATATATAATATAATAGAATACTGCGATCACAACTAAATAACTAACATCAAGGTTGAGGGACTAACAAACTATTAGGAGTAGATTTTAAGTCAAGGCCAACGCATATGATGTGGTGCATTTTCTCCTAATTCTGAAGGAGGAACCTTAGTTTGATCCTACCCATTTTCTGATGTCATTCTGGAAACACCAAGTGAGATACAAGCAACTTCAAAACTGATACTAGCAATTGGTGTGGTGTGAGTATTGCCCCCAATAGACCACATGAAAAGTACTAATTAATTGTCAAACTAGATTACCTAACCTGTTTATGCGGAATCTGCTCGATTCGGATGGAGGATGCCCAAAAAATGTTCAAGATTACTGTATAATACTAGCATTTAAAATATGTGCAAAAGAAATATGAGTTCGGTCTGTTGTAAACCTTTTCCTACCTTGATTCTCCCATGCAGCAACAAGAGAGACGTAGCAGAACAAGAGAAGTCGGAGAATCGCCCAACAATTAGTCTTAAGCACATTGCTTCCTTAGCGAAACAAACTATACGATAATTACCACAATAGTATATATAACATTACATAAATCCATCATATTTTCTACCCTAAAACAAGCATACATATATACTGCGTAAAGCAGAGAAACAGCATTATAGATTTGGATGGAATGGTAAAAAAAGAGCAATAAAACAACATCTCCAAAATATCTGAGTCCTCTATACTTGTCTAAATAAGGCAACAATCTAATGCTTCCCTTGATTGCGGGGGCCTACTTTAATCTCAATAAAAGAGCAAAATGTACAACCATCATTTTGCCAGCTCAAACCGATATATGATTGGAAAATTTTCATAACTTCTAAATGTACCACAAAATTTGTTATCATGTTTGACTTTTGAAGTACTCCAGCCGCCAGCCAGTCATAATCCAAGTGGAAGGACTCAACAATAAAGCTACACAAGAAAGAAGCAAGTTTCAATAGATAGCAACATCAAGTCTAGATAAATATACCATTTTCTCAGTACCTTTGAGAATCCCTACTTTTTTCACTTCCGAATGGAAAGATCGATGTGCAGGTAAGCTACACAAGCCACAAAAAGGAAGAAAAAAACAGAAGCCAACATCAACGGCTCCACGAGCATGAATATTGGGTTGAAGTTGTAGTAGACCTGCAAAAGAACATGCCAAAAAGCATAAATCTCATACCCATAACGAAACAAACAGCAGTCAGAGAGTAGAGAACTGCTCCACAGAAACACACACACATCAAGCCCACCAAGACCCACCCTTATTCTTTTTAGCAAAGTTGGGATGTGAAGAAAACTCAATTGTCATGATCATACTGCTGGGACTCTTAATGACCACCAAAAGTATTCTCGAGGCATGCCAATTCCGGTTTCTTGCTGTGGGAGTCCTCAACCCCCGACGAAAAGGGGCGTCAGCTCATGCCAGTACCAGGTTGGCATGACTCTTCTTTTCCAGCAATTCAGAATTGTTCGTTGCCCATACATTTCGCTTTCTTGGGTCATAAAAAGATATTTCAGGCTTGGGAACTAAGTTACGGGGTAGGAAGGTCAGGTGTTAAGACACCCACCATCACTCGTTGGATATCAATCCTATTATCATATTAACTAAGTACCTGGGAGGCGGAACATGCCAAGGGGATCAAAAGCAATAAACACGTAGCATGCATCATAATCAAACAGTGGATAGATACTGTACAGGAAACAAAACTGTTGCAGAGCCTTCTGTCGTGCGTAGCACAACTTGCTGCACCTACAGACTGTAGTACGCAAAGAATTTTGTTGCGTACGGCAGCTTGTCTGACATGCTAAAATGAACAGAATGTTAAGAAGACAGCATCATGCATATTATGGAAAGGAAGCATAAATAAACGTAAAAATCTGCATCTTCAGCAAAACATGGCACATTCCGAAAAATACATGCCGTGCGCCATATTTATTCTTGCGTCCGCAAGGTTCACTGTTGCGTATGCAAGGAGTCTGCTTTGCAGCTTCAACTTTTGTCGGTTCTGTTTTCAAGGCTGTTTGGGCTCAGGACACAGTATTGACCCCATCCCTAGTCCAGATGTTCCCCTCAAAGGTTACATAGGAGATATAGAGGCTTTCTCACCTTTGGATCAAGCAATCTCCCTTCAAACACTCAAGACAACTTGAAACTGAAGTATCTATGTGCATTTACTACTAGACACTAGCCAAGAAACTCACAAGAATCCTTGACTATGCTTCTCAAAAACCAAGAGGCAACAGTAAATGCCCTAGGTTTCTTTGTATGTGCATCAATGTTCTAAATGGCGCTTGGCGCTAGTAGGGCGGAGACCCACCTCCAAGCGCCAAGCCGCCTAGGCGGCCGCCTAGGCGCCGCCAAGCAATTCGGCGTTTTTTTTTTTTTTTAACAAACCATTATCCAATCAAACTATATTCTATGTATCCATAATACAAGATCAAAGTTCTACATAACCATAATGCAAAGTTTAATGTACAAACCCAAATGAAATTAAGTAGTAGCAACTAGCAAATAAGTTGAATAAGACAATAAGTAGAAATAAACGAGATCGGAGATCCCTAATACCAAGTTAAAAGTTCATCTCCTTTCTTTAACTCTTCTCCTCCATACCCTTCCAAAACTTGATCTACATTAGTTTAATACTATACATTTTAGGCCGCCAAAGGCCTCCAAAGACGTTGATGATGCCGCCAAGCCCTGCCAAGGCCCGCCAAGACCGCCTAGGCGGCCGCCAAACCTCCTTGGGCGCCAAATCGCCGAGACCGCCATGGCCGCCTAGGCGGCCGCCAAGACCGCCAAGGCCGCCTAGGCGGCCGCCAAACACCGCCAAACCTCCCTGGGCTCCAAATCAAACGCCAAGGGGTATTGGCGTGGCGGCAGGGTACCTCCAAGCGCCTAGGCGGCCTCGGCGGCCGCCATTTAGAACAGAGATGTGCATGCATCATGTTAAATAAGCTCAGCTCACATAGTCTCCTTAAAACCCAGGTATGAAGGAGAGGGAAGCTAGGGCCTTATAACCAGCATAGAGGGGGCTTGTCCAGACAATGTGGGACACAATCCAACACACCCCCTGGCCCACAAAGCGTGGCAACCGGACAAGGGTTCACCAACGAAAGGCCCAACCAAAGCTCTGATACCATGTTAAATAAGCTCAGCCCACAGTCTCCTTAAAACCCAGGTATTAAGGAGAGGGAAGCTAGGGCCTTATAACCAGCATAGAGGGGGCTTGTCCAGGCGATGTGGGACACAATCCAACACATCACTTCACTAACACTAGTTGGAGGAGTTCCTCTAACAAGAACACCCTAACCACCACAATATCTCAACTATAATGACTCTCCCTCCTAATTTTTGCTGAAGTGCTACTGGTACATACAATCTGTGCACAGATTTTGAGGTGGGGCCCACCATGGGTCCCACATAAATGATCCGAGCCGTTCATTAAATGTAAAACATTTTTTCAAGTGTCTTTTGTAAAAAATTAGCTCAATCCAATACCTATAGGTGCTTGATCTAATCATCTAACTTTTCATTATCCGGAAATCTGAATGAAAATTTAGATGATTGGATCGAGCACTTATAGATATTACATTGAGCTGATTTTTTACGGGGACTCTTGAAAAAATATTTTACATTTAATGAACGGCTCGGCTCATTTGTGTGGAACCCGTGGTGGGCCCCACTACAAAATCTGTGCACAATCTGCGCACAGATTGTATGTACCAGTAGCATGGTTCTAATTTTTGGTCTAGAGGCTCTAGCCTTCTTTACCCAAGGGTCAACGGTCCTATTTATAAGCAAATGGGATGTTTTTCCATTGGTCCGAAGACTCTCAAACCAGCTGGTGGGAGATTCCCGTGGTCTATGACCTGCACCTATGCACATAGATTGTGCTGTCAGCGACACTAGCAAGACATTTCCGATGAAAGGTCGCATACGCAAGCTCCAACCTTGTGCGCACTCCTTTGATCCTTGCATGCACCAACTGGCTTGGTGTGACAGATTCTCTGTTGTGTAAAGTGTGCGGGTGCAAAAGGTCAAACATCGCGTATGGCAGGTTTGACCAAGTAAACATATGGGTTGACTTTGTGTCCTAAGACCTAATGTGCACAAGTCTTTATGTGTTTTAAAGGGCTCATAATCAATCCAATTGCACATCAAAGGCATTTTTCATCATTGGGGAAACGCTTGGAACACCTGCTTCGGGATCATCTGGTGGTCCCAAAATGGGGTGTCTACATTCACCTATAATACTAAATCCCCTATGTGGACTTGCAAATAAAACTTGAATTAAGGCCAAGAACTTTGGGGTGGTAGAGGCTACATAGGCCAGTTGAGGAGCCTTTTGAAAAGCATGGTGGGTGTTGAAATGACACTAGGGTGAGAGCTGACATCTTAGGAAGAGAAAGAGAGAGTGATAAGGACAATTGCAAGGGATGAATCAGAGTTATGTCGTATAAGCAAAAGTAGGGTCAGGTGTACCGGTGTGGACAACAAACAGTTGGTGCTCTCTACTTGGCCCCATAACGAGCCTGTAAACCAACCATAACAACTCAAGTGGTAAAATGTTTGAGCTCGACTCATTTTCAGACTTATCAACTAATTGAGAATCCAAGTCATTTGTTTGGTCTATCAAATGATGCAAAACCAACTACTACAATGTCAAGCTTGAGTCATGCCTCTGAGGTTCTTGGCTTGTTTTAAACCCAACTGTCCCAAGCTGGAGACTTGCAAATTATTGTTGTCATTTGAGAGGAAGCTTAGTACTTTCATGCATATTTGAGTCCACTTTTTTATATGTAAGTTCTTATGAAGTGTCTTGGGAACTTTACTATACATGTAAGAGGTGGAATGAGCCGAACAAAGCAAGTCAGGAGGATCAGACTTATCAACTAATTGAGAATCCAAGTCATTTGTTTGGTCTATCAAATGATGCAAAACCAACTACTACAATGTCAAGCTTGAGTCATGCCTCTGAGGTTCTTGGCTTGTTTTAAACCCAACTGTCCCAAGCTGGAGACTTGCAAATTATTGTTGTCATTTGAGAGGAAGCTTAGTACTTTCATGCATATTTGAGTCCACTTTTTTATATGTAAGTTCTTATGAAGTGTCTTGGGAACTTTACTATACATGTAAGAGGTGGAATGAGCCGAACAAAGCAAGTCAGGAGGATTTTGAGGCAATGCATGCTCTGACACTTGTTGAAGTATAACGTCGCTCTGACTAGCTATAGCAGTAGAGACCATTTAGGCATATGTCAACTTAGACCTTAAGCTGGCTAACCAGACAACTTGCAAAATGCAAGCTGGTGCTGGCTAAAGCAGGGGAGAAAAGGTAGTGGCCCGAGGTTGAGGCATATGAGCTTGGGGAAATGACTCGAGGTGAATTAGATTAGCGGTAGTATCCTAACAGGTTTATTTTGCGTTGGCAAAGAAAATCTTTTGAATTACTGGTTTCGTGAGACTATTACTTCCTGAGATTAAATCCTCTGGCTTCATGAATTCCTCCTGGCTTGGACATGTTCAGGTTCTATAAGTATCATAGTGCGACTATTTATAGTTGTATGCTTCATTTGATTTACAACTTGAAAAGATGTGCGGAAATAAAGATATTTGCATTATCAATCTACGACTATATTATAACCTGGGAGAACACAAAGGAGGTATCGTTTAGGCTGAACTCAACCCAAAAGCTAGCTACTGAAGTGATGGTACCTCAACCTTATACAATGCACTTTACTATTGTACCTAGATGACATGGAACTTCTATTTACAGACTCCCTCATGGATAATGTGCTCACTAGGCATTTCCTGCCATGTGCAAGCCATCCCTGCTACTCGGATTCTGATAGCATGTTACAATTACTGCTGTAAACGAGCCAAGCTTCGGCGAGCTCGAGCTCGGCTCGAGCCTTAATGAGCCAAGCTTAGTCATTTACTAAACGGACTCTTTAATCAAGCCGAGCCTCCCTTAACGAGCAGAGCTTTTGTCGAACGAGCCGAGCAGAAGCCAAGCTCCACTCGGCTAGTTTAGTAAACAAGCCAAAAACTCGAGCTCGAGCTTGGCTCATTTACTGAATGAGCTGAGCCGAGACTTAACGAGCCAAACCGAGCCAAGCTCGCGGGCTGCTTGGTTCGTTTATAGCCCTAGTTACGATCTAAAGAAATGCAAAATACAAATGTATCGCAAAAGTAATTGAAAAGTTACTTTTAAAAGAGTAATGGTTGGTTATGGAGGTAAATCTTGACTATCCAAGGCAAACCCCGAAAAGACGGAGACTATACTACCCTTAACGACGGTAAGATAAAAAATTATTACCTTTCACAGTTATGCCATCTATAGAGTATAGAGATAGAAACAACACCAAACAATGCTATCATCGATGTAAGTTCTAAATATAACATGGTTAATTGGTTATACATCTTTAGGTGTCTTTTGTGTTCATCAAAATCCTGTAACATTTCTTAAAATATTCAAGTAGCAAACTGTTCTGCAAATTTAACCCCTTACACTGTTATCGTTGGCATACCACTGCATAAATTTGTGCATCTCAAATCAAAACATATTTCCATCAACTAATTGAGATACAGAATGACTACGAAACAAAATTTGCTTGCCCCTAGAATTGGGCTCATGAGTTAAATGTGCCCACGGGAAAATTTACTGAGCCCATCGTGAGTTCCTGGCTCCCCAAAATCATGTAAAATGGCCCTCAAGAGGCTTGAAAGAACAAACATATCACAATCGGTAGTTGAAACCTAATCAGTACAACAGGTTGTCAAATCACCTGGAAAGGAGAGTTGTGCTCAGGAACTACATTCTTCTTCTCCAAAACTACAACAGTCCTTCCAACGACATCAAGGTATGAGTAGCTAGTCTGCAGAGTCAAGAAGAGAGATTGTTGTTAAATTGGTCTTATTCAAATGAATTGGGCATACGCCAATAATAGGAATATGAGACGACATTGCAGTTAGATTGGTTGTATCCAAATCACTTGGGTACACATGTCTATCAAGGAACTAGCTTTGTGCCAGTTCAGGACAACAGGGAAAAAGTATACATTGAAGTTTTTTTCAATTCCCGTGTATTGAATGGGCACAACGCTAGTAGCGGAAAGGCAGAGACACAGAAGGCGTGAGAGAGAGACTGAGACTGGTGAACTCATGAAGGATATACGATGAAAGAAAAACAAACGGGGAAAATTATCAAGCCATGGGGAGTTCTCTAATCATGGGGAAAATTATCAAGCCATCGGGAGTTGTCTAATCATGGGGAGTTATCTGACAGGTGGTAGTTTTTTTGTTTTGAAATTGAAACCTACCAAATAAAAGGATAATTCTTGGATCTATGTACAAACAATTAAAAGGCTTCCCCATAAATCAGGAGAAGGGAAAAAAGGAGAAAAAGAGAGAAAAAAGTGAGTTGAGAGGGGCAGGATTGCCACATACGGTAGAGAAACCCAACTTTTAAGGAGATTAAAGGATTGAGAAATTGGAGGCTTCGTAAAGCTCTTACATTTGCTTATAGAATAAATAGATAAGGCTCGGTTTGGTTTGGTTTGGTTTTATAAATAGATTTGCTTGATAAAGAACTGTTGCAACTTCATGTTCACGAAAGTTGGGTACTTAGAATATCTTATCCAGACCAGAATACTATTTACTACTAATTTTTTGGATATATAATAAAGAATCAGTTGAAAAAGAACTGGTGCTTCAGGACAAATCAAAACAAGAGCATTAACAGAGACAAAGTACACAACAATGGCTTCGACTCATATGCACAAATATTTTGTTACCAATGTCTCTGCAGATGACAACAATGGTATGCCATAATAACTTACCTCCAAGCTTTGTTCCACTGGAAAAGGAACTATGGCAAAAGGGTTTTTTGATCCCTCCGGCAACACCACCTAAAAACAGCAGCCCCTGGATTAGCATATATGCTCCAATTCTGACATGACACAGAGAACGCAAGGGGAATCATTTCATCAACCAATCTACATTCAAAGAAGTGTACCCACTTTGATGGTCAATTTGTTCACAACTGTCTCTGCAAGAGGACATCCAAAGGTGAAGTTTAGGTAACGCCTGCCATCAGATGACTCAAAAAGGAAGTCTTGCAATGGCAGCTCGTAGCCAATGACAAAAGTGGCCTTCCAGCCCCCAAATAAAGGATATCTCGGCTCTATTTCCAATTCTGACTGCAATGAAAAGAAAGAGAGAGTACCTCCCCCCCCCCCCCCCAAAAAAAAAAAAAAAAAAAAAACAGAGAGAGAGAGAGAGAGAGAGAGAGAGAGAGAGAGAGAGAACAAAGAGAAAGTTGTCAGTACATAGATATCAGCTGACAATAACATATGAGATTTGCCTGTTCTTTCTAACTGAAAACCATGTGAACTGAGATCTTTGTCCAAATGAAAAGACATAAGTCCATCAAGCGGAAAGTCGAAAACTAAAAAAACAACTACTGCAGACCAGTAGGAAACCTTTTCATGCAAAAGTTGAAGTTTTTGAAAAGAAAACACGATAGGGCCCCAGAAGTGTAGCCAGATCACAAAAAATAGCAAAGTGGTCAATCAGGTAATTTTTCATCCAGAATGCATACCACTCCCACATAAAATCAAAGTAGCATTTTCATCCAGATAGCTGATCCATATTGGACAATGGGGATAAATAGAAATAAAATGTCCTCTTAATATGGGTAGCCAACAACATAAAATCATGGGAATAAAGACTCCTTCCAATTATTCCTTAATAAAAAAAACCTTAAAAGTTGAGTAATGACTACGTTGAAGCTAATTTCAGAATAAAACAAGAAAGCTTCAAAAGCATATATATTCAAGACAATTGTGGCAACCAAAGTTTTAGAGTTGCATTGGCTCTTGTTTTTCTACAGTTGAAAACAAAATATAGCAAACAATACTTACCTTCCTAGAATCTTTACGCAAATGTGATGATGAGATATTCCCTATTTCATCTCGGTAGTATACAGAGTGAACTCTAGGGGGTAATCTTGCAATCAGATGCTTGAAAGAAGACACCCCACTCAAAGACGGCCTAGATTGATAATCAACCCTACAAGAAGGAAGGTTCAGCCGAAACAGGTTCAAATAGGCACTCAGATTCAGATACTATACACACAATATCCGCATCTACTAGGACATTTTACTACATGATAGAAAATAGTAAGATTAGCAATAGGGGAAAAACAACCAAAAAATCCAGAGCAGCAAAATATTGCAATATTCAAATGTATGAGATATTAGAAGGCTGAGAAAGAAAATACCACGTAAACAAGCATTAAACTGACCTTGAAAAGACACCTTTGTGTTGAGCCCCAGCATGGACCAGTTTGTAATGCTCTGTGATCTGAAGGCTTCCCCAATGAGATATTTCCACCTCACGCACAAGCTCCTCAACAACAGCGAATGGGTTGTTATTCTCAAAATGAATGATTATGGGAGAAAAGGAATATGGAGAGCGGTCTTCATAGGGACCATATTTTAGTTCTGTACCAGCATGGTCAGTGGGTTCCACTCTCGAGAATGATTCCACCTTGGTACTTGGTGTCTTTATAACAGTTATTTGTTGTTTAATATGGTATGGTGACAATAGTATCGCACTATCATGGTAATAGACAAGTTGAGGCTCTGACTGGCTAATCTCCAATGGGAAAGGTTCAAGAGAGTGTGTCAATACATAAAGCACTTCAAGTGTTAAAGACTCTCCCACACTTAACGGATTTAGCAACAAAACAGTGAAGAATTTAGTTTCATTTGGCGCCTTGGGCCCTTCAGATGGCTTCACATCAAGAGGCAAATAAGATTTCTTCTTCTTCTTTCCAACTGTAACAGCTGCTTTGAGCAGTGCAATGTGATCAACTTCGGTAGGTGGGAAAGCAAGAAGGATTTCTGAAGCCGGCGGAGAGGTCCCAGTATTTTCAACCTGAAATATCCACATATGAAAGTGCATGCTATGTTACTTGCAATATACAGGGAAAAAAACACGAGAAAACTAGAACCATTTAACCATAGCTGATTGGGACAATTTAACCATTTAAAACTAGAACCTACTGAGTGAAAGTTCAACAATTAGCTCCAAACAATGAGCTGGATTAGCACCCTGAATTACGTTCGTTTTGAACGCAAAGACTCAACCATAATGCAAAATAAACCTTCACAAAACACATAGAGTAATAGATACTACTTGTCATTATGGGTACAAGTATTACAATATGAATAAAAGCAAAACCCATACATTTCACGCAAGGCACATGGTCTCATCAACTATTCCCTTTTCTAAGCAACGAAACAACTTTCTTATATTTACCATAAATGCACAAATAAAGTACAACTATTGGTCAAGATCAATCAGAATAATGTAAGAGTACCTTCAAAGTCAAATAAACCCTCGTGATATGCGATGTCAAGTCAATCTGCAACAATGATCAACCATATCAGTGTGACTGACATTCAGAAACACCAAACAAGTTTTATAATTATATACTGCTAGCCAATTAACAAAAGCACTGATTGCAATTTGCAAACACTAATCAGTTAGATACCTGCATTTAATCAAATACGTTCCTTTTGATAAATTGATCATGTTTCACCATTGTAAAAGCAAAGAAAATACTAACAAGTATAGCTATGTTACATACAAAATCGTTAGAACAGCACACGGTGATAAGACTGCTTGGTTGCGATGTGCCAAACCAACAACAACAACAATAACAGGACCCATGTAGTCCCCAATCATTGGGGGTATGGGCGGAGAGGATCAGAGACAGTACTAACCTTCGGCAATATGCGCAAAGTGGCTGCTCTCAGAAAAATGTACCAAAAAATAAGCATACAGACTTCGTATAGATACACAAGTAAGGAGAGTATAGGTAAACAACAGTAAGAGCCTGCTTGGTTGTGCAAGTCAAATCCAGATAACTTGACTATTTGCGTAAACATAGAAACATCTCTAAAACAAATTTATCAAATACATTTTAATCTGAAAAGAAAAAGAAAAATCAGATTTGTAATTCCAGACAGAATTGAAGCTCATCAAATAAAAGATCTCGAGATTCAACCGTAAAATACGCTACACAAATTGTGTGTGAAATGTTAACCAACTTCATAAATTGGTACTAACAAAATGCCAATGAAATACACAAAAGATCAAGGTCGATAAACAAATTCTAAAACGAATTGTTGACAGGATATACAAACAGATGATGAGATGAGATGAGAGACGATTGATGATCAGAGAGCTTACTCTGCGTTCGGCGCTGACGATCTGGAGGTCCTGTGAGGAGAGAGAGTACGATGTGGGGAGGAGAGAGAAGTGGACCAAAACTGCGAAAACTAGGGCTAGTCGAAGTCCTGCCGGGGCTTCCATGGTTCTCTGCTCCTCTCACCAGTATGTTGACCAACTGGACAAGTCTAATATAAGCGTCGATGGTATTTTCGGTCAATATTTACCTCTCTGCTGAGATTTGCATTCGTTAGAGTATTTCACCAACACCTGCTCAAATTTTAACTCAAACTTAAATTTGAGTAAAAGTCACTCAAAATACCATTTCACTCTTTACTCAAATTTCTCTTCAAATTTAGTTTAAATGAAACTTTTACTCAAATTTTGAAAGCTATTTTCTCCCCTCAAATTTATAATTATGTTATTAATGAAATCTTTACTCAAATTTATACCTAGATTTGCATTTGCCCATTAGATTGCTTCATATCAAATCAAGTTTTTTCCCAAATTTGAGTAAAAATTTGGATAAAAACCTGATTTGGTATGAAGTCTTTCACTCCTGAACTCATATTTTACTCAAATCTCATCTATTCACGATTATCACCACCCATCACCGCTGTCACTCCACCAAAATCCAGTTGCCTCTGAGGTCTCTCTCTTCCTTTCTCTCTCTTCACGGCTTCAAACACCCAGAACCCTAGGTTGGACAAAACCCTACATCGACACCTCCCAGAACTCTAGATTGACACCTCCCTAGCATCACGACCACCACTAGCAACTACCACCACCAGCGCTCACCACCATCACAACCACCACCTACCACTAGCAACCACCACCGGAAAATTTGGTGAAGGATTTGGTTCAATACCAAATTTGGGGAAGAATGTGAGTAAAAACCAAATTTGGTATAGGTTTGGGTAAGGAATGAAGGTGAATTTTGGAGGTTTTTAACTCAAAATTGAGTTTAAGTAAGGAGTAGAGATGCTCTTGCAGTATTACCCAATATTAATGTTTGTGAATTTCGTTTCGTTCCGGTCCGTGACGGACATAAATTGGTACACAAAAGTAGGTGTTCCATACTGCTCTAAATATTGGCCTATACCAGGTGTACCGAACGACACCGGGCTTGTACCGGACTTACCGGCCTGGACAAAAAAATTGCTTATTTTGTTCTTTTGCTTAAAAAATTCTTAAATTTTAAGATAATTCAACAAAATTTGGAGTCTATAATATATTAATTATCTTAATTTGTCATTAGAACTAATTTTAAGGTATAACAAAGTGTCAAAATTTATTTTACACCTCTACTTTGAGTTATTTGGTTTTTTGTATATATATTAAAATATATAAAATATATATTATCATTAATCCGAAACTATACCGAGATATACACCAGTACCGCTACAAACCATTCCAGTAGAGAAAACGGTATGCTTATTGGTACAGAATTGATAACTTTTGTATTACCCCATAAAATTGGGAAATTGCACTCCCTATAGTGTTTACTCAAAATTTTTGGCCACTTGCTTATGATAAGTCTTAATTTATTTGCATATCCTAATCCTAAAGTACCTAAAAGTATGCAAATGACACTTTCGCGCACTTGTTTTCGCGCCCACTCTCGCATCTATTTTATGTGAAGGGTGATAACGATTTTTATGTATAACTCCCACAATTCCTCCAAAGAATGTAGATAATTTTGAGTAGTTTTTCGAATTACTATTCTTTAGCTTTGTTTTTAAAATTTTATTTGGTAAATTATATTAAGCCCCTCTCAACTATGTCTCATTTTCGAGTTACCCTCCTCAAGTTTGAACTCAATCACTTAACCCCCTAAGTATGTGTGACTTTTTCCATTTAACACCTTCCATTACCAATTTACTAGGAAATAGGATAGAAAACAGCATGTGACCTGCACATGGCTTACCAAATAAAATGTTTAGACGAAAATACCCTAGATTTTATGGTGGTTTAGCCAAATATCAGCCCTAAATTGCCCCTACCAAACTCAAACCCTATCAATCTACAACAAATCTCCCCAAATGGCAATGGCGTTAGTGACACTATACAGAAGAATGACAACTCAATAGCAGCGATGATTAGAGGTGTCAAATGAGCCGGGTCGGCACGGGCACGACACGTTTGAAGGTGACACGACACGACACGGGCACGGTTTAATCCTGGCACGGCACGGTCTTTGTGGGCACGCGGCACGACAGAGGCACGGAAGTGAGCGGGAACGACACATGCACGATACGGAAGTTGGCATGGCACGGCATGGCATGACACGGTCTTAGACGGGCACGGCACGGGCGTGGGATGGGGCACGAGTCACGACATGGCACGACACGATTCTAGCCAGGCACGGGCACGAAAGTAGGATGGGTATGGCACGACACAACACGGTTCTAGTCGGGCACGGCACGACACAACACGATTCTCGTCAAGCACGTCAAGGCACAACATGGCACGTCATGAGACATGGAAAAACCAAAAAAAATGTTATTAAATAAACAAGGGATTTTCAGATTATACTTTATTTCTATGTATTTTTTGATAATTCAATAATTTATTAATCTTTTCCTTTTATTTAACTAAAAATCTAAAATAAGATTTTAAAATATTTTACTCCATCCGTCCCTTTTTAAGTGTCCTGCTTCGTAACTCCAACTTATTAAAAAGACATCATCATTATACCTTTCACATCAACTTTTTTCTCCACTTTCCTTACTTACCCATCATCATCACACTTTTACTCACTTACTTTTCAAAATGGAATATACTTTTAGGGACAAAATAGACAATGCACAAACTTTTATCCACTAACTTTACAAAATGGACACTTATTAAGGGACAGCCCAAAATGGAATACTGGACACAAAATAAGGGACGGAGGGAGTATATGATTAAGAAAATTTGAATCAAAATTCAAACATGATAATATACCAATTACCACACATATACTAATATACATTGTGTTTTATCTAATAAAGATTTTTTTAAAAAAATACATAGAAAATAAATAAGAAAAAAATTAATTTTTAAAAAAAAACCTCCATGTGATTCGAATTTGAATCCAAGTCCTAATGTCCTATGGAACTTGTCACACATCACAAACCACCAAGGCCATTAATTATGTTATGTTTTTACTTGGTACAACTAATAATAAATAAGAAAAAAAATTGGTTTAAAAAAAATAATCCTTATGGCCGATAGGGATCGAACCCAAGTCCTTCAGGACTTGACACACTCACACACATCTCAAACCACCAAGGCCAACAATTTTTTTGTACTTATAATTGGAACAAGTAATATATATATTATATAATTCTATTGTATAAAAACGGGCCTCTTATACGCTGTATGATAGCCACACAATTGCGACACAACTATGACGATTTATACTGTCCATTTTGTTGTTCTTGGTGTTTTAATCACTCTCGCCAATTTTTCGGGCCTATTGGATTTTGGAAGCCCCTTCATCGGGATGTAGATTCATTAATATGAAATTTTTTGTTATGTGCGATCAAGTATATAACAATAACCAATTTACTTCATTTTTTGCACGAATGATATAATCACTCCCACGTGAAAGGTAGATGGTTCCGATTTTCAAAAAACAGCTCGGACGGCCCTCGAGTGATGCATTATAGGACTTTAACACTTTTGGAAGCACCGAATGTGTTCTGATCATGTGGTTTCCGACATCCGATTATTACCTATTTAGGGGAGAATGATAAATTTGATAAGATCGTAAATTATAACGGTTTAGATCGGACATTCGAAAAAATGAGTCTGCAGCTACCTTTCAAATCTATGCATCAAACTTCTCTAGTTCTATACCAATGTATTCTGCTATAGTCCAATATACGTTAGCCACACGATTGCGACACAACTATGACGATCCATACCGTTAATTTTGTTGTTCTTGGTGCTTTAATCACTCTCGCAAATTTTGCGTCTATCGGATTTTGGAAGCCCTTTCATCGGGACGTAAATTTATTAATATGAAATTTTTTGTTATGTGCGATCAAGTATATATCGATAACCAATTTACTTCATTTTTTGCAAGAATAATATAATCACTCCCACATAAAAGATAGACGGTTCCGATTTTCAAAAAATAACTTGGGCGGCCCTCGATTGATGCATTATAGAACTTTACGAGAATTTTTCTTTATTGAGTGCATATGGATTATGGTGCGACTGTTGCACATAATTAAGCACGACACTGGTATAAATAGAAAGAGATGAGGAGAGCCAGAGCCCTAGCAGCCCTTTCATCTCATCTGACTCGGTCTCTCTCACTTTCATCTCTCAACGTCTCTCTCTGACTCTCAACGTCTCTTTCTCTCTCAACGTCTTTCACTCTCCCTCTTAACTCTGAAACAGTGAAGCCCAAGCGGCCAAGCCCTAGTCGGTGACCGTGGTGACTGCCTTTGCAGTTTCCATTTCCGTTTCCAGCGGTGAGTCAGTGACCGTTCAGCGACTGCCATTTCTGTTTCCGTTGCTGTTGCCGTTCAGCGACTCAAATGACTAAAACCCTAAATCTACAACTAGATCTGAGTTTTCCTGACTCACCTCTGTCTCTCTTCGTTTCCAGTGACTCACAACTCTCAAACGGTGAGTATTTACAACCTTGGCCCGCCTTCGTTCACGGTCGTCGTCTTTGGCCTATTTTACTGCAAGTACTTGGGGTTTTGATGTGAAAACATGTTAATTAAATTAATGATATGTTTTTCACTCGATGCTGTTGCTTTTTTTAAGTTTTATTCTAAATACGGTGAAAAGCATTAGCTTGATGTTAACAAAAACCATAGCAGCGGATTTCCTTCTCGTCTCTCCATTTGTATTGCTTTTGAAAAACAAGTTTCCCTTACTTTTTATGTCTTTCAGTTTTCCTTGTTATTCTAAAACTTTAGTTTGGAAAAATATATGTGGGCCTTTAGAGTTTCGAAGTTGGAGATTGATATGATATGCCCAAGAGTCATGCATCGCAAACCATTGTATCCCATTTCGTCAAAAACAAAATAGTACTAAAATTATGAGATCACTGTTTTAGTAGCTGAAATTTTGGTTTCTCGCACGCTGAAATTTGTTCTTGAAAGTTGAAATTTAGGTGCTCAAAATATGCTTGATGTGCTTAATTTTTGTCCAAATTTTGAATATGCTACTAAGGCTATTGCTGTTTGTATTGGAGGTTGCTAGCTGAGCTGCTATTGGACACTGGATAATCATTTGGTTGCTATAGTCGGTGTGTTTCTTCTTTCTTCCCCCTATCCATGGGGGATGTCCATGGTTTTGTTTTGATGTTTTCTGAATTAATGTTGTGGTTTGATTAATTATCTTATCATTACAATCTGCCAGGCTACCATGGATTATTTTGGAGCTCTTTTCCTTTTGACTGCCCCTTTGTTGTAGTTTACAAACTTTGCTCCAGCAACATTGTACATATTAGAAGTAATTGACTGGTTACATTCCTTCATTTTCAATGGAAAATGCGCCATTGTTTCTGAATTTTGTTGGAGGTATTTTGGAACTTTTCTCTGACAGTAGTATTGACAAATATATACATTTAGCTAGCAGTAAAGTTTTAAGTGAAAAAGATAGTTCCTTTTGCTAGTACGCCTCAAATTAGGATTGAAATATTGAATACTATGGTCTACAAACTTAAGAACATTAGAGGTCCACACCAGACACCGGAATGTGTGTTTTTTGAGAAGATTTTTTTTAGACGATGGCACAACGCGGCACGACACGACCCAACAAAAGGCATGGCACGACACGACACGACCCGACAAAAAAAGGCGCGGCACGACCCGACAAAAAGGCACGGCACGACCCGACTCGACAAAAAAAGACACGGCCCGACGCGGCATGATTAACTAATAGGGCACGGCATGACACGACACGATTTAAAATGGGCACGGCCCGACAAAGCAAAATGGCCACCACGGCACGGCACGTCATGGCATGATGAAGTAAACGGGCACAGCACGACACGACACAACACGAAGCACGGCTGGCACAGAAGTAGAATGGCACAACATGGCACGACAGGCACGTTTGACACCCCTAGCGATGATTGTAATTCTTAACAACAGTGGCGACGATAACTCAACAACAACGGAGATGGTGATTCTCGACAACAGTGGTGATGACAACTCTCAACAGCAATGACGACTACAACTCTCAACAGCAACGACTACAATCACTCTTAGATTCAGACCCATTCCAACCTCAATGGAAACCCAACCCCTTTAGCCCAATGACGTTGATGTTATTCATGCAACTAGATGATCGTTGATTCGCCGGCATTGAGAAGCCGAACGACCCTCTCGCTCTCTCTCTCTCTCAATCGATATATATATATATATATATATATATATATATATATATATATATATATATATATATATATGTTGGTATGGCTTGTAGTGGAGGATGGGTAATGGTTGTTGCCTTGCTGGGTTGAGATTTTGGGGTGGGGTAGTATATATATCATACATGTATACGAATCAAAGCTATTAGGTGGGATTCTCGAGTATATATGGTGGAGTATCAGTAATTCTTTTTAGGTGAAGGCTGTGATGGAGGGGAGGCTGTTGCGGAAGGGTATGATGTAACTAAGTTGATTTGTGTGAGAACCCACCCTATGCAAGATAAGTCCCACATCGAGAATTCTAGGAAAGTTGAAATGGAATATAAGGAATGGTCTTGCTATTGTCAGCCCACTAGGCTAACGATAAACACACTAGAAAGTAAGGAAAAGGGTGAAATATCTACTACCCGCTTAAACTATTCCAATTTTAGTTACTTGCCCCTCCAACTACCAATTGAAGTTACTTCCCCATCCAACTTTCAAAACGTTAGTCACTTCGGCCAATTCCCCATTCCCATCCAAGAATTGGACGGAAAACTCACCACTGTGGTTTTCCCGCCAAAAAAAGGGGCAATCTAGACATTCCAGGTCCTAACCCTAAAATGTTTAAAAAACCCACTGAAAACCCTTATTATCTCAAAACCTATAACTGGATCATCAAATACACACATATAGAGAGAGAGAGAGAGACAGAGAGAAAGAGAAAGAGGGAGGGATCTACAATGGCATGGATCGTGAGAAATCCAAATGGAAGAACACCGAAATGTAAGGCTTTTTTTAACAAGCTAATGAGTCTTGCATGTTTTTATATTGCAAAGTATACTTTTTTATGTTATAATCCTGCCCCTTTATAACTTTTTGAATTATTATATGGGTATAAAACTGATAATGGTTGTTTTTTTATATGTTTGTTGTGGAATTTGTGCATCTGTGGTCCCAATGTGACCCAGGAATTGAGGAATTTTGGATTTTTTAGTGCAAAATCGACTAAAAGTGCTCTATGCTTGTATGTTTGTGTGTACTTGCCCCTTTAACTGTCCTAATTTTTCTTTTTCTTATTACTCACAAATCTTGCATGTTTGTATGTTTTATATAGATTTTTAGATTCCAGTCCTGAGTATTTTAGTATTAAGTTGAATCATGGTGGAAATATAGTTAGGGATATCATAGAGTATTACGTTGGTGGTAGTGTGAGCTACATTGATTACTGTGATAATGATAGAATATCTGCAATTGAGTTGCAATCAATGTCTAAGGAAGTTGGATATGTGGAAGAAGTAGCTCTTTTCTACAAGGTTCAGATTGATGGAAAATGGATTTTTAAGAAGATCCAAATTGATGGGGATGTCACAACCATGGTTGAAAGCCTTAGAAATGATTTGGTGGAAGTTTATATGACTAATAGTAATTTGGAAGGTCTTACTAGTGTTGAATATAATGCCAATGTGGATGTGGAAGATGGCATACTAGATATTGATATCAGTAATTGGGAATGGGATTGTGGATCATTTTCATAGGATAACTATAATTTTTTGGATTTCACAACTCACATACCTTCTAGTAGAGCAAACCCACCATCCACCATTGAACCACTTTCCACCAATGAACCACCACCCACCACTAGAAGAAGAAATGCTAAAAGAAGACCTGTTCGTCATGATTCTGATTCAGAATCTGATCCTGATGTTTTCATAGACAGTGATTATGAATTCAGTGAAGATGATGATGCTTTGTTTGATGCCAATATGGATAAAGACATAGAGTGGTGTGGTGTGAGGTAGAAAAAGGTAATTAGAAGTGATATTCCCCATAATTGTTTATCTGAAACAGAGTCTGAGGAGGGGGATTCCTCTGAAGGTTTTATGAGTTTTGACTCTTCTTCTGATGAAGACAGGAAGGTCAAGCCAAAGTATAGGAAATATAGGCCTGTACTAGGGAAAGTGCAACCTATAATAGAGGAAAAGATGATTTTCAAGAATAGGGCTCAATGTGTAGAAGCTATAAGGCAACATGCAATTGTCAATAGAAAAGCAATCACATTTGAAAAGAATGACACAGATAGAGTTAGAGCTCATTGTGTTGCTCCTTGCCCATGGAATATTCTAGCCTCAAGCATCACAGGTGATAGGAAAACCTTGCAAGTTAAGACATTAAATCTGAATCATAAACAATGTGGCTGGAATTGGACTAACAAGCTAATGAACTCAAGCTGGTTGGCAAGAACTTATTTCAAAGAGTTCAAGATCAAACCCTCATCCCCTGTTAATGAAATTGTGGAACAAGTAATGGGAGATTATATTGTCAAAATATCACCACAAATGGCATATAATGCTAGGAAGAAGGCAGTTAAAAAAATAGAGGGTTCTTATGCTGAGCAATATGAGAAGTTATGGGATTATTGTGGAGAGATGAGTAGAACCAATCCAGGAACCTCAGTATACATGCATTTTAACAAAGATATTGATGGATTTACCACTAATAAACTTCAAAGAATTTATATTTGTTGGGCTGCATTAAAGAAGGGGTTCATTGAGGGTTGTAGGCCTATAATTGAAGTAGATGGTTGTCATTTAAAAGGCTCCCATGGTGGGTAACAGTAGGGATAGATGGGAATAACCAAATTTATCCAGTGGCTTATGCAATGGTTGAGGTTGAAGAGGAGGCAAGTTGGAGTTGGTTCTTGCAGCATTTGAAGAATGATCTTCAGATACCAAATCAACCCACATTCACAATCATTTCAGATAAGCAAAAGGTGATCACCAATGCATTTTCAGTTTAGTTATGTGATTACTTATGTAATTGACCATTCATTTTCAGTTTTACTTACTTGATTGACTAATCATTTTTAGTTTCTGTTTTTACTGTATTGTTTTACTCTCATGCAGGGGCTTATGAATGCAATCAGGGACTTGTTGCCTTGTGTGGAACATAGACATTGTGTTAGGCATCTGCACAGCAACATGAAGAGAGCTGGGTATACAGGGTAAGCTATTAAAGATAGGCTGTGGAATCTTGCTAGAGCTACCTACATGAGGAGGTTTAGCAAACTTATGGAAGAGTTCAAGAAAGAGGATGGGGTAGCGTTTAAGTGGCTTGCTAAGCATGAACCCCACCACTGGTCTAGATCACATTTTAATGTTGCTACCAAAGGTGACATGCTCTTAAATAACCTTTGTGAGTCATTCAATGCTGCAATACTCGATGCCAGGGACAAGCCAATCCTAACCATGCCAGAGAGGATTAGAATTTACATGATAAGGCATTTAGTGAAAATGAGGGCTTCTGTTGAGAAATGGCATGGTCAGATTGGTCCAAAGATTGTCAAGTTATTGGACAAGAACATTGCACTTTGCAACGAATACATTGTTGTCTTAACTGGGGACAACCAGTTTGAACTTAGAGGTTTTCATCATGGAAACCTATTTTGTGTTGACATGAATGCAAAAACATGCACTTGTAGAAGGTGGGACTTGTCAGGTACGATTGCATCTTACTTATGTTTAAGTTAGTTTGCGTTATTTTACTTATGTAACTAATGATGTGCTATACTTATGTGTTGACAGGTATCCCCTGTGCACATGCACTTGTTGTCTTAAGAGATTCAAAAAAGAAGACTGAGGGCCTTGTGCATGACTACTACCAGAAGCAGGCATACATCAACACCTACAAACATGTCATATACCCCATGAATGGGATGGACATGTGGGAGAATACAAACAAACCACCAATTGAGCCCCCACATTACACTAGGAAGTCTGGGAGGCCTAAGAAATGCAGAAGGAGGGAACCAGATGAGCCACCTGCTCAAAGTGATGAAACCAAGAAAATGAAGAGGTATCTTAACAAACTGAGCTGTAGAAAATATGGGGGAAAAGGGCATAATGTGAGGACTTGCCCATCTAGTTTCACAACACCAAGGTCCAAAGAACAGCAATGCAATCAGCCAATCTCACAACCAATGTTCACTCAGCCATCACAGCCCACACCCAAGGTCCCCTATAGAAGGGGAGGTATAGCTAAAAGGGGAGGTGCAGCTAGAAGGGGAGGTGCCCCTTAAATTTCAGTTTTATAGCTACTATTATGGTCTTTATCTAGCTAGACTTCTTTTGCTACTGTTATGGCTGAAAAAGCCTTCTTTTGCTAGCTTTTTTTTTGCTACTGTTATGGCTGAGAGAGCCTTCTTTTGCTAGCCTTTTGTTGCTACTGTTGTGGCTTAAAAAGCCTTCTGTTGCTAGCATTCTTTTGCTCCTATTATGGCTGAAAAAACCTTCTTTTGCTAGTATTATGGCTGTTTATCGTACCATTATGGCTGTCCCCAGTTGCTATTGATGCCTTAGTTTGCTACTATTTCTGGCTCTCATCTTTGGGTTGATTCTGTCATGGATTAGGCCTTCATCATGGCTTGAAACTTTTAATTGCTGAATCATATTATCCTTGCTTTCTGAAATTCTACCATTTTATGTTGGGCTTTCGTATTGGAAGTCAAGTGTGAAGTCCTATTTTTGGCTATTTCTTGGTAGTCCAACTGTTGCAGCCATTCAATTACAGTTGGTTTGCTGTTTGGGTGGACTGGAGTGTTTGCGGCTGTTTCAAGTTAGGTACGGGGTCGCTTCGGAGCTAATTTCTGGACTGAAAAGGGGCTGGTTTTGTGACTGGTTCGGAGCAAATTTTTAGCTGTTTTGGAATTGGAATGCAGCTGATTTTTGGGGCTGGTTTTATGACTGGTTCGGAGTAGATTTTTGGCTGTTTTGGAATCGGAATGCAGCTAATTTTTGGGGCTGTTTTGAGAGCTAAATTAGGCTGTTTTTTGGAGGTCAAACGAGATAAGTTGCTGTAGCTGCTGTAGCTTTGTTCATGCTTAGTTGTTGTTGTAGTTTAACCGTTTAGAAGCTGCTATAGTTCTGCTCAGCCCACAGTGGCTACCACTGACTTGCTATCATTTGGAAGGAAAATCACAGTCTCTGCACAAGCTGAAGCTTTATGAGTTCTCATTTCAATTAGAGGAGTTTATAGCTTTTTATAGATTCAAACTCTTATCTTGCTCCGTTGTTTCGGTGCCCAAACAAAGTACTTATCAAAAAAACATAATGCTAGGGATTTGAACTGCATTCATAATGCCAGGAAACATTTCATTCATTCATATATAACAACATTACAGATAGCTACTAGGCATTTGGACTGGATGTGCCATTTTCAATACATAGGTGCTTCTCATGGCAATGCTAGGAGTTGGCCATTTGGAACAACATTACAATACTTATAAAACATGGCTATACAAATGACAAGCAAAGACAATACAATCAGCTGCTTTTGTCATTCTTTCCGACGTGATAGTGTTGAGAGATTCACCAACTCCTCACTTCTCTTGATTGCTTATTGGTTCTGTGTAGACAATTGTTGCACCTCTCCACTTAGCTTTTGTACAAGGTTCATCAATGATTCAATTTCCTCATTTTCTACAATATACCTCTTCAATTTTGCATTTTCCTCTTCAAATTTCTGCAAATTTTCCTTCAATTCTGCATTTTCTCCCTCTGCCTTCCTCAGCAGCTTGATAATATGGTTACCAAATCCTTTCCTCTTGTGCACGTTGGAGGATCAACCCAGTCAAAAAATTTGCACTTGCGATTTGTCTATTGTTGATTAGACTCCTTTATGTGCAAGGGCTAGATGTTTTCATGCTTTCAAAACCTTTGTAAACAAAATTTAACTGAATTGTCAGTGCGTAAGAGCTTTGATCTTCTTCTTTGTATTGTTGTTATTTTCTATTATACCTTTTTGACTTGTTTCTTTCCTTCTATTATGCTATGCCATTTGCTTATATTCTTCAATTTCTAATCTCATGATATTTTAAATCTCCAAATGGTGATGAGAGATATAATAGAGAAATACGTGGATGACATCAGACAAGCAGGAGGCATTGGCTGCTTAGTGAAGGGTGCTGATGAGGCCGGAAAGTCCATAACTGAACCTCCTCTGTTGCATGACATCTCTACGGATGTGGATGGGTAAAGTAATAGTGTTTATAACTCGTTTGAAATAACCAGAGAAGGGCCTTATAGCTACAAAGAACAGTTACATTCTCCTAGTAATACTAGATCTTCAAGATTTGAAAATGAGTCTTTTGAAGATCATAAGCGACGTAGACGAGATTCTAGTTACCCTGAGCTTCTAAAAGCTCGGAGAAGTGTTGACAGGAACAGTCGTTATAGTAGAGAGTATATTTCTAAAACCCCAAATAGGCAAAGAAGTAATGACCGCTCGCATGACCACCATAGTAATCGTGGGTATGGAGATAGCTACAGTCGATCACGTGAGCAAACTGATCGTCGAAGGGAAGAAGGTGATAGGTATTCAGAAAAGAAAGAAAGACACCAAAGGCATGCATACAGGAATCGCAGATCAGACTCTGTTGCATCTAATGAGTTTGAGGACAGATATGATCCCTCTGAATCTCGTAACACGTATGAGGATGATATCTCCTTTGGCAGCGGTACCAGTCAAAAGTGATGCTTGGAAGTCCAATAGGACATGGTTGCTTTTTCTCCACAGCGGTGTTATTTTGATTTCTAAATGAAACCCTGAGTGGTTCTCTCCATGCGTGGTAAGTCATCTCACTCATGCATGAGTAATAGTTTATCAGGGCCAATTAGGAAAAGATCAAGAGATACCCTAAATTACTAATATATGAAGCTTGTTTTTGGCTGTGTGTTTGCAAAACTTTGCAGGAGGAAATCATGCGGCTTCAGCAGTTTATCCACATGTGTATTCTCCTTTGTATCCTTAGTTGTCTATTTGCTTCTTTTCATTTGGTAGTTCTTGATTTCTTTATAAATCCCTTCTAATGGATCATAATTGACAAGTCTATTATTTCCTGATTTTCCCCCGTCTTTCTTACAGGACTATAAACTTGTCTCAAATATTAGCTGAAGAGTGTCCTCATGCTCCTAAGCCTAAACCAGATTGTTTACTTTAATTTTTAAATAGAATGCGATTTACTTTACCCGAATGCATATTTAATATCTTCGTCCCAAGTACGATATCATGGTCATGGACATGGTGGACACATTCAGCTCTAGCTGGCAAATCATAGAAGAGGAGTATTTTTAGCTGCTGAGGTATCCAACATGGGTATGGTGCAGTATATGTTTAGTATCCAGAGCCCTTGTCCCTTTTTTTATGGGCTAAGTGTGTGGCATGTACTTACAAAAGTGTCTTTGCTAAGTACTTATGGATGGGGAGTCTAACTGTTACACTGTCTTTTCGAAAGGAATTTAGTGCTCATGTTGAGCCCAACGTATCTGTGATATATTTTGTGTGCTCACTCGAAACAGGGAACCCCAAGTTTATTCTTTTTAAAAGGATTTTTGTATAGATTAAACAAGTTGCTCTAAATTGCAAGTACATTGTGTTAGTGGCCTCTATTATTCCAGAGCTTTGAAAATGTCAGGTTGGAGTCGAGCTTAACTCTTGGCAGTATTCACCTAATGTGTAGTTGAGTTTTGTTCACCCTCCACTTAAGAAAGTGAATGTTACTCTCCTACCCTCCTTCCTATTGAAAGGGTGTGGATCCTACCACAAAGTAATATCATGCTTACCAAAAAGTGTATTGCAAGGATGGGACCTATACTATTTCAAACAATGTTCACCCTCCTTAAAAGAGGGTGAACAAAATTGTACTCCCTAATGTGATGTTCCATTAGTAAGATTGTTTATGACCTATATTAGTTTCCGCTTTCCAGTGAGCATATGCCATCAGCACACGTACACATACACACACACACACACACACACACACACACACACACTCTCTCTCTCTCTCTCTCTCTCTCTCTCTCTCTCTCTCTCTCTCTCTTTCTCTCTCTCTCTCTCAATTATGTTGTATATGCACATGTTGCTTGTTTTCCCTTTTACCCAATATTTCATACAAACTATGGTAATAGGTAGGTTGGTAAAAGTTAATCAGGGCCTTATTGATGCCGATTCTTAGTTGTTGTTGTAGTTGCCGACGTTAAAACAGGTTATAGGAAAGCCAGATTGGTTGATAGGCCTGAGTTCTTGAGGTGCTGTTATTGTCAATTGGGGTTTTCAGTGTTTAAGTTTGGCACTCTCCGCATGTTATTGATGACTTTTGCTGTGTTCTCTTTTTGCCTGCTGCTTTGGATTTTTGAAGAAACTAGAAAGTAGAAGAAGGTATCAAGATTTTTATTTCCGTAGAAAGTAGCTTTTTTGTTATTGAAGAAGCTGAGTTGAACTTGAACGCTTGTAAAAATGTTGCATAGAATCTAAATTTGAGTTTGGTGTTGGTTGATGCTCATTTTCTTCTATGCTTTCTTTCTATATGCATTACATTTGAACGAATAAGTAGAATTATCTTTCCCAAAAGCTTGTTACTCTCAACAAATCCAAATGCAACCTTCTAAGTTTTTTCTTCCACAGGGGGATCGTCAGAAGCACCTCCTCCCTTCCCGACCCGAACAATTACTAACTAGCAGAAAGTAAATATAATTTCCAATTCGTGGAATGTAGACGCGGAGAGCAATTGAATTAAAAATTAGTATAAGTCATGTCAAACCAGTAAAACCAAATGCATCCTTTTAAGTTTCATTCTTTTAGTGTGACTCATTGCCTTCAGTACGTTTCACCTCTCAGCAGATACACCTCTTTAAAGTTGAAATTTTATGAATACAAATTTGCTGTGAATGCAACTCTCGTACAGAAGATAAACTCGGTCACACAGCGGCATGTAGATAGACCCCAGAGGACTTCTCAGCTTCACGTTTCTTCAACCTGAAGAAAAAGGCATTGAAACGCGGTCACAATTAAGAAAAAAGAAGGTATAAATGACACATAATATATGGTGGATGGGTGAAGGTGCACAAAGTATTCCTCAAAAAAAGTATAAATGACACCTAATATATGGTGATAAAGGATGGGTGAAGGTGCACAAAGTGTTCCTCAAAAAAAGTCGCGGAAAAGTAGTTTAGCATGGTAGTTACACAAATTATTCCTCAACAAAAGTCGTGGAAAAGTGGCTTAGTGTGGTAGTTATTTCCGAAAAGACAAGTACATAGAAGTAATACTATATTGTTGTAACTTAAGAACAGGATGCCTTTAGCTATTACCGAAACCAAAGTGTGCATGCAGTACAGCAAAGAGAGAGACATCACATAACTGAGCTAAGAATGATGGATATCATGTTTCCCCCCAATGTTTTCATTGACAATAAGGGGGAAATACAACAAACTTTAAAATAAAATTTACACGTACTGCATTAAGATCTCTTTAGTCTACAAGCAAATAGGAAACAATATGGCTATGCAAGGGCTTGGAGTGTGGTGTCAATTGACCCCACAAAGTTGGAAAAATAACTTCTACTAGCATAGTTTTTAAGGGAAATTTTACTCATTAGACCCACAAATATCAGAAAATTGTCCCAAAGACCCCACTAAAATGACAAACTTTACTCTTTTATCATTGTCAATCGCAACTCCAGGTATTTGACCTCACTGTCTAGGAATCCTGGCTCTGGGTCCAGGACTGGTGTGTTCAGTTGCAGGTTTCAGCTGCAATAAATTGCAAAGGTACTAGTTTCAACCAATTTGCTCATTGCATTTTCTGAAAGGCATTTCATTTAGAAGCCTAAAAACAGAAGAAAATCTGAAGAGAAATCCTCATTCCCCCAAAGCATCCAGAATGGCTGCTTTGAAGTTTCTCTCATGCATGCCCAAACAAATAAAGGTAGCTTCTTTCCCCTCTTGTTTAATTTGACTACAATGAGACATTAGTTCTCGGTTGGAGTTCTCAAAACCCTTGAGGTACAAACATGTCTATTATTAGAAATTCTATTAGTGAAGGTCAGACCAATGTTGGGGCCCTCTTTGGGTCAGAATAAGCATATAGATGTACTCCCGCCTGTTACATTAGAAGGAGGCCCAAGCAGTGACCTGAGTAGCATCTATGACTCTCGAGCACAATGATTTCACCAAAATGCAAATAGTACAGCGGAAGGTAGATGACAAGTACCTAATTTTTTAATTTTCTCAACGGTTACTAACAATCCTTTACTAAAAGTTCCTACTCCACATATACATACTATCATCTCTTGTATTCTGCACACTTACTTCACCAATCGCTTACGAACAACACTATTCATTGGGAGAGTAGCTACTATCTAGGAGCAAGTTGTGCTGAAGAAACGTGAAAATTAGCCAATTAAAAAAGGCAAGAGCTATATTTCAAAAAAACACCATAGACTAAAAAGGAATATGTACACTCGTTCTCATAATTAGGTTGCATCATGCTTGCTTTAAACCTGGCTCATTACCTCAAAGAAGAAAAAAACAAATTTGGCGAAGCTTTTGAGGACTATCTATTTCCTTACCTCAGTTACCCCCAGTTAGATCTAAGGTTACTTGTGCAACACACTCTTCTTAGGAAGCTTTGGTTTCTTTTGAGAGTGGTTCTGCCAAGAAAAAACCAAAAGATGAGAACAGACAAGAATCACAATAAAAAGGGTACAACAAGTGAGCAAACACAAAGCCAAGGAATAAATTAGAAGGCCAGGCAATGGACAAGTGTAAATGCACCTTTTGTCTTTCCAAGGCGTCATTGTCAGTCCTTTTTCTCCAGTTGCTTTTGTGTAGTTTGATAGGCCTATTTCCAACATATTTACTTGCCACCAAGGTTACACGAATGATGTTTTCTGTATTCTTCCAGAATATAAGTCACCCCTCAAGATCCTTCGCCCTTTCCATCCCAATAAACAATACATCCATAGATAAATGACCATACAATCAAATTAAATGGACACCGTGATATAATTGATAGGCCTGGATATAATGAATAACTAGAGTAAGTTCCTTTTTTAAACAATTTTTGGGCTTCCTAAACTATACATTTGAAATATCAAACTTCAAGAACATCTAATTTCCATAACCACAACCAATCAACTCAACCCAGTTACATGTGTTTTAGTTCTATCTGCTACTGATACATTCTTTAATGTTGTCATATTGAAAAGTACAACAAAGTCTACTTGAAAGGGTTGATAACAAAATGGAAAGTATGGGCCAATAAAAAAAAAATGGAAAGAATGATTTGAAGACACCTAGGAATACATAACATTCATTTCTTTCAGCGCTGTTGCAAGATCTAAAGGGTTTGAAAAACTAACAAATCCATAGCCCTTGGTTTTTCCAGTACGCTTATCTCTGACAACCTGTGACCATACGCATAGTTCAAAGGGAGAAGAAAACCATATAAGATATTGCAGCAACTACAAGTACGCCACATACAAGGAAGTATATTAGCAACAAGGGAAAACAATGACGAGATAAATAGAAATGGAACAGGCAGAGCACTGTGCCCTGCTCTCAAGTACAAAACACCAAGCAAGAAAGAAAGGTAAATGGATACATTGAGATATTAAACACCATAGGAAATTGCAAGATGGGAACAATGACCATGATGTCAAAATGCACGTTCTTTCTTTCTTTATTAGGAGAAGGAAGCAGTATGGAACATAACATTGCCTACCAATATGCAATTCTCACAGAAATCACTTCCCAAAAAATTATCTGAGACAATGGTAAATGAAATCACTCAATGGCTGCTAGTTGTTCATACATGGCTTGGTATATGGTAGAAAGTATGACAACATGATCATTTAATGGTAAATGAAATCACCCAACGGTGCCACCACACACAGGGGAGCACCTTGAGCTGTTTCCAAACAATAACTATAGTAGGATACATCTGTATTTACCAGTAATCACCATTGAGTTTCTTTTTGAATGCAAATATCAACTTACCTCTTGGAATGCCACACAGTTATTGATCTCACATTATCTTGCTGAGATAATATCATAGTTATTCTTACACGATTCCAAGTTTAGTTGGAAAATTTGTGATGGAACACACTTAAGTTAGATAAGATTAAGCACCAAAATACTTTCACTTTGTGGCAACAACATACCCTACTTCCCCAACCTCCCATTAGTCAAATGCAAAAAGGGTTCACATAATGTAAATCCCAAAATAAGGTACAAGACTCTAGTGAAGTCCCAGATTGCAACTAGGGACCTTTCTTCCACCAACTTTTGTGCCTTACACATGGCAACCTATAAATCGTCAATTGTCTCTATGCATAGTCAAACAGCAGACCACATGTAGAGAATCCTACCTTAGAATATACGAGAATTTCATGAGCTGCATGCACTTCACATTAACAATTGAAGAGGGCCTACAAAAGGCTCAAATAAAAAAGTAAACAAACTATAACATTGCCACAATAGGAGAGCTGGAGCAATTCCAATTGGAACTTACCTTAGCCATGTTGAACGAAGGAAATCGAGTAAAAGCTTTAGAAAAAACATCATCATTCACCTCGTTTCCAAGATCACCACAAAATAGACGATAATCATCTGTGGAAAGGCCAACAAAATCAAAACAACAAGGGATGCATCAAACTAAATTTGCGGATAGAAAAGATTTCTACCAAAGCGCATATGCAAAAGTAAAGGAAAAGCGCGAACATTGTGATGGAACCAGGTACACGTACAAATGTACTCTAGACAAAATGCAAAAGCATCACAAAAACTATCAACCTTGACTAGTAAAAAAAGCCACAATTCATTTGCAAAAGTCTTGGGCAAGTAGTGCTCCATTAACATTAGTCACCACCACAACAAACAATAGGCAGCCCTAACGGAAGGAGGAGAGAACTTAACTGAGTTGCTCTCCTAGGGATATATTTTATGATGAACATGCTATTTCTGACCAAACAAATCCTGGGGTAGGGTTAGCTTCTGCCAAAGATATATTTTTTATTTCCTTTGAACCCAATATGATGGGAAAATAATAGCAAAACAGTATTGAGCTAGGATAAGATACAACTTTTCACGAGCTTGTCGTGCTCGCGGGTTGAAGACACATGTACTACAGATGAAGGCAAGAATCATACTTTCTAGCCATTCTGCGAGTGTAGGATCCTCCTAGTTTTGCCCAGCAGCTTTACGAGGTATAGCTTTCTTTTTTGTTTCTGCTTTGTGCTCGATTTCACTGTTTGCAAGAGCAGCTTTCACACTTTCGTGAGCTTTTGGCGTTATAGTTTGTGCATCCCTTTAGAATAACTGTTGGGCCTGCTTGTAGACACTACGAAGATTATACTCATGACGGACCAAAAACCGATTACTTACTGTTTACAACAACAACTAACTAAAGTAATAAACACGAATATTACTGGAAATACAATTTCCCTTCAATTAGTCATGGGTAGATTCAAATGACATCAAAGCCACTTTTAAGCGCACACACATATGCATGTACATGTGTTGGTCGATGAAAGATTCATTTGAAAGTTCGCGTCATACATGAGTAGAGGACAGCATAACTTCAACCTAAACTAACAGAAAAAAGGAAATAAACTAATGAGTAATGAGGATTCAAAAATCCTTAGTGAAATTGTGACACCCGTCCCGAACATGCATGTGCATCGCATACGACATCTAACTTTATATTTGTAACAACTCCGATTTTTAGTAAATAAAAATCTTGTTGTTTTAATTTGAAAATTCTTTAATGAATTTATAATTTCCTTTCAGTTCCTAATAATCCGTCATAATTAGATTCGAGACTTTTTAACTAAAGTTCTTCGCACCGATCAACGTAGTCATTTTCTAAAGACAAGTGAGCTTATGAAATCATTAGCATATTCTTGGCTAGAAACCCTACTTAGCAAAGTATAGTTAGCTTCTAACCAATTAGTTGGAGAAACCTATCTACCAATCCAGTTAGTTACCTTTTAACCATTACCCATTGGACGACAAATGTTAGGAAAATCTTTATCCATTGGACAATAGAAAACCTAGATTTTCTACCAAAAGTACTTACTAGATTTTGTTAAAGTACCCATATATAGTTATATATAGTTATATATACACATGCCTAAAGGACATATGGTATTATTTTAGTATATATAGTACCTCACCCTTTTATCCATTGGTCAATAACTACTAGGGAAATTATCACCCATTGGATAATAGAGTTAGTCTTACCAACAAGTACTAGGGTTTATTAAATAAATCATTTCCTAGATTTCCCATGTGATGATATACTTATATACTTATATATATGTATATGTATGTACCTTATAGATTTAATACCCTAGATTTCTTAGGTACACTAGTACAATATTATAATAAGAACATGTGCCAATTTGGACTATTTTAATAAGGAATTTTGATTTGGAAATCTACCTAGATTGCATGGTACACACTTATATATATATATATATATATATATATATATATATATATACACACACACACACACACACACATACTTATATTACTACAAAGTACACATGCGTTTATTAGAATAGTTTAATAGGAAAATCCTGGCTTTGAAATCCCATTAGATCACATAGTACCTTAAGTACATTTCTATATATGTGTTTACTTGTACATAGAAGTGTGTGTGTGTGTGTGTGTGTATATATATGTACTAGTGCTAGGAGAGAGAGAGAGAGAGAGAGAGAGAGAGAGAGAGAGAGAGAGAGAGGGAGGGAGAGAGAGAGAGAAAGAGAGAAGAAGAGAGGGAGATTTGATTGTACCTCGACTTGATCTTCCATGATCTTTTCCATATATGGTTGTATACTTTCCAAGCAAATCTATCTCCCATTGTCCTTATTTGTACATTTACCAATTTTAAACTCTGTACAACCCCACATTTCCTCCACCAATCTTTCCATAATCCAATCCAAAGTACCAAATCTAGCCTTGCATGCCTAAGAACTAGGTAGGAGTTGTACAAGAAAACCATGACCTAACCTATCAAGCTTTCAATCAAGCTTGACAAAGAAAAAAAAAGTGAGATATATATATATATATATATATATATATATATATATATATATATATATAGAGAGAGAGAGAGAGAGAGAGAGAGAGAGAGAGAGAGAGAGAGAGAGAGAATTCAGATGAGAGAGAGGGAGGGAGGAGCCTTGGCCTATAAATAGCAAGCTTATTCAAAGCTTAAACTCACACCTTCATTCTTTGTTCCAACTTCTCTCTAGAAAGTCTTGTGTTCTTACTTGTTCTTGCTTAGTTCCTCCTTGTTCTTGAGTTCTTCCTTAGTTCTTCAAGAAACTCATCCAAGACTGCCACTAAACTGCCACTCGACCACCCTTTCGATCCAAAAGTTTTAGTAATGTTAGTCAAGATCTAGTTTCGAGAGAAACCTTTCTCTTTTGAAGCTACCGGAAGCTTACCATAGGAAGTTACTCCGTCCGACGTACCATCTTTCCTCCGTAATCGTCACTACTGCCAAGAAGAACGGTAGAGTAATCTACCCCTACTCTAAGTATAGATAGAAAAGTGTTTTGCTTATAATGCATGTAGATCTTCCTGCACCTACTTCTCTAAATATAGAAGTTATATGTGTTGATTGAAATACCCGTAGAATTTTCCTATACTTTCTAACTCTAATTATAACGTATGCGTTTTGTATGATCTTGTCGAATAAAAGACTCCTATTTCAATAAACATATGTTGTTTTGAACTTCCCTTAAAAAGGAAAGAATGAATTTTTGGAAGATAAGAATTGAACGCTTGATTAGAAGTATTCGTATTTTGATCTTGAGATAGTTTTGAGCTTGTTTACATGTTACTTGCATTACTTGTGGTTGTCTGAGAAAGCATAAGTGATTATCACTCCAAAGACGTCCGTACATGTGGCGTTATGCTTTTAAAAATGATTGAGCATGATAATTAATATAGAATTGGATGATCTTGCTAGTTTAGTTTCAAGATTTCAATGAATGATTTATGTGTTCACGAAAAGTCCTACTGCGGAGTCTATGCATGAGAACGAGACACGAAAATCGAGAAAGTTAGAAACATGACACTTAGGGTGTGGTTAACAAAAGGGAGTGTTTTGACATGGATAAAATATTTTTGAAACTACATTGTGGCTAGTTGTGGTTGCCCAATGTGAGTGGTGTGTGTGTGTGTGCCAATGGAAACCCGGTGTGGCGGAACCATTGTGAGGATACTCGGGAGACCGGAATGGCGAAACCGAGGTTGGGTGTGTTAAAAACAGATTTTTGGAAATAATGATTTGGTTTATGAAAGTGGAAATTGGTGACACGGTCTACGACAAGTCGCGAAGGAAAAACTCAGAAAATCATGGACACCAACGTTAGATGAATAGTGAATGTAGATGTGTAATTGTTAACTGTTTGTTAAAGATGCATGTTCTATTTGGAAATCGTTATCTATATGACCTATCGTTTGTAAGTTGAGGGCTAGTGGGTATGGTTTATCTTATTGAGCTCCTGTAGCTCATGGTGTGTTACCTTTTGGTGACCCTGACATATTATACTGGGGGCGACGCTGGTATAATGTGTCAGAGTTTATAGATGAACAAGGGGAACTGTACACATTGGAGGCTTTTGGAGCCGAGGAGCTTGCTAGGATGGAAGAGCAAGCAGAGCAGTAGTTAGGAACCCTAGTTCCCTTCCTTGTTGAATAAATGTACTCTTGTGGGAATCATGTTGTAATAATGAGCCAGACTCTACTTAGTTTATTCAATAAAATGTTTATTTAACGTACCCGAAAATGGGGGGATTACAATATTGCATTGGTCATGCTATTTGATACACGTATTCTGTTATTATTCGCATATCATTAATTGTCTAGTGGTATATGAATAAAATTGAAGGTTTAATTAGGTTTAAGAAAAGACTAGTCTTAGTAGGTAGAATGAATGATAAAGATGAGTAATGGCCCGCCCATTTGAACCCTACACCCAACCTCATGGGATAATTTTTCCCTTGATAAATTTTCTACGTTATTTTTCACCGTTTCCACCATTTACTGTAAAACCACACACACACACACAGACGAAGAAGAAGATCGAAGAAGTAGAGGAATTTGGGAAAAACCTAATTGAAAGTAAGCCCTAAGCTTCCATAAACTTAATTTATGTTTTGATTATAGATTGAAGCATGAATATATACATATTTATGTGGTTTAAGTCCTAATTAGGTTATAGAAGATTGGATTTTACTCTACCAAATTCGTCCATCTTTGGATATGTCAATTAGAGCTTGGGCAAGGTTGAAATCTGTCATGTTCTTAACGAATTTTTCTCACTAACTTGTTGACCTTGCAATTTTCTGGTATTTATTTTTACTGGAGTTGGATATACATGTCTAGTTTATTATGTAAAATTTTTAGAATTAAATTCAAAGAGGGGAAGAAGTTAAAAATCATGCACCGAACTGCTGCTGTGAAACTCACAGTGCTGACTGCACCGACACAAGTTGGGAAAACAGTCATATCTCCTAGCTTGAGACTTGAAAACACATTCCGCTTGTTTTGCTGAAAACTAGACATATAGAGCTTTCCAACGATGCAACTTGTGCTATGTGATTATGCCTAAGCGATAACAGATTTGCAGTTAAAGTTGACCCAAAATCTATCTCTGCACCAGTTTTAGTATTATGTTAAGTTATAATCGCGAGGCTGTAGTAAGGTTACCTGAACTCCGTTTTTGATGTATGACCTGTCAATTCGAAGAGAAAGGAGTTTACTTTCCAATGGTTTAAGTGACTTTCTTAAAATTTTGACGTAATGGAATTCACAAAGAGATTAGTTAGCGTACTAATCCAAACGAGATAGAAACTCGTAGCAACGAGCTGTTCTTGAATCCACAAGAAGAAAGACAAAGTTAGTAATATTATTGATGAAAAAGTTGAATAAATGAATAGGTTACAACCCTTATTTATACTAGTAGAGAAATCCTATCTTAGGTAGGAATCTAGCGAGACAATTTCTTGCTAGTCAAGAAATTATTGTACGGAGGTATTCCGGAACAAGTACAATCAAACGGCCGAATACATGGTACATGGAATCACGGGTGATATGAACCATCATGAGCGGTGATCGGCGATAAGGACAAGTGGCATGATAAGTCATTGGTCCAAGCTATCTATTCGGCAGATAGAGACATACAATGACATTGGTCCAAATAGTTAATATAGGACCAATTACATGTGAAATAGCTGGTCTGGGCAACCTGTTTGGCTACGAGAGAGCCTAACAATGAAAGAACTCCAATCAGGTGCTAAGGCAGGAAGGACACTCTGGAAGAGTCCAGAAATAGTGTTATTCCGTTAAAGGATGGGATCCCGAGAATATAGGATCTAGAATAAATACCCAATGAGAGTGGAATGTTCGGCCAGCTATGGAAAAGAGTCCTTAATAAATTAAGGTAATGGACAGATAAAGGAAAGAGAATCCACGATATTCTAGTTTCCTATACGAGGTAGGAAACCTAGGGCAACACGGATACTTGGGCAACAAGTATCCAAGAATCTATAAATATGAGATAAACCTAAAGGTAAAAGGTACGCAATACATTGCATTCATACAGTACTTCCTATTGAGATTTAGGGTTTTTCTGCTAGTACATGATACTAACTTAGGCATCGGAGGGCCTTTGCCACGAGGGGCAAAGGTGCGCTCACCCCTTGCCTATTTTGCAGATTAGGGATCTAACGATGAATTAGGGTTCCGGTGAAAAGGCACGAGTAGCCGTAGCAATCTGGTGCTATTCTAAGTACCAATTGATTTCTTCCCCCTACAATTGGCGCCGTCTGTGGGAAACAAACCATTTCCCTTTGAAAAACGACCATGGTGGAAATAGATCCAGCAACACCACACGATCCGAAAAATCTGCTAGATGGAGGTGGAGATAAATCTCCGCCCAAGGCTTCGAGAAAGCCCGAAGGCGGACACAGGAGGACCACGAGTAAGGGCCGCTCCCTTACTGTTCATGACAACTCTAAGAACAGAGAGGGAGGGACGGCTTCGAGATCCACGAGAAGGAGTAAATCCCACCGAAGGGATGAATCGGTCGCACACTCCAAGAGTGTGCACCATAGCGAAGATGTCTTCGATAAAAAGAGGCAAGAAATCGAGGAGTATGCTCGTCTGATTAAAAAATGAGAGCATGAGATTAGGGAGCTAGAGGGAATTTGGGAACACCCGGAGGACTCCGGACTGTCTCGAAGAAATTCCAGGGGCAACAGGTATGCTATGGTAAAATACAGAAAAGCCCCTTCACGAGGAAGAAGGAGCAGAAGCAGAAGTCCAACCCCAAGGCGACATAAAGCTTCTCCACGAAAAGAGAGGAGCAGGAGCAAAAGCCGAACACCGGAACGAAGGAGGGCTTCTTCAAGAAGGAAGAGAAGTAGGGGTCGAAGTTCTACCCCTGAGGAGAGTGGGACTAGGAAACATCATAGGGACATGTACGAGAGACCTGATTCCGATTGGGAAAGGACTAGGCCCAACAAAACAAAGGGATTAAAAGATGAAACCATGACTGCACGAGAAGCAGCACGAAAGGCACTAAGGAATATTGCATCCTCCCCTTTTGCAAGAAAGTTATAGGAGGCTAGGTTGCCGAGCAGAGTGAAACATGGAACATTCATCATCTACGAGACATATGCTGATCCCGTGGCCCACATACAGCATTACTAGCAAGCCATGTTTATGCATGAAGGAGACGATGCAATTATGTGCAAGATGTTCCCATCGAGTTTGGGAAAGGTAGCTTTGTCTTGGTTCCATAAGTTGGGACCACACTCTATCCGAACATGGGTGCAGTTGGTTGAAGAATTCACTGCTCGGTTCTTAACGAGCAGAAGAGCTCCAAAAACTTTTGAGAGCCTCTCCTTTATGAAGCAAGGCAAGGACGAGCCGATCAGGAGTTACGCAAAGAAATATTGGGAGACTTTCAATGAGATCGAAGGTGCAGTGAGGAGTACGCGATAGCCACGTTCAAAATCGGGTTACCTGTTCGGGGAGAACTGCGTAAGTCCTTGAACATGAGTCCAGTGGGAACACTAGCAAAGTTAATGGAATGGATCGAGCAGCATGCTAGGAACGAGGATGACATACTACGGGAAGACGGCAAGGTAGTTGCCAAGCAAGTCAAAGGCCCTACAAAGAAAGTAGATAAGCCAGAGCCCAAAACCTATTGAGAAAGGAAAGACTATGGGTAGGCTAAGAAAGAGCCGTACAAACAACCACCTGATCCCAAATCTTTCTATTCTATTACCACGGTCTGGAAAGAGCCCATCTATAGGATTTTTATTGAATAAAGAATCAGCCTTACTTCAAATGGCCCCCAAGTCTAGGTGGAGATAAAAATACGAAACATGCTACGAATCAGCACTGCAGCTACCATAAGGATTGGGGCCATATGACTGAGGATTGTGAGATGTTTAAAAGGCACCTTGACGATTTGGTCTCATGGGGCTATCTCAAAGAATTCATCCAAGAAGATCCCAAGGATAAAGAGAAGGCAATGGAATTGGATTACGAGCAGAATCCAAAAGGCATAATCCATATGATACATGGATTGGCCGAGCCTTATACGAGGAACGAAGTGAGATTACTCCAAAGACAAATCAAACATGACCAACACGTAATGCAGCTGGGAAAGAAAAGAGGGTGTGTCGAAGAAACATGCAATAAGGGCATAGTTTTCACGGATAAGGATCTGGGAGGAGTCCAAGTACCTCACAATGATGCTTTAGTCATAACCCTACGAGTTGGGGAATATGACATGGAAAGAAGTTGGGACTGAGGTGGATTTAGGGAGTTGCACTGAGGTGCTATATTATGATGCATTCAAGAAGTTGGGACTGACTCAAGCAGATTTGGTACAGTCAGTAACCCCCTTGGTCGGATTCGGGGCAAGAGCAGTTTGGCCATTAGGAAAGGTAACTTTGCCTATACGGGCTGGGACAGTGGTACTACAAACTGACTTCTTGGTGGTGGATGTGCCATCCTCCTATAACGTGATTATAGGGAGAACATGGTTACACAAGACGAGGGCAGTCTCTTACACCTTCCATCAAATGGTAAAGTTCCCAGGATCCAATGGGATTGAAAAGATCAAGGGTAACCAGAAGGTAGCTCAACAGTGTTTGGTGTCCATCGTAAAAGAGAATCCAGAACGCCCACCATGTCGATACGGTGGAAGTCCCGGATCAACCGACTATCGAGGACATCGGAAAGGACCCAACAAAGAGGGTAATTGAGGGTTTGAAGAAAATACAGATCAACGAGATTGATCCAAAAAGGTATTTCCTCATTGGGGAATCACTACCGGCTGAGGAAGAGGCTAAATTGGTAAGTTTCCTAAAGACATACATTGACGTATTTGCCTGGATACCAGAGGAAATGCCCGAGGTGGATGCAAATGTCATCTGCCACCATTTGAACGTTGATCCACAACATAAGTCAGTCATTCAGAGGAAGAGAAGGGCAGCCGTGCAGCATGTTGACACTGTTATCGAAGAGGTACATCGTTTGTTGGAGGCCAAGGCAATATGAGAGGTTTATTATCCAGAATGGTTATCCAACACAGTGGTAGTGAAAAAGAAGAATGGAAAATGGCGTGTCTGTGTAGATTTCACAGACTTAAACAAAGCATGCCCAAAAGATAGCTTTCCTTCTCCCAGAATTGACCAGTTAGTAGATGCCACTGCTGGATATGAGTGGATGAGCTTTCTCGACGCATATCGAGAATATCATCAAATTGCTATGTTTGGGCCTGATCAGGACAAAACTTCTTTCATTACACCATGAGGGTTGTACTATTATAGTGTCATGCCCTTTGGATTGAGGAATGCAGGGGCAACATACCAAAGACTGGCAACCATCATGTTCAAAAAGCTCCTTGGTAAGACCATGGAGGTTTACATTGATGATATGGTGGTGAAAAGGAAGACTCGCCAAGGACACATAGCAGATTTAAAGGAGGCCTTTGAAATCCTAAAGAAGTACAAACTAAAACTCAATGCCTCGAAATGTGCGTTTGGAGTGGGATCTGGAAAGTTCTTGGGTCACCTTGTAACCATGAGAGGGATTGAGGCAAACCCTGACCAAATAATGACCCTACAGAATTTGCAAAGTCCCAAAACCACAAAGGAAGTCCAGAGATTGACTGGAATGGCTGCAGCACTCAACAGATTTATCAGCAGATCAAGTGATAAATGCAGACCCTTTTTTCAGTTGCTAAAAAAAAGGGAAGGATTTGAATGGAGAGCAGAGTGCGAGCAAGCCTTCCAGGACCTAAAGAAGTATTTGGCCGAGGCCCCACTCCTGTCAACTCCACTACCTGGTAAGTTTTTAATTTTGTATTTGGCAGTTTCTGAACATGCTGTAAGTGCGGTCCTGTTAAGGGATACGGGATCCGAGCAAATCCCTGTCTATTACGTGAGCAAAACATTGCTAGATGCAGAAACAAGGTATTTGCCCCTTGAGAAGCTGGTCCTAGCATTAAGGACAGCAACAAGAAAATTGCCACGTTATTTTCAAAGTCATAAGGTTGTGGTTTATATTGAGTTCCCATTGAAATCGTTGCTACGAAAAGCAGACTTCTTGGGAAGAATCTCAACTTGGTCCGTCGAGTTAAGCCAATACGATATTGATTATCAGCCGCGCACGGCAATCAAAGGCCAAGTGTTGGCTGATTTTGTGGTAGAATTCTTGCCTGCAATAGCACCTTTGCCTCCTACGAGAAAGGAACAGGTAACAGGGCCACCAGCAAAGAAGAACCAGGCCCCAGCCGAACAGGATCCCCTGGAATAGAATCTGTTTGTTGACGGATCAACATGTAACACAGGGTCAGGGATTGGGATTGTGCTCTTTCCCCTTGATGGAGTGATGTTGGAGCTGTCTGTTCGGCTAGGGTTTAGTGCATCAAATAATGTGGTGGAGTACGAGGCACTTCTAGCTGGATTGAGGAGTGCATGAACATTGAAAGTAAAACGGGTTAGGGTATATTGTGATTCACAGCTTGTGGTCAATCAACTGTCCGGGGAATACGAAACCCGGAGTGAAAAGATGGCGGCCTATGTGCAGGCAGCCAAAAACCTGCTTGATACCTTCGAAAAGGTATATATTGAACAGATAAGTTATGGACAAAATGCTCACGCAGATTCATTAGCTTGGTTAGCTGCAGCTGTACCAACCGAGTTTAAAAGGAAGGTGGCAATAGAGTATTTGAGTGAGCTGAGCATTGGGAGAAGTGTGGAGTTGGTCTTGGACGTGAACCAAGGACCAAGTTGGATGGACCCAATTGTGGAGTTTTTACGAGACGAAATACTCCCTTCTGACAAAAAGGAGGCTCACAAGATAAGGACCAAATCTGCTAGGTTTTGGCTGTCCCCAGAGGGAAAATTGTACAGGAAGTCTTTTACAGGTCCCTATTTGCTTTGTGTGCATCCTGAGATGGTGCAAAAATTCCTACACGAAATTCATAAGGGAACCTGTGGAAGCCATGCTAGGGGCAGATCCATAGCCCACCAAGCAATTACTCAAGGTTATTGGTGGCCACACATGCAAGAAGACGCCAAGGTTTATGTGAAAATCTGTGAAAAGTGTCAGAAATTCTCACCAATGATTTAAACACCAGCAGAAGACTTGGTGCCATTGACAAGTCCTTGGCCATTTGCCCAATGGGGTATGGACATCGTGGGTCCACTCCACAAAGCAACTGGCAATAGGAAATTTCTGTTGATGGCAACGGATTACTTCACTAAATGGATTGAGGCAGAACCGTTGGCTAAGATCACTGAACCTATGATAGAAAGGTTCGTGTGGAAAAGCATTATTACTCGATTCGGGGTTCCTTATTCATTGATTACAGACAATGGGTCCCAGTTTCAGAAAAAGTATAAAGCTTTTTGTGCCCAATACGGGATACGAAATTACTACTCAACCCCAGCCTACCTTCAGAGTAACGGGCAGGCAGAAGCTTCTAACAAAACCATTCTTGACGGGATCAATAAAAGGTTGGATAAAGCAAAGGGGAAGTGGCCAGATGAATTACCATTGGTACTATGGGCGCATCGAACGACGCCTAGGAGGTCTACGGGAGAGACCCCCTATTCATTAGCATATGGTACAGAGGCAGTTATACCCCTAGAAGTTGGCCTTCCAACCAATAGAACTGCATTGGTTGAGAGTGGGGGCAATGACAGGGCGCTTGAGATTGAGCTTGACCTTGTTGAGGAAAGGAGGGAAAGGGCTCTGGTTCATTTAGCCTCATATCAGGGGCAACTGATGAAAAGCTACAACAAAAATGTCCACCCACGAGAGTTTGATGTTGGAGACCTTGTACTTCGAAAGGTGCTTGGTAACACCAAGGTGGCCAACGAGGGCAAGTTAAGGGCCAATTGGGAAGGCCCATATCGAGTGACCGAGGTTATGGGCATATGGGCTTACAGATTGACAGAATTGGAAGGAAACCCAGTGCCAAGGCCTTGGAATGTCCATAATTTGAGGGAAGTTTTTTGTTTAAAGGCCTCCATTCTTTTAGGGCTGCACATCGTGATTGTGTGGGAGTTACGAGTAGAACTCCTTTGTTTTTATTACTTGTTAGTTGCAAGGGGTACGAATAACGCCCCCTTAAGTTTCAAAGATTATGAATAAAATCACTTTTTTCAGTATAATATTGCGTTCTTAGTGTTTGTTCTAAGAATACGAACTATGGGCTTGGTTTTCCCCCATTCGTATTGGGGAGCAGGGAACTGGCACGAATGCCACGTACGAGTATGAAAACACTTGTATGGTTTACTAAGCACGTGACACTAAGAATGTACAAAGTATGAGACACTTATACAGTTTACTAAAGTACGGGACACTTAGAATGTACAAATTATGAGACACTTGTACAGTTTACTAAAGTATGGGACACTTAGAATGTACAAAGTATGAGACACTTGTACAGTTTACTAGAGTATGGGACACTTAGATATACAGGATTGCTAAGTATGAAAACACTTACTCTTTCTTTGCTTATAAGAAATTTGGGGAGCATACGAGAACATGCACTATTATGTATACACAAGTATGAATAACTTAAGATAAGCATATATTTAACTAAGTAAGAAACACTTAGATAAAGCTTGTTTGCATCCAAACACATGCAAAACGTGAGGACCGAGCAAAATGTATAATTATGCCGCAAGGGGCCGAATACTTGTGTAATCAAAAGTATAGAAAGTATTGGTGCCATGCAGGGCTCGGATATCACGGTCACGAAGGACCGGCCAGAATGTTTGAAAGTGTTTTACGCAACCTTACCAAGTTAATCCAGGTTCTGGACCTCTGGAGGTGTTTCATCTGGTACCTCTGCGCTGACTTCCACAGTAGTATCACCTTCGGTCTCCTCCAGGTTAATGGGTTTAAAGGTTGAATCCCGAACAGGTGATTGAACAGGGTGCGTATCGGTAGGCGTATCTTCCTCAGCATCAGCAAATTCTTCGATCTGTTGTTCGATATCGTCCTCTGGATGCTCCGCTGGTTCCTGAATGCTCTGAGCACGGGTGCTCGGCAAATCATTATCCTCCCAGAGGGGAGAATCTTCTACAACCCCCACTTTTGTCAGGCACACTTCCCAACACGCAGCCCATATTTGATCTTGAATTACAGGCATTTGGTCAACATAGCTGGAGGTGGTAGCATCAAAGCCTTTTTGGTATCCATCTTCATAGGCCGCCTTTTTTGTACTATCAATTTCAGACAGTACTTGGCTGAGACTCTCCTCAGCAGTTTCAAGCTTTTCCTTGGTTCCTCTGTTTCCAGCTTTGCCTTGTCTCTCTCTCTCTTCAGCCTTGTCATTGTTTGAAGCTGCCTTGTGTTATCTCTTAAAAGCCTGTTGTGCTCTTGCTCGATCTCTTGGAGTTTTTTGCCCAGTGCGACCATCTTTTGAATAAACTGAGAAGTACCAAAAGAGTTAATGATCAAATATAATACAAGAAAGGTCGTAGCTTGATTGAAGGAAAAATTTTGTTGTTACCTATGGAGGCTTCGGTCGTGGCCTCGGTAATCTAACCGGACCATCATTAACCGAGGCCTCATATCATCACGGGCCTGTGTATATCCTTCTCTTTACTCGGTTGGTATCAAGTCTCCTGTTTATGCTTCGGTTAAATACCGAAGTGTGCATTCCGTTAAAGCCTCTTGGAAGAATGTTGCATAGCAAGAGGGGACCAAGAGCGACACGTGGCGGAAAGGATCATGAGGGCCAGGTCTGGCCATGTGCTTCGTAACCGTCTTATCTAATGCATCATTTATGATGTCACCCGAGGCGGTTACCTGAGCGTGACCTCCACGCGCTAGCTTGGAGGCCAAGTAAACCTAGGTCTATAAATACAAAGGGATATTCATCTTTGAGAGGTATGCCATCTTTCCCAAACCCTAGACCTAAAACATCTCTCCTTACATCTAACTTGATCGTCGGAGGGTCACTAGGCTGTTCCAGCCTTAGTGACTTGTTGCAGGTTCAGAGGCAGAGGAATAGAGCAGCGGAAGAGGAATACTAACTCAGGTCAAGGTCCCTCCTAAATCGAACCCCTACAATTGGCGACTCTGCTGGGACCTAGCCACCCTTTCAACTTTCACCTCCCCCTTTCTGCTCCGTTCACCGTCCAGAATCAAACATGGTCGAGATCGACGAAGCCCATCACGGTGGTGCCGCCCACGAGCTCGGTTCCCTCGTGGACCACAGCCTGGCTTCTGGCGGGGCAACCGCCCTTGGAAAGACCCATGTATCCATTGGAGTTGGCGCCGAAGCGTCAGCTCCAGACGCAAGCCCATCCTCCGAGCTCCACTCCTACATCCGCCATCTTGAGCGAAAAATCGACGACCTCACGACGGTCATGGACCGCGATAGACACGTCCGAGACGAGTTGGCGGAGATCAAGCACCTCCTCCAAATCTCTCCATCTCATTCCTCCGGGAGTCGCGGCGGAAGGAAAAACCGTCACACCCCCCTCCACGCAGTCACGAAGCCGGTCACCTGCTAGAGCACAGACCCCGCCTCTCAGTCAAGGATCGTCTCGAGTCACCAAGGGTGGCGGACACTTGAGCCCCAAAAGACACATCGCACAGGGACTGTTCCCGCTCCCCTGTGCAACTTCGAGGAGGCCATCGGCCTTTGATAGGCTCGGTGGTGGGAGCGTCTCTGCCGCCTCCACCCACTCGGTCCTAGTGGGCAGGACAGGCCGGGAATCTACCCCTAGCCTCACAAAGGTAGCCAGGGGGGATGACAGCCTTGTCGAGATCCAGACTCGGGGATACCGCGAGCGCCTGAAGGGCCCCCGACCTAGAAGTCCCATCGTCTCCCACCCCGGCGGCGCACACAGCAGGAGCCCGATCACCGAGCGCCTCGAGCCCTCCGCTCGGGACAGCTACCGCCATCACCGCCAAGAGCATTTTTCCAGAAGATCGGTTAGTATTGCTCCAAAGAGAAAGGAACATGAACAATTGGACAAACTTGTCCCCAAGAAGCATACAGCGATTGAGTGTCCAGACGGCCCCGACCGTTCGATCCGACCTCATCGCGACGCGCGACTTACACGACTCACGACCTCTCCCTTTATGAGAGAGATCGACTCGGTTACCCCTCCCAAAGGATTCACCCAACCCAAATTTGCCAAATATGACGACAAGACCGAGGCGTACACTCATCTGGTTCAGTATAAAGCTGTCATGTCTCTATTTCTTCGGAATGAACCCTCGGACGATGCCTTTTTGTGCAAAGTGTTTCCTGCAAGCCTCGGCAACCTGGGCCTCACCTGGTTCAATCAACTCCTGGCTCGGTCAATCTCCTCGTTCGATTCCCTCTGTGATGCCTTCATGGCCCGGTTCGTAACAAGCAACAAGCATGAGAAGGAGATCGATTCTCTCTTAGCCCTCTGCAAGAGGAGCGACGAAACGCTTTGGCAGTACGCCGGCCGTTATTGGGAATTATTCAATGAGATAGAGGGTTGCGACGGCGTCATCTCTGCCCGAGGACTCAAGCTCGGTCTCACCTCCCAGGACGAGCAAGTCTACGACGACCTCGCTCGCCATAAGCCAAACTCTATGAAGGACCTTATGACTCGAATTGAGGGCTGGTGTCAGCTCATTGAATCCAAGGCAGAGAGAGGCATCGAGAAGCCCACGAGTTCAAAGACGTTAAACACCTCGGTATCCATACCGGCTCCCGCACCTGTCCCAACAACGAAGAAACAGGTCAACACAATCAAACAGTCACCGAGGAGGGGACCGAAGCCAAGCGATTTCAACGCTGAAAAAACCGTCTTCACCATTCCCATCTACCGGATCATCGACCAAGTGAAGGACCAGCCCTTTTTCTCCTTCCCAAACCAAAAGCTAGGAACCGAGAATGGGAAAATCAAGAATCCCATCATCCGATGCAGCTACCACAGCGAACAAGGTCACTTCACCACAGCATGCAAGCCCTTCAAGGCCTACTTGGAACAGCTTGTTGCGGGAGGCCACCTCGGCAACTTCATCGATCACGAGAAGACGACGGCTCGGGCACAACGGACCGAAACAAATACCGAGGAAGAGGTCCAGACAATCCACGTCATACACGGTCCCTTGAACCCTGAGGCCGCTCGCATCATCCGGGCCGAGTTGAATGAAGCCTCCTCCTCCAAGCAGGTCATGTTAGTCGGTCTCGAACCAAAGCGCCCCAGAACCGATGACGGTTCCAAATGGACAATAACGTTTACCGAGAAGGATCTCGACCACGTCCAACTTCCCCACAACGACGCCCTCGTGGTCACGCTATGCATCAAAACTTTCAACGTCTGTCGCGTCCTCGTAGACCAGGGCAGCTCGGCCGAAGTCATGTACTACTCTCTGTTCAAGGATCTGAAGATTCCCGACGCCAACCTCCGTCCCTCTGAAGTTCCTCTTATCGGCTTCAACGGAGCTCCTGTCTGGCCCATCAGTATGATCACTCTTCCTGTCCGTGCCGGCTCGGTCACTCTTGAAATGGAATTTGTGGTAGTTGACGTCCCAGGCCCTTACAACGCAATTGTCGGACGCACCTGGTTGCATAGGCTTAAAGCAATTGCCTCCACCTATCACCAAGTGGTCCGTTTCATTGGCGCACACGGGTACCAGGAAGACTTGTACGGAGACTAGACCGCGGCCAAGCAGTGCTACGTCAACGCCGTCCGAAGCAATAAACAGACCTCCCGGGTGAATCTCATTGAAGCCCCCGAGGCCCCAGTTTTGGAAGACGTCGGTAGATCCCCCGACGACAAAACCGTTGAAGACGTGGCCACCATCCCAATAACCGAAGACGGCTCCCGTTTCTTCCTTGTCAGGTCCTCACTTAGTGACACTGATCGGAATGAGACGGTAGCTTTTCTCAACCGAAACATTGAAGTGTTCGCCTGGACCCCATATGAGATGCCCGGGCTCGACCCCACTTTCATCTGCCACGAGCTCAACATCGACAAAGCCAAACGACCGGTCGTACAGAAGGCACGACGGTCCTCTCCTATTCACTCCGAGGCCGTCATTGAAGAAGTCAACCGACTTCTGAACGCAGGGGCAATCAGAGAGGTCCAGTATCCCAAGTGGCTGGCCAACACCGTTGTAGTCAAGAAAAAGAATGGCAAATGGCGTGTCTGCGTCGACTACTCAAACCTCAACGACGCCTGCCCAAAGGACTTCTTTCCTCTTCCCCGTATCGACCAGCTCGTCGACGCCACCTCCGGACACGAGCGACTCAGCTTCTTGGATGCCTACCGAGGCTATCACCAGATTGCCATGAGCGAAGGCGATATCGAGAACACGGCCTTCATTACCCCCCACGGGATCTTCGGTTACCTTGTCATGCCCTTCGGTTTAAAAAACGTCGGGGCAACTTTCTAGCGAATGATAACCAAAATGTTCGAGCAATTACTAGGCGACACTATGCTGGCTTACATTGACGACATGGTGGTCAAAAGTTTGCGCGTCGGTGATCATCTCACTCACCTCGCCGAAGTCTTTGAGATACTCAAGAACCACAAGCTCCGCCTCAATGCCGAAAAATGTGTCTTCGGTGTTAGCTCCGGCAAATTTCTTGGCCACCTCGTCTCCCGACGCGGTATTGAGGCTGATCCTTCCCAGATTCACGCTGTTGATCAGTTCTCGGCTCCCCACAACAAGCGCGATGTTCAACGTCTAACAGGCATGGCAGCAGCCCTGAATCGGTTTATAAGTCGTTCTTCGGACAAATGTCAGCCATTCTTTGCACTCCTAAAGGGCAGCCGACGAAGCTTCACTTGGACAGAAGACTGTGACCGAGCCCTCTAGCGACTAAAGGAATATCTTTCCACGGCTCCACTCCTCGTCACTCCTTAGAACCAGGAGGACTTGTTCCTCTACCTAGCTGTCTCTCCGCACGCTGTAAGCTCGGTGCTCGTCCGACAGGAGGGCCGGGAGCACCAGCCAATCTATTACTCCAGCAAAACCATGACTCCCGTCGAGACGCGTTACCTCCCCCTGGAGAAGCTCGTGCTCGCTCTCATCTCAGCCTCCCAAAAGCTTGCCCCGTATTTCCAGTCGCATCGCATCATCATCCTGACCGAGTTCCCACTCAAATCTCTTCTCCGGAAGGCCGATCTCTCCAACCGAATCTCACAATGGGCCGTTGAGCTTGCACATTTTGAAATACACTTTCAACCTCGGACAGCAATAAAAGCTCAGGTGCTGGCCGACTTCATCGCCGAGCTTACACCGCCCAACATATCCGCTTCGGCACCCACCCCGAGCACCGAGGCAGTACTCCAGGCCAACCCTAGCACAGCATGGCAGCTTTTTCACGGAGATGTTTGGAAAATGTACGTCGATGGCGCCTCCAGCAGCCGAGGTGCAGGTGCAGGCGTCGTTCTTCTTTCACCCTCTGGTGTCTTGCACGAAAGCTCATTCTCCATCAACTTCCCAGCCTCTAACAACGAGGCCGAATACGAAGCATTGATCTCCGGACTCAAAACTGCCGAGGCCATTGGCATCGAAGAGCTCGTCATTTACAGCGACTCCCAATTGGTGGTTAACCAACTCTCTGAAGAATACGAAGCTCGGGACGACCGCATGCGTACCTACCTAAGCACCGCAGTCCAGCTCATTAAACGCTTCAACGCAATCAGAGTCGAGCATATCTCCAAGGAACAAAACGCCCACGCCGACGCCCTTGCAGGGCTCGCTTCGGCATTCTCATGTACCGGACACCGCTCCATTTCCTTCAATTCTATTGGCAAGCCCAGTTTTGAGCTCGAAGATCTACAAAAGGAAGTACTCAACATAGAGTTTGGCCCGAGCTGGATGGATGAAATCGTCCTTTACCTGAGGGATGACTCCCTTCCCACCGACAAAAAGGAAGCTCACCGACTCCAAAACAGGGCCGCTCTCTTCTGGCTCAATCCAAACGGGAAGCTCTACCGAAGATCATTTACCGGTCCATACTTATTGGTGGCGCACCCACATCAAATCCCGGGCATCATCGAAGAACTTCATGCTGGTGACAGCGGTTGTCACTCCGGTGGACGATCACTCGCCCACCGAGCCCTCACTCAGGGGTATTGGTGGCCGACAATGAAGAAGGATTCTGAAGAGTTCGTCAAACGTTACAAGAAGTGTCAGATGTTCGCTCCCATTATCCATCTGCCGGCCCGGGACCTTAGCCCTCTCACCAGCCCCTGGTCCTTCTCCCAATGGGGTATGGATATCGTTGGAAAGCTCCCAGTCGCTCCAGGTGGATTCAAGTTCCTCCTAACCGCAACCGATTATTTCTCAAAATGGGTCGAGGCCGAGCCCCTGGTTACCATTGAAGAAACAGACGTCATCCGCTTCGTATGGCGAAACATCATCTCTCGCTTCGGTGTGCCGTTCGCCATAATTACTGACAATGGAAGGCAGTTTACAGGGCAGAAGTACCGGGCCCTGCTTGACGAATACGGTATCAAATTGGACACGTCCACTCCGGCTTACCCCCAGGGCAACGGACAGGCCGAGGCTGCAAACAAGGCAATTTCATCTGGACTTAAGCGACTTGAGTCACGACGAGGAAAGTGGGCCGAAGAGCTACCCAGGGTACTCTGGGGCTACCGTACCACGCCTCGGCGATCCACCGGTCGCACTTTTTTCTCCTTGGCATTCGGAATGGAGGCGGTCATCCCTCTCCAAGTCGGACTCCCAACAATGCGTACAGAAAACTTCGATGAGTCGGTCAACAACAACAGCATTGCTTCGGACCTCGACTTAGTCGAAGAAGAACGAGACAACGCAAGGATCAAGCTTGCATCCTACCAACAGGAGGTTGCAAAAGGCTACAACCGAAGCGTGTGCCTCAGGTCATTCAAGCCTGACGATCTTGTCTGGAAAAAAGTGGTGGAAAAGTCCAAAAAGCGAAAGCTAATGCCCAATTGGGAGGGTCCCTACCGAGTTCTCAAGCACCTCGGATCTGGTAACTACAAATTGGAGAAGCTGGATGGTTCCCCCATTGCTAAGTCTTGGAATGCAAACAACTTGAAGAAGTTCTACGGATATTTCTCGGTTACCGAAGCCCAATTAATCTCTATTATGTTGCATTTTCTTTTAAAGTTTCGAAGGCAACTTCCTTATGTATTGACAACAATCCAACAAGTTTGAATGAGAATTCTCTTTGGCTCTATTCGTACCTTTTGCTGTTTAAATTATTTACACTCGGTCCATTCTTGCCCAGACCGTTTTATACCGACTTCAGGGATATTGTTCTCCTAGGTGATACCCTCGAACAAAATTCCCACCAAGTCGCCTAGGCCTCTTTGGTCGTTTGGATTTCTAGTCACTCGCTTTAAGGATACTCGGCTTCCTCCCGAGCCCCTTAAACCGACCCACCAAGAGTCTCTCACTGCTCGGACTCGCTGCGTCCCGAACCTATGGCAGAAGCCATATCCCTTCGCGACTCCAGCCTACGTCCCCAAGCAGTACTACCATCTCGCGCCCTCTCGCTATGTTAATTTCCATTAAACAAACAGGGGCGTGCAAACCCAAAATTCATTAAAAAATTGCTTCTGATTCGGTCCCTACTAACCCTCCTAAAAGCAGGGGCTTCGGATCAAGTCACTTTTTCTTGATTGAACATCTTTTTTATGCTTGGCAAAACGATTCGATTAACGCTTCGGTTAAACTTGTTTCTACAAACTTTTCAAGTCCCACCGAAGCAGGGGCATCATAACCTAAGGAGCAAACCAATCAAACAAGCATTTCAAAAACATTCAAGAAAAGAAGAGCATTCATTCACAAACCATAAACAAAAGGGTACTGCTTCAGTATCAAACAATTACAATCCCTGGAACGGCAAACTCTAAATGTCCTGAGCCGTCCAGTAAACTGACCATTCAAACAAAAGATTAAAGTATTTTTCAGAGCTACGAGGGATAAAGTTCCTATGCATCATCAGGGAACAGGGGCACTGGAGTTAACTTACTTCTCGGTCGCTTCGGGCTCTGGGTTCGGCACCTGCTCGCTTTCCTCCTCTGGTAGCACGAGCTCTTCAAGAGGGGGCTCAGGCACGGTTCGAAGCTCGGAACCCTCTGGCAGAGTAAGCTTGCTTATCAAGGCCTCGTGCCCGTACCGAAGTCCGTCCAAGAACCGATCTCTGAAGAGCTCGGCTTCTATCTCCCGGACCTGTTTCTTATATTCTACTCCGGCAGCATCCCAGCCTTCTTCGTAGCCTTTGTTCCTTGCAAACTCAACCTCCCGGGCTCCAGCAACCCTCAAGGTGTTAGCGTCTTCCTCAGCTTTTGTGGCCCTCCCCTCAGCAATTACCCGTTCCCGGTCGCACCTCTGAAAGTCGGCCAGGTAGAGGTCGCAGGTCTCCCTCGCCACCTTCAGGTCATCCTCTCTCTGAGCAAGGGTTTTCCTCAGCAGCTCTATCTCCTGCCCTTGCCTTGCATCGGTCATTCACCACGAGCGCCCGAGCTCCGGCCTACCAACACAAGTAAAAATGATCAAGTTCCAACATTCAATCAAGGGGATAAGAAAAGTAACTTTATCAAGGGGATAAGAAAAGTAACTTTATCAAGGGGATAAGAAAAGTAACTTACTTTCAGAAGTGCCTGCGCTATCTCTCCTGTGAGATCCTCGGTGCAACCCTCGACGGCTCGGGTATCCTTCGGAAGAATACACGAACGAAGCAGCCCAAACGTTGTCCCAATGTTGGAAGATGCACTATCGGCGTGATGAATTAGGCACCCCGAGTAGTGACGAACCTCGGGGGCCAACAGGACCTCCCTCGCCGGAACACGAGTCCCCGTGTCGGCTCCCCCCCTGCTCTCCACATCTCCCTCATCTCCTCTGGCTCCTATCTCGTCTATCAAGATCGGCTCCCCGCTCCTTCCTTGTCCGAAGGCTTCTTCCTCGGTCCGAGCCCTCTTCTCCAGAGGCTCCTGAGGAGAAACAAGGACTACCCTCGAGGTTTCGGCCCTCGGTGAGCCAATCGTGACGCCAGCGCCCCGTCCTCGTGGCCTCTGACGCCGAAGGTTGAGCACTTCTCTTTCACGACCGCTCATCTCGTTGCTGAGCCCTGTCCTCTCTGGGGTCTCCCGGTTGATTTCTTCTCGGATCACGCCTCGGGGACCAGAATCACTTACTTCGTCTTCTGGCGCCCCAGCTCCTTCGTCTCCCCTCCCTTCTCCTCTTCCTCGGCTTTGCCCTCGGCCACATCCTCGTCCCGCTCGAGGAACACCTTGCTGCCTCGGCTTTTTTTTCAAATAACCGGTGTAAGTCGGTTTGTATCCGAGCAGGTCAGGTGCGTACCGACTCGTGATAGGAATGGCATAAGCAGCTGTTATCAGCGCTCGGATAGCCCTTCCCCGAAGCTCTGCAATGATGCCCTCGGTTGAAAGAAAGGCAATGGAAGAATCAGTATACGATGAGGAAAGAAAAATGTGCTAACATATACAGAAGGCAAAAAGAGATTTCTACCGACCAGGAGCCCCGGTTTTGAACTGAACCGTAGTGGCAGTGTCCGCGCTTTCCCCGGGCCCAAACATAAAATTGCCAGTAACCGACACGTAAATGCTCGCCCATTCTTTCGAGTCAGGAAGATGGTCGATAAGGAATGTATCATACCCCGTCCTACAGGAGAGGTAATGTCGATCGCTCTCTCGGTTAACTCCAACGAGGTAAACACCGAAGAGCTCCTCGAGTCCAAACGTAAGGTTATATTGCCTCCTCAGCTCTATAATGCTTGTAATGATCCGGTAGGTGTTCACCGTGAGCTGAGAAGACGTGAGAGAGAGGCTCGAAAAACCCTTCGGACGAACTGATGTAGGGGGAATCTAACGCCCCCCTCGGTGATAGCCATCAAGGGGAAGATCAGCGCTCCCTCCCGGTGTGGAAGGTCTTTGGGGTCACTGTTCGGTAAAATCCGAACGTCAACGTCATGGGGAACGCTGTACACTCTCTTGATTCAGCATAAGAAGCCGAGGAGCCATCAAAATATTGGTTTCGGTATGGGCATGGTCTCATCGCCCTCCTGCGTCCCCGAACCTCCTCAGGGGCATCTGCGAATGGACCCGGACCTTGGTTCGAGGTACTTGGGGGTTCCATCTCTTGGGGGTCGAACGTCGTCACCTCACGAGGAGCTCTCGAGGTGTCGAGTGGTTCAATGCGATCGATTAGAGTCCGAAAAAATGCTAGGGCCCGAAGTGTCTGGCGAATATCCTCGGGAATTTCAATGGGAGAAGAGCCTAAACTACTGGAACTGTCCGAAGAGAGCTCGATGACCATTCGCCTCTACCTAACCAAGGAAAAGAATGCAAAAAACCTGTTAGCTATATGCTCAGGGAAGAATCAAGGTTTAACGCTCGGGACGGAATGGTCATCACTCCTCGGAACCCTCAGTTACTGGTTCCTACGAAAGCGCTTCCCTTTCGGGAAGAGTCTTTGAGGTTCAAAAATCTATATCTCTGGCATCAGGATGAATTTAGGCCTTGGGATGAGTTTAGGCCTCGGTAAAAACATGAGCAGCGCCGGAGAAGCCCAGTGCCGCCCTATACCAGACGGTGGCGAGCGGTTGCTCAGCCAGAACAAACACAGAAAATGACGACAAACTCAAAGAAAATTTGAAGAAAATGATCGAAACATGAAAACCAGCAATCGAAGATCATCATACCTGAGTTTCGTGTCGAGATCTGCTTCCAAAACGCTCAAAATCTCGATTGGAAGCTAGAAACAGACGGCGGTGGCGGTTCAACTTCAGAAGCGGAGGAAAAGTGACTATCTCACCTCTGTCTCTCCTATTTATAATGGGAGAGATGGAGGGCTGCGCGGGAAACGAGGCGTCGTGCATCGAGCCGACAGATCGTCAACACGTGTTACCATCGGACGGCCAGTATCAAGGGCTCTGCACCGAGGACAGGCGCCGGATATTCAGACCTTAGGCGTGATGACGCGTGTCACCGAAGCGACGTTTCGTACCAATCAACTGACATGGCACGTGCCGAGACAGCCTTTTTATTCTGAGACCTCGGCAACTGCTGACACGTGGCTCTTCTCTGGCGCGGGTTGAACGGAATCTACCGAAGCAAATTCACTCTCTGGTTATTCTCTAAAAAGGATCAAGGCCTGATATTTCATACGATGGGATCAAGACCCTGAAGTAGAGGTGCAAAGCTCCAGGGGCTATTATGGAGGCTTCGGTCGTGGCCTCGGTAATCTAACCGGACCATCATTAACCGAGGCCTCATATCAGCACGGGCCTATGTATATCCTTCTCTTTACTCGGTTGGTATCAAGTCTCCTGTTTACGCTTCGGTTAAATACCGAAGTGTGCATTCCGTTAAAGCCTCTTGGAAGAATGTTGCATAGCAAGAGGGGACCAAGAGCGACGCGTGGCGGAAAGGATCATGAGGGCCAGGTCTGGCCATGTGCTTCGTAATCGTCTTATCTAGTGCGTCATCTATGATGTCACCCGAGGCGGTTACCTGAGCGTGACCTCCACGTGCTAGCTTGGAGGCCAAGTAAACCTAGGTCTATAAATACAAAGGGATATTCATCTTTGAGAGGTATGCCATCTTTCCCAAACCCTAGACCTAAAACATCTCTCCTTACATCTAACTTGATCGTCGGAGGGTCACTAGGCTATTCCAGCCTTAGTGACTTGTTGCAGGTTCAGAGGCGGAGGAACAGAGCAGCGGAAGAGGAATACTAACTTAGGTCAAGGTCCCTCCTAAATCGAACCCCTACATTACCTTAATACCACTAACGAGACCAGTGGCTACAAGACGATCAGGCGGGGATCCAGATTCTTTCTGCATATCGACTGGGAGCAGCAACCCTTGAGCCAGGGCGAGTGCTGTTTCTGACGAACTAGCATTGTCCCCAACGTGAACGGGACGGTCTCCCCTAATGAATGGGGGAGCCCATGTCTGGGGAAGTACTTGAGTAGTTGGTGATGGGGGGCGATGGGTGTCTGTATCAGCCTGTGAAGCAGTGCCAGTTGGGTCTTCAGATCTAGAACGTTTATCTCGATGGGCGTCACCAACACCGAGAGCAGTATCCGCTCCTCGAGTAGACGAAGAGGAGCAGGTAGAACCTCCTCTGTTGCGACGAGTTGCAGGAGGAGCGTTCCCCGTAGAAGCCACCCGGCCAGTTCCACGTCCTCGAGATGTCACAGTCAAAAGAGAGCTCAGGTCCATAGGTTGTCGAGACATCGTACCAGATCTTGGAGGAGATGGGGAGTAACCGAATGAGGATGATTGACTGGTATCACGATCAACAGCTGGCTGTTCGGCTTAGCGTTGGGAGGACCTTCTGAGAACAACGCGGGGGAGGGGGATGCCTTCAGAGATTGGAACTTCACATGGCTGTCCGGCAAATGTCACGTCGGCTCTGGATCTTGAGTTCCTCGGCTGGGGAGCAGTTGAAGTTGAAGCAGCACTGGTACTCGGGTTGGCAAGCCTTCTATCGATAAACCCTCTATAAGCAGGGTCGTATGTAACGCCCCGAATTTTGGGTACGTTAAAAAGATAATTTCATTGAAAACCTCAAAATAGAGTCTGGCTCTTATTACAACAGAACTTCCACACGAGTTCAATATTTACACAAATGGAGGGGGTTCTAGGGTTCCTAACTACAGCTCCCCCTGCTCCTCCATTCTTGCCAGCTCCTCAGCTCCAAAAGCCTCCACGGTGATTTGCTTACCCTGATTATCTACAAAATCTGACACATTATACCAGCGTCACCACCGATATAATATGTCAGGGTCACCAAAAAGGCAACACCGTGAGCTACAAAGCTCAGCAGAGTAATCCCATACTTGCTAACCCATAACTTAAAACAATAGGAAATAATCATCGATTTCCACATGATACGTATCTACACAGTTAACAATGACACATCCACATTCGTTAATCATCTATCGTTGGTGTCCAAGATTTTTGGGTTTCTCCTACGCGACTCATCGTAGACTGTGTCAACATTTTCATTTACAAAACAACTTTTCAAAATCATTTGTTTAACACACCCAACCTTTTAAAAATCATTTGCATTGGCTCCGTACAGTGGATAACCAAGCTACACACCCAACCTCGGTTCCGCCGTTCCGGTCTCCCGAGTATCCTCACAATGGTTCCGCCGTCCCGGGTTCCCATTGGCACACAAAAACATTTGCATTGGCTCCGTACCGCGGATAACCAAGCTATACCTCACCATGGTTCTGCCGCTCCGGGTTCCCATGGGAACGCACACAATTCAAAACCCTTGGTTCCGCCGCTCCGGGTTCCCAAGTATCCCACAATGGTTCCGCCGCTCTGGGTTCCCATTAGGGTTTTCGAAAAAACTAAACCCTCGGTTCCGCCGCTCCGGGTTCTCATTGGGGTTTTTGAAATCTAAAAACCTCGGTTCCGCCGCTCCGGGTTCCCGAGTATCCACAATGATTCCGCTGCTCCGGGTTCTCATTGGGTTTTTCAACACATACCACACAATGGGCTACCACGTCCGGCCACATTGCGGTTTCCAAAACATTTCAACCTTTTCAAATGTTTCTTTTACACACTCACACAACTCACATAATGCCACCCAAAACCGGTCATTATGTAGTTTCAAAATATTTTCTTCCTCAGAAAACATTTCCTTTCATTAATCACACCCTAGGTGTCATGTTTCTACTTTCTCGATTCTTGTGTCTCGTTACATGCAAAGACTCCGCGGTAGGACAAAAGTAAGCATGAAACATTCTAACAAGATCATCCAATTCTATATTACTTATCACGCCCAATCACTACTTATAGCATAACGCCACATGTACAGACGCCCTTGGAGTGTATCACTTATGCTTTATTCAAAGCACAACACCACATATACGGACGTCTTTGGAGTGAAATCACTTATGCTTAATCACACCACAAGTAATACAAGCAACTTATATATACATACTCATATCCATCTTAAAAATCAAAATACAAATACTTCTAAACAAACGATAAGTTCTATCTTTCGAAATCCGTTAAGGATAATCTACTTCTATCATACGGTTCTATACGTAGAGTTAGGGGCAAAGGGTTCTACATATACGTAGAGATAGGGGGACAAGGGATTCTACTTATATGTTGAGTTAGTGGGCAAGGGACTCTACCTTACTTCTTGGCGGTAGTGACGACTACGAAAGGCAAGTCGGCTATCGGACAGAGTAACCTCCTACGGAATGCTTCCGGTAGCTTCGAAAGAGAAAGGTCTCTCTCGAAACCTAATCTTGACTAACACTACTCTACTTTATGGATCGAAGGGTGGTCGAGTGGCGGTTTAGGTTGAGTATCTTGAAGAACTCAAGAACACTCAAGAACAAAGTAAGAACAAAAGAAAGAACAAAGAAAGAACAAAGGATTTCTAGAGAGAGAAGTTGGAGATTGGAAAGGTGTGAGTTCAAAGCTTGGAATGGGGTCCTATTTATAGAAAAAATCTTGGCTTCCTCTCCCTCTCTAAAGGTCGGCCCTCTCTCTCTCTATATCTCCCATGGATTTGCTCCATCAACTCACATCAAAGCATGTCAAGTTTGATTGAAAGCTTGATGGGTTAGGGTATTAGGCTTGCATGGCTAAGAATTGTACCAAAGATTGGATTAAGGAAGATTTGTTTGGAAAGGAGGAGACAAGGGTACAAGATTTGGTCTTAAAACAAATATAGAAGTACAATGGGAGATAGATTTAGGCTAGGAAGAAAGATATCACCAAGGATTTGAAAGAATAAGGAAGATTATGGAAGATTTGTCGGAAGATTTGGAGACAATGGTACAAGATTTGGGTACTAAACAATTGAAAGATGTACAATGGGAGATAGATTTAGGCTAGGAAGAAAATATCACCAAGGATTTGAAAAGATGAGAAAGATCATGGAAGTACAACAAAAATCTCTCCCTCTCTCTCTCCTATCTCTCTCTCTCTCTCTCTCGGCCCATCTCTCTCTCTCTCTCTCTCTCTCTCTCTCTCGGCCTCTCTCTCTTCTCTCTCTCTCGGCAATCTCTCTCTCTCTCTCTCTCTCTCTCTCTCTCTCTCTCCCTCTCTAGCAAAAGTACACTACATACACACACACACACACACACACACATATATATATATATATATATATAAATGCAAGAAAGAATAAGAAAGGTACAAAGTACAAGATTTACAAAATCAAATACCCAATAAAGAAATTCAATTAGGCACATGTCACTTTAAATAAATAAATTAGTGTACTAATGTACTCTAGGAAGATCAACTCCCCAATAAATTAATCCAATTGGGTACAAAACCCCAATATAAAATAATAAAAGAGTACTTAGAAGAATCTTAGGCTTTAAAGGCTACTAGTACTTTTATAATAAAATAATATGTACTTTATCACATGGGCAATTAGGAAAGACTAGTTTATTAAAACCCTTGTACTTGTTGAAAGAATAACTCTTTTACCCAATGAATAACAATTCCCCTAACTTTTATTGTCCAATGGACAAAAGGTAAAAGGAAACTTTTATATTAAAATAATCAAAATGTACTTTAAAGCATGTGAACAAAAGCCCTATATTTAAATATAGGTGTGGTACCAAGTACCCCAATTAAATAAAAAGGCTAGAATTCTCCCCATTAGTTTATAATAGAGTACAAGTACTAGATTAATAAATAAAGTACTTTAAAAAACTAGGATTTAGATATACCCCAATATTTTAATGCATAAAATCACATGGGAAATCCATACTTGATTATAAAAATAAAACTTTGTACTTGGTAGGAAGGTTGGAGCTATTACCCAATGGATAATAGTTTCCCTTGCGGTTAAAGACCAATGGATAAAAGAAGTACAAGTACTTTTGTACTTAAAATAAGGTTTTGAAAAGACTACATGTACTTTAGTCAAATATAATAATGAAAAGCTTATTGTCCAATGGACAAAAATTACCCTAACAATATGGACCAATGGGTAAAGGCAAAGGTTCAAAAGGTCCAAAAGGTTCATCTAGTAACCAGGTAAGTTCGGTTGCTCGGTTCCTCCAAGTAATCGGTTAGAAACTAACTAATTCGGTCAAGTAGGGTTTCTAGTCGAGAGTTAACCAATACCCAAAATCTAACTACGACGGAAAATAAGAAATCATATAGCCACTCAAGAGAAAAAAAATAAGTAATTCAAATAAAATTCAAATATTTAACGAAATTTTTACAGACCAAAATTCAGGGGTGTTACATCGTAACCCAATAAAACGTTTGCGTCATGACCCCGACCAGCTGTCAAAGTACCAGGTTCACATGTATACTTTATGACCCTGTTGATCTCCGCTGATCGGACGGAGCTTGGTTCATGTCTGGGACGCTTGTTGGCGTTATCCGCTGTAGATTAAAGCACAGGCATGCCTTAAAAACAATGCAAAGGAAAGTAGTGGAGAAAAATTATGAGAAAAGCAAAGAAAATCAGGAGCATAAGTGGGTAGCCCCAAATATGGGGGCAATGGAGGCCCACCACCTGGCCATCTTCCCCTAGTGGCTCGAATGCTCCGGTAACGTAGAGGAAGTCAGTCTCGTGGTCACGAGCAGAATCAAGCAAATTTAGCACGAGACGCTTTTCTGCTCTTCTAACCTTGAAGTAATACGTATTGTATTCAGGGTTTAGCACGATGCTATACCACCACTGAATGTCCCAAATTCCTAGTTGGGTCCCTAGAATCCTATTCAGAGCTACCACTCCCATTATCAGCCTAAAAACGTTTGTTGAAACTTGCATGGGGGTGAGACGGTACCAGTTCAGGATCTGGCGGAGTAGTGGGTGAAGGGGAAATCGGACCCCACCTTCGACAATGGCCACAATAGGGATACACATTCTATCCCATAAGCCGCCGTCCCTATCTGCTCCCAATGGGGCGAGTTTGAGGCCCACGTTGTTTGGAATGTTATATTCTGCCCTAAATGCTGCCATGGCAGTAGGAGTTTCACAGAGTTTTCTAAACTTGCTGGGTTTAGGAAGGTTTTCATTGTCATCCGCCATTGAGATACTCAAAAGAAAGCTATGAAATCAAAAAAAGGGTATGAACTAGCCCTAGGAACTAAAGATTTTGAGATCTCAGAATGGACTGAAAAAATGAAGTAAGAATGAGGATCTTACAAAGATATTGTGAAGATTCCCTGAGACGCAATCTAGTTTGCAAGCGACGGCGATGGCGGACGTGAGGCGGGTGGATTTCGCTTGGTTTTAGAGAGAGAAAGAGATGGAGTTTTGGGTGAAATTCACAAAAATATCCCTTTTAGGGGTTTAGAGTGAAAGGAACGGAGACCAAACGTCTCCTCTCGCGCCGTTACATGAAAAGTAACGGGGAACGAAAGGTTTCAACGGATGGCCGTTTTGACGCCGTTTATGAAACGGCAGAATGGATTAAATGCAAAGTGTACGAAATACACCACGTGGAGTTCTTTCCTCGAGACGGCATGATGATAAAACCGCTAAAAAACATCAATGGGTTTGAGTATTATATTTACATGGGACTCAAAGAGCTCGGCTCAAGGTCTAATTTTAGCTTTACCTGTAACCCCCGAACAACGGCAACAAGCAAAGCTGGGGAGCGATTGTAGGGAGGTATTCCCGAACAAGTACAATCAAACGACCGAATACATGGTACGTGGAATCACAGGTGAGATGAACCATCATGAGCAGTGATCGGCGATAAGGACAAGTGGCATGAGATGTCATTGGTCCAAGCTATCTGTTCGGCAGATAGAGACATACAATGACATTGGTCCAAATAGTTAATACAGGACCAGTTACATGTGAAGTAGCTGGTCTGGGCAACCTGTTCGGCTACGAGAGAGCCTAACAATGAAAGAACTCCAATCAGGTGCTAAGGTAGGAAGGACACTTTGGAAGAGTCCAGAAACTGTGTTATTCTGTTAAAGGATGGGATCCCGAGAATATAGGATCTAGAATAAATACCCAATGAGAGTGGAATGTTCGGCCAGCTATGGAAAAGAGTCCTTAATGAATTAAGGTAATGGACAGATAAAGGAAAGAGAATCCACGATATTCTGGTTTCCTATACGAGGTAGGAAACCTAGGGCAACACGGATACTTGGGCAACAAGTATCCAAGAATCTATAAATATGAGATAAACCTAGAGGTAAAAGGTACGCAATACATTGCATTCATACAATACTTCCTATTGAGATTTAGGGTTTTTCTGCTAGTACGTGATACTAACTTAGGCATTGGAGGGCCTTTGCCACGAGGGGCAAAGGTACGCTCACCCCTTGTCTGTTTTGCAGATTAGGGATCTAACGACGAATTAGGGTTCCGGTGAAAAGGCACGAGTAGCCGTAGCAATCCGGTGCTGTTCTAAGTACCAATTGATTTCTTCCCCCTACAATTATAAAGAAGAAAATAAAATAAAATAAAAGACTTATAAAATCCTAAAAGGAAAGAAAATAAAATTCCTAGAAGAAATCCTAAATCATGCCAAAACAAGAGGATTAAAAACATACAAAACAGGTAACACAAATAAAATTTCCTAATAATATAATTTCAAAAATAAAATTCTAATTCTAAAAAAGATTTTAGATTCTTATTTTTATAATTCTGGAATCATAAAAATAAGGAAAATCTTTCAAAATCTTGTCCTACATCAAAATCACGATTATGTATTGGATATGGTCAGAACAGTTCACGTTGGCCATGGACTAAGCCTTATTTTTGGGAATTCTTGTCAAATCTCATTGAATCATCTTTGGAGCATTGAAACACATCATCTATCATTTTTATTGCATTGGCCTCATTCAGTTCCATACTAGGGATGGAGATTAAAAATAGGAACGTGTGTTAGACTTGTTGATACATTTTACTTGCATTATAACATGAGTTGGAGTATGAATTATACTAAGTGTAGTGTCATTCATATTCTAGGAATAGGGGGCGAGTCTCCACCTCAAGTTTGAGAAGGAGGCTTTTCACTTTTGTCTTTTTGGTTCTCTAAGGTGAGTGTGTTGTTTCATTAAAGTGGCTAGCTAATATTAAACTTTTACTTTTTCTGTAAATGTTGAAATATTTTGACGATTGTGGATATGGATCAAATTGCTTAAAGCATTTTTTCATTTCAAGAGCATGTCATAGCTGTAATGCTGGTTGGATTTGTTTTCTTCTTGATATACACAAGAAGGGTATAAATTGTCGATTTACACAAACAGGGTATATAAATTGTTGGAAGTACCCAGTTCACAGGGTCATGGTACCGTCATAACTGCTAGTTGCGAGGCAAGCAACCCTATGGCTTCTTGAAATATTGCTGCTTGCTTAATTGTTTTTGAAAAATAGTATGTTTCTTGCTATGTATGATTATAAGCATTACTCGATCCATGTTTGCTCTTGTAAACCGTTTTTATGCTTTCTGTTTGAATGAAACAATAACACTCACTATCCTTTCAGGTAATTGAAGTAGAATTTTGGTCCACTACTGGTCTGACAGGCTGTACGAGTTGGGATGAGGAACGACTTGGTGTCCTTTTGGCATAGTACATATTGTGATATAAATTTTGGAGAGTTGTAACATATGTGGATGCAAACTTATCTTGTATAGTTCTCTTTGTTAATTTTGTCTTGGAAGCCGGATGTAATCTACTTAGTCAGCTTTGTCTTGCGTTAATGGAATGAATCTTATTAAGGATGATACTTAGCTTTTATTGAGACAGTTATGCTAACCCTCCTAGAGCGGGTCATTACAGAAATCTTCCAAACTTTGACATAACCGAAGACCAAGAGCAGAGTGCTAGACACTGGTGAATTTAGAGTCTCTTTAATTCTAACATCAAAATAAATCTGATCCAAGACATAAGAAACACACGTTTTGATATTGTTGAATGCCCTATGTAGAGCCTTTGATTCTTATCAGATGTAATATCGATACTAAGTACCCCTGTTACAATACCAACTACTATAATTACCATTACTTTTCCAGCAGTCTAAGCAAGCATCAAAGCACAAAAAATGGAGATAAAGAAACTTGTTTGCAACACAATTTATGTAGAGAAACAACAATAAATTTAGACCATGATCAAGCTAGCATAACCAATATTTTTTCCCAGCAAACGAAAATTCCATTAACACGAAGAAGAAAAAAAACCGAAATCGATACGATAGGAAAAGAAAAGCATAGAGAAAGCTTCAAAGAGTACACAAAAATCTTCTAATGCTGGTACTCCCAAAATCTCAGTTTACCCCTTAGCCTCTTTATTTGTTATAAAATCATTAGAAGAACACACACAAGGCTCGGTTTAGCTGACCACAATTGATTGGGACACAATACTCAGTTCGGTTCGGTTTACACATAAAATAAGATTGCTTAGACAAGATGCCAACAAAATAGCCTAAAGCAACCGAAGTCCGCGGAAGCGCCAAAAAATTAAACCAAAACATAACCAGTAGTAAACCCCAAGGGGTTGGCCTTGTGGTGAAGACCTGAGACTTAGGGATTTGCTCCCTCCTAAAGTCTCAGGTTTGAAACCTCATAGGTGCTACCAACTCCTTTGGGGTCAGTCCCTATGGAGCAATTGCTCCAGCTTCAATTGGGATCCCTGCAAGTGGGCCGTGGGATTAGGCCCCTAGGATTAGTCAAGGTGCGTGTAAGCAAGCCAGAACACATTGAGTTATCAAAAAACATAACCAATAGTAAACCCGAAGTAGACACACTCAAGGAAAGAGGATCATGCATATCAATCCGCCCAAATCAGTAAATGAAAAACAATCAAGAATGGAATTGTATTCGTTGAAAAAAAAGGGAAGGCTCACCTATAGATACTGCGGCAGTGTGTAAACTCCGGGGAGGGGAGGCTGGGCCGAGGAAGCGGGGGAGCGGCGGCGTAGGATTGTTGTTGGACGTGGAAAGGCACCAGAAAGTAGGAAGCGTTTGAGTAGGTGAATTGTGCAGAAATCGAAGGGTTCGAAGCATTCGGTAGTGACATGGAGTTCGAAGATGAGGGCGTAGTCGATATGTCCTAACTCTCTATCTCTCTCTCTACTGATCGAAGGTGATAAACTGTATGTATGATTGAGGAAATCTAGGGTTTTAAAATTGAGGTGGAATTTTGATTTTTGAGGGGAGAGATATCTCGAAGATTCGAAGTGGAGAAAGGAAGGGAAAAGAGTAGTAGCCAATTGCTTCCAATGTAGAAGTAGTGAAAAACATACAATGAGACCCACGTGCCACCCACGGGGGGTTAGGAAACAACAAAAGGGTTGCTGTGTGTGGTGTCGATTGTACTGTGTGATAGGTTGTGGGCCGTCCTTGCCCGTGATCCAATTCAAAACCACCGCCTTAACACCAACGCTTACAAAATTAATGCTACTGTATAACATTTTTTACTCTCCCTTCTGTTCTCCTCCCCCACCCACCAAATCTACCCTCTGTTGATCCTTCCCCGTTTTCTCCCCCCGTCCGTTTCTTGCTTCTGTTTTTGTGGGCACACACCCCTGAAAAATTCTATATTTAGTTTATAAAATTCGGGTGCGCCCTTTTTGGAAAGCGCGGCGAAACGCTATAATTCAGAGTCGCCACTCAGGTTTCGCGGAAAACACCCAAGGAATCGAACTTGAAACGTTTTGCTACGTTATTTGATTTGAAAAAGGATTGTAGACTGGTCCGTTGTCACCTTCGATATCTGAGGTTCGGGAGCCAAGTTATGAGAGGGGAAGGGTTTTATGGCACCCTTCTCGCCCAATCCGAAGATTGGTCTCTACTCGGGCATTTTGTAAAATATTTGCATTTTTCTCTCATTGATCATTTTTTAGTCAGTTAGGGCGGGGGAAATAGTTAATAGGGGGTTAAAGCAGTGACAAGTTGCATTCATATGGCAAAATGATGTGTGGATGATCTAAACAAGTATAATAGATTGAGAACAAGCACTTGTGAGTGTTTTGATTAGACTGGAACACACTGGCCCAGGGTGTCGTGCGTAAGAAGAAACGTGCTTGCACTGGCTAACCACCGCATGCAGATCTTACCTACGCACGCCACACCCAAACCGGCGTACTCCAGTAAGTTTAAAACTACAACCCTTGCTCTCAACCCTCTGGGCTCTGGAAGGACCAGTGCACACCCAGGACAAACCACGCAGTTTATAAGGCAGGATATATACAGATACAGATGGCAGCAACAAATCAAACAGAAATAGAACGAACAGAACGCCCCATAAACAGTGTGGGGGAATAAACATAGGCCATGGCTTGGCTGCCATGTAAGGGCCAGCCATTGGACCTTGAAATAACTGCCGTACGCCAGTGGTGAGCACCCGTACGCCTGTTACGTCATTGATCCAATGCTTGGCTTTGCATCATCTGAGCTCTGGAACATGACCAGAATAGTCCCAAAGGCCCTCTAAAGCAGCAATACTAGATGAACAGCTATACAGTTCTAAATACAGAAAGCTGTAAACTAATTATTATCATGCAACAGGGTGATTTAGCCAAGAAATAGATCAGAAAAGGACGATCGATGGTCCCCACGCCAATGGTGCTCATACTGTCATAACTGGCATACAACTTATTATTACTGGTGCGCACCACTTATCATCACACACGATCATTGAATCTTTGCCAGCTTTAGGGCCAGGACTGGTATTGATTACCAGCCTTGGCCCTGCCAACCCCCCATAAGGGTCAGAATAGGATACAGAACAAAGGTGGTATACCATTAAAAAGAGCTTGATGATGGGTTTAAGCTTTACACTTGAGGTTTGGTGGATGTATGGAGGATGTGGGGTGTTATGGTGTGTAGGTGATGTTTCCTTGCTTGCTCCTTCAATGGATGAAAGAAGAAAACAAGAGAAAGAGGAAGAAATGACTTGAGAGTCTTAATGGAGCTAACCCCTTGCATATAAATGCAGGGGGGGGGGTGTATTTATAGGCAAGGAGGGCTGGTGAAAAGGGGCAGTAACCAGCTGGTTAGGGCTGGTTTGGTTGGCAAGGAAGTCTCTATGCATTAAATGAATGGGACTTGCCTTGAGGGGAAATGTAGGAGAGAGGGGGAGACAGCCTGCATGTTTGCTATCATCAGGAACTATTCACGGTACTGGGGTGGCCGCAAAAGTCTCGTGCACATGGTTGAATATTGTTGATTTGACTGGATTTGAACAGCGTGCGCCAGTTTATTACCTGCGTGCGCCAGTAGTAGCTGAGTCAACGGTCGATGACTGACACGTGATAGCTCACTAGCGCGTGCCAATAACTTACCGGCATACGACAGTATGGTTTTGCTGAGGCCATTTGGTTCTGGCTCGAAGGGTTTGAAACGAGGCTCGAAAGGGTTTGAATGAGGTTTCAAAAGCTCAAAGCTTAAACACACCAATAATCTCAGAATGTTCTTGACCTTAATCATCATCGGGGAATCAAATGCTTGTAGACACCCCAATCTGGTTTTCCATTTGTTTTACTTTGTTTTTCGGTTTCTTGTTTTCCCAATGATGAATCAGATCGAAAACAGTCTAAAACAGTCTTGAGAGTGAGATGGCTTGAGCTTGGATTGAGTGGGACCTATTCTAAGCCCAAAACCCTAAGTCAAAACCCTAGCCTCAGGGTTGACCATCGCGCGATTAACTGAATATCACGCGCGATGATTTACCTGCCAGGTGTTGGTCAAAGTCAAAGCCTTGACTATTGACCATCGTGTGGGCGGTATAACCGTTGCGCGATGAATTCACTCCCTCGCGCGGTGGTCAACACCTGTCATTTTCACCTTGCTCCAGCCGGACATTGTGATGATCAGGGGGTTACTGTAACAACTCCGATTTTTCGTTCAATAAAAATCTCGTTGTTATTTGAAATTTCTTAATTTCTCTTAATTGCTCGTTGATTCTCTTATTTGATTTCCTTGTGGTTTGTATTTAAACAATCGATCGCCTTATCATCGTATTTCTCAACTAGAAACCCTAATTGCACTTTAGCCCTCAAAGATCGTTTCTTGACTTATATGCCCTACTTAGCAAGCCTAGTTAGCTTCTAACTGGCTCGATGGAGTAACCAAACTAGAAAGTCACCTAGTTACTTTTCCCTAACCAAAGATGGACCGTTTTGCCCATCTTGAACCTTTTGAACCCTAGACTAGAAATGGTTTAATTATTTTCTTTTATTATTTTGGTTTTATTCTTTATCCTTTGGACGATAAATGTTAGGGGAACTATTATCCATTGGATAATAGAAACCCATTTCTTTATATTATAAGGATTTTGAAAGATTTGAACAAGTACTTTGATCTTTTAAAGAAATGACATTTGAAAAGTACTTTTGATTATTTTTTCTAATAAAAGTACCCAAGTAACTTTGGACCATTGGACAATAACCATTAGGGTAATCTTTACCCATTGGACAAAAGCCTTTTCTTTATTTTATTTGGTAAGTACATATATATACATCACATGTGTATTTTCAAAAAGGACATGTAGTCTTTTCCAAAAAAAACTTAGTTTAGTATTTAAAGTACCCGTACCTTATTATCCTTTGGATAATAACCGTTAGGGATTCTATTATCCATTGGGTAATAGGCTCATCTTTCAAACAAAGTACTTAACCCATTAAAATAATATTTTGTTAAGATTCCCGGGAGTACAAAAGTATATTATTATATTAATTAAAGTACGGTACCTTTTGTATTGGTTTAAAGGGTGAATCTTGACCCTTAAAGACTAAATTGCCCTTTTGTACAAAAGTACCTATTGTTTATTTGTATTCTTACATGTTTGTACATACTTATACATATATATATATATAGCTAGGACATGAGAGAGAGAGAGAGAAGAGAGAGGAGAGAGAGAGAGCCGTGAGAGAGGAGAGAGAGAGAGGCCGAGAGAGAGAAAGAGGGAGAGGGAGAGAGAGAGAAGGAAAGAAGAAGGAAGAAGAAGAAAGATGGGACTTGTACTTGGTGATTCTTCATCTTTTCAAACTTGGAAGATGTATATCTTCCATATCTACCACCATTGTCCTCCTTTGTACCAATTCCAATTGTTTAAACCATGAATCTTGTACCCATGTCTCCCCCTTTCCAACATATCTTCCAAAGATCAAATCCAAGGACCAAAGTAGCCATGCAAGCCTACCAAAGTTAGCTTCCAACCTTTCAATCAACCTTGACATGTGAAAGAAAGGTGAGACTTAGAGAGAGAGAGAGAGGGGCCGGCCAAGGAGTGAGAGAGGGAGAGCTTGGCCTATAAATAGAAGCCATTCCATGCTTTGAACTCACACCTTCAAACATTGCTCCAACTTCTCTCTAGAAATTCCAAAAGTTCTTGCTTTCAAAGTTCTAGTTTTCTAGTGTTCTTGAGTGTTCTTGAGAGAAACCACCAAACCACCTCCCAAAACCACCGTTAGATCTTTTAAAGTAGTATAGTTAGTTAGAAAGTTGTTTCTAGGAAGAGAAAGTACAACTCTCTTCCTTTCGAAGCAAACCGACGCCGTTACGCCGCCGAAATCCAAAACCGACGACCAAATCTTCTTAGCCGACTACTACCGCCAAGAAGCAAGGTAGAATATTCTTATCGTCCACCCCAAGTATAGTGTAGGAATTCCTTATCCCTATTCCTAAGTATAAAGTAGTTTTGTATCATAACTCTAAAATAAGTTCATTTGAAAGTAACCTTGATCATTAAGCTTATGTAGATAAGGTTATCTTTGTTTAAGAATGTATGAAATGCATGTTGTTTGTTATTAAGTGATTCAAGCATGTCACGTAGTTTGAAATGTATGATCTTGTTAGATTGAATAATACAAGGAATGATATCGTATGTGAAAAGTCCCACCGCGGAGTTTATGCATGAGAAACGAGACACGGAAATCGAGAAAGTAGAAACATGACACTTAGGTTGTGGTTATGAAAAGGGCGTGTTTTGAAAAGTGTGAAATGTTTTGGAAACCGCAATGTGGCCGGACGTTGTAGCCCATTGTGTGGTGTGTGTTTTGTGTGCCAATGGGAGACGGGGACGGCGGAACCATTGTGAGGATACTCGGGAGTCCGGAACGGCGGAACCGAGGTTGGGTGTGTGCTTGGTTATCCGCGTTACGGAGCCAATGCAATGTGTGCCAATGGGAGCCCGGGACGGCGGAACCATTGTGAGGATACTCGGGAGTTCGGAACGGCGGAACCGAGGTTGGGTGTGTTAAAAATTGAGTTTTTGAAAAGGTGATACGTTTATGAAATGTGGAAAATGTTGACATGGTCTACGAGGAGTCACGTAGGAGAAACTCACAAATCTTGGACACCAACGTTGATGGTTTATCGTATACGAATGTGTTGTTGTTAGATAAGCATGCTATGTGGAAATCTTTGACTATATGTTATATTGTTATAAGTTAAGGGTTAGAGGGTTTGGATTATCCTATTGAGCGTTTAAGCTCACGGTGTTGCCTTTTTGGTGACCCTGACTTATTATATTGGTGGCGACGCCGGTATAATATGTCAGACCTCATAGATGAACATGGTGAACTTTACACCTTGGAGGCATTTGGAGCCGAAGAGCTAGCCCGGATGGAAGAACAAGCGGAGCAGTAGTTAGGAACCTTAGTTCCCTCCCGTTTGTAATAAAAGTACTTCTTTTTATGCTTTGTTGTAATAAAAGAGCCGGACTCAGTTTTTATTTCAATAAAATGTTTTATTTAACGTACCCAAAATTCGGGGCGTTACAGTTACTTTCCTATGGAACCCCATTTTCGTCAACTGAACAGTGTTTTGCAGGTGCATGGGTTGCTCCACCCTCATAACCACTTCCATCACCTTGTTGGCCTCTTTCTCCACCAAGGGAAGCTAGCCAGCCTTGTTGGCTGGTTGCTAAGCCAAGTCCTCCACCCACCATACACCTCCTCTTGCCCTATAAGTACCCCCCATTGTTCTTCTTCCAAAAGGTTACCAATTTTCAAGCAAAAAAGGCTCTACAAACCCTAGCACACTTGATATCTTCTCACTCAAGCCACATCCATATACTCATTTTCCAAGCTAGTTCAATCCATCTTCGAAACACTTAAGCAAAGGTATAATCCCTTACTGTTTATTGTTTTGATCCCTGAGGGGGGCTGTTAGGGCCAAGGCTGGTAATCTATACCAGTCCTGGTCCTAAAGTCAGCAAGATTACGAGAAATCGTGCACTAGCACTACCACACTGTAGACACCCTAATCTGATTTCCCGATCGTTTTACTTCGTTTTTCGGTTTCTTGTTTCCTCGATGATGAATCAGGTCGAAAACAGTCCTGAGGACATGGAATGGCTTGAGTTTGGCGTGTGTGGAACCCATCCTTAGCCCTGAAAACCCTTGAATCCAAACTTGGGCCTCAGGTTTTAACAGTCGCGCAATGAACTAGAACCCTCGCGCGATGCTTCACTGGCCAGGTGGTGGTCAAAGTCAAAGTTTTGACTGTTGACCCTCGCGGGGTTTGTTTGACACTCGCGCGACGTATCCACTCAATCGCGCGATGGTCAACACCTGTCATTTTCACCCGGATTGCGTGGTGATCAGGGGGCTACAGGCCTATGTAACCCCGTTTTGTCGACTGAACAACGTTCTGGGGGGCTCCCCTTGCACCACCTCTACCCCATTCTCCCATCACCTTTGCCACCCCACTTCTCCACCAAGCAATTGTGACCAGCCTTGTTGGCTGGTTGCATGGCCTTGCCTAGCCACCAACCAACTCCTCATTCTATAAGAACCCCCCCCCCCCCCACCCCATGCTTCATTTCAAAGGGTTACCAATTTTTCTCAAGAAAGAAGAAGGAAGTTTACACACAAGTACCCCATGTTGCACTCACTCCCACATATTCACTATCCAAGCCTCACCACCTCACTCAAGCCATCTTCAAGACACTCAAGCAAAGGTATAATACTTTTCTGCTTACTGTTCGAACCCCTGAGGGGGGTTGACAGGGCCAAGGCTGGTAATCAATACCAGTTCTGGTTCTAAAGCCAGCAGAGTTACAAGTTACCATGGAAAAGCTTTCCCACGCGCGATACACCCAATACATCGCGCGACTGTTCTAGTCAGCACGATATGGTTCTCTTGGGGATGGGATCCTTGTCCTCGTTCATTTATGGTCTTATGCCTTCCTGTGGAAATTATTTGTGATATTTCACTATCTCGTATGCTAAAATTCGTAGTTAAACTTAGAACTTTTAGTTATTCAGCTTGAGAATGCCCCTGGTTTGCTCCTGAATATGCTCTCAGAGTCCAGGCATGCAAAGCAGTTCCTGGAAGTCCAGTCAGAAACCTCGCGCGAGTATATCACTCTGTCGCGCGATAGTTGTCTTAATTCCAGAAACTGCCCTTGCATGGGCAGCTTGGCCTTGGCCTCTGTTTAGTCACCCCCACTGTTTAGGGGTTGTATTTCAAAATCATCACTGCTTGTTGTAATATTGTTTACTTTCAAGTACTTATAAACTGCTTGGTTTGCACCTGGGTGAGCACTGGTCCTTCCAGAGCCCAGAAGGGGATAAAGTTCAAACTGTTGGTGAGGCATCAACACGCGCGCGAGTGTATGGGATTGTCGCGCGATGGTGTATTTGCATGCAGGTTGATCCACGCATGCAAGTTGGCCATTATTTGTGTTGATCTCATACAAAGCCCTGTTTTGGTGTTTGATCGAGAGTGTTGGGTTTTATCCCACTTTTTATTTTATTCCATTCATCCATGCCATATCTATCACATCCTGCAAACTGTTACAGATTAATCCCCGATTAACTGTTCCCCCGCCCTAATTGGCTAAAGAATTGATTAATCAAAAAGAATCGCAAACAAACATCTTTCGCAAATGCCTAAGTAGAGACCGATCTCCGGATTGGGCGAGAGGGGTGCCATAAAACCCTTCCCCTCTCGTAACCTGGCTCCTGAACCCAGATATGGTTATGACGGACTGGTTCCTGAACTTTTTCAAATCAAACAGCGTGGCAAGTGCTTCGAAATACGGTTCCTTGGGTGTCAGACCTTCAAAACCCGAGTGGCGACTCTGTATTTTTGCGAGCGCTTGCTCCCCCGCTCGCGCTCCCTCGACCCGGGCCCCTTGCGTTTTGGAATCCTGAAATTCCAAGGGCACGCTGCCCACACACACGCGATGGACCCAGTCACGCACGCGATGGTTCTCATCAACGCGCGATGGACCTCGTGGGGATGGGATGCTAGTCTATTTTCTGTTTTCATCAATGTTATGAATGACTGTGAAGCATGATCAAAACTGATTCACTGTTTTGCATGATAAAATTCATAGTTTAGCTTAGAACACTCTTTCTTTAGCTTGGGAATGCCCCTGGGTTGCTTCTAAACATGTCTCAGAGCCCAGACATGTAAAGCAATTCCTGGAAGTCCAGTCAGGACACTCGCGAGATGAATTGATTCCATCGCGCGATGGTCAGCCTGTTTCCAGTGGTTGCCCTTGCATGGGGCAACTTGGTCCTTGATCCTTGTTTTAATACCCCCACTATTTAGGGGTTGTTTTCTAGTTCCATTTATTCTGTTGTAATTATTGTTTATTTTCAGTACATATGAACTGCTTGGTTTGTTCTCTGGGTGTGCACTGGTCCTTCTAGAGCCTAGATGGAGGCAAAACTGAACTTGTTGGTAAGACGTGGATCATCGCGCGATGGTATGAGTTAGTCGCGCGATGGTTTCTTTGCATACTGACAGACCCATGCATGTAAATTGGCCGCTGCCCGTATCAAATTCATATCAATGCCTTGTTTTCATGTCCAGTTGCAGTGTTGAGTTTTGTCTCGTTTATTTTTCAAGCATGACATCCATCTTCGCAATTGTCTATCACATTCTGCAAAGTGTTACAATTTTAAATCTCCGATTAATTGTTCCCCCGCCCTAATTGGTTAAAAATTGTTTAATAAAAGAAGAATCGTAAATATTTTCACAAAATGCCTAAGTAGAGACCGATCTCTGGATTGGGCGAGAGGGGTGCCTTAAAACCCTTCTCCTCTCATAACCTGGCTCCTGAACCCAGATATGGTTATGACGGACTGGTTCCTTAAACATTTTCAAATCAAAAAGCACGGTAGGTGCTTCGAAAAACGGTTCCTTGGGTGTCGGACCTTCAAAACCCGAATGGCGACTTTGTATTTTTCGAGCGCGCTTGCCACCCGCGCTCGCGCTCCTTCAATTCCGGGCCCTTGCATTTTTGGAATCCGGAAATTCCAAAGGGCACGCTGCCCACAATGGCGACTCTGCTGGGGATACTCGAACCAATGTTAATCCATGTTTAAAAGTTTAAACACATATGATCAATCCTTTAAAAGTCTGTCAAAATGGTGAGCTTCGCGCTGCCAAAGGTCGGAAGGGTGATTTAACAGGACCTCTTGTCCGGCCAATCCAATCTGGGACTTTTTCGATTGATCACTCGTGTAGTTTCCTTTTAAAATGGACTAAATAAAGTGTGTAGGGAGGTTTTCCTGAAACAGGTAGATCTAGTTGACGAACACATGATGTATAAAAACACGTGAGAACTTGAATATGACTGATCGCCGGTCAGTGCATTGAACAGCGATAAGGGCTAATGACATGAGAAGTCATGGGTATAAATTAACTGCTCAGCGGATAGAGTCATTCCGATTACCTTGGACCAAGTTACATGTGAAGTAGCTGGTCTAAGGAGACTGTTCGGTTACGATACAGTCGAATAGATAAATTAAAGAACCATGCACGTGATACGAGGGATAGCGAGTTGAAAGCAATGCAATTGATATCCGAACAAATGGTACGTGGGACCATAGTATGAATATAGACAGGACAGTCATCGTGCTAGACAATGTTCGGCAATATGGACCAGTTACATGTGAAAGTGATTGGTCCAGGCAGTCTGTTCGGCAATGAGACAGCCAAACAAAGATAGAAAACCAATCAGATGTTGGAGTAAAGGGAACACTTTGGAAGGGTCCAGAGACAGTGGTATTCCATTAAGGGATGAGATCCCAAGAATATAGGATCTGAGAAAGATACCCAACGAGTATGGGATGTTCGGTTCTTTATGGAAAAGAATCCGAAGAGGACTCTTTTCTATAAAACTGATAAAGGAAACGAGAATCCTTGATATCCTAGGTTTCCTATACGAGTTGGGAATCCTACGGCAACAGGAATGCTTGGGCAACAAGCATATGCATATCTATAAATATGAGGTAAACCTAAAGGCAAAAGGTACGCAATACATTGCAATATTCGATATTTTTCCTATTGATAATTAGGGTTTCTTTAGTACGAGATACTAACAAAGGCATTGGAGGGCCTTTGCCACGAGAGCCAAAGGTGCACTCACATCTTGTCTGTTTTGCAGATCAAGGGCTCCGACGATGAATTAGGTTTCCGATCAAGTGGCACGAGAAGCTGTTGCAGTCTAGTGCTAGTCAAAGCACTACTTGAATTTGTCCACCTACAAAGAGAGCCAAATTTGAAAAGGCATTTTGCGATTTTGTGATTCTTCTTTTCTTAAATCAATTTCTAGCATTCTCATTTGCATCGATGTGGGATAAGCCTCGTTGGATCGTTTTGGCAATCTGGCACGGTTTACCGGAGCCCGGGGACCCCGAATAACCAACAACCTTCGACGATGATGAGTCATTCTACCGTTTGACTGTTGCTCTGCGGTTACGCGGGCAGCGGGAGGTATATCTTGGCACTAGTCCGAGGAACCCGTTACAAGCCAAAACCGGCCTCTGCATATACAAAGCACTAGAACTCTCCAAAACTAGGACAGGTACCTGCAGGGTAAGATCTATTCACATCTAACCCCCATATACTGTTTACGTGTTACTGCTTTCCTTATCGCATGCACTGTACATACATACCATTTTGCGTAGAAGCATGTTTAGGGCGGCTTCTAAGTTCTCTCTCTTTCGAGTCTGTCTTATGCTTATTAGGACGTTGCTAGGCCAGATGAAGAGTCATGCATCTCGATGGTGCATGGAATCAATTTTCAAAGTCCTTAGATCAACGAGACTTTGGGAAATCAAGACTTTCTAAGTCCTTATCTACATACCCAATCAAGGCTTCAAACAGAAAACAAGAAACAACGGAAAGAATGTCGTGATGCCTATACCACCTTGGTTAACGTGCGAAGCACGTACACCGTTTAGACTATGGCGCTGTGTCGCCTATGCCGCTCCGGTTCCGGTATCACGTCATCTACACCGAGTTGTTCTAAGTTCAAAGTTGAAGCTTTGAGAGCGGAATAGTCAAAGGCTTAGGCTATTTTGACATCTCTTAGTGTTAGTCGATTCAAATGAGGATACACCCTCGAAAAGATTCCCGAGGATTCTGGCAGCGTCCAAACATCTCAAGACAGACTTGTCTTCTAGTTCTAGAGTCTAGGATGACACTGACGACGGTGACTGTGCTTTCGCTTTAGTCTTTTATTTAGATTAAGGTTACTACAGGACCCCTATTGAGCCTTTTCTTACTTTACTGCAAGCAAAGTCCTGAATCATTGCACCGCCGCGGAGAATATCGAGGCAGAAAGGCAAACCCACTTGGGAACGTCTGCATCAGAATCCGGTTCAAAGGCTTGTCAGGTTACAATCCCAGTCAGTCACAATGGAAGACTCTCCACGTTCTCTGTTGGCTACTCTTCAGTCAGGCTCGCCCCCAGTGATTCAAGAAGTGAAACCCCCAACCTCACCAATTTGTTCATCTTCATCAAGTTCTTCTGAAACCTCTGTCATGGCAGATCAACCGCAACCGCTCACTGTCAAAGCTATGTTCATGAACCTCCAGAATAGCATCACCACCATGCAACAGAGGGCTGCTCAGACAGACGCCAACGTTACTCATTTGAATGACCTCTTTAACACTCGTCTTCCGCCAGCAGCAGAAGCGGGAGGCGAGGTCGACGAGGATGATCATGCAGAACCCATCTTTGTAGAAGATCTAAATAATGCAGGGCTTCATAGTTCAGCCCAACCTAAGAGAAGCTCGCCTGGTAGCGGCAGACTTGAACCCTGCTATTATAGGACTTGTTCAGAACCCTGACTTGGCTACTCTCATGGCCAAAATTGTTAAGTTGGAGGAATCCATTTCCAAATCTGAGAGGATCAGTGCTGGAGGAATCGATCTTTACCGCCTCTGTTTGTATCCCAATGCCAAGCTCCCCGACAAGTTCAAAATGCCTGACCTGGCTAAGTTTGATGGCAGTGGTGATCCTAAGACCCATCTCTACAGTTACCATGTTGCTATGAAGCTCTTATCAGTTGAGCCCGAAGCCATGTCTCAACTATTCCCTCAGACTCTCTCGGGCCCTACTTTCCAGTGGTTTTTGTCACTCGACATTGCCAAGAGGAGGACTTGGGAAGATATTGCTGCTGCGTTTATTTTGCAATATAATTATAATTCCCTTATGAAAATGACGACACGGGAACTTGAGTCCACCAAGATGGAAGCCAAAGAGTCTTTTGCGGACTTTGTCAAAAGGTGGAGGGCTAAAGTCACCCTAATGACCGAGCGCCCTAGCGAGAGAGACCAACTCCGCATTATCTCCCGTAACCTTCAGCCAGACTATGCTAAACATCTGGTCCTTGTTCAAGCATCGGCTAACTTTGAAACCTTCTTCGACTCTGGCCTGGCCATCGAGGATGCGCTGCAAAGTGGTAGTCTATCAAGGGGAGAATCCTCGAACCCTCCAAAATCAAAGCCTCGGGCATACTCTGGCAACACTAATGCACTGTTTGGGGGCGGGAATTTCTCTAACACAGCAACTAGTGGCACCAATGCCTCTTCCTCCAATACTACCAATCACATTGCCGATGTCAATCAAGTGCAAACTCCACAGAACAACCTGCCTCGTAACCAACCTCGCAGCTTCTCTGCGTTTGAGGCGCCATTATCCTCTATTATGGAAAAGTTGATCAATACAAGGCATTTGAAGCCCCTTGATCCAACTCCTCTGCCCAAAAACCCATCACCTAACTTCAAAGCCAATCTCTATTGTGCCTACCACTAAGGGGCTGGTCATCTTACAGACTCCTGCTTTCGTCTCTGTCATGAGATTCAGGATCTTATAGATGAGGGGATTCTTCAGGCTCCACCCCCACCATCTCAAAAACCAAATATCATTTCCAATTCCATGCCAAAGCACAACGTGTTCCCCATATCAACCATATATCCTTCAGCTCCACTAAAATCGACCCCTGCTCCACTATACTCAACCCTACCGACCACAAAATCCCAACGAACCAACCCAAACCGTTCGTAACCATACCATTAGAGTCAGAAGTAGAACTCATGTACATTGGAGAACCTTCTCATTCTAATCCAACTCCTCAGCTCCTACAATCGGGCCTCGATTTCTTCAACGAGATTATTGGTGATCTCTATAATGGTCCCATTCAACCTATACGACTTGGTCCCACCTCGACTCGTCGTGATCCTATCTTGGTCATAACAGATCCCAGTTCTTCTCGAAACTTTGAGAGCCAATTCAGGGCGGCGATGCCAGCATTGTCTAAACCCGAGCCTGAACTCAGCATGCAAGTCGTCGAATGGGCTATAGCTGACAATGATGATCATGCTGCTCCTTTGATTCAAGAGTGGTACCAACTGGAACTTGAAGGGTTCCCATTGCACCCCGAACAAATCCCGCTCCACGAGCATGACCCGATTAATCAGGCTTGGAACAATGAATGGTTGGCCGGGCACAACCAGGCAATGTTCGATCCTTTGGATGGCATCTCTTTATACATGCTATTTCAGCAGCCTGAACCTTTGGTCCCCGAAGAGGAATACTATTGGGATCCTCAGCCCGTTTGGCAATTTCTATTTGATTTTGACCCTAATCCTCTCTAAGGTTATGCCTTGCCAGATTACATGACTCACTTTCAGGAGGACGATCTTATTCAGGAGGAACCTCGTGTCTTAGGGGAATGCTTCGTCCCTTCCGCCATTGATAGACTAGTCAACTCGATATCAGATGTCAAGCATGACCCTACCTTCTATATCGTTGATGAGGGACTTCCGTGCCCTAGAGCTCTCTTATCGAACAGTGAAGACTGCGGTATCATGGTTACGGACCTTGTCCCGCCAGCCGATCTTTGGGATGTCAATGATATAGTCAATGTCCAAGTTGGGACAGAAGTTTGGACTGTCAATCGCTCTTTGGCTAATGGTGGGCTTTCTGATGTCCCTTTCATTACCAATCCAGAGCATATGGCAGATGTAGGGAGGTATTCCCGAGCAGATACATTTAGTTATCAAACACGTGGTGTTTGGGAGCACGTGGTAAATACGACTGGACTTATCGCCGGGCAGTATGAAGAACAGCGATATGGAACAATGACATGTGAAGTCCTTGGTCCATGCAATCTGTTCGGCTGAAAAAAGACCAATGACATGACAAGTCACTGGTGTAAACTATCTGTTCGGCAGATAGGAGACATTTTGATTATGTTTGGACCAAGTTACATGTGAAGTCCCTGGTCCAGGTAGTCTGTTCGGCCATGAGACAGCCGAACAAAGAAGGAGCTCCAATCAAGAGTAGGAGCAGAGGGAATACTTTAGAAGATTCCAGAGTAGTCATGTCCCATAAAGGGATAAAGATCCCAAGAAAATAGGATCTGAGAAAGATACCCAACGAGTATGGGATGTTCGGCTCTTAAAGGAAAAGAATCCTAAAAGGACTCTTTTCCATAAACTAATAAAGGAAACGAGACTCCTTGATATCCTGGGTTTCCTATACGAGTTAGGAATCCTATGGCAACAAGGATGCTTGGACAGCAAGCATCCATAAATCTATAAATATGAGGTAAACCTAGAGGTGAAAGGTACGCAATACATTGCATTATTATTGCTTTCCTACTGATAATTAGGGTTGAGTTTTCTAGTACGTGATACTAACAAAGGCATCGGAGGGCCTTTGCCACGAGAGGCAAAGCTGCACTCACCCCCTGTCTATTTTGCAGATTAGGGTTCAGACGTCGAGCTAGGGTTCCGGTGAAGAGGCACGAATAAGCCGTTGCAATCCAGTTGATCCGAAGCATCAATTGTTTTCATCCCCCTACAATTGGCGCCGTCTGTGGGAAACGACCGAATTCCCTTTTGAAATACGACCATGGTGGAAGTAACTCCAGCAACACCGCATGAACCAAAAGATGTGTTAGATGGAGGAAGGGACAAATCACCACCTGGGGCTCCGAGAAAGCCCCAGGGTGGGCACAGGAGGAACACGAGTAAGGACCGCCCCCTCACCGTACATCATAACTCCAAAAATAGAGGAGATGGAGAGACGGCTTCGAGATCCACGAGAAGGAGTAAATCCTGTCAAAGGGATGAATCGATTGCACACTCCAGGAGTGTGCACCATAGCGACGACGTTCTTGATAGAAAGAGGCAAGAAGTCGAGGAGTATGCTCGTCTGATTAAAAAATGAGAGCATGAGATCAGAGAATTGGAAAGAATTAGGGAGCATCCGGAGGATTCTGGACTATCTCGAAGAAATTCTAGAGGCAGTAGGTATGCTGTGGTACAATACAGAAAAGCTCCTTCACGAGGAAGAAGGAGCAGAAGCAGGAGCAGAAGTCCTGTTATAGGGCGTCATGAGGCTTCTCCACGAAAAAGGGGAAGAAAAAGTAGAAGCCGAACACCAGAGAGAAGGACTTCTTCACGAAAAAGGAGGAGCAGAGACCGAAGTTCTACCCCCGAGGAAGAGGACACGAGAAAGCATCATCGAGACAGGTACGAGAGACCTGATGCTGATTCGGTCAAGGCTTCGGCCCACAAGTCAAAGGAGCAAGAGGATGGGACAGTGACTGCACGAGAAGCAGAGCGCAAGGCCCTGAGTAATATTGCAGCCTCCCCCTTTACAAAAAGGCTACAAGAAGCAAGATTGCCGAGCAGAGTGAAGCACGAAGCGTTCGTACTTTATGAGACAAATACGGATCCCGTGGCTCACATACAGCATTATCAACAGGCCATGTTTATGCATGAAGGGGATGATTCCATATTGTGCAAGATGTTTCCCTCCAGTCTTGGCAAGGTGGCTTTATCCTGGTTTCATAAGTTGGCCCCACGATCCATACGAGGATGGAGGCAGTTGGCAGAGGAATTCACTGCTCGGTTCTTAACGAGCAGAAAGGCCCCAAAGACTTTTGAGAGTCTTTCCACCATGAAACAGGAGGAGAACGAGCAAATTAGAGATTATGCAAAGAAGTACTGGGAAACTTTCAATGAGATTGAAAGTTGCAGTGAAGAGTATGCAATTGCCACGTTCAAAACTGGTTTGCCTGTTCGGGGAGAGCTACGCCATTCATTGAATAAACATCCGATAGCCACCTTGGCTAAATTGATGGAACGGATAGAGCAACACGCCAGAATGGAGGATGACATACTCCGTGAGGATGGCAGGACGGTTGCCGAACAGCCGAAGGCACCTGCCAAAAAAGTGGATAAGCCAGAGCCCAAGACTTACAAAGACAGAAGGGAGTACGGGCAGGCTAAGAAAGAGCCATACAAGGACAAGCAAGCTCCTGACCCCAAGTCCTTCTTTTCTATCACTACGGTTTGGAAGGAGCCAATTTACAGGATTCTTTATCGAATAAAGAATCAGCCATATTTTAAATGGCCCCCAAGTCTAGGCGGAGACAAAGATGCAAAACGTGTTACGAATCAGCACTGCAGTTATCACAAAGATTGGGGCCATAGGACTGAGGACTGTGAGACATACAAGAGGCACCTTGATGATTTGGTCTCTCGGGGCTATCTCAAGAAATTTATCCCGGAGGACCCTAAAGAGAAAGGGAAGGCTATGGAGGTGGGTTACGAACAAAACCCTAAAGGCGTCATCCATATGATACATGGATTGGCCACACCTTATACGAGAAGTGAGGTTAGGCTATTTCAAAGGCAAGTTAAGCATGATCAGCACGTGATGCGGTTGGGAAACAAGAGGGGGCGAGAAACTGATGTATGCAAAGAGAGCATGGCATTCAGTGATGATGATTTGGGGGAGGTCCAAATACCCCACAATGATGCATTGGTCATAACCCTACGAGTTGGGGAATACGACATCGAAAGAATTCTAGTGGACTCGGGGAGTTGTACAGAGGTATTGTACTATGATGCATTCAAAAAGATGGGGTTGGCCCAATCAGACTTAGAACAGTCAACAACACCTCTTATTGGGTTCGGTGCAGGAGCAGTCTGGCCCCTTGGAAAGGTAGCGTTACCTGTTCGGGCTGGATCAGTGGTGTTGAGAACAGACTTTCTGGTGGTCGATGTCCCATCTTCCTATAACGCGATTATAGGGAGGACGTGGTTGCACAAGATGAGAGCAGTCTCCTCGACTTATCACCAGATGGTGAAATTCCCAGGTTCAAATGGGATCGAAGTCCTTAAAGGAAACCAAAAGGTGGCACAGCAATGCTTGATTTCCATCATCAAAACAGCCCCGAAGGTCCACCATGTTCACACATTAGAAGTACCAGATCAACCAACCATCGAGGATGTTGGAAGAAGCCCGACTGAAAAAGTGGTTGAGGGCCTGGAGAAGATTCAGATCAACGAGATTGATCCTGAGAGATATTTTTTAATTAGGGAATCACTGCTAGCAGATGAAAAGGCCGAATCGGTAAAGTTCCTAAAAGACTATATTGATGTTTTTGCATGGGTGCCTGAGGAAATGCCTGGGGTGGATGCAGATGTGATCTGTCACCATTTAAACATTGATCCTCTGCACAAGCCGATCATTCAGAAGAAACGAAGGGCAACCGTGCAGCATGTAGATGCTGTGATTGAAGAGGTCGATCGTTTGTTGGAAGCCAAAGCAATACGAGAAGTCTATTACCCCGAATGGTTATCCAACACTGTTGTGGTAAAGAAGAAGAATGGGAAGTGGCGTATCTGTGTGGACTTCACAGACCTAAACAAAGCGTGCCCTAAGGATAGTTTTCCTTTGCCCAGGATTGACCAATTGGTTGATGCAACCTCTGGCTACGAGCGAATGAGTTTTCTCGATGCATATCGAGGGTATCATCAGATTGCTATGTTTGAACCTGATCAAGAGAAGACTTCCTTCATCACACCTCGAGGATTATACTGCTACAGTGTCTTGCCGTTTGGGCTGAAAAATGCTGGGGCCACATACCAAAGACTTACAACCATCATGTTTAAAAAACTCATTGGGAAAACTTTGGAGGTTTACATAGACGATATGGTGGTAAAAAGTCGAGAAAAAGGAGGGCATATTACTGATTTAAAAGAAGTCTTTGAAATTTTGAGGAAATACAAGTTAAAGCTCAACGCCTCGAAGTGTGCGTTTGGAGTTGGATCAGGAAAGTTCCTGGGCCATTTGGTAACTATGAGGGGGATAGAGGCAAATCCCGAGCAGATCGATGCTTTGCAGAGATTACAGAGTCCCAAAACTACCAAGGAAGTCCAAAGGCTGACTGGGATGGCAGCAGCACTAAACAGATTCAGCAGCAGGTCAAGTGACAAGTGCAGACCCTTTTTTCAGCTACTGAAAAAGAGGGAGGGATTTGAATGGGGAGCAGAATGTGAGCAAGCTTTCCAGGATCTGAAGAAGTACCTGGCCAAACCCCCACTGTTGTCAACTCCACAGCCAGGTGAGTCTTTAATTCTGTACTTAGCTGTTTTCAAGCACGCAGTAAGTGCAGTCTTGTTGAGGGATTTGGGGATCGGGCAAATCCCCATTTATTATGTTAGCAAGACATTGTTGGATGCAGAGACGAGATATCTGCCTTTAGAAAAACTTGTCCTGGCACTTAGGACAACAACCAGGAAATTGCCACACTACTTCCAAAGCCATAAGGTTGTGGTTTATACTGAGTATCCATTGAAATCACTGCTTCGAAAGGCAGATTTCTCGGGAAGGATCTCGACGTGGTCCGTGGAGTTAAGTCAGTGTGATCTCGAGTATCAGCCACGCACAGCAATTAAAGGCCAGGTGTTGGCTGATTTTGTGGCAGAGTTTTCCCCCACTGTTGCTCCCTTGCCTCTTACGAGAAAGGAACAGGCAGCTGAGACATCATCCTTGAAGGATCAACCCATAGCTGAACAGGATCCCAAAGAATGGAAGTTATTCGTTGATGGATCAGCGTGTAATACTGGTTCTGGAATTGGTGTTGTCCTCTTTCTTCCTCAGGGAGTTCTGATTGAACTCTCTGTTCGGCTCGGATTCAGTGCATCGAATAATGTGGCTGAATATGAAGCACTCTTGGCAGGATTGAGAAGTGCGAAGACCCTTAAAGCAGAACGGGTCAGGGTTTATTGTGTTTCCCAGCTTGTTGTGAATCAATTGTCCGGCGAGTACGAGACTCGGAATGAAAAGATGGTAGCCTACGTGCAGGCAGCAAAAGACTTGCTTGATTCCTTCGAGAGGGTATATATTGAGCAAATAAGTTCTGGACAGAATGCTCATGCAGATTCTTTAGCTTGGTTGGCTGCAGCAGTACCAACAGAGTTCAAAAGAAGGGTGGCAGTAGAATACCTAAATGAGCCGAGCATTGGGAGGAGTGTAGACTTGGTCTTGGACGTGAACCAAGGACCAAGTTGGATGGACCCAATAATGGAGTTCTTACGAGATGAGATACTCCCTTCTGATAAAAAGGAGGCCCACAAGATAAGAGTCAAATCTGCTAGGTTTTGGCTGTCCCCAGAGGGTAAGTTGTATAGGAAATCCTTTACAGGTCCCTATTTGCTATGCGTACATCCTGAGATGGTACAGAAGTTCTTTCATGAGATCCACGAGGGAACATGTGGGAGCCATGCTGGAGGGAGATCCATTGCCCACCGAGCAATTACTCAAGGCTACTGGTGGCCACACATGCAAGAAGATGCAAAGGTTTATGTAAAGATTTGTGAGAAGTGTCAAAAATTCTCACCAATGATTCGAACACCTGCCGAGGATCTGGTGCCTTTGACGAGTCCCTGGCCTTTTGCCCAATGGGGAATGGATATCGTGGGTCCATTGCATAAAGCAACTGGGAATCGAAAATTCCTGCTTGTAGCAACTGATTATTTTACGAAGTGGATTGAGGCAGAACCATTGGCCAAAATCACTGAACCTATGATAGAAAGGTTCGTGTGGAAAAGCATCATCACTCGCTTTAGGGTCCCTTATTCATTGATTACAGACAATGGATCCCAATTTCAGAAGAAATTCAAGGCTTTTTGTGCCCAGTTTGGAATACGAAATTATTACTCCACTCCGGCCTACCCTCAGAGTAATGGGCAAGCAGAGGCATCCAATAAAACTATCCTAGATGGGATAAAGAAGAGGCTGGACAAAGCAAAGGGAAAATGGCCTGATGAGTTACTGTTAGTTTTGTGGGCTCACCGAACAACGGCCAGGGGGTCTACGGGAGAGACCCCCTATTCGTTGGCATTGGAACAGAGGCTGTCATACCTCTGGAAGTGGGTCTGCCGACCAACAGGACAGCTTTGGTTGAAAGTGGAGGCAATGACAGGGCCCTTGAAATCGAGCTTGATCTTGCCGAGGAGAAGAGAGAAAAGGCCTTGGTACATCTTGCTTCTTACCAAGAACAGCTGATGAAAAGCTACAACAAACATATTCATCCTAGAGAATTTGGTGTTGGGGACCTCGTGCTACGAAAAGTGCTCGGCAACACCAAGGTGGCAAATGAAGGCAAGCTGGGGGCCAATTGGGAAGGCCCGTATAAAGTAACTGAGATTGTGGGCATAGGAGCCTATAGATTGGCAGATCTGGATGGTGATCCAATCCCAAGGCCTTGGAATGTTCATAATTTACGAAAGTTCTTTGTTTAGAAGTATTAAAATCTGTTTTGGATTTACACTACGTGATTGTGTGGGAATTACGAATATAATTCCTTTGTTCTAATTTTGATTATTTTTGTAAAGGGTACGAGTAACGCCCTCTTTCGTTTTACAGATTATGAATAAAATCACTTCTTTCAAATAACTGTTGTGGTATTTCAATACGAACTACGAGTTTGGTTCTCCTTATTCGTATTGGGGAGCAGGGTATACCTTTTGAGTATGTGAAACTTAAACGTTTTATACATTTTTAAGTACGTGACACTTAACGAATACAAGTACGAAACACTTGTATAGAATTTCAAGTATGTGAAACTTGGATATACATTTGAACGCAAGTATGAAAACACTTGTATGTATTTTCTTAAGTACGTGATACTTAGCAAGTATGAAAACACTTGTATGTTTTCTTTTAAAAAATATAAGTACGAAATACTTGTATGGACGTTCAAAGTACGAGATACTTATATGGTATTTTAAGTACGTGATACTTGAGAAACTATATTGGCTTGACTTAAATGTAAGCCACATTTAGTTTAAGTACGTGAAACTTATGTTCCTAAGTATGTGAAACTTGAGGAAAACCTTTATGATCAAATGTTTGTATGACAACACTTGAAAGACTTTTAAAACGTTTATTTACGAGAAACTTAAAAATAACTAAGTACGTGAAACTTAGAAGAATTACAAAGTACGAAAAACACTTGTATGTTCTGTTGCAAATTATATGTTTGCCCTTAAGTACGTGAGACTTAAGGAACAAATTGTATGTTTGTTTTGGCTCTTAAAGTATGTGAAACTTGCATAACATAAGACAATCAACAGTATGAAATACTTGAGATTAAAACAGTGCATCCGAACAGATGCAACAAACAGAGGAGAGCCGAGCAAGTGCCACGAAGGGCCGAATACCTGTATTATCCAGAGTATTACCAAAAGAAAGTACTGGTACCACGCAGGACCAGCTCAACTGTTCTAAAGAAAGTTTTTTTTTCAAACCTACCAACGGTTTAGTCCAGGTTTTGGACATCTGAGTTTGCCCTGTCTGGTTCTTCAGTTGTGACATCTCCTTCAGTCGCATTTTCCTCCAAGTTAATAGGTTCAGGATTTGAATCTCGAACAAGAGACTGGACAGTCTGAGATCCAGAGGGAATATCTTCTTCCATTCCAGTAAAGTCTTCAATTTGTTGTTCAAAGTCATCTTCCAGAGGAACTTCTTGCTCTTGGGAAGCTGCAGCACGGCTGCTCGGTAGTTCATTGTCAGTCCAGAGAGGAGAGTCCTCTGCAACGCCAACCTTCGTTAGACAAGTTTCCCAGCAAGCAATCCAAATCTGATCTTGGATAGCAGGAATCTGTTCAACATAGTTAGCAGTTGTGGTGTCGAATCCCTTCTGGTACCCTTCTTCATATGCAGCTTTCTTGGCATTGTCAATCTCTGATAAAGCCTGGTTGAGGCTCTCTTCGGCAACTTCAAGTTTTTCTTTAGTTTGGTTGAAATCAGATTTGGCTTTGTCTCTTTCTCTTTCCAACCTGGTGATTGTTCGGAGCAATCTGGTGTTATCGTTCATCAGCCTCACCCTCTCAGCATCTGCTTCTTGGTACTTCTTACCTAGAGTAACCATCTTTTGAATAAACTGACAAAAATATCAAATAGTCAGAAACAGGTGTGGCAATACAAGTTTGATAGCAAATATACGTATAGACCTTACAAAGAAAAATCAAGTAACAAATACCTTGATACCGCTGACAAGACCAGTAGAAACGAGCCGATCAGGTTCAGATGCATTTTCTTTTTGCATATCTACTGGGAGCAGCAATCCTTGAGCTAAGGCAAGTGCGGTTTCAGATGAACCAGCACTATCCCCGACGTGAACGGGACGGTCCCCCCTAGTGAAAGGAGGAGTCCACGTCTGAGGTAGGACTTGAGTGGTTGGTGAGATGGGATGATGAGTTTCGGTATCTGCTTGTGTGGTAGTACCATCTTGATTATCTACCCTTGGGCGTTTGTCTCTATGAAGGTCAGCAGCCTCTGTAGTGGCGTCCACTTCTCGAGGAGAAGATGATAACCGTGCGGACCCCCCTATTACGACGAGATCGTGGGGGAGGGGCCCCAGTTGAGGCCACCCGCCCAGTCCCACGTCCCCTAGAAGAGACGGTGACGAGGGAGCTGAGATTTAGGGGCTGGCGTGTCATAATGCTTGAGATAGGAGGAGATGGAGAATAACCTGAAGACGAGGATTGGCTAGTCACACAGATCGGAGCTGGCTGTTCGGGTAATGGTAGAGAGGAGGCCTGACTTCGTGAGGATCTTCGAACTCTCACTCGTGGTAATGGAATTCCTTCAGAGATTGGGATTTCACCCAATTGACCAGCTACAGTTACTCCTGCGTTAGCTCTTGTGCTCCTAGGCTGAGGAGCAGTTGATGTAGAGGCAGCACTGGTGCTAGGATGAGCGAGCCGCCTGTCGATGACACCTCTGTACGCAGGATCGTATCCCAGAAGCACGTCAGCGTCACGACCCCGACCAGCTATTCGGGTACCAGGCAAGCCTTTATATTTTAGGACTTTGTTAATGTCCTCTGTTCGGATGTTGCTTGGTGTACGTCTGGGACGACGATTAACGTTTTCAGCTGCAAAATTCAAATTGAAAAAACAAATTTAGTTCATGAGAAAGCTACGAGAAAGCAGTAAATGAAGAATTGTAAAAGAGGAAAATCAAGAGCATACGTGGATAGCCCCATATGTGGGGGCAATGGAGCCCCAGCACTTGGCCATCTTCCCCTAAAGGCTCGAATGCTCCAGTCACATAGAGGAAGTCGATCTCATGGTCACGAGCAGAATCTGGCAGATTGAGCACGAAGCGCTTCTCTGCCCTCCTAACTTTGAAGTAGTAAGTATTGTACTCAGGGTTTAGTACTATACTATACCACCACTGGATGTCCCAGATTCCTAAATTGGTCTCTAGAATCCTATTTAGGGCTATAGTCCCCATTATCAGTCTAAAAACGTTCGTAGAAACTTGCATGGGTGTAAGACGGTACCAGCTCAAAATTTGGCGAAGTAATGGATGAAGGGGGAAACGGACCCCGCCTTCGACAATGGACACGATTGGGATACACATTCTATCCCACGATCCAGCATCCCTATCCGCTCCTAATGGGGCGAGTTCAAGCCCTACGTTTTCAGGAATATTGTATTTTTCTCTAAATGCCGCCATGGCAGCAGGGGTATCACAAAGCTTCCTAAACTTACTGGGTCTAGGAGGGTTGTCATCCGCCATGAGTATATTCAGAAAAGGAGAAACAATGGAAATGGGTACGAATTGAAACTCTAGAAACGACCCACGAATCTGAGAAATGAGATCTCAGATGGAAATCTAAGCAGATGAAATGAAGTAAGAACGAGAAATCTTACAAGAGTCCTGTGACGATTCCCTGGGTTGCAATCAAGTTTGCAGATGGCGGCGATGGCGGAAAGCTTAGAGAGAAAGACTGAAAGTTCGAATGTTTTGGGTAAAGAACCAAAAAAGAGCCCTTTCAGGGGTTTAAGGTTGGGAGACGGAGACGTAACGTTTCCTCTCACGCCGTTACAGGTAAAAGTAACGGAAAGAAGAAACCATTCTGACGCCGTTTCATAGAACGTCAGTTCGAATTTAATGCTAGGCATATGAAACATGCCACGTGAAGTCATTACCTTGAGATGGTATAATGACAGAGGCGCCAAAAGGCATCAATGAGATATTGAAATTATGACTGCACGGGATCAAAAGAGTTTGGTCTAGATAGAATTCTGTTTCTAAGCATCATATATTGCCCCCGAACAGTGGTAAATACATGAAGCTGGGGAGCAATTGTAGGGAGGTATTCCCGAGCAGATACATTTAGTTACCGAACACGTGGTGTTTGGGAACACGTGGTAAATACGACTGGACTTATCGCCGGGCAGTATGAAGAACAGCGATATGGAACAATGACATGTGAAGTCCTTGGTCCATGCAATCTGTTCGGCTGAAAAAAGGCCAATGACATGACAAGTCACTGGTGTAAACTATCTGTTCGACAGATAGGAGACATTTTGATTATGTTTGGACCAAGTTACATGTGAAGTCCCTGGTCCAGGTAGTCTGTTCGGCCATGAGACAGCCGAACAAAGAAGGAGCTCCAATCAAGAGTAGGAGCAGAGGGAATACTCTAGAAGATTCCAGAGTAGTCATGTCCCATAAAGGGATAAAGATCCCAAGAAAATAGGATCTGAGAAAGATACCCAACGAGTATGGGATGTTCGGCTCTTAAAGGAAAAGAATCCTAAAAGGACTCTTTTCCATAAACTAATAAAGGAAACGAGACTCCTTGATATCCTGGGTTTCCTATACGAGTTAGGAATCCTATGGCAACAAGGATGCTTGGACAGCAAGCATCCATAAATCTATAAATATGAGGTAAACCTAGAGGTGAAAGGTACGCAATACATTGCATTATTATTGCTTTCCTACTGATAATTAGGGTTGAGTTTTCTAGTACGTGATACTAACAAAGGCATCGGAGGGCCTTTGCCACGAGAGGCAAAGGTGCACTCACCCCCTGTCTATTTTGCAGATTAGGGTTCAGACGTTGAGCTAGGGTTCCGGTGAAGAGGCACGAATAAGCCGTTGCAATCCAGTTGATCTGAAGCATCAATTGTTTTCATCCCCCTACAGCAGACGTTGCAGCAGTCAAGGATTTGGATTTTTGGGACACGCTGCTGGTAAAGGACTTGGCTGAAGATTTGGGTTTAGGCATGGAAGTGCCCACATTAGCACCAGCAATCGACAAAGGGAAGCGCAAACTGGGAGAGGTCCTTGCTGACCTTTGGGATATTGATCAAGACCCTCAGGTTCTGCCTTTTTTGGGAAACATTCACAACGTTACGAGGAGTGGACGCATTTTTCAGCCTGCTAATCTACAAGCCGGAAGTTTGTCCAACCCTTATAACCAAAGGAACGAACCCTCTGCTTTCCCGAGGTCTACACCATCTGAGGTACTTGCCGACATTCCGGATACGAACATGATTCAAAGACAACTTGAGCGAATCCCCGCTGCCATATCCATCTGGGGACTGATCTGTTCCTCTTGTGAGCATTGTTAGAAACTTTGCCACGCTCTCTCCCGCCTTAAGGTTCAAGCTGATATCACTCCTGAAGCAATGATATCTCTCATTTTCACGCCTACTGCCAAGCACATTGTGATTTTCACCGATAAGGATTTGCCAGTTGAAGGGGTCGATCATAATCGCCCCTTGCACATCATCGTCAAATGCCAAGGACTTTGGGTTCCAACGGTTCTTATTGACAACGGTTCGGCGATCAATGTTTGCCCTTTGAGAGTGGCTTACCGTTTGGGTTTTACTAAAAAGGACTTGGCACCTTTTAATCTCGCTATTAAGGCATACGACAGTACTTGTCGTGTGGTTGAGGGTACCCTAATCCTCAAGCTCGATGCTGAGGGCTTTGAAATGGATGTTGAATTCCATGTTGTCGACATCCTAGCCACTTTCAACCTCCTGCTTGGTAGATTGTGGCTCTATAGATCTGACATCATGGCTGTTCCATCTACTCTCCACCAAAAAGTCATGCTGGGACTCCCTACTGGCACGTTAACAATTTGCGGGGACTCATGCATTTGCCCGCTCAAAGGGGATGGTACTCCGGTTTTGGGAATTATGCACGGTGAAGAAGACGTGGATCTCGGAGGTTTCTCCTTTGACACATCTGGCTCTGTTCTGGCCATTAATGTGGATAGGGACTTTATCATAAGTTCAGTTGCCTTGGACATTATGAGAAAGATGTCCTATCTACCCGGACTTGGTCTAGGGATTCACCAACAAAGAATCCCGGAATTCCGCACCTTTCCTTCCTGTGAGGGCCGTTTTGGTTTGGAATACATCGCCTCTGTTGGTGATACCAAAAGAAGGAAGTGTATGGGAAAGCCTTGAACTCTCTATGGTGATCCTGATAGTTACTTTGTGCGCGAGAAGGGAAACACCGTTTACACGGGGTAGGCTGAGCCCTTTATTGATTCAGAGACCGGGGAACTGCTACCGGGTTTTGAGATTTTCGCTAACGACACCTGGTCGGACAGCGATGAATAACCAGCAAGGATGGAATTCAAGAAGGAACTTAGTCAGCCGAAGGTCAAGACTGACTGGCTGGTGTAAGGACTCTCACCTAGATAATACGATTACGATTAGGTATTATGGTATAATGAAAAAGTTAGTCATTTTATTAATCTTTTTAAGAAGATTTCGGTCACTCGTTGACTTAAGGGTCATAGAAATGACTTGTCTTGACGATTCAACGGTACCTTCCAGGCAACCTTGCGGATAGCCTAGAGGTGATTTTCAAACGATTTAAATTGAACTAGTTCAGGAATTCAGTATCAGAGGTAGAACGTCGCCCGATTCTGGCTAACATTGAGTATCGACTACGAATGAGGCTGCAGGCACGTTTCGAAGTCGAGAGGCCTGCTGGATTAAAATTTCAAAGTTTTGGATTTTTCCTTAGAATTCCAAGAGTAGGACGATTCTTAAAATTTTCTAATTAGTCTATGGTGCGAATTTGGTATTTTTCTGAGATCGAATTCCAAACAGTTTTCGTGGGCGCGCGAGCCTACACTTCAAGTTTTTTTTTCTCTTTTGCATGGACTGGTGGCATGGATGAGTCAACAACTGTCCAAATCAAGGACACTTGTCTCAGTCCACCAACATATCCCTTGCCTATAAATAGGCTTGACTTGTGTTGTTCTTTTTCAAAGCAAAGCAAAACACATAGAGAGAGAGAGAGAGAGAGAGAGAGAGAAGTCCGAGAGTGAGAGAGAGAGCTTAGGAGGAGAGAGAAAAACCCATTTGAGCTTAGGTACAGTTTATCTCTTCTGTTTTCTATCTTATTTTGTTGAATCTTAGCTAATTTGGTTTGCATGCAAGCTAAAAGGGATGCTAAGACATGTTGTAATTCTAGGACAGATTTTCTGAGCTTCAGTTTCTGCCATTTTTGACTCTTTTAAGCTACGAATTGTTACTGGGTTCCTTCAAGTAAGTTGTAGATCTTTTTGTTGGGAAGATTTAGCCACTGGAATCAACTGAAACGGATTTAAAATGAATTAGTTATGAATTTGTTTCTGCAAGCTGTCCAGTGTAGGACGAATCTGAAAATTCCCCTTTTGTTTTGAGATTTATGCTTTTGTTTTGTAAAGAGAGTCACTATATTATTTTTTCTGGAGTTGCATCTATGGATTAGTTAACTTTAGGATCTAGTATTACTTTGATTGGATTAAAAATGAGTGAGTTATGCTCTTTTTGTTAAAAGGTGGCAATTTCTCCTATTTTGAGTAGTTTGTAGTCATTTTTGTGAAATTTTGTATTATGAACTAATTTTTCTCCGAATTTTTATGAATTAATTGAACATTTTACTTTTAATATCAGAACCTAAATTTTAGTTTTTAGTCTCAAATAAATTATGATATTACATTTGGTTAAGCCGTTATGCTGTCGGTTTTAAAACTAGTCTAACATTTTATTATATGTATACAAATTTCTTGTGACTTTGCATGTCTTATTCTTTTATTCTTTTCTTTATATTGAGTTGTATTTTGAATTTTTAAGTTGATTACTTAAGTCGGGTGCATCGTTTGGCGATAAATGGACGTTTGATACCAAGAACGAACCTCGACACCTCCTATCGACTGAATAAGTTTCCTATTATCCTAAAATCATGCATGCACAAGATTTGACATAGTGTGACATGTACCAAAGTGTTTACAAAAAAAAAAAGGAGTATAAATTATTATTTTGCCCTTAGGGCCATTTTGTGCCTAAACTACCATTTTTTTGTATTAACCGGTGAAGTTAATCTTTTACATTAATTTTCTTTGAATTTTTACTTTTGGATCAGATTTTCATTAATTTAAATTTTAAGTTGATTAAAATAGTTTGAGTCTCCTATATTAAAGGTTAATAGACTATTTTACTCTTTGGGAAGTAGTTATATTTCTATACTTATTCTTTTGACTAATTTCTCTTCTTTTGACTTTTAACATCTTAGTTGGTCGATGTTTGACTTTGGTCTTACTTTATGTTTAGGTTCGGGTGTGCGAGGGTGAACCAGTAGGACACGTCTAGCCTTAGTTGCGTCAGCAGGATGAGTGGTGAAACATGCACTATCTTTGCTATACTTTGTTTTAATGTCTAAATCGCCTTTGCATGTTATAATGAAAAAGGAATTTCTTATGAAATAATGCTGAAAAGGAATATATAATTTTTTTATCGATGCATCTAAACATGTGTCCCTACTTGAGGACGGTAAAAAGACAAAGTGGAATTGGAGTAACAAGGTTGGAGGATATTGATCAGATATCCTGATGGTTTGATGTCATTCCCTTTTATGTAGAGGTAGCTCCTCTAGATTTCTGATTGAAACTTGTTCATGAAAGATGCATGAAATCGACGAACAGAGAGGATAATATGATATCTTGAATATCTTGAAGGTTTTCTACTTAAAGTTAGAAATGATAAGATTTCATTTTACCGATTTAATTTGGGTTGATCAATCCATGACGTAACAAAGATGCATGGTTTTGAGGATGGAAGAAAGAACTTGTTGTTTCTCAAGAAGTTTTTCAAGTTAAACTTTGAATTCAATGTGTCATGTTTCACACGAGCTTTAGCTTATGAATTTTCAAAATAACTCTTTTCAGGTCAACAGCAGTAGATGGACTAATCTTCGCCTAAAGTTGAAGTTCTTTTGTTGTATATATGCTCATATGTGCCGTTGTCATTAAGATCTGTTATATAGGATAGTTTTTGTTAGCCGGTTTGTCCCGATCTATGACAACTTAAGCTGTGTAATCTATGTACCCGTATGACTTTTTGCATCCGCACGCTAGAACTCTGGATAGTTTGCGATTTGAAAGTTAGTAACTTAAAAAAAAAAATGCTACAATTTATAATCGCAAATCTTAAGTCCTTTGGCAACTAGTATGAAGGGGTTTTAAATAAATCTTCTCTTAACTGTTTACAACTTTAGACCTAAGGTGACTTAATCACACTGGTCGGTCATTGACCCATGTCTCGTTGGGTTGGGTCGTGACAGCTGGGATCTTTCAATCAGGGAAGCTTGGAGCAGCTGTTTCACGAGTTCTCCCAAGTGGGTTTGGCTGAGAAAGCTAAAGAAGCCGAAGTGCTCATGCTCGGGCCCGATGCTCTCGAGGATCCCACCTCTCTTATTACAGAAGCCAAGGGTAGCCTTAAAAATTGCATTTTCAAACCGCGATTAGCTTGCATTGATGATGTGTCTAAGTCTGAGTCTGACACGGAGTCTTCTGAGTCTAGCTTTGAGTCGGAGTTTGTGCCTCTTGGCCCTCCACGTCATAACTTTTATTTTGAGTTTGACTCTGCTGTACTTGGTGGCTCTGAGGGGTCTTTTAGAATGAAAGAGCCTGCTTCTGACTACTTTGATGATTTATATATAAACTGTGTCGACCCTGACGATGAAGCGATAGATTTCGATGGGGATATTCCCAAAGAAGTCTGTGCCTTCATCGAAAGGGAAGATGAAAGGCATGCTCAGCCATTAAAAGAAGAAGTAGTTTCTTTAAATTTGAAAGATGAAAGCGATCCATGAATGGTCCGAGTGGGCTCCACTTTGTTCCCAGAGGAGCATCACAATTTCAAAGAGCTGCTCATGGAATTTGGTGTTATCTTCGCATGGTCTCATCAAGACATGCCCGGCATTGACCCAGAAATAGTGGAGCATCGAATCCCCCTGTTGCCAGACACTAAACCTGTGAAACAGAAACTAAGATGGATGAGGCCGGATTGGGTGCAGAAGATCAAGGATGAGGTCACTAAGTAGATTGACGCAGGTTTTCTTATGGTTTCTCAATATCCTACTTGGGTCGCCAACATTGTGCCAGTTCCCAAGAAAAATGGGCAAATCTGAGTGTGTGTTGATTTTAGAGACTTGAACAGAGGCCGTAAAGACGATTTTCCTTTGCCACACATCGACGCACTTGTTGATAATACGGTAGGACATGCCATGCTCTCGTTCATGGATGGCTTCTCAGGTTACAATAAGATTCTCATGGCACCAAAAGACTGTGAGAAAACGACGTTCATCACCGAATGGGGGACTTATTGCTATTTGGTTATGCCGTTTGGTTTGAAGAATGCTGGTCCCACTTATCAACGCACTGCAACAACCATTTTGCACGACATGATGCACAAAGAGGTTGAAGTCCATGTGGAGGATATCATTGCCAAATCAAAAATCGTGAGGGGCATATCCTTGTTCTTCGGAAGTTCTTCTAGCGACTCCGTAAGTATAGAATGCGTCTCAACACGCAGAAGTGCACTTTTGGGGTCACGGCAGGAAAATGCTTGGCTTTTTGATCACTACTCGTGGAATTGAAGTTGATCCATCAAAGATTGAGGCTGTACTTGAAATGAAGCCGCCAGAATCTGAAAAGGGAGTGCGGAGCTTCTTAGGAAAGGTTCAGTTCATCAATAGATTCATCGCCAAGTTAACTTTGACTTGCGAGCCGATGTTTCGTCTCTTAAAGAAGAACACCCCGTTTGTATGGACAGACAAATGTCAGGCGGCTTTCACGTCTATTCAGAATTACTAGCAGAATCCTCCGGTCCTCATGCCGCCAATTCCTAGGAAACCTCTGATACTTTACTTATCGATGAATCCTTCATCTATGGGGTGTTTACTAGCTCAAGAAAGAGATAAGGGCGTCGAATGTGAAGATCGCTACACAGCTCTAGAAAAGACATGTTGGGCTCTTGTTTGGGCTTCTAAGAAGTTGAGACACTGCATGTTGGCTTATCCAGTGAAGTTGATTTCTCGAATGGATCCTCTCAAGAATCTATTTGAGAAGCCAGCACTTACTGGTAAGTTAGCACGTTGGCTGCTCTTGTTGGCAAAGTTCGATCTCGAGTATGTTACAAGGAAATCTGTTAAAGGGCGAGCAGTTGCAGAATTTTTGGCTGATCATCCTGTCGATGGACCAGAGGATGCAGACTTCATGTTCCCAGATGAGGAAGTACTAACAATTGTCGAAGATGTCTGGACTCTCTACTTTGATGGAGCGGCCAATCAGAAGGGATTTGGGATCGGAGTACTGTTGATTACACCTGATGGCTCTCACATTCCGCTTGCGTTCAAGCTCAATTTCGATGTCATAAACAATCAAGCGAAGCTTGTATTGTTGGTATGGAGGCTGCTCTCACTCTCGGCGTTGAAAAACTCGAGGTTATTGGTGATTCTAATCTTGTTGTATCTCAAGCCAACGGGGACTGGAAAGTTCGTGAGGAGAAATTGAAACTTTATCATCAGGACTTAGAAGATCTCATTCCTTGTTTTAACAAAGTTGCTTTCACTCATATTCCCCGCTTGAAGAATCAATTTGCCAATGCCTTGGCAACTTTAGCCTCTATGGTCGAGCTCCCTTTGGGCGTCAAACTCCACCCTATCTTGATCGATCAGCGAGACTATCCTGCCTATCAGTTTGTCAACGCCATCGATGAAGTAGATGATGGCCTACCCTGGTACCATGACATATGGAATTTTGTCGAGAGTGGGGAGTATCCGACTGATGCCTCTAATAAAGATCGACTTGCGTTGCAGAGATTGGTTGCTTAATACATCATTTGTGGAGGGAAGCTATACAAGAGATCCCATTGTGGGATGCACAAACTTTGTGTCAACGGTTCTGAAGCCATGAGGATTATGGAATAAGTTCATGAAGGAGTCTATGGTCCTCATATGAGCAGTGTCATGCTCGCTAGGAAAATCCTACGGTAGGGTTACTTTTGGTCTACAATGGAGTCTCAGTGTGTGGATTATGTACGACATTGTCATAAGTGCTAGATCCATGCCAACCTAATGCATGTTCCCCCTTCTAACCTATTCGGCATGGCTTTTCCTTGGCCTTTCTCCGTATGGGGCATTGACGTCATTGGCATGATCAGACCGTCTGCTTCGAATGGTCACAAGTTCATTTTGGGAGCGATAGATTACTTTACCAAGTGGGTGGAGGCTGAGTCCTACAAAACCCTAACGGCAGTTCAGGTGGCTCATTTTATCAGAAAGAACATTATCTATCGATACAGCGTACCTCAGGCCTTTGTATCAGATAATGGGACTTATTTCAAGGGCAGGGTTTTAGAGCTTTTTGAGGAATTCAAGATCCAGATCCATCATTCAACGGTCTATCGTCCTCAAACGAATGGAGCTGTCGAAGCGGCGAACAAGAATATTGAGACGATTACAAAAAGTCTGCTGAATCTGCCCGGGACTGGCATGAGCAACTACCTCTAGCGCTTTGGGGGTATCGAACGTCAATTCGAACATCGATAGGGGCGAAACCCTATTCTCTGGTTTATGGGATGGAAGCAGTACTCCCCATTGAGCTCGAGGTACCGTCACTGAGAATTATGGCCGAGTGTGGACTTACGGAATCCCAATGGCTCAGCGGAAGATTTGTGGAACTCATGCTCTTCGATGAGAGAAGGCTCCGTGCTTTGTATCATGTTCAGGGGAATCAGCGAAGGATCGCCCGGGCATTCAACAAGAAAGTGAAGTTTAGGGACTTAGTTGAGGGGGATATGGTTACAAAGGAGATTCGGGCACCTGTATTCGATCCCCGTGGCAAATTCCGTCCGAAGAGTTCAAGGCCTTACATTATCAAGACTATCCTTTCTGGGGGAGCAGCTTAGCTCATTGATCTTAATGGCAACGAGTTCTCCACGTTGGTAAACCTGGATCAACTCAAGCGTTACTATCCTTGAGAGAAGCTCGTTGGGCTGAAAACCACAAGGGTGGGCAGTTCCAAGCAAAAATTAGAGCAAGCCTGTTGGACTGAAAACCTGAGAAGGCGGTTCAGGCAAAAAATAAATAGGCAATATTCAAAGGCTTGCTAGGCCGAAAACCCAAAGTGGCGGCACTAGGCAAAATTAAGATCGTAAAAGGAGAGCAAAAATACTCGAGCGAACCAAAGCTTGAACTACGTTTTGACCTGATTCCTTGAAAGAGGATACGTAGGCAGTCTCTTCGTGAGATTCGGTCACATTCCATCAACTTGATCCATGGTTTGCCATTTTGGAATTTTCTTCAACGTTCAAAACGGCGTGGTGCTCAACATTTGGATAAAAGGGGAAAATTTTAATCTTTCGATTTTATTCAAACTACTACTTTTATTACATGTTTGAGCAAAGTCTTACAACAGGTAAGCATAAAAATAGAATAAAAGTGCTTAGGGCCTCGGCGGGCTCATAGTTTATTCTAAGTCATCAAGGTTGTTAGGAGTCAGTTGTCATTTTGCCTTCTTGCGATTTCCCTTCTTAGCCATACTTTGTATCGATGCATGAGTTCCATGCTGAAATCTGGTTCTGCCCCGCCAAGCTGTCTCAAACCCCAATTGTGCTCATATCCGGCTAGGTTCTGTGCAGTGAATCCAGGAATATGGAAAGGTTCGACCCCAACTCTGTAGAGCCCTTGGCTCATCCCTAGCTGACAAAGGATACGGCCTGGAATGTAGAAAGTGAAACTGGACAGCCTAGCTATCACCACCCTCTCTAAGCCTGCAGAGTTCAGGGCCATATCTGGAATGTTCAGGGCCTCGTGCCTCCAGATAATCTCGTTTGGTAACATTTCCTTCATAAATGTGTACCACAGGTTCTCGGACATCTCTAGATAGATCATCCCACGCTAATGCATTCGACTGGGCAAATGAGGCCAGATCACCTCTGGTGCTGTGAGCAGTCCCAATTTGTCGGATAGCCATAACTATATGAGTGAAAAGACAAGTAAGGAGCTATATAAAACGTGAGCAAGAAAACAAGTAAGATACTCTGATATAGCCTAAACCGAGAGATAAGGTAAGAATAAACATATGAAAACTACACAGAAGTGAGCTGAATGAGATTTTACCTGCAGTAGGAGTGGACTACCGCTAAATACGTTTGTTTGGCCAGTAGAAACCAAATCCAAACCCATGAGTGTTTCTGCCAGAACCAACGGCACCACGTTTCTTCGAGCGCCCATTTGAGCTGCGAGGCTCACCAGCAAGGGGTTGACTCTTCCATTTGGAGATACTAGCAAATAAGCCGCCAGCACACTGATAGCCAGGGTGAATCAACGCCGAGCCTGCAAGGCAGTGTCCTCCGTGTTCCCTTCAGGCCGGTATCACTCCATCAGGCGCATGATATTGATCTGCCCCTCGGTTAACAAACTTTCGGCTGCTCCCCTTGAGATGTTGAGGCATGATTGTAGGAGTTTTGGCATGTTCTTTCTGTAAAGCGGCACGACAATCACACTCGAAGCAAACCCTTGGAGATATGCTTGAAATTCCTCCACAGTTGGGCACAGCTTGTTGTCCCCAAACCTGAAAACGTGAACTTCCGGATCCCAGAATTGCGAGGCCGCCCTCAGGATTTCGGGACGAACTCTCACATTTCGGAGAAAATGAAAGGCGGCCAGCCCATGAGACCGGAACGAGAGCCAATCTCCAGCAACAAAGGCCGTTAGCCATGGACTGATTAAGACTGAAAGGTTGTTTGCCATTATGAGGGTGGTGGAAGTTTTAAACCTGGGAGAATATGCCTAACATTGCAAGGGCATGGTCTTTATAGCCAAAACATGTAAAATATCCTTCCTTTTAAAGCAAATATCTAAGCAAGGTGGCATGGCCCCCTTCAATACAAGGGCACACCTGTGAACTGCCCCAGAGGTGTCCTGGACGGCCAAAGACATTGATAAAACTTTTAATGTCTCAGATTCAAGATTGGTCAAGCAAAGGTGGCTTAGCAGGGACTATCCATCGCGCGATGGTCTCACTTCATCGCGCGATTGTTCCTCCATCGCGCGACCTTCTCACTCTGTCACGCGATGGTTCAGTCTGCAATTTGACAGTATGCATCAGCTACTGATCAATTTTGGTCATTTTTCATTCAAAGGGATATTATGTAGTTTTAATGGTTCCAAGAAGTCATTATAGGTATATGTGACTGTATCCAAGCGTCGGATTCAGAATGTCGCGCTTAACGAAGATTTTGGACCCTCGGTGGCTCATTTCAAGTTCAAATTAGGATTTCGGGTAGTCAAAATTCGCTTTAGGGGCTTTCGCCCCATTCTCTCATGCCGTATAGGTCATATGGACCTAATATGACTGTACGAAGGTGTCGGTTTCAGTCCGGGACATAATGGAGTCATGTTTTTCGTCTCATGTCCGTTTGGTGTCATTTTTAGCACTTCTTGGTCTAATTTGTGTTTCCAGATGTATTTCTTAGTTCCGTCAACTAGTGCAGGTCATTTTGTACATATATGATCTTATGGAAGCATTGGTTTTGTCCAAATTGGAGTGTATTGAGTTTCGGCTTATTAATGTCTGAAATTTCATTATATCTTCTCGTATCCCCGTATCCTAGCTGTGTCTTGGGGTACATTCTCGGCTTCCTTCTGAGCAAGTTATGTCCGCGCGTATGTGTGTGTGTTTGCAAGCAGTCTTTTTATGTCATCAATGCAAATTCGGTATTAGTGGTGAGTTTTATTTGCTCTAATCTACTACCAGAGTAAACAAACCATGAAAATGCAAATTTTATAACTAAACCATGATCTATCCATGTCAAAACGAAGAAAGCTACTGCATGTACGGCGCTTCAGCCAATCAAAGTCACCATGGCTACTTGGGCACATCCGCCCGTGAATCAAAAAGGCACGCAGGCCTCAAGGTAGCTATCAAATGTCATTTGGGGGGCCTATTCGCCTGCTATCCACTTATCTACTTGGGCACGCAGGCTCGAAAGCCAAAATAGCAAAAAGTAATATAAGGCTTCATAGTAGCCCTCAGTCCTCTCCAAACCAGTCGCCATCACCATCGTCGTCATCCCTCTCTCTAGGATCCTGCTTGTATCCAGGATCGTCCGCGGAGTCATTAGAGCCGCTGCCGTTGGTCGACCCCTCTTCTCCCTCTTCCTCTTCCTCTTCTTCTTCTTCTTTCTCCTCTTCGTCCTCCTCCTCAGAGTCTTCAAGTAGGATTAGTCACTTTTTGCGGACTAGCTCGTCTTGCTAAGGCTTCTGGCACATCTTGATTTGGTACCGCTCCTCAGCGCGTGCCACGGCCTCTCTGGCTGCCTCCTCGCTCGCGGCTGTTGGCTCTAAGCCTCTTGTCTGTCATCTGGTAGTGACCGAAGGAGTAGGTGAGCTTGCTGCCAGCTTCCTCTGTGGAGGGTCTCTAGCGCTCTTCCTCCTAGGAGCCGCCTGTCTTTGTGCCTGCATGGTAAATTTTGGGCATTAGTATACATTGTGCATATTGTATGTTTGAAAACAGGTATGATCAATTTCAAACCAATGGCTATCAAAGCATAATATGTGTTAAGCAAGGAAGCATACATCAAGTATTGAAAGCAGGAATGTATCATTTTCTAAAAGGTATACCTGAGATCTCTGAGCCGCCGAAGATGGAGTTGGCGTTGGATAGCGCAGGTCCAATGGGAAACCACTTGCCGCTCTTCTCACTACATTCTCCAGTGCAAGCATGCGACGAACAGCTTCGTTCACCCACTCAGTTGGTACCTGCAATAGTGAATTGGGAGTTATCTGAGCAATTCAACGATAATTCAATTCTAGTGACAAGCAATGAAAGGAAACAACAATGTCTTACGGGAACAGTAATTGGTGTAGGCTCAACTCTGGCAGGGGCTAGGAGTAGCTCGACTGGATTGCCTTGTGAGTCTACCACTGCTATCTTCCACAGTAGCCCAGGTGGCCCACTTCTCACCGGTTCGCTCAAGCCTCGTCTCACACGGCATTCGCCACCACTCTGTCTCTCTCCTGCAACCCTCCTCTCCGCAGCAGCTCCATGAGCCTGACTCCGAACATCTCTGAACTCCTGGACTCTCAGCGCTGCCAAACGTTCCCTCTGGTATGTCGCATAGTCCATGTCAGGACGTAAGTGGCGTGTCAGGTCGGTGTCAGGTTGTGTAAATGTTTCCAGCTCTGCCAATGTGTACTCTCCCGTGTGTGGCCCGCATTGTAAGTGGTCCCGGCACCTGGAACTCAGTAAAGCCAAGCGACTGGCGTGTCACCCGGTCTCCCAAGTACCACTGCCAACCAAAGGTTAACTCTAGCAACACCCTGCTAGCCGTCACAACCCTGCTCTTGGCTAAGTACTCGGGCTCTGGCCCCGCCACTCTCCAAGGATCTCACTTGATCTATGTACAAAATAGGAGAACAATGAAAGTTTTGATCAGCGACAGCATTAAAGCAATGCAAAGGGATATGAACTCTGCTTGGTAAAGTTTCGTGTTATACCTGTGAGGATCGGAGCTCGTCTAAGTATATCCTAAAGCCGTTCAGATCACCTCTCCCTTTCTTCTCTCCCATATTCTTCTTACTCCAGATATGAGTGCGTGGGAGAATCCCCAAGTCCAAACTCTTGGTTGCCGGACGACACATGTTCAAAACCTCGTAGGCCCAGAGCTGCATGGTTGTTAGCAGATCAAATCATCAGTATATGCAAGAACAATATTGAGCAGGTTATACAATCGAATGGATATAAGTATAATTTGAAATTGTGCTTTACTCTATTTGAAATCATACCTCCCAGATCCTCCAGTACCCAGCTGTGCTCATCTCGTCCTCGACTAGTCGCCCAAGAAGCCATAGGCTGCGCCTAATGCTGCTCCACTGCAGTCAAAGCGAGAGGCTGCCCTCAAATCTCTCAGTGTAGGCAAGTATGACAAGTGAACCTTGCTGCGCCTATTCGGGTATAAAGTCGCGCCAAAGAGGTACAATAGGTATGCCCGGGCCATCTGCTCAGCTTCCTATTCGGTTGTCACCTTTTTCTTGAGGTATTTGGTGAACTGCCCGTACCTCGCCATCCCCTCCTCGATCCTAGGCACCTCTCCCAAGAACCACTCTAGAGCTGCCAGATCCTCATGAATGCCCGAGTCAAATGGGATAGGCTCGCCCCCGACTCTCAAGCCGGTAATCGCTGCAAAGTCAGTAGGCGTCACTGTCATCTCCCCTAGCGGAAGGTGAAAGGTGTTGGTAGTGTCCCTCCACCTCTCCGCAAGTGCTACTAGAACTGCATGGTCATTTCTGACCGGGGTGAGTGTCTATATGAACTCGCCAAATCCTGCCTCATCCACCAATTGCCTCACCCTCGCGAGCAAACCCTGGTACAATGCCAAAGAACTACATGCGCCTCCGAAACCGCGTATATCCCTCTGCCTCGCTCTCGCCTGTTTCAAACGCAAAAATAAACAACAAGGGGATATGTTAGCGTACAAGGCTTTCATTCTCAAGTTCTAGGTAATCAATGCAACATGGCAACAGATGGTTGGTTCAAGTTATTACGTTATATGCGTGGCATTCGATATCAAGATTATGGTATTACAGCTTAATCTTTTCTTTCGAGGATTACCGTGTGTGTTTCGATATTCAAGTACAACCAGGCAAATTCAAATTTGAAACTACAAAGGAGGTTTTGGAAGTTTACCTCTGTCCAGCTGCTTGAAATGTGAGTCTCGGGATCTCTCAAAACAAGCTTGGGGTCGTACTCCGTTCGTCGTGGCCTGTATGCCGCAAAGCCCGACGGCACAAACAAGTGTGGTATGGGTGGCACGTACCCCTCTGCTGTGAAAGGGACACGAGTCAGTCCCTCCGCCTCTGTCACTGCCATCACTTTGGGCCCGTACACCCTAGCTCTGGTCCTCTCCTCGGTCTCCATGCCTCTCAGGACTTTCTCCTCCTCGGCTCTCTCCCTCTCGGCCCTCGCTGCAGCCTCTGAAACTGCTATCACTTTTTCCCGGGCCTCCAAAACAGCAGCCCCAATCATGGGATCCTCCTTGAGGAGCTGGGCTAGTCTCTCGTCACTTAAAAACTCCGCGAGATCTTGCCTTGTGATCGGTCTGTGGCCCGATGATGTCGTGGCTGGCCGGAACAGTACGTCTTCCTCCCGGTACACAGAAGGAACCCCCGTGTCTCCTCCTCCTCAGCCGCTACACCCTTCCCTCTCGCCGGATCCCTCGGCGGAGACCCACTCGGCCCAACATCATCACCACCACCACTACTGCCGCCAGTATCTCCAGAACCACCACCTATCACTACCGAGCAGCCCACGGCCATGCTCGGGTCTAATAACCGAACAACGGACCCCGTGGCCCCAGCCTCCTCCGTCGCGCGACGATCTGGCTCCATCGCGCGATGCTCATCGCTGCCTCCAGCCTCCTGCACATGGCTTTGATCGCCATCACTACTGCTTGCTACCACTAGACTAGTACCCAAGACAGCCTCCACTGGCTGTTGGTCTCCTATTTCGACCTCCTTGGTCTTCCGGACTATCAACCACTTCTCCCTCGTTACCGCCATTGCCGTGGTCTGCCATGGATGAATGAGTGAGTTTGGGGCTTTTGATTTTGGAAGAAAATCAAGGGTTTGGAAGAGTTTGAAAGTTGAGAGGAGATTTGAAATTTCAAAACCACTGGGAACTGTTTCTGTAACGTCCCGGGGAAGAAAAAGGGAAGAAAACAGGTCTAGGCTCGTTCAAAACCCAAGCCCTAACAGAAGACCCTCGCGTGATTAAGTGGCTCTGTCGTGCGACGGTCCAGTTGGCCCACCAGGCTCAATCCAGCTTCTGGGCAGGCCCGATCATGTTCGTCATTCTTACGAAGGCCCATGGTTCCTTGTTATGATGCCACGACAATTTCGAGGGTCGTCTTGAATTAAACGCCTTTCAAGTCCGGAGCACTTTTTGCATCCCCAGCAATAGTTGCATCCCCAGCAGTGGTCCACCCGCGCACGTCCAATTTCAATCAGTGACGATCCATCCGTCCAATTTCAATCAGCGACGATCCATCCGTCCAACCTCAATCAGCGATGATCCATCAGTCCAACCTCAATCAGCAACGATCCATCCATCCAACCTCAATCAGCGACGATCCATCCGTCCAACCTCAATCAGCGACGATCCATCCGTTCAATTTCAATCGTCGTTCCGTCCAATTTCAATCAGCGACAATCCATCCATCCAACCTCAATCAGTGACGATCCATTCGTCCAATTTCAATCAGCGACGATCCATCCGTCCAATTTTAATAGTGACAATCCATCCGTCCAACCTCAATCAGCAACGATCCATCCGTCCAATTTCAATCAGCGACAATCCATCCGTCCAATTTCAATCAGCAACGATCCATCCGTCCAACCTCAATCAGCGACGATCCATCCGTCTGCTCTCAAGTCAACGACGATCTATCCGTCCAACTCATTTATTTCCCAGGAGAGTTCACATCAAGGATTTATCCGCTCTTCAATCCATTGGTGCACGATATTTGTATATACATGTTTGCATTTAATGGACTTTTGGGTAAATTGGAGGGGTATCTAAAAATCTTTGACGTTACCCGTACCAGTCAATGGTGCTCCATGTGCCGTCAAAGAGGGACTACTATAGACACCCCAATCTAGTTTCCCATTTGTTTTACTTTGTTTTTCGGTTTCTTGTTTCCCCGATGATGAATCAGATCGAAAACAGTCTTGAGAGTGAGATGGCTTGAGTGGGATCTATTCTAAGCCCAAAACCCTAAGTCAAAACCCTGGACTCGGGGTTGACCATCGCGCGATTAACTGAATATCACGCGCGATGATTTGCCTGCCAGGTGTTGGTCAAAGTCAAAGCCTTGACTATTGATCATCGCGTGGGCGGTATAACTGTTGCGCGATGAAGTCACTCCCTCGCGCGATGGTCAACACCTGTCATTTTCACCTTTCTCCAGCCGGACATTGTGATGATCAGGGGGTTACTATCCTGTAGAACCTCATTTTTGTCGACTGAACAGTGTTTTGCAGGTGCATGGGTTGTTCCACCCTCACAACCACTCCCATCACCTTGTTGGCCTCTTTCTCCACCAAGGGAAGCTGGCCAACCTTGTTGGCTGGTTGCTAGGCCAAGTCCTCCACCCACCATACACCTCCTTTTGCCCTATAAGCACCCCCCATTGTTCTTCTTCCAAAAGGTTACCAATTTTCAAGCAAAAAAGGCTTTACAAACCCTAGCACACTTGATATCTTCTCACTCAAGCCACATCCATATACTCATTTTCCAAGCTACACCACCTTGTTCAATCCATCTTCAAAACACTCAAGCAAAGGTATAATTCCTTACTGTTTATTGTTTTGATCCCTGAGGGGGGCTGTTAGGGCCAAGGCTGATAATCTATACCAGTCCTGGTCCTAAAGTCAGCAAGGTTACAAGAAATCATGCACTAGCACTACCACGCGCGATGGACCCAGTCACGCACACGATGGTTCTCATCAACGCGCGATGGACCTCGTGGGGATGGATGCTAGTCTATTTTCTATTTTCATCAATGTTATGAATGACTGTGAAGCATGAACAAAACTGATTCACTGTTTTGCATGATAAAATTCATAGTTTAGCTTAGAACACTCTTTCTTTAGCTTGGGAATGCCCCTGGGTTACTTCTGAACATGTCTCAGAGCCCAGACATGCAAAGCAATTCTTGGAAGTCCAGTCAGGACACTCGCGTGATGAATTGATTGCATTGTGCGATGGTCAGCCTATTTCTAGTGGTTGCCCTTGCATGGGGCAACTTGGTCCTTGATCCTTGTTTTAATACCCCCGTTGTTTAGGGGTTGTATTCCAGTTCCATTTATTCTGTTGTAATTATTGTTTATTTTCAGTACATATGAACTGCTTGGTTTGTTCCCTGGGTGTGCACTGGTCCTTCTAGAGCCCAGATGGAGGCAAAACTAAACCTGTTGGTAGGACGTGGATCATCGCGAGATGGTTTATATGCATGCTGGCAGACCCATGGATGCAAGTTAGCCGCTGCCCGTATCAAATTCATATCAACGCCCTGTTTTCATGTCCAGTTGCAGTGTTGAGTTTTGTCTCGTTTATTTTTCAAGCATGACATCCATCTTCGTAATTGTTTATCACATCCTGCAAAGTGTTACAGTTTTAAATCCCCGATTAACTGTTCCCCGGCCCTAATTGGTTAAAAATTGTTTAATAAAAGAAGAATCGTAAATATTTTCACAAAATGCCTAAGTAGAGACCGATCTTCGGATTGGGCGAGAGAGGTACCTTAAAACCCTTCCCTTCTCGTAACCTGGCTCCCGAACCCATATATGGTTATGATGGACTGGTTCCTTAAACATTTTCAAATCAAAAAGCGCGACAGGTGCTTCGAAACACGGTTCCTTGGGTGTCGGACCTTCAAAACCCGAGTGGTGACTCTGTATTTTTCGAGCGCGCTTGCCACCCGCGCTCCCTCGATTCCGGGCGCTTGCATTTTTGGAATCCGAAAATTCCAAAGGGCGCGCTGCCCACAATGCTTTAAGTAAACTAATTTAGAAAGTCCAAAATAGAGTGTCTATAGTAGCCCCCCTTTGACGGCACTTGGAGCACCATTGTCTTGGTACAAGTAACGTCAAAGGTTTCTAGACACCCTATAAGGCTATCCAGAATAGAACATGCTAGTAAAGCAGACACGAACACTGAAAGAACTTGATTGATTGAATTGGACGAGCGGATCGTTGCTCGTTGAATTGAAAGGACGAATAGATCGCCGCATGTTGAATTGGACAGACTAGACTGACTCTGAGGTGGACTCCCCTTGGGAATAATTAGTTGCAGACGAATCGTCACTGCTTGGGGACTAAACCTTCTTCGGCTCACAAAGAACTCCAACAATCACGGGTAGATCGCATCAGGGAGGTTAAATTCCATCTATTGGGAATCAGGGCCAATCTCCTTATCAAGGACCATCCAAGATAGAGCAATAGGACTGCTGGAAGATGCGTCAATGGTTGGATCACCGATAGATCATCGTTGTAAATGGATAAGTTAGGACTGGCTGTCGTTGATAGAGATCAAACTATCCTTGGCACAAAGAGATCCAATAATCACTGGTAGGTTGCGTCAGGGAGGTTAAATTCCATCTGTCGGGAATCAGAGCCAATCTCCTTATCAAGGACCATTCGAGGCAGAGCAATAGGACTGCTGGAAAATGTGCTAATAGATAGACCAAAGTAGATCAGAATAGGCAGGCGGTTGTCTTGGAATGATTGGATAGGGCAGACCGTCATTGTGGATGGATTGGACGGGCGAACCGTCGTTGATTTGAAATTGGACAGGCGAACCGTGGTTGATTTGAAATTGGACGGGCGAACCGTTGTTGATTTGAGAGTGGACGGGCGAACCGTCTTTGATTTGAGAATGGACTGGCAAACCGTCGTTGAGTTGAAAGTGGACGGGCAAACCGTCGTTGATTTGGAATTGGACGGGCTAACGGTCGTTTATTCAAAATTGGACGGGCGAACCGTCGTTGATTTGAGAGTGGACGAGCGAACGGTCGTTGATTTGAGATTGGACGGGCAAACCGTCGTTGATCTGAGTGTGGACGGGCGAACCGTCATTGATTTGATAGTGGACGGGCGAATCGTCGTTGATTTGAAATTGGACGAGCGAACCGTCGCTGATTTGATAGTGGACGGGCGAACCATCGTTGATTTGAAATTGGACGGGTGGACCGTCGTTGATTTGATACTGGACGGGTGAACCGTCGTTGATCTGGATGATACATGTCGTCATTGCTGGGGATCAAACTATCCTCGGCACAAATAATTGCAACAATCATAGGTAGGTCGTGTCAGGTAGGTTAAATTCCATCTGTTGGAAATCAGAGCCAATCTCATTATCAAGGACCATCCGAGATAGAGCAATAAGACTGCTGGAAAATGCACTTGAGGCTAGACTGAAGTAGAGGTAGCCGTTGGGGGCGGGCCAAGGCGGACTCTCCTGGGAAATAATTAATTATAGATGGACAAACCATCGGACGATATTATGATTGTTGTTGTGGATTGAGTCGGATGATGTTCTGATCTCCGTTGAGGGAGTGAACGGGCGATATTCTGATTGTCGTTGATGGATTGAAAAGGACGACATGGCTGATCGTCGTTGATGGATTGAAAAGGACGACATAGCTGATTGTTGTTGATGGATTGAAAAGGACGATATAGCTGATCGTCGTTGAAGAATTGACATGCCGTTGTGGATTAGACTAGACCGGATGTCTTGAACTTCTGGGGACCGGCCATCAGTGAACTTGGATTGTACTCTGATCCTCCAAGGTGTATTCCAGGTGCTAGCAGAGTAGGACAGAGCAGCTGTATGCTTGACATTTGCCATAGGCTGGTGTGTGGCACCCCTCTTACAATTGCACTATCTCAAAGCAGTGACTCCGGCTCTAGTCCCAGTAGTGACTTGATCCCAGGTATGAGCCCCAAACTCATAATTACTTGTTGCTTTCGATACTGGATAAGTGTGCTTTGGCACTTGATAGACTTCTCCTGCTTTCAACATTTGATATACAATATGCAATAATATGCATACTAAATTGGATGCACAAATTGAAAATGCAAGGGCAGACTAAGGCGGCTTCTAGAGGATGACTACCTAGAATGACCACAGCCACAAAAGCTACACATAGCAACACTGCTTCCTCAGCCCCAACTTAGAGATTCGGGAGCACTAGACAGCCAGCGGCTGGAGGTGTGCAGTTGAAAGAGAGGCCCATAGAAAGGGTGGCTCGCACTGAGGAGTCTTCAGAGACTTGAAGGAGAAGTCTGAGAGAGAGAGAGACCTCGTTGGTCAAAGCCTCCTTGAAAGAGAAGAAGGGAGCGGAGCCCCAGGTACTCAAGGAGACCAAGAGTGACAACAACAACGAGAACGAGACCGAGCTTTACCACTAAGGACTACCACTGAGCCTTTTTACTTTACTGTCCTTTGCTTTTGAGGTTCGGGCCTGCGTGCCCAGATAGATAGATGCTGAGTAGCGGGCCACCGTGCCCTAGTTGACATTAGTAGAAGTAGTATTGGGCCTGCGCGCCCCTTTTTGTCTTTTAGGCAGATTTGCTCCGTAGATATGCTTCTGCTTGGGCCATTGAGTTTTGACATGCATGATGTTTCACCATTATTTCATGGATATTGTTAGCAGCAAATAAAAGTTGCATTTTCTGGTTTCATTGGTTCTCTTTGGGATTGTTAGCAGCAAATAAAAGTTGCATTTTCTGGTTTCATTGGTTCTCTTTGGGATTGTTAGCAGCAAATAAAAGTTGCATTTTCTGGTTTCATTGGTTCTCTTTGGGATAACAGAAAGTCCAAAACCAACCACTAATATCCAACTTGCATTGATGAATTATCTGAGTTGACAAATAGACACACGTATATGTACAAACCTGCCTAGCTCAAATGAAAAGGAACGAAGAGCCCCAGAATAACGCGTAAGCCCTTTGACACATGGAAAATAATGAAATTTTGGGCATTAATGAGCCCAAACTCAAAACATTCCTAGACAAGTGAAACTGACACTTGTGTAAGGTCAAATAGATGTACAACGACCTGTATGAACTGATAAAATTGAGAAAAGCATCCCAAAACGACAATGGATTGAAAAATTGGAAAATTGTCACAAAAAAGGATAAAAGACACCAAAAATGACTCATATAAGTCCCGGACTGAAACTGACACCCCTATACAGTCACATTAGGTCCATATAACATGTACGGTATGAAAAACTTGGCAAGAGCCCTTAAAACCAATTTCGAGGTACCGACACCTTGGTTTTGACTTGAAACACCCCCTCGGGGGTCCGAAATCCTTATTAGGCGCGATGGCTACCAACTATTGTCTGCTACAGGAATTGAAGAAGCGTGCGCAGGTTTGAGACCGACGCACATTACTTTGAACAAGCGCGTGTGAGTCTCAAACTAGCACGCGTGACTGAAAAGCTGCTGCAACTGCTCAAATTAAACTTCGTTGAACTTAGAGTAAACTGTGGGCCGTTAGGCCTCGCAAGAATTTCGTTCTGTTTTTTATGCTTCAATTTTTTTTTCTTTTTCTTTTTTTTTAAGGCTTTGCTCAGCTTTGAAATTGAAGTAATAGTTTGAAATAAGATTGAAAGACGAAGGGTTTTCCCCTTTCTGATTCTGATGAAGCTTGACTTTTTCTCGACCACGGCGATGCACCAAAGCCTTGGATCAAATTGATAGATTGTGGCCGAACCGCAAAGAGGGGTTGCCTACGTATCCAGTTTAGGCGACCATCGCAGTGTACCAAAGCTGCAAACCTGTGATCCAGTTGAATAGATTGTGACCGAGTCTCAAAGAGAGACTGCCTACGTATCCCATTCTGGGGAATCAGGTCAAAACATAGTTCAGGCCAAGGTTCACTCGTGTGTTTTACCTCTCCTTTTACGCTCTAACTTTTGCCTAGAACCGCCTTTTCAGGTTTTCGGTCTAGCGAGCTTTTGACTATTGCCTATTTATTTTCGCCTAGACTGTCTCCTTAGGTTTCCGGCCTAGCAGGCTTGCTCTAACTTTTGCTTGAAACTGCCCACCCTTAGGGTTATTTGTTCCAACGAGCTTCTCTCAGGGAAAAGGAGCTTTTGAATTGATCCAGGTTGACCAAGGTATTGACTTGTTGCCGTCGAGGTCGACGAACTTTGGCTGCAGCCCCTGATAAAAAGGTTTTGACAATGCCGGGTTCACAATGCTTTGGCTAACATGCCTTGCTCTGGGCTGTTTTGTACATTTTCCTTCTTCATACTTGGCGGAATGCCCCTGCTGCTGTTTTGAACACAGTATAAAGCCTGAAGCAAGAGAATTTGATGCTTCTTTGTCTCAGGATCAACGTCAGGCACGTCTTTTGTAAAACCATGCCCAGACACTGATGAATTTTTTGAGCATGTCTAATCGAGCGCAATGCTCTTTTGGGGACTGCGTTGAACCAATTTGAACCATTCGGGGGTCTACCTCGTCTTTCAAGTTTATTGAAATTACTCATTCTTTTAGTAGGCTGAGCATGCCTTTCGTCTTCCCTTTCGGCGAGGGAACACATTTCCTTGGGGATGTTCCCATCAAAATCTATCCCTTCGTCATCAGGGTCGACACAGTTTATATAAAAGCCAGCGAAGTACTTAGAAGTAGGATAATGCATATCATAGAACCCCTCGGGATTGCCAAGTACAGTAGAAATTTGAAACAAAAGCCATGACGTGGAGGGCCAAGAGGCACAAATTCCGACTTTGAGCTAGACTTAGACTTGACCGACTCTGTGTCAGATTTAGACGTGTCGTAAATGCAAGTTAGACGCAGTTTGAAAATGCAATATTTAAAAACTACTTTTAGCTTCCGCGATGAGAGGGGTAAAGCCCTTGAGAGTGTTGGGCCCAAGCATCAGCACTTCAGCCTTTTCAGCATCTTCGACCAAACCCACTTGGGAAAATAGCAACTCCAAACTCCCTTGAGCGAAGGACCTCTGCCAGTCTCTCTTCTCCCTTGATTGAATAAGCTTCCTCTTGAATTTCTCCTTTGAGGTCTCTTCATCATTGTCAATCCAGGTGCCGGCAGAGAGGACCTCAATTGCATCACCTACGGCCGCCAGGTTAACCTCAGGTTCGGATGGGATGGATAGGATTGGTTTGGGTTGATTTGCTGGGACAATATAGAGAGTTGGGTTGAATATGGTGGAGCTAGGGTTGTATTGAGTGGAGTTAGGGTTGACTTGAGTGGAACTTATGGATATTTGACCAACTTGCAGGCCAGAGTTGCGTTGAGGCATGGAATTGTAAATGACATAAGGCTTTGATGGAGGGGGAGCTTCAACAGTGCCATCGTCGATGAGGTCTTGAATGGCATGTCGAAGGCGGTAGCATGCATCGGTGAGATGGCCAGGCATTTGGTGGTAGGTGCAGAAAAGGTTAGGATTATGGGATGCTAGGAATGTTCTAGGTGAAGGAGTTGGAAAGAGCGGCTTGATGAAGCCAGCTTTAAGAAGCCTCTCATAAACTAAGGACAAAGGTGTGGAGAAGTGGGAGAAGATTCTTGGTCGGGTTCTGCAATTGAGACGAGATTTGGCGGAACTTTTACTCACTCCGCCCCCGTATAGCATCACGCTATCAATGGAGCACACTCTTTCGGGATTGGGCCAGACCTCGTCAATGTGCGTGCCTTTCCTTTCAATACCAGTTTCGGACGGGGATTCAACATCCTTCTTTGGGTGGACTCTAGCCTTATGGAAGTCAGGTGTAGGTGGACAAATTCAAGTAGTGCTCTGAACAGCACTGGAATGCAACGGCTTCACGTGCCTCTTGACCGAAACCCTAGTTTGTCAACGAAACCCTTATCCTGCAAAACAGACAAGGAGTGAGTGCACCTTTGCCTCTCATGGCAAAGGCCCTCCGATGCCTTTGTTAGTATTTCGTACTAAAGAAACCCTAATTATCAGTAGGTGAATATCGAATAATACAATGTATTGCGTACCTTTTACCTCTAGGTTTACCTCATATTTATAGATTTATGGATGCTTGCTGCCCAAGTATCCATATTGCCCTAGGTTTCATTCCTGGTATAGGAAACCCAGGATCTCTTGGATTCTCGTTCCCTTATCAGTTTATTTCCTTAATCCTTTGTAGGACTCTTTCTATAACAAGCCGAACATCCCATACTCATTGGGTATCTTTCTTAGATCCTATATTCTTGGGATCTCATCCCTTAACGAAATACTATTCATTCTGGATTCTTCCAGAATGTTCCTTATGCTCCAATACTTGACTGAAGTTCTTTCTTTTGTTCAGCCATCTCGTTGTCGAACAGATTTCCTAGACCAGTTACTTCACATGTAACTTGGTCCTAATATAATCAGAATGTCTCTATCTGCCGAACAGTTAGTTTACACCACTGACTTCTCATGTCATTGGCCTTTGATTAGCCGAACAGACTACATGGACCAATGACTTCCCATATAATTGGTCCATATTGCTGTTTCACCGAACTGCTCGGCGGTAAGTCCTATCGTACTTACCACGTGCTTCCAAACATCTCGTGTTCGGCAACTAAATGTATGTGCTCGGGAATACCTCCCTACAATTGCTCCCCAGCTTCATCTTTTAACCACTGTTCGGGGGCAATATATGAAGCTTAGAAACAAAATTTTATTCAGACCAGACTCTTTTGATCCCATTCAGTCATAAATTCAATATTTCATTGATGCCTTTTGGCACCTCCATCATTATACCATTTCGGGGTACGGGTTAATGACTCCACGTGGCACGTTTTGTATGCCTATCATTAATTTCGAACTGACATTCTTTGAAACGGCGTCAAAACGGTCTTTGCTTTCCGTTACTTTAACCTATAACGGCGTGAGAGGAGACGTTTCGTCTCCGTCTCTCGCCCTTAAACCCCTGAAGGGGCTTCTTTTGGGTTTTTACCCAAAACTTAAACTCGCTCATTCTCTCTCTAGAAACCAGGCGAGAATATCCCGTCATCCGACATCGCCGCCATTTGCAAATTCGATTGCATTCCAGGAAACCGTCACAGTATCTTTGTAAGACTCTCGTTCTAACTCGATTTCTTCTGTTTAGGTTTCCATCTGAGATCTCATTCTCGGATTTTTAGGTCATTTCTAGGGTTTTAGTTCGTACCAATTTCCAGTTTTTCTTTTTTTCTAAGTATACCCATGGCGGATGATAATGATAACCCTCCTAGACCCAGTAAGTTTAGGAAACTCTGCGATACCCCTGCTGCCATGGCGGCATTTAGGTCGGAATATGTCATTCCAGATAACGTAGGACTCGAGCTCGCTCCTCTAGGAGCAGATAGGGATGGTGGCTCCTGGGATAGAATGTGTATCCCTATTGTGGCCATCGTCGAAGGTGGAGTCCGATTTCCCCTTCACCCATTACTCCGCTAGATCCTAAACTGGTATCGTCTTACCCCCATGCAAGTATCAACAAACGTCTTTAGGCTGATAATGGGTGTAATAGCTTTGAATAAGATTCTGGGGACCCAGTTAGGAATTTGGGATATTCAGTGGTGGTACAGTATTGTACTAAACCCTGAGTATAATACCTACTATTTCAAAGTTAGAAGGGCAGAAAAGCGTCTCGTGCTCAACCTGCCAGACTCTGCTCGGGATCATGAGATTGATTTCCTTTATGTCACTGGAGCCTTTGAGCCACTAGGAGAGGATGGCCAAGTGCTAGGGCTCCATTGCCCCCACATATGGGGCTATCCACATATGCTCTTGCTTTTAATCTTTTGCAATTTCTTCGTTTACTGCTCTCTCATAGCTTTCTATGTGTCTAATTTTGGTTTTATAACTCCAATCTTACAGCTGAAAACGTTAACAAACATCCTAGACATGAGCCGAGCTACGTCCGAACAGAGGACATTAATAGGATCCTAAAATACATAGGAGAACCAGGTACCCGAACAGCTGGTCGGGGTCGAGACGCTGATATACTGCTGGGATACGACTCTTCATGCAGAGGGGTCATTGATAGAAGACTTGCCCATCCAAGCACCAGTGCTGCATCTACCTCCACATCAACTGCTCCTCAACAATGTATTTCAAGACTTCAAGCTGGGGTTACTGTTGCTGGTCAACCTGGTGAAGTTCCCATTTCGGAAGGCGTGCCGCTTCCTCGTTTAAGACTCAGAAGATCTACACGTGGACCAGTTTCTGAACAGCAACAGCCCGAACAACTGGTTTTAAATCGTGATACCAGCCAGTCTCCCTCCTCCGGTTATTCTCGATCACCTCGTGATACAGGTACAATGTCCCGTCAACCTCTTAACTTGAGCTCTCTACTCACTATCTCCACACGGGGACGTGGTGCTACCAGCAGGGTAGCATCAACTGGCGCCCCGCCCCCACGATCACGTCGCAATAGGGGGGATCAGCAAGATCGTCATCTTCTCCTCGGGAAGAGGATGGTTCCCTTGATGCTGCTAACGCTCATCGAGACAAACGGCCTAGGTCTGAGGACCCTGCTGGTTCTGTTTCACAAGCTGATACAGAAACCCATCTCCCTGTGTCACCAACTGCTCAAGTACTTCCTCAAACATGGACTCCTCCATTCACTAAAGGCGACTGTCCCGTCCACGTTGGGGACAGTGCCGGTTCATCCGAAACAGCTCTTGCCCTCGCCCAAGGGTTGCTGCTCCCCGTTGACATGCAAAAGGAGTCCGGATCTGCACCTGACCGGTTTGTTTCCACTGGACTCGTCAGTGGTATCAAGGTAGTGTAATTTTGATTTTTCCTTCCAGTTACATGTGAGTTCGTATGTATATTTCGTATACTTCATATCACGAATTTGCTATACTCGTTACTTTCTGTTCGGTGGTTTGCCAGTTTATTCAAAAAATGGTCACTTTGGGCCAAAAGTACCAAGAAGCTGAGACCGAAAGGATCAAGCTGCTAAATGACAACACGCGGCTGCTACGGACAGTTGCTCGTTTGGAAAGAGAGAGGGACAAAGCCAAAGCTGACTTTGAAGGAGCTAAAGGCAAGCTAGAGATTGCTGAGGAGGGCCTAAATCAGGCTTTGTTGGAGATTGATAACACCAAAAAAGCTTCTTACGAAGAAGGGTACCAGAAGGGTTTTGACGCCACAACAACAAATTACGTCGAACAGATGCCAGCTATACAGGACCAGATCTGGATTGCATGCTGGGAGGCATGTCTGACCAAATTAGGGGTTGCAGAGGATTCACCTTTCTGGGTTGACAATGATCTGCCGAGCACCCTTTCTCAAAACATTCAGGAACCAGCAGGACATCCAGAGGACGACATCGAACAGCAAATTGAAGAATTTGCAAATGTTGAGGAAGACACACCCACAGGCGTGCACCCTGCTCAATCTCGTGCTCGTGTTTCGACCCTTGAGCCCATAAACTTGGAGGAGAATGCAGTTGAAGATGGAGAGCCCATAAACTTGGAGGAGAATGCAGTCGAAGATGGTGCTGATACTGAGATCAACACTAATACTCCAGAGGTCCAGAATGTGGACTGAACTGGTGAGAATAGGAACTTTTTTGGTTGCTGGTCTCGCATGACCATAAACTTTATTTTGGCCCTGTGAGGTATCAATACTCTGTTAAGACAGGTATTCGGCCCTTCGTGGCATAACGTTCAAGTATTTCGTACTGTTGATCATTTTAATCATATAGGTTGCTTGTTTGCATAAGTATTTCGTACTTTTAGCAAATCCTACAATCATGATTACTTGTACTGAATCCAAGTTTCTTGTACTTTAAAATCATTTGTTTCTCAGTTTCTCGTACTGTTAACAAGTTATTTCATACTTGTAGTTTTCACGTAAATACATACAAGTGTATTCATACTTGTTAAGTGTCTCGTACTGCAAATATATGTTAAGTATCACGTACTTAAAATTGTTGCAACAGACTGTTTACAAACAATCATACAGGTGTTAAGTTTCACGTACTCAACCAAATTTAAGTTTCACGTACTTGAATTAGTGTGGCTTAACATATACTCGTTTATGCTTTAAGCAAGTTTAATAAACTTTGTACAAGTGTCTCGTACTTTAAAGTCCATAAAGTGTTTTCATACTTGTATTCGTTAAGTTTCACGTACTTTAAAGAATCATACTTGCGTTTAAGTTTCACATACTTAAACAAGGCATACAAGTGTGCTCATACTTGTGTTTAAGTGTCACGTACTTAACTGTTTTGAAAATCACACAAGTGTTTCATACTTGTGTTTAAGTGTCACGTACTTAACTGTTTTGAAAATCACACAAGTGTTTCATACTTGTGTTTAAGTGTCACGTACTTAATTGTATACCCTGCTCCCCAAGACGAATGAGGGAAACCAATCTCGTAGTTCGTATTTAAAACAAATACCAACAGTTATACTAGAAAGTGACTTTATTCAGAATCTGTAAAAACTCAAGAGGGCTGTATTCGTACCCCTTGTAACTAGAATAATCAAAACTAGAACAAAGGAATTATATTCGTAATTCCCACACAAGTACGTAGTGCAAATTTAAAACAGAACTGAAATGATTCTTTAAACAAAGAATTTTCGTAGATTATGGACATTCCAAGGCCTCGGAAGTGGATGACCATCCAAATCTGCCAATTTGTAGGCCCTTATACCAACAATCTCGGTAACTCGATAAGGGCCTTCCCAATTGGCCCCCAACTTACCTTCATTGGCCACCTTGGTGTTGCCAAGCACTTTTCGTAGTACGAGGTCCCCAACACCAAACTCTCGAGGGTGAACATGCTTGTTATAGCTCTTCATTAGCTGCTCCTGGTAGGAAGCCAGATGGACCAATGCCCTTTCTCTCCTCCCCTCGGCGAGATCAAGCTCGATTTGAAGGGCCTTGTCATTGCCTCCACTTTCAACCAAAACGGTCCTGTTGGTCGGCAAACCGACTTCCAAAGGTATGACAGCCTCTGTTCCATAAGCTAATGAATAGGGGGTCTCTCCCGTAGGCCTCCTAGGCGTTGTTCGGTGTGCCCATAAAACCAATGGTAACTCGTCAGGCCACTTCACTTTAGCTTTGTCCAGCCGTTTCTTGATCCCGTCAAGGATAGTTTTATTAGACGCCTCTGCTTGCCCATTACTCTGAGGGTAGGCTGGGGTGGAATAATAATTTCGTATTCCATACTGAGCACAAAAAGCCTTGAATTTCTTCTGAAATTGGGATCCATTATCTGTGATCAATGAGTATGGGACCCCAAAGCGAGTGATGATGTTTTTCCACACGAACCTTTCTATCATAGGTTCAGTGATTTTGGCCAGTGGTTCTGCCTCAATCCACTTAGTAAAATAGTCAGTTGCCACAAGCAGGAATTTTCGATTCCTAGTTGCTTTGTGTAGTGGACCCACGATGTCCATCCCCCATTGAGCAAACGGCCAGGGACTTGTCAGAGGCACCAGATCCTCGGCTGGTGTTCGAATCATTGGTGAAAACTTCTGACACTTCTCACAAATTTTAACGTACACCTTAGCGTCTTCTTACATGTATGGCCACCAATATCCTTGGGTGATTGCCCGGTGGGCTATGGACCGGCCCCCAGCATGGCTTCCACAAGTTCCCTCATGAATTTCATGGAGGAATTTTTGCACCATTTCAGGATGCACACAAAGCAAGTAGGGTCCTGTAAAAGACTTCCTATACAATTTTCCCTCTGGGGATAACCAAAACCGAGCAGATTTGGTCCTTATTTTATGAGCCTCCTTTTTGTCCAAAGGGAGCGTTTCATCTCGTAAAAACTCCACTATTGGGTCCATCCAAATTGGTCCTTGGTTCACGTCCAAGACCATCTCCACGCTTCTCCCAATGCTCGGCTCAGTCAGATACTCCACGGCTATCTTTCTTTTAAACTCAGATGGTACAGCTGCGGCTAACCATGCCAATGAATCTGCATGAGCATTCTTTCCAGAACTTATCTGCTCAATATACACCCTTTCGAAGGTATCGAGCAGGTCTCTAGTCGCTTGTACATAGGCTGCCATCTTCTCGCTCCGAGTTTCATATTGTCCGGCCAGTTGATGGACTACGAGTTGTGAATCAGAATACACCCTAACACGTTCAGCTTTTAGGGTCTTTGCACTTCTCAAACCAGGTAAGAGTGCCTCGTACTCTGCCACGTTATTTGATGCATTGAACCCTAGCCGAACAGATAGTTCCAACATTGATCCTTCAGGGGGTAAAAGCACAACCCCGATTCCTGATCCAGTGTTACAGGCTGATCCATCAACAAACAGCTTCCTTTCCAAGGGATCTTGTTCGGCTGATTCCTGTTTTTTCGTTACAGGTGTCTTTACTTCACACTCCTTTCTCATAGGAGGCAAAGGTGCAACTGTGGGTGAGAATTCTGCCACAAAATCAGCCAACACTTGGCCTTTGATTGCTGTGCGCGGTTGATAATCAATGTCGTATTGGCTCAACTCAACGGACCAAGTTGAGATCCTTCCCGAGAAGTCTGCTTTTCGTAGCAGTGATTTTAATGGGAACTCTGTGTAAATCACAACTTTATGGCTCTGGAAATAATGCGGCAATTTTCTAGTTGCTGTCCTTAGGGCTAGGACTAACTTCTCGAGGGGCAGATATCTTGTTTTCGCATCTAACAATGTTTTGCTCACATAATAAACAGGGATTTGCTCGGATCCCTTGTTTCTCAAGAGGACTGCACTCACAGCATGCTCAGAAACAGCTAAGTATAAAACTAGGGACTCACCCGGCTCTGGAGTCGAAAGAAGGGGAGGAGAGGCCAAATATCCCTTCAAATCCTGGAAGGCATGTTCACATTCTGCTCCCCATTTGAACCCTTCCCTTTTCTTTAACAGCTGAAAGAAAGGTCTGCACTTGTCACTTGATCGGCTAATAAATCGATTAAGAGCTGCTGCCATCCCAGTCAACCGTTGGACTTCTTTCGTTGTCCGAGGACTCTGTAGATTCTGTAAGGCCTTTATTTGGTTGGGATTCGCCTCTATCCCCTTTAGAGTTACAAGATGGCCCAAAAACTTTCCAGAACCGACTCCAAATGCACACTTCGAGGCATTGAGTTTCAACTTGTATTTCCTCTGTAACAACTCCGATTTTTCGTTCAATAAAAATCTCGTTGTTATTTGAAATTTCTTAATTTCTCTTAATTGCTCGTTGATTTTCTTATTTGATTCCTTGTTGTTTGTATTTAAGCAATCGAACGCCTTATTATCATAATCCTATTCTAGAAACCCTAGTCGCACTTTGGACCCTCAAGGATCGTTTCTTGACTTATATGCCCTACTTAGCAAGCCTAGTTAGCTTCTAACCGGCTTGAAGGAGTAACCAAACTAGGAAGTCACCTAGTTACTTATCCCTAACCGTAGATGGACCGTTTTGCCCATCTTAAACCTTCTGAACCTTTTGAACCCTAGACTAGAAAGGATTTAATTGTTTTCTTTTATTATTTTAGTTTTATTCTTTATCCATTGGACGATAAATGTTAGGGGAATTATTATCCATTGGATAATAGAAACCAATTTCTTTATATTAAAAAGATTTTTGAAAGATTTGAACAAGTACTTTGATCTTTTAAAGAAATGACATTTGAAAAGTACTTTTGATTATTTTTTCCAATAAAAGTACCCAAGTAACTATGGACCATTGGACAATAACCGTTAGGGTAATCTTTACCCATTGGACAAAAGCCTTTTCTTTATTTTATTTGGTAAGTACATATATATATATCACATGTGTATTTTCAAAAAGGACATGTAGTCTTTTCCAAAAACTTAGTTTAGTATTTAAAGTACCCGTACCTTATTATCCTTTGGATAATAACCGTTAGGGATGTTATTATCCATTGGGTAATAGGCTCATCTTTCAAACAAAGTACTTAACCCATTAAAATAATATTTTGTTAAGATTCCCGGGAGTACAAAAGTACATTATTATATTAATTAAAGTACTCGTACCTTTTAATTGTTTATTGGGGAAATCTTGACCCTTTAAAGACTAAATTGCCCTTTTGTACAAAAGTACCTATTGTTTATTTGTATTCTTACATGTTAGTACATACATATATATACATATATAGCTAGTACATGAGAGAGAGAGAGAGAGAGAGAGAGAGAGAGAGAGAGAGAGAGAGAGAGAGAGAGAGCCGTGAGGGAGAGAGAGGAGAGAGGCCGAGAGAGAGAAAGAGGGAGAGGGAGAGAGAGAGAAGGAAAGAAGACGGAAGAAGAGGATGGATTTGATGTGTACTTGACCTTGGTCTTTCAAAGTACTTCAAATCTTTGGTGATCTCTTTCCTAGCCAAATCTTAACCCCATTAACCTCCATTGTACAACTTTCAATTGTTTAAGCCATGAATCTTGTACCAATGTCTCCTCCATTGCAACATATCTTCCAAGAATCCCATCCAAGGACTAACCTAGCCATGCAAGCCTACCAAAGTTAGCTTCCAACCTTTCAATCAACCTTGACATATGAAATAAAGTGAGACTTAGAGAGAGAGAGAGAGGGGCCGGCCAAGAGGGAGAGAGGGAGAGCCCTTGCCTATAAATAGAAGCTCATTCCAAGCTTAAACTCACACCTTCAACCATTGCTCTCACTTCTCTCTAGAAATTCCAAAAGTTCTTGCTTTCAAAGTTCTAGTTTTCTAGTGTTCTTGAGAGAAACCACCAAACCACCTCCCAAAACCACCGTTAGATCTTTTAAAGTAGCTTAGTTAGTTGGAAAGTTGTTTCTAGGAAAAGAAAGTACAACTCTTTTCCTTTCGAAGCAAAACCGACGCCGTTACGCCGCCGAAATCCAAAACCGACGACCAAATCTTCTTAGCCGACTACTACCGCCAATAAGCAAGGTAGGATTTCTTTAACTTCCATCCCGGTAGAAATTCCTTATCCCTATTCCTAAGTAATAAGTAGTTTTGTATCATAACTCTAAAATAAGTTCATTTGAAAGTAACTTTGATCATTAAGCTTATGTAGATAAGGTTATCTTTGTTTAAGGATGTATGAGATGCATGATGTTGTTATTGTGATTCAAGCATGTTATGTGGTCAAGAGTTGGATAATATTGTTGTATTCATTTTTGAAATTTATAAATGCTCGTTTATGTGGAAAGTCCTACACCACGGAGTCTATGTATGTAACGTGACACGAAAACCAAGAGAATAGAGACATGGCACCTAGGGTGTGTTAACGAAGATAAAATGTGTATTCGAGGGAAGAAATATTTTGAAACTACATAATGACCGATTTTGGGTGCATTATGTGAGTTGTGTGTGTGTATGCCAATGGGAACCCGGCGCGGCGGAACCATTGTGAGGATACTCGGGAAACCGGCGCGACGGAACCGAGGTTGGGTGTGTGCTTGGTCATCCGCGGTACGGAGCCAATGCGGTTGTGTGCCAATGGGAACCCGGCGCGGCGGAACCATTGTGAGGATACTCGGGAAACCGGCGCGGCGGAACCGAGGTTGGGTGAGTTAAAAAGGAGTTTTTGGGTAAAAAGGGAAATGAAGTAAAAACATGGTCTACGATGAGTCTAAGTAATGAACACAACGTTAGTCAAGTAAGGATTGTGGAATTGAATACCTGTTTGAACTATATGCATGATCTAAAGTAGAATTGTTATTATGATCTTTCATCCATAAGTTAAGGGTTAGAGGGTTTGGATAGTTCTATTGAGCTTTTTTTGGCTCACGGTGTTGCCTTTTTGGTGACCCTGGCATATTATACTGGTGGCGACGCGGGTATAATATGTCAGATCTCATAGATGAGCAGGGCGAGCTTTACACCTTGGAAGCCTTCGGAGCCGAGGAGCTAGCTGTGATGGAAGAACAAGCGGAGCTGTAGTTAGGAGCCTTAGTTTCCTTTCGTTTGTAATAAAAGTACTCCTCTTATGTTTTTGTTGTAATAAAAGAGCCGGACTCAGCTTTTATTTCAATAAAATGTTTTATTTAACGTACCCAAAATTCGGGGCGTTACATCCTCAAAATCTCAAATGCCTCTCTCAAATCTGAAATATGGCCTTGCCCAACTTTACTTTTCACCACCATGTCATCTATGTAAACCTCCATAGTTTTGCCGAGCAATTTTCTGAACATGATGGTTGCCAATCTTTGATATGTTGCCCCTGCATTCTTCAATCCAAAGGGCATGACATTGTAGCAGTACAACCCTCGTGGTGTAATAAAAGAAGTCTTCTCCTAATCTGGCCCAAACATGGCAATTTGATGATATCCTCGATATGCATCGAGAAAACTCATTCGTTCGTACCCTGCAGTGGCATCAACGAGTTGGTCTATCCTTGGAAGTGGAAAGCTATCCTTAGGGCAGGCTTTGTTTAGGTCTGTGAAGTCTACGCAAACTCGCCACTTTCCATTCTTTTTCTTCACTACAACAGTGTTGGATAACCATTCTGGGTAGTAGACTTCACGTATCGCTTTGGCCTCCAACAAACGATCGACTTCCTCGATAACTGCATCCACATGCTGCACGGCTGCCCTCCGTTTTTTCTGAACGATTGGCTTATGCTCAGGATCAACGTTTAAATGGTGGCAAATTATGTCTGCACTTACCCCAGGCATTTCTTCTGGTGTCCAGGCAAATACGTCGACATAAGTCTTTAAGAAACTTATCAATTCAGTCTCTTCGTCTGCTGGCAATGATTCCCCAATTAAAAAATACCTGTCAGGATCAATCTCGTTGATCTGTATTTTCTTTAAACCCTCAACTACCCTCTCGGCTGGGTCCCTTCCGATATCCTCGATGGTCGGCTGATCGGGGATTTCTACTGAATTGATATGGTGGGCATTTTGGATGCATTTTACGATGGATACTAAACATTGTTGAGCTACCTTTTGGTTACCTTTGATGTGCTCAATCCCATTAGACCCTGGGAACTTTACCATCTGATGGAAAGTTGAAGAGACTGCCCTCATCTTGTGCAACCATGTTCTCCCTATAATCATGTTATAGGAAGACGGTACATCCACCACTAGGAAGTCGGTTCGTAGCACCACTGTCCCAGCCCGAACAGGCAGAGTTACCTTGCCTAACGGCCAAATTGCTCCTGCTCCAAATCCGACCAAAGGAGTTACTGATTGTACCAAATCTTCTTGAGTGAGCCCCAGTTTCTTGAATGCATCGTAGTATAGCACTTTGGTGCAACTCCCTGAATTCACCAGGATTCTTTCCATATCATATTCCCCAACTCGTAGGGTTATGACCAAAGCATCATTGTGAGGTACCTGGACTCCTCCCAGATCTTCATCCGTAAAAACTATGCCCTCGTTGCCTGCCCCTTCGTTGCGCCCTCTTTTCTTCCCCAACTGCATCACATGTTGGTCATGTTTCACTTGTCTCTGAAGCAATCTCATCTCATTTCTCGTATAAGGTTCGGCTAATCCATGTATCATATGGATTACCCCTTTTGGATTTTGTTCGTAATCCAACTCCATTGCTTTGTCTTTATCCTTGGGATCTTCTTGGATAAATTCTTTGAGATAACCTCGCGAAACCAAATCATCAAGATGCCGTTTAAACATCTCACAGTCCTCAGTCATATGGCCCCAATCCTTATGGTAACTGCAGTGCTGATTCGTAGCACGTTTTGCATCTTTATTCCCACCAAGAGTTGGGGGCCATTTGAAATAAGGTTGATTCTTTATTCGATAAAGAATCCTGTAGATGGGCTCTTTCCAAACCGTGTTTATTGAAAAGAATGACTTGGGATCCGGGGCTTGTTTATCCTTGTACTGCTCTTTCTTCGCCTGCCCATAATCTTTTCTTTCACGATAAGTTTTGGGCTCTGACTTGTCTGCTTTCTTTATAGGCCCTTTTACTTGCTCGGCGGCCAGCTTACCATCCTCCTGTAGAATGTCATCCTCGTTCCTGGCGTGCTGCTCAATTCGCTCCATCAGTTTTGCCAATGTCTGCACGGGACTCATGTTTAGGGACTTACGCAGTTCCCCCCGAACAGGTAAGCCTGTCTTGAACGTGGCTATTGCGTATTCTTCGCTACAACCTTCAATCTCGTTGAAGGTTTCCCAGTACTTCTTTGCATATGTCCTGATCGGCTCGTCCTCTCCTTGCTTCATAAAAGAAAGACTCTCAAAGGTTTTGGGAGCTTTCCTGCTCGTCAAAAACCGTACAGTGAATTCCTCGGCCAATTGCACCCATGTTCGGATGGAGCGTGAGCCCAATCTGTGAAACCAAGACAAAGCAACCTTCCCTAAACTCGACGGGAACATCTTGCACATGATTGCATCATCTCCTTCATGCATAAACATTGCCTGCTGGTAATGCTGTATATGTGCCACGGGATCAGCATCTGTCTCGTAGAGGATGAACATTCCGTGTTTTACTCTGGTCGGCAACCTAGCCTCCTGTAACTTTTTTGCAAAAGGGGAGGATGCTATATTCTGAAGTGCTTTCCGTGCTGCTTCCCGTGCAGTCATGGTTTCATCCTCTGGTCCTTTCTTGGATCTAGTTCTTTCTCAGTCGGAATCAGGTCTCTCGTACCTGTCCCTATGATGTTTCCTACTCCCTTCCTCCTCTGGGGTAGAGCTTCGACCTCTGCTTCTCCTCTTTCTTGGAGAAACCCTCCTTCGCTCGGGTGTTCGGGTCTTGCTCCTTCCCTTTCGTGGGGAAGCTTTATGTCGCCTTGGGGTCGGACTTCTGCTTCTGCTCCTTCTTCCTCGTGAAGGAGCCTTTTTGTATTGTACCAAAGCATATTCACTGCCTCTAGAATTTCTTCGAGATAGTCCGGAATCCTTCGGATGTTCCCTGATCCTCTCTAGTTCTCTGATCTCATGTTCTCATTTTTTGATCAAACGAGCGTACTCCTCAATCTCTTGTCTCTTCTTATCAAGAACGTCTTCGCTACGGTACACACTCCTGGAGTGTGCAATCGATTCATCCCCTTGATGGGATTTAGTCCTTCTTGTGGACTTCGATGCCGTCTCTCCATCTCTATTTTTGGAGTTGCCGTGGACGGTAAGGGGGCGGCCCTTACTCGTGGTCCTCTTGTGTTCTCCTTCTGGCTTTCTCGGAACCCCGGGAGGAGATTTATCCCCTCCTCCAACTAACACATCCTTCGGATCGTGTGGTGTTGCTAGATCTACTTCCACCATGGTCGTATTTCAAAGGGAACTCTTTCGATTCCCACAGACGGCGCCAATTGTAGGTGGACAAATTCAAGTAGTGCTCTGAACAGCACTGGAATGCAACGGCTTCACGTGCCTCTTGACCGGAACCCTAGTTTGTCAATGAAACCCTTATTCTGCAAAACAGACAATGAGTGAGTGCACCTTTGCCTCTTGTGGCAAAGGCCCTCCGATGCCTTTGTTAGTATTTCGTACTAAAGAAACCCTAATTATCAGTAGGTGAATATCGAATAATACAATGTATTGCGTACCTTTTACCTCTAGGTTTACCTCATATTTATAGATTTATGGATGCTTGCTGCCCAAGTATCCATATTGCCCTAGGTTTCCTTCCTCGTATAGGAAACCCAAGATCTCTTGGATTCTCGTTCCCTTATCAGTTTATTTCCTTAATCCTTTGTAGGACTCTTTCTATAACAAGCCGAACATCCCATACTCATTGGGTATCTTTCTTAGATCCTATATTCTTGGGATCTCATCCCTTAACGGAATACTATTCATTCTGGATTCTTCCAGAATGTTCCTTATGCTCCAATACTTGACTGAAGTTCTTTCTTTTGTTCGGCCATCTCGTTGCCGAACAGATTTCCTAGACCAGTTACTTCACATGTAACTTGGTCCTAATATAATCAGAATGTCTCTATCTGCCGAATAGTTAGTTTACACCACTGACTTCTCATGTCATTGGCCTTTGATTAGCCGAACAGACTACATGGACCAATGACTTCCCATATAATTGGTCCATATTGCTGTTTCACCGAACTGCTCGGCGGTAAGTCCTATCGTACTTACCACGTGCTTCCAAACATCTCGTGTTCGGCAACTAAATGTATGTGCTCGGGAATACCTCCCTACATCAGGCAGAGTTTTGAACATGTCTTTCATGCATGGCTTGATTCTGACCGAAGGAATGTAGCAAGCTTGAGGAGGTTCTTTGACTAACCCCATATCCGGCCGTGAAGCTATGGAGGTAAAGAGGTCAATCAGTTCCTGGACTATGATCATTTGTTTGTCCATTTTGAGACCCAGTTCTTCTACAGCCTTCTTCAGCTCAGCCAACTCTGTTTGTGCTGCCATTCTGGATTGATGGTCGAGGAAGGTAATATGGCTTTAGATGTAACAGTGAACCAGTTGGTGATGCCACTGTATTTGATTGAGTGGCAAGCCTTGCAAGCCGTTGCAAAAAAAAGCCTCGGTGGACACTCCCAAGTAGGTTTGGCTCTTCCTTTAGGTGAAATGGCCTAGAGCTTTGGACAACAAAGTAAATGAGAACTCAGTGAGGTTCCTGTAGTAGTTAGAATGCAATGCACACGTAGACATTGTCGGTGTCCTCCTATGTAGAGACCCGTAAATTTCTGTTATATGTTTTAATAATTTATAAATGAATAAGTGTTGGATTATTGAGAATATTAAAGTTGGGGGTCAAAGTGTGAGAAGTTGAAAGCCATGGGTGATTTGTGCATGTGTGTGTCGTGTATACCAGGAAAATATTTTTCTTCTTTTTCCATTTTCATCTCTCGGCTCTCTCTCCATTTTTCCTCTAAGTCTCTCACTCTCTCACCCAATCACTCAAAACTCACAACAATCAAGCTTAACTCCATCGTCTACTAGTATATTCGAGCTTGTATCGCGTTGGACAAAGCTTGGTTCGGTGTATTGTTGCTTGATTTGGACTCCGGAAGCTAGGGTTTGCACAATCTCCTTGATTTCGGTTTGGATACTCGAGGTAGGAAATTCTACCTCTCTTTATATGTTATTTGGGTTCTCTTATGTCTTATTTGAGTATTTTCATGCTTTGTTTGAGCTGGTATTGGTTGTTGTTTGGTCTGGATCAAAATCTGTTATCTGATGAAAAATCGCCAAATTCCGGATTCCTACCAGTAGGCCCGTTCTTTCTACCGGTAGAACATTGCTGTGTTGCCAGAAAATTAGCTTCCTACCGGTAGAACTTTTCTCCTACCGGTAGATTGTCTCAAATTTTCTTCGTGCATAAATGGTGACCTTTCTGATCAGTTTTTGTACCGGTAGAACTTTACCCCTACCGGTAGAACCTCAAAAATTTCTTTTCATTTCCTACCGGTACCTTTTTTTTTCTACCGGTAGAAATCTTGGAAGGCAAATTGTTGTTCACATTGTTTCCGGATTGTACCGGTAGCCCACAGTTCCCTACCGGTAGGCCACCTATCAATTGTCAAGGCCTGTTGTGCCGTTGTACTTCTTTTTCTTTCTCTTTACCTTTGACTATTCAATGGGCTAATGTAGTCTTATTATATTTATATATATATTCTTACACAATAAGAAATCATACGGCCAGGCTTGCCTTTATTTGTAAAGAAAAATGTATACATGTACATTGAAATTGTTCCAAAATTCGTAGAACGATGGAGGGTTGAATATAAGCTTTTGCACGACAATTATACGAACAATACACTTGAACTTGTGAATGACGCGCGAACATTCAGGGCCCATCGACGGGTGGGTGCCTGGCAGGGGATATCAGGGTCCCATAATTAGCCTGGCAGGAGCTAATGCTCAAAATAATCACTCAAGGCCCAACCTTCAAGGTGGGTGCTTGGCAAGGGATATCAGGGTCCCATAATTAGCCTGGCAGGAGCTAATGCTCAAAATAATCACTCAAGGCCCAACCTTCAAGGTGGGTGCTTGGCAGGGGATATCGGGGTCCCAAAATTAGCCCGGCAGGAGCTTCGGCTCAGACACACAAACGACACGACATGTTGAGACTTAAATCGAAAGGGTATGGTTTATGGGTTGAATAAAAGAAAAATTGGAGATTTTGGGACACTTGTACATAAAAATTGTGCTTCCTCCGTTGTCTTGTGATCTTTATTCATTCGTTCATTCGTCTCGCTCATTTGCATATAGAGTTGGGTAGACTTTTCTACTGGGCTAGTGTAGCTCAAGCCTTATATTATTTTCAGGTGCTAACCCGGGACCATAGCTTGCATTGCTTGGCGTGCTTGGAGTGTGGACATTATTTTTGAAAGCTAACCGAAGGAGTTACTTATTCATCTTTGTAAACTTATTTTGAAAGATGTATTTGTAACTTAAATTGTAATTCTTTTGACTCGGAATATTGTAACCACTAATTCTCTTTCGAACTTCGTTACTTATGTTAAATCTGGGGCCGTTGAGCCGATATTGTAATATTTTGGAACCGTGTGAACTTGGAAGTATTTGCTTTGGGAATGAGAATATAGTGATCTTTTGGGTACTGTAAGGATATTTGTGAGTATTTTTATTATGTAAATAATTTATAATTATGTTTAAAATCGAGGACGTGACATCCTAGACTCTACAACTAAAAGACGAGTCTATCTCGAGATGTTCGAACGCTGCCAGAATCCTCAGATTTCTTTTCGACTATGTATCCTCATTTTGAATCGACTAAAACCTAAGAGATGTCGCAACAGCCTAAGCCTTTGAATATTCTTTTCTCAAAGTTTCAACTTTTGGATTGGAACAACTGGATGCGGGTGACATGATACTTATAACCAAGATGGCGTAAGCAGCACTGTGCCGGAGCCTTGAACGGTGTAAGTGTTTAGCACTTTTAACCTGGGCGGTGTGAGTATCATGGCATGTTCTCCGTTGTCCTTGGTTTTCTGTTTGAAACTTCGATCTAGTTTAGTCAAGGACTTAGAAAGTCTCGATTTCTCAAAGTTTCATTGATTCAAGGAATTTGAAAATTGAAAACGCGTACCATCGAGATGCATGACTCTTCATCGGGCCAAGCAGCGTCCCAACATGCATGAGACAGGCTCGAAAGAGACACACCTTAAAAGCCGCCGTAGCATGCTCCTACACAAAATGGTATGTATGTATGTATAGGAATGCGATAGGGAAACAGTAACACAGAGACAGTATATAGGGGTTAGAAGCAAATAATCCTACCTTGCAGGTTCCTGTCCTAGGTTGAAAGGTTCTAGTGCTTTGTACACATGTAGAGGCCGATTTTGGTTTAAAGGGGTTCCTCTGACTAGAGCCGCGATATACCTCCCATTGCAACGCGTATAGCAAAGCAATGGTTGAACGGTAGCACGACTCATCATCGTCCAAGGTTGTTGGGCATTTGAGGACCCCGGGCTCCAATAAATTGTGCCGGTTACCCAAAATACCTCAACGGGGCTGACCAACATCGATGCGAATAAAGAATGCCGAAGAACAATCGAATGAGAGAGAAATGCAATATTTGGAAAATGCCTTTTTCAAGCTTGGCTCACTTTATTGATCAATATTTGGAGAAAACTATACAAGTGAACAATAGTAAAAGCCCCAGTTCGGATTGGTCGGATATGAGATCCTGTTACGTTACCATTCCGTTTTTCAGTAGCGCGGAGCGACTTTTGAAAAATTGTTCATTTATGTATTAATCGTCAAATATCAATCAATGCAATGAGTCCCCAGCAGAGTCGCCACTGTGGGCACACGCCCCTGAAAAATTCTATATTTAGTTTATAAAATTCGGGTGCGCCCTTTTTGGAAAGCGCAGCGAAACGCTACAATTCAGAGTCGCCACTCGGGTTTCGCGGAAAACACCCAAAGAACCGAACTTGAAACGTTTTGCTACGTTATTTGATTTGAAAAAGGCTTGTAGACTGGTCCATCGTCACCTTCGATATCTGAGGTTCGGGAGCCAAGTTACGAGAGGGAAAGGGTTTTATGGCACTCCTTTCGCCCAATCCGGAGATCGGTCTCTACTCGGGCATTTTGTAAAACATTTGCATTTTTCTCTCATTGATCATTTTTTAGCTAGTTAGGGCGGGGGAAACAGTTAACAGGGGGTTAAAGCAGTGACAAGTTGCATTCATATGGCAAAATGATGTGTGGATGATCTAAACAAGTATAATAGATTGAGAACAAGCACTTGTGAGTGTTTTGATCAGACTTGAACACACTGGCCCGGGGTGTTGTGCGTAAGAAGAAACCTGCTTGCACTGGCTAACCACCGCATTCAGATCTTACCTGTGCACGCCACACCCAAACCAGCGTACTCCAATAAGTTTAACACTACAATCATTGCTCTTAACCCTCTGGGCTCTAGAAAGACCAGTGCACACCTAGGACAAACCACGCAGTTTATAAGGCAAGATATATATAGATACAGATGGTGTAATGGAAAAAAATCCGCTTATTATTCTTTCAACATCTCCTGAGATCAATGTGCATGCCTTCTTGTCGGAACCCTAGTTCGTCGTCGGAACCTTAATCTACAAAACAGACAAGGGGTGAGTGCACCTTTGCCTCTCGTGGCAAAGGCCCTCCGATGCTTAAGTTAGTATCACGTACTAGCAGAGAAACCCTAATTATCAGTAGGAAATATCGAATAATACAACGTATTGCGTACCTCGCTTCGTGGGTGTTACTTCTTATTTATAGATGTAGACATACTTGTCCTCCAAGTCTCCTTTTCTGCCTAAGATTCCAACATCATTAGGAACCCTGGCCCATATGGAATTCCCTCCCATATGGTAACTCAATTATAATCCCTTTATTCATGGGACACTTGCCTATCACGTAGGATTTCCTTTCTAGAACCTTCTGGAACAACGATCCAGATAGAGTTGGTCCAATGTACTTCAGCGGTGTACAATTACTACGGTGCACCTGTACCAAGTGTTAGGCTAACTCATTGAACAATATCATCTGTTCGGCCATACCAACGAGCACCTTTATGTGGTGCAGCCGACAACATTCAGTGTCACTGCCTAGCAACTTCAGGTGTTGCGCACCTCTTCGGCATCATGTCCTAGCACCCTCTGCCTACCAGCACACCTGTTAGGCATTATTGCCGAACACCCGCACATGGGGCCGCCTACCAGCGCAACTGTTAGGCATTATCACTTAGCACCTTCACATGGTGCCGCCTATCAGCACACCTGTTAGGCATCATTGCCGAACACCCTCTGCCTACCAGCGCACCTGTTAGGCATTATTACCAAGCACCTTCACATGGGGCTGCCGCCTACCAACACACCTGTTAGGCATTATCACCTAGCACCTTCACATAGGGCCGCCTACCAGCACACCTGTTAGGCATCATTGGCGAACACCCTTTGCCTACCAGCGCACCTGTTAGGCATTATTACCAAGCACCTTCACATGGGGCTGCCACCTACCAACACACCTGTTAGGCATTATCACCTAGCACCTTCACATGGTGCCGCCTACCAGCACACCTGTTAGGCATCATTGCCGAACACCCTCTGCCTACCAGCGCACCTGTTAGGCATTATTACCAAGCACCTTCACATGGGGCTGCCACCTACCAACACACCTGTTAGGCATTATCACCTAGCACCTTCACATGGTGCTGCCTACCAGCACACCTGTTAGGCATCATTGCCTAGCACCTTCACATGGTGCCGCCTACCAGCGCACCTGTTAGGCATTATCACCTAGCACCTTCACATGGTGCCGCCTACCAGCACACCTGTTAGGCATTATCACCTTGCACCTTCACATGGTGCCGCCTACCAGCACACCTGTTAGGCATTATCACCTAGCACCTTCACATAGGGCCGCCTACCAGCACACCTGTTAGGCATCATTGCCGAACACCCTTTGCCTACCAGCGCACCTGTTAGGCATTATTACCAAGCACCTTCACATGGGGCTGCCACCTACCAACACACCTGTTAGGCATTATCACCTAGCACCTTCACATGGTGCCGCCTACCAGCACACCTGTTAGGCATCATTGCCGAACACCCTCTGCCTACCAGCGCACCTGTTAGGCATTATTACCAAGCACCTTCACATGGGGCTGCCACCTACCAACACACCTGTTAGGCATTATCACCTAGCACCTTCACATGGTGCTGCCTACCAGCACACCTGTTAGGCATCATTGCCTAGCACCTTCACATGGTGCCGCCTACCAGCACACCTATTAGGCATTATCACCTAGCACCTTCACATGGTGCCGCCTACCAGCACACCTGTTAGGCATCATTGCCTAGCACCTTCACATGGTGCCGCCTACCAGCACACCTGTTAGGCATCATTGCCTAGCACCTTCACATGGTGCCGCCTACCAGCGCACCTGTTAGGCATTATCACCTAGCACCTTCACATGGTGCCGCCTACCAGCACACCTGTTAGGCATCATTGCCGAACAAACTACCTAGACCAGGGACTTCACATGTCACTGGTCCCTGTCAATCACTTGGACCAATGACTTCACATATCACTGGTCCATATTGCCGACCACCGTCTTGCACGGCGACTGTCTCTATTGTACTTATACCATGGTCCATGTACCACGTGTTCAAGCTTGTACGGTAATACCCCACTACAATTGCTCCCCAGCTTTACTTGCCATTTTTAACTCGAAATGACAAGCAAAGCTTCCTTATAACCGAGCGAAAAATCACTTTGCTCACTATTTGCTCAATCCCAAACACAAATTCGATGCAACTTTCATCATCAAGCCAGGCAAAACGTCTCATCGTTTAGGCTGGACAAGCTTTTCCTGCCCTTTTTACACGTGGTGCAATCCATACTGGCTACAGTAAACGTGAATGGACACCCTTCAGGGAACGGAATGCCCAAACGGCGTCTAGGGTGACGTTTCACATATGCCACCCCTTCTTATTAGGGTATATTTGTGTTTTTCGTCCCATTTCAAACCCTCATCTCGCTTGCTAAGTCCTCCTCTGTAAAAAGAAGAAAGGCAATTCCCATTATTGAAGCATTGCTCATCGTCTCAAGAACCTTCCTTTTTGCACCAAGTTGACTCAATCTTAACTTCGTAAGACTCTGTTTATGCCTGGGAATTCTCTGGCTGTACATGTTGCCATTTGCTAAGTTCATTCGTTTTTCGCAATTTCCCAGTATTTGATTATTGCTTTGGCCCAAAGTTTTCTCGTACTCAAGGAATTCCTAGCAATGTTCACTACTTTAGAAGTACTCGTACTCATCCCAATTCTCGGCCGAACATGGCCGTTTCGGTTATTACTCAATGCCAAGACCTAAGTGCGTTTGGACTTGATTTAGGTCTTATATGTTGCCAAGGCCTAGGTTTCCTTTGCACCTAGCCTATCTCGGGTTCAACTCGTAGCCAAGGCTTAAGTTTGCTTGGACTTTGTCGATTTTGGCATTCCTCACTATCCTGGCCTAAGCATACTCACTTTTAGCCAATCCACTGTTGTGCCTAGGTCTATGTCGTACCTAGCTTATCTCAGGCCTTACTCTTATCGGAGTAATGTTTACTTCTCAGGCCCCAAACTTCTTCGTGCTTGGGCCTTTATCTGACAATCTTCTCTTGTCATGATTCAAGCAATGTTCGCTACTCGGGCTTAAACCTCTTCACGTTCGGGTCTTAGTTTGTGCACGATGCACCCATATCCTAAGTTGTTTCGTACTTAGTTATATTCTGACATTTTTCACTATAAAGACTAAGTGTATTTACACCTAGCCATTTTTAGAGCAATATTGACTGCTCGGGGCCTAAGCGCATGCATGCTTAGACCCACTTACGTATACTAATGATGTTATTGCTCAGAGCAACATTCACTGCTCAGACCCCAAACCTCTCTGTACTGGGGTCTACTTTTGACATTCTTCATTGTCATAGTTCAGGTTTATTCGTACCTATTTTCAATTTAGCTTGTAGTCACCCAAGTTTTCGTGCTTGGTTACTTTTCAATTCTAGGCGCTTAACTCTGCCTTTGTTTATGCTCGACATAGCCAAATCCAATGAAGTTTTTTCGTACTTGTACTGTTTGAGCCTATCCATGTCAGCAAATCATCTAAGTTCATTCGTACTTAGGTAGCAGCCCAAGTGCATTCATACTTGGATTTTCTCAGCATTATTCGGTGCTGTCGGACTGAGTGTATTCGCACTTAGCCAAATCTCAACATTGTTCGTTGCTTTTTGCGAGGCAAATTTTCTTTAATCGCCTTTTGCTAGCCCTATTCGTGGCCAAGTTCTTTCACACTCGGTAGATACTTAGCAATCTTTATTGCTCTAGCATAACTGTTTTAGTCATTATCCAAGCTTATTCACACTTGGTATGCCTAAGTATATGCATACTTAGGTTTTGCTCGTTCTTGTTCAAACTCGATGAACTATCTAAGTTTGTCCATACTTAGCTTCCTTTTAGTATTATTCATTTCTTTTGGCATAAGTGTCTTCCTACTTAGGCAACCATTGCTTTCGGACTGAGTGTATTCATACTCAGCAAGTCTTCAGCAATATTCATTGCTATTCGTTGCTATAACCTAAGTTTTCTCGCACTTAGCAATATTTTGAGTTCAATCATACTCGATTGGATTTCGGCACCCTTCATGGTCTTGGCCGAAGTTTATTCGCACTGAGTCGGATTTTGAGTTTGATCGTGTTCAACGAATATTTCTGATGAATGCTTTTGCTCCCCAACATGAAGGCAAAGTGTCCTTAGCATGTTCTTGCCAGGACCTCTTACTAAGTAATCCCATTACTTGACGTTATTTTGACTGATGGCCCTTCGTGGCCAAAGTATACCGTGCTCGGATGCCGATCGTAGCTGCCCAAATTTCATGTGAGCTTATTAAGTTTTTTATACTTATCAATCTTATGTATCTCATACATAAGGTTAAGTTTTTCATTCTTAGCTACCTCTGTGCCTAAGTGCTTCATACTTGGCAACTCTCAAGCATAGTCAACGGTCGCGCATGACTCAATCTCCTGCTTGTTCATGCTCATATAACTAAGTGTTATTAGTAAACCGTTCTATGCGCATTCGAGCATAAACGTAAATGTTTCATTCTTAGTAAGTTCCTAAGTTTCTCATACTTAATATTGTTGTGCTTACATGCACACACCCAAGTTTCGTGTGTTTATTCATACACATCTAAGCATTCGTACTTAGTCGGGTTTGTGTGTTTCTTCGTACACCTCAACCATACTCAATCCTTATCAGATTTATTTATGGACCTAGGCCCTTCGTGCCTGGCCAATTTCGTGTGTTCATTCATACACACTTTTTGTACTGTGCTTGCTCGCCCAAGCGTTTGGCAAACTTGTGTGTTTATTCGTACACAGTTAAGTATTTCATACTTTAACAAATTTGCGTGTTTACTTGTACATGCCTAAGTTTTTCATACTTAGCAAATTTGTGCGCTTGTTCGTACGCGCCTAAGTTTTTCTGACTTAGCTATTATTTCGTATATAGTATGGTATACCCAACCACTACTCCCCAATATGGGAACGAAAAGTTCCTTTCTTTTTGGAACCATATTCGATCATAGTTAACACAATCAAACTCAATTGTCATTATCAAAAAAGAGAATTTTATTCGTAACTCAAACTCAAAGGAATGTTATTCAACCTTTGCAACTAACTTGTAGTTTAAAAACATAACAAATGAATTTTATTCGTAACTCCCCATCATCACGTAATGTTTATTGTTTAAGCCTAAGTGTCTTCGTACTTAGCCATATTCTAGGTTTGTCCGTACCCAATCAATCTTTGGCACTACTCATTGCCATGGCCAAAGATTATTCGCACCTAGCCAAATTTTGAGTTTGATCGTACTCAATCGGACTTGGGCATTACTCATTGCCATGGCTTAAGTTTATTCACACTTTAACCAAATTCTGAGTTTAATCGTACTCAATCAAATTTCGGCATTATTCATTACCATGGCCTAAGTTATTCATACTTAGCCAATTTCTGAGTTTGATCGTACTCAATCGAATTTCGGCATTATTCATCGCCATGGCTTAAGTTTATTCACACTTAACCAAATTCTGAGTTTAATCGTACTCAATCAAATTTCGGCATTGTTCATTGCCATGGCCCAAGTTTATTCATACTTAGCCAATTTCTGAGTTTGATCGTACTCAATCGAATTTCAGCATTATTCATTGCCATGGCTTAAGTTTATTCACATTTAACCAAATTCTGAGTTTAATCGTACTCAATCAAATTTCGGCATTATTCATTGCCATGGCCCAAGTTTATTCATACTTAGCCAATTTCTGAGTTTGATCGTACTCAATCGGATTTAGACATCATTCATTGCTGTGGCCTAAGTTTATTCATACTTAGCCAAATTCGAAGTATGATCGTGCTCGATCGGATTTAGGCATCATTCATTGCCATGGCTTAAGTATATTCATACTTATCCTAGTTTTGAGTTTTTTCGTACTCATTTGTATCTTTCTTAAGTCATATTCGTACTTAAACTTGAAAAACAACAAGTTTTCAAATTTCATTTTTGGATGCACACTCTCCTTGCTCCCCAGTATGGAGGCAAATTAAGTGACTTTGGGTCCATACTTAGCTTATTCGCGCTAGGACCAAACACAAATAAAATTTTCATAATTATGTCATAAAGCCACCCGTAGCTGAATACTTTCTATGGAATTCTGATCATAATTCCCCTATAGCAACTCGTAGCTAATAAATCACAATAAGCAATAGTTTCTACGGAATTCTATTCATAATTCTCCTATAGCAACTCATAGCTAAAATATAAATTACAATAAGTAATTCCACTACTTATCTGTATATTCCATGGCATTGGCATTGGATTCCCATCCGAGACTTTGAGGCGATAAGCTTCAATCTCAGCTATCTCTGTAACCTTGTATGGTCTTTCCCAGTTCAGACCAAGCTTCCCATTCATGGGATCTCATGTGAAAACTTCCTATGTTTCTCAACCTTCAGTACTTTGGGCACTTCGTAGCCCAACAAACAAGGCTTCGTATTTATTCAAAGCACTGAGCTTTTATCTGAACAACCAGCTCTAGCATCAGACCCTGAGGAGAGTATATCATAATTCATGCTCCTGAATCCTGGACTGTAAAAATATAATTTTCACTCCTCTTGATCTTGCTCAGTGGATTCCTTCTTACATCGTAATTCCTCCCTCGTGGGTTTATTACGAGTGCAACATTGTGCAGCAACTATACACTTTCCAGGTTTCTGTTCGTAAAGGGCTCGGATCTTCGGTTCGTCGCCTATTCAAGCACTACCTGAATTCTCCACCTTTCGTAGGCATCTCTATAAGTCTTTAATTTCTTGCTCTCGTTTTTCATACTCCAAGCAATTTCTTCAATATCACATTCTTTCTTTGATACCCTTCGCAGTCTCGAGAACATTGTGATCGCCTAACAAACTTAGACCGATTTTCCTAATCATCTAACAAATTCAGATAGGCCTTCGAGAGCACCTAATGAATGTGTACTGCTCTACTCGATTGCCTAAAAAACTTAGACAACTCCATGCAGTTGCATAGCAGATTTAGACTGTTCCACCCAATCGATTAACAAATATTCAGACATCACTGTGTTGATGCCGAGCAAATTCAAACTGCTCCTTACGATTGCCTGGCAGATTTGAACTGCTCTACACGATCACCTAGCAGATTCAAACTGCGCTGTGCTGATGCCGAGGAGATTCAGACTGACCCTTAAGATTGCCTAGCAAGTTCAGACTGCGTTGTTGCCTAGCAGATTCAAACTGCGCTGCACTAATGTCCAGCAGATTCAGACTGCTCCTTAAGACTGCCTAGCAGATTCAAACTGCGCTGTTGCCTAGCAAATTCAAACTGCACTGCGCTGATGCCGAGCAGATTCAAACTGCTCCTTATGATTGCCTTGCAGATTTGAACTGCTCTGCGCGATCACCTAGCAGATTCAAACTGCGTTGTGCTGATGCCGAGCAGATTCAAACTGCTCCTTAAGATTGCCTAGCAGGTTCAGACTGCGTTGTTGCCTAGCAGATTTAAACTGCACTGCGCTGATGCCGAGCAGATTCAAACTGCTCCTTACGATTGCTTTGCAGATTTGAACTGCTTTGCGCGATCACCTAGTAGATTCAAACTGCGCTGTGCCGATGCCGAGCAGATTCAGACTGCTCCTTAAGATTGCCTAGCAGGTTCAGACTGCGTTGTTGCCTAGCAGATTCAAACTGCACTGCGCTGATGCCGAGCAGATTCAAATTGCTCCTTACGATTGCCTTGCAGATTTGAACTGCTATGCACGATCACCTAGCAGATTCAAACTGCACTGTGCTAATGCCGAGCAGATTCAGACTGCTCCTTAAGATTGCCTAGCAGGTTCAGACTGCGTTGTTGCCTAGCAGATTAAAACTGCGTTGCGCTGATGTGGAGCAGATTCAGACTGCTCCTTACGATTGCCTGGCAGATTTGAACTGCTCTCCGTGATCACCTAGCAGATTCAAACTGCTTTATGCGGACGCCTAACAGGTACAGGTTGCTCTTCGCGATTGTCTAGAAAATTTGGATTGCTCTGCGCAATCGCCTAGCAAATTCTAATACGCCTTTGTGGCTGACTAACAAGTTCAGATCGCTCTTCGCGATCACCTTGGCGATTTGGACTGCTTTGACTTCCATCTCAGTATCTTGATGTGCTCCCCCAATCCTAGGAGCATACAATACTGAAGGACTTGCTCATAGCCCTACTTAGTGCTTTCTTCGGAGCACTAGAAAAATATGTCCTTTCCTTTTCCCTCTTGGATCATCCTCCATTCGTGGAGTCTTTACGCTTTTAGAAAACATTGTTGATCTCAGAGAATTACTCTGTTTCCCACAGACGGAGCCAATTGTAATGGAAAAAAATCCGCTTATTATTCTTTCAACATCTCCTGAGATCAATGTGCATGCCTTCCTGCCGAAACCCTAGTTCGTCGTCGGAACCTTAATCTACAAAACAGACAAGGGGTGAGTGCACCTTTGCCTCTCGTGGCAAAAGCCCTCCGATGCTTAAGTTAGTATCACGTACTAGAAGAGAAACCCTAATTATCAGTAGGAAATATCGAATAATGCAACGTATTGCGTACCTCGCTTCGTGGGTGTTACTTCTTATTTATAGATGTAGACATACTTGTCCTCCAAGTCTCCTTTTTTGCCTAAGATTCCAACATCATTAGGAACCCTGGCCCATATGGAATTCCCTCCCATATGGTAACTCAATTATAATCCCTTTATTCATGGGACACTTGCCTATCACGTAGGATTTCCTTTCTAGAACCTTCTGGAACAACGATCCAGATAGAGTTGGCCCAATGTACTTCAGCGGTGTACAATTACTACGGTGCACCTGTACCAAGTGTTAGGCTAACTCATTGAACAATATCATGTGTTCGGCCATACCAACGAGCACCTTTATGTGGTGCAGCCGACACTATTCAGTGTCACTGCCTAGCAACTTCAGGTGTTGCGCACCTGTTCGGCATCATGTCCTAGCACCCTCTGCCTACCAGCACACCTGTTAGGCATTATTGCCGAACACCCTCACATGGGGCCGCCTACCAGCGCACTTGTTAGGCATTATCACCTAGCACCTTCACATGGTGCCGCCTACCAGCACACCTGATAGGCATCATTACCGAACACCCTCTGCCTACCAGCGCACCTGTTAGGCATTATTACCAAGCACCTTCACATGGGGCTGCCACCTACCAACACACCTGTTAGGCATTATCACCTAGCACCTTCACATGGTGCCGCCTACCAGCACACCTGTTAGGCATCATTGCCTAGCACCTTCACATGGTGCCACCTACCAGCACACCTGTTAGGCATTATCACCTAGCACCTTCACATGGTACCGCCTACCAACACACCTGTTAGGCATCATTGCCTAGCACCTTCACATGGTGCCGCCTACCAGCACACCTGTTAGGCATTATCACCTAGCACCTTCACATGGTGCCGCTTACAAGCACACCTGTTAGGCATCATTACCTAGCACCTTCACATGGTGCCACCTACCAGCACACCTATTAGGCATTATCACCTAGCACCTTCACATGGTGCCGCCTACCAGCGCACCTGTTAGGCATTATCACCTAGCACCTTCACATGGTGCCGCCTACCAGCACACCTGTTAGGCATTATCACCTAGCACCTTCACATGGTGCCGCCTACCAGCACACCTATTAGGCATCATTGCTGAACAAACTACCTAGACCAGGGACTTCACATGTCACTGGTCCCTGTCAATCACTTGGACCAATGACTTCACATATCACTGGTCCATATTGCCGACCACCGTCTTGCACGGCGACTGTCTCTATTGTGCTTATACCATGGTCCTACGTACCACGTGTTCAAGCTTGTACGGGAATAACCCCCTACAGATGGCAGTAACAAATCAAACAGAAATAGAACGAATAGAACACCCCATAAATAGTGTGGGGGAATAAACAAGGGCCATGGCTTGGCTGCCATGTAAGCGCCAGCCATTGGACCTTGAAATAACTATCGTATGCCAGTGGTGAGCACCCGTACGCCAATTACGTCATTGATCCAATGCTTGGCTTTGTATCATCTGGGCTCTGGAACATGACCAGAAGAGTCCCAGAGGCCCTCTAAAGCAGGAATACTAGATGAACAGCTATACAGTTCTAAATACAGAAAGCTGTAAACTGATTATTATCATGCAACAAGGTGATTTAGCCAAGAAATAGATCAGAAAAGGACGATCGATGGTCCCCACGCCAGTGGTGCTCATACTGCCATAACTGGCGTACGGCTTATTGTTACTGGTGCACGCCACTTATCATCACATACGATCATTGAATCTTTGCCAGCTTTAGGGCCAGGACTAGTATTGATTACCACCATTGGCCCTGCCAGCCTCCCTCAGGGTTCAGAACAGGATATAGAACAAAGGTGGTATACCTATAAAAAGAGCTTGATGATGGGTTTGAGCTTTACACTTGAGGTTTGGTGGATGTATGGAGGATGTGGGGTGTTATGGGTGTGTAGGTGATGTTTCCTTGCTTGCTCCTTCAATGGATGAAAGAAGAAAATAAAGAAAACAAGAGAAGGAGGAAGAAATGACTTGAGAGTCTTAATGGAGCTAACCCCTTGCATATAAATGCAAGGGGGGGGGGGGTATTTATAGGCAAGGAAGGCTGGTGAAAAGGGACAGTAACCAGCTGGTTAGGGCTGGTTTGGTTGGCAAGGAAGTCTCCATGCATTAAATGCATGGGACTTTCCTTGAGGGGAAGTGTAGGAGAGAGGGGGAGACAACCTGCACGTTTGCAATCATCAAGAACTATTCACGGTATTGGGGTGGCCACAAAAGTCTCATGCACGTGGTTGAATAGTGTTGATTTGACTGGATTTGACCAGCGTGCGCCAGTTTATTACCTGCGTGCGCCAGTAGTAGCTGAGTCAACGGTCGATGACTGACATGTGGCAGCTCACTAACGCGTGCCAATAATTTACCAGTGTACAATAGTATGGTTTTGCTAAGGCCATTTGGTTCTGGCTCAAAGGGTTTGAAACGAGGTTCGAAAGGGTTTGAATGAGGTTTCGAAAAACCCAAAGCTCAAACACACCAATAATCTCGGAATGTTCTTGACCTTAATCATCATCGGGGAATCAAATGCTGTAAGTAAACTAATTTGGAAAGTCCAAAAGAGGGTGTCTACAGTTTTATGGATTTGGTGGCCCGGCCTTTGTGACGGTTCTCTGTCCTTCGTGATTGGCTTTCTGGTTCAGATCGATGCATGGTGGTCTGGCGAGCGGTGGTCGACGGCATGGCTAATAAGGTGTGGCTGAGTTAGGTTTTTCTTTTGTTTTTTCTTTTTTAACCAGCTATTTATGGCTCGATTTCTCTCAGTCTGGTGACTGTATCGATCTAGTTTCCCCAGATTCGGTGGGTGAAGGTGGTGGGTTAGTAATTTTTGTAGTTATGTTAGTAGTTTTCAGCTGCTTCGGGTTTTTTCTCGTGATTGTAGTTGTGTTTCTGGTTTCCCAGAGGTGATATCCAGTACCTCGCTGTGGTTATGTTGGCCCGTCGGCTTGCCGGCTGTTGTCCATTTGCGCGCTTGAGCTGGAAGTGATAGTTGGGCTCACACAGGTTTGATCTAGTGCCCGTGTTAGTGGATTTAGGTGTCATTTTGCCTGCCTGCGTCTTTACTCACTGACAAGGGCCCAAAGTTCATATGTGCGCTCCTAAGATTTGAACTGGGGGCCCTTGTTGGTTTACCTCTTCTGCGATTGATTCTTATGTATCGACATTTTGCTAGCCTGCATTTGCGATAGTTAGGTGTATGTATCGAGGATTAGGTAGTTTTGGTTCTCTCCTATTCTTTTGAAGATTTCTGTAACGCCTTCGAGCTTTGAATGATATATGACATTGACCATTTCAACAAAAAGAAGTGACTTTTGATTAAAATGTTTATTTTATTGCTTCTAGATTCTCGACTCGAGAATTAAGGAATTAAAGAACTTACTGATATGCGATCAAGAGCACGATATTTGCTTGGTCTCCAACAATAAAGCTGGGCGGTGGGATTGGGCCCCCAAGATTAATCAAGGTGCGCGTAAGCTGGCCAGGACACATTGAGTTATCAAAAAACATAACCAATAGTAAACTCGAAGTAGACACACTCAAGGAAAGAGGATCATGCATATCAATCCGCCCAAATCAGTAAATGAAAAAAAGTCAAGAATGGAATCGTATTCGTTGAAAAAAAAAAGGGAGGGCTCACCTGCTAATACTGCGGCAGCGTGTAAACTCCGGGGAGGGGAGGCTGGGCCTGGTAAGTGGCGGCGTAGGATTGTTGTTGGACGTGGAAAGGCACCAGAAAGTAGGAAGCATTTAAGTAGGTGAATTGTGCAGAAATTGAAGGGTTCGAAGCGTTCGGCAGGGACATGGAGTTCGAAGATGAGGGCGTAGTCGACATGTCCTAACTCTCTCTCTCTCTCTACTGATCGAAGGTGATAAACTGTATGTATGATTAAGGAAATCTATAGTTTTGAAATTGAGGTGGAATTTTGATTTTTGAAGATATATATATATATATATATATATATATATATATATATATATATATATATCTCTCAAAGATTCGAAGTGGAGAAAGGAAGGGAAAAGAGTTGCAGCCAATTGCTTCCAATGTAGGAGTAGTGAAAAACATACAATGAGACCCACGTGCCACCCACGAGGGTTAGGAAACAACAAGAGGGTCGTTGTGTGTGGTGTCGATTGTATTGTGTGAGAGGCTGTGGGCCGCCCCCGCTCATGATCAAATTCAAAACAATCGCCTTAACACCAACGACTTACAAAATTAATGCTACTGTATAACATTTTTTACTCTCCCTTCTGTTCTCCTCCCCCACCCACCAAATCTACCCTCTGTTGATCCTTCCCCATTTTCTCCCCCCGTTCGTTTCTTGCTTCTGTTTTATGGATTCGGTGGCCCGGCCTCTGCGACGGTTCTCTGTCCTTCATGCTCGGCTTTCTGGTTTAGATCGGTGCGTGGTGGTCCGGCGAGCGGTGGTCGATGGCGTGGCTAATAAGAAGTGGTTGAGTTAGGTTTTTCTTTTGTTTTTTCTTTTTTAACCAGCTGTCTATGGCTCGATTTCTCCCGGTCCGATGACTGTATCGATCTGGTTTCCCAAGATTCGGTGGGTGAAGGTGGTGGGTTAGTAATTTTTGTTGTTATGTTAGTTGTTTTCAACTGCTTCGTGTTGTTTCTGGTTTCTCAGAGGTGATATCCAGTATGTCGCTGTGGTTGCGTCGGCCCTCGGCTTACCGGCGGTTATCCATTTGCGCACCTGAGCTTGAAGCGATAGTTGGGCTCACACAGGTTTGATCCAGTGCCCGTGTTAGTGGATTTGGGTTTCATTTTGCCTGCCTGCGTCTTTACTCACTAACAAGGGCCCAAATTTCATATGTGCGCTCCTAAGGTTTGAACTGGGGGCCTTTGTTGGTTTACCTCTTTTGCGATTGATTCTTATGTATCGACATTTTGCCAGCCCGCATTTGCGATAGTTAGGTGTTTATATCTAGGATTAGGTAGTTTTGGTTCTCTCCTAATCTTTTGAAGATTTCTGTAATGCCTTCGGGCTTTGAATGATATATGACATTGACCATTTCAACAAAAAAAGAAGTGACTTTTGATTAAAATGTTTATTTTATTGCTTCAAGATTCTCGACTCGCGAATTAAGGAATTAAAGAACTTACTGATATGCGATCAAGAGCACAATATTTGCTTGTTCTCCAACAATAAAGCTGGGCGGTGGGATTGGGCTCTGAGGATTAGTCAAGGTGCGTGTAAGCTGGCCAGGACACATTGATTTATCAAAAAACATAACCAATAGTAAACCCGGAGTAAACACACTCAAAGAAAGAGGATCATGCATATCAATCTGCCCAAATCAGTAAATGAAAAACAGTCAAGAATGGAATCGTATTCGTTGAAAAAAAAAGGGAGGGCTCACCTGCTGATACTGCGGCAGCGTGTATACTGCGGGGAGGGGAGACTGGGCCTAGTAGACGGACGGAAGGTTTACCGGAGGCGAAGGAAGAGGGGGAGCGGCGGCGTAGGATTGTTGTTGGACGTGGAAAGGCACCGGTAAGTAGGATGCATTTGAGTAGGTGAATTGTGCAGAAATCGAAGGGTTCGAAGCGTCCGGCAGTGACATGGAGTTCGAAGATGAGGGCGTAGTTGACATGTCCTAACTCTCTCTCTCTCTCTCTCTATATTGCTCGAAATTGATAAACTGTATATATGATTGAGGAAATCTAGGGTATTGAAATTGAGGTGGAATTTTGATTTTTGAGGAGAGAGGGACAGAGAGAGATATATATCTCGAAGATTCAAAGTGGAGAAAGGAAGGGAAAAGAGTAGTAGCCAACTACTTCCAATTTAGGAGTAGTGAAAAACATACAATATGACCCACGTGCCACCCACAGGGGTTAGGATACAACAAGAAGGTCGCTGTGTGGTGTCGATTGTACTGTGTGAGAGGCCGTGGGCCGCCCCCGCCCGTGATCCAATTCAAAACCACCGTCTTAACACCAACGACTTACAAAATTAATGCTACTGTATAACATTTTTTACTCTCCCTTCTGTTCTCCTCCCCCACCCACCAAATCTACCCTATGTTGATCCTTCCCCGTTTTCTCCCCTCGTCCGTTTCTTGCTTCTATTTTATGGATTCGGAGGCCCGACCTCTATGACGGTTCTCTGTCCTTCATGCTCGGCTTTCTGGTTCAGATCGGTGCGTGGGGGTCCGGCGAGCAGTAGTCGACGGCGTGGCCAATAAGGTGTGCCTGAGTTAGGTTTTTCTTTTATTTTTTCTTCTTTAACCAGCTGTCTATGGCTCGATTTCTCCCGATCTGGTGATTGTATCGATCTAGTTTCCCCAGATTCAGTGGGTTATGGTGGTGGGTTAATAATTTTTGTAGTTATGTTAGTAGTTTTCAGCTGCTTCGTGTTGTTTCTTGCGATTGTAGTTGTGATTCTGGTTTCTCAGAGGTGATATGCAGTACCTCGCTGTGGTTGCGTCGGCCCGTCAACTTGCCGACGGTTGTCCATTTGCGCGCCTAAGCTTGAAGTGATAGTTGGGCTCACACAAGTTTGATCCAGTGCCTGTGTTAGTGGATTTGGGTGTCATTTTGCCTGCCTACGTCTTTACTCACTGACAAGGGCCCAAATTTCATATGTGCGCTCCTAAGATTTGAACTGGGGGCCCTTGTTGGTTTACCACTTCTGCGATTGATTCTTATGTATCGACATTTTGCCAGCTTGCATTTGCGATAGTTAGGTGTATGTATCTAGGATTAGGTAGTTTTGGGTCTCTCCTAATCTTTTGAAAATTTATGTAATGCCTTCGGGCTTTGAATGATATATGACATTGACCATTTCAACAAAAAAAGAAGTGACTTTTGATTAAAATGTTTATTTTATTGCTTCAAGATTCTTGACTTGAGAATTAAGGAATTAAAGAACTTACTGATATGCGATCAAGAGCACAATATTTGCTTGGTCTCCAACAATAAAGCTGGGCGGTGGGATTGGGCCCCCATGATTAGTCAAGGTGCGCATAAGTGTGGGCAGCATGCCCTTAGGGAGAAAGGATTTCGTTCCTTCCCAAAGGCGTGGGAGCCCTTTTTGAAATCGAGGGAGCGCGAGCAGAGAGGCAAGCGCCCGGAACACAGAGTCGCCATTCGGGTTTGAAGGTCCGACACCCAAGGAATCGTATTTCGAAGCACCTACTGCACTGTTTGATTTGAAAAAGTGAAGGAACCAGTCCGTTATAACCATATCTGGGTTTGGGAGCCAGGTTACGAGAGGGGTAGGGTTTTAAGGCACCCCTCTTGCCCAATCCGGAGATTGGTCTCTACTTAGGAATTTTGTGAAAACATTTTTGTGATTCTTCTTCCATAAATCAATTTTTAGCCAATTAGGGCGGGGAAATAATTAATCGGGGATTAAAACTGTAACAGTTTGCAGGATGTGATTGAAAGCAGCATGGATGGATGATAAGTTTGAAAAATAAATGGGTAAAAACCCAATACTGTGATCAAACATTAAAACAGTACCTTGTATGAATTTGATGTGCACATCTGCCAACTTGCATGCATGGATCTACGTACATGCAGGCTGTCTAGCGCGCGCCAAAGTCACACACGCGCGCGTGTGTCAATGTTTCACCACAGATTGAATTTAATCCCCTTCTGGGCTCTGGAAGGACCAGTGCTCACCCAGGGGGCAAACCAAGCAATTTAACATGAACTCAAAGTAAAGAATAATTACAAACAGACAAGAATTGAATGGATTTACAACCCCTAAACAGTGGGGGTATTAAAACAGGGGCCAAGGGCCAAGCTGCTCATGCAAAGGCAGTCTCTGGAAATCAGCTGGCTGGCGCGCGCTAGAGCGAGTCTGGCGCGCGTTGGTCATGACTGGACTTCCTAGAATTGCTTTGCATGCCTGGGCTCTGAGACATATTCAGAAGCAACCCAGAGGCATTCCAAAGTAAAGAAATAAGCAAGAAAAGCTATGCTGTGGATTTTTATCATGCAAGGCAGTGACTTAAACCCTAAACATGCTTCACTATAATTTATTATACAATAAAACAAGAAAATAACAAGCATCCCATCCCCACGTGGACCAACACAGGCAGCCTAGGATAGGCGCGCGTGAGAGCGAGTCCAGCTCGCGCGGGTATGCTGACTCACAATTTCTTGTAACCCTACTGACTTTTGGGCCAGGATTGGTATTGATTACCAGCCTTGGCCCTACCAGCCCCCCTCAGAGATCAAAACAGTAAGTAGAAAAAGATGTTTATACCTTTGCTTAAGTGGTTTTAAAAATGGATTGAACAAGGTGGTGTAGCTTGTGATTTGAGTGTATGGAAGCGGCAAGAGTGAGATGATAACAAGAGTATTAGGGCTTGTGTGGCCTTTTATGCTTGACTTTTGGTAACCCTTGAACTTGAAAGAGTAAGGGGGTATTTATAGGAGGTTGAATGGGCTAGGTTGGTGGCTAACTTGGTTAAGCAACCAGCCAACAAGGCTGGCAGCCCTCCCTTGATGGAAAAGCAAGCCAACAAGGTGATGAGAGTGGTTGAGGCACCCCATGTAGTCTGTCACAGCCGTGCTGGTGGGAAACGGGGTTCCACAGGTTCATAGACCACCTGATGATTACTAAATCCAGCTGAAAACTGATGAAAGAGACAGGTATTGACTTGCGCGCGACAGAGTGGCTTAGGCGCGCGTGTGAGGTTGATTTCGCGCGTGGGTCAACAGTCAATGCTTTGACTTTGACCTCACCTGGCACTCACACAAACACGCGTGGGAACCGTATCAACGCACGCTGGTCAAACCATGGTTAGGGTTTTGACTGAGGTTGTGGGGTTCAAAGGGTTCAAACGGGGGTTCACTACACACCAAGTCCAATCCTTTCCATTCTCAATACTGTTTTTGACCCGATTCATCATCGGGGAAACACGAAACTGATAAATGAAGTAAAACGATTGGGAGATCCAGATTAAGGTGTCTACAGTAGTCCCTCTTTGACGGCACGCGGAGCACCATTGACTGGTACGGCTAACGTCAAAGATTTCTAGACACCCACCGAATCTGCCCAAAAGCCGATTAATGGAAATGCAGACAAGTATATAAAAATACCGTGCACCATTGGTCGGAAAGCAGGTCGATAGTTGACGCGGATTCTCCTGGGGAATAAGTAAGATCGGACGGATAGATCGCCGCGGATTGATGATCGGACGGATAGATCGTCGCTAATTGTAAAATGGACAGATGGATCGTCGTTGATTGATGATCGGATGGATAGATCATCGCTGATGATTGATCGGACGGATAGATCGTCACTGACTGATGATCGGACGGATGGGTCATTGCTGATTGATGATCGGACGGATAGATCGTTGCTGATCGTTGGTCGGATAGATAGATCGTCGCTGATTGATGATCGAACGGATAGATCGTCGCTGATTGATGATCGGATGAATAGATCGTCGCTGATTGATGATCAGACGGATGGATCGTCGCTGATTGATGATTGGACGGATAGATCGTCGCTGATCGTTGGTTGAACGAATAGATCGTCGCTGATTGAGAATTGGATTTAAAGTATGTGTAGGCGGACCAATGCTAGGGATAAAATGCTCCGGATTGGCTATATCATTGTAAAATGACCCCCAAAATTGTCATAAGGCCATAACTTAGAACCCAAGGGTCAAATTAACCGAAATTGGGCCAAGCCAGAGGCTAAATTGGGCCTAAGGCCCAAATTTATCGGGGCGCGATGGAGCCACATCTGCGTGCGAGGGACACTTCTCAAGGCTTGGGTCTGGAATAGGCCCAAATCCGGCCCAAGCCTATTATCGTTTCATATATCGACGGGGACGTTCTGAAACCGCTCACAGCAGTTTCAAACTCCCTCTAACTCCCTTCTCTTTCAAACCCTTCCTCCAAACCATTGATTTTAAACCAAAACCAAGAAACCCACACACAACAGGATCACCCATGGCGGATCACGGTACCGGCGGTAGAGGGGGGAAGTTATCGATCATCCGGAGAATCGATGAGGACCATTGGAGATCGGAACCGAAGATCAAACTGCAGATACAGCGGCCATGGGCCAAAGTGCAGTGGTTGAAGGCGGTGGCGATGGTAATGGCAACCGCGAGCAGGAGGTTGGTTATGGCAACGATGAGCGCGCGCCGGAGGAGAGCGGGGCCGTGGGACCCAAGGTCGAGCCATTGGACCCGAGCATGGCCGTGGTGGGCTCGGTAGTGGCTGGGTTCGTTCTCGTGACAGCAGCAGTAGTGGTACTAGCGGCGGTGATACCAGGCCGAGTGGATCTCTGCCTAGGGACTTGGCGAGAGGCAAGGGGGCTGTGACAGAGAAGGAGGAGACCACGGAGATGCCTGTTCCATTCCGGGAGGAGGACATACTGTTTCGGCCCCCGGTGACAGCGGCATCATCATCGAGTCATGTGCCGGTCACCAAACACGACGTTGCCAAGTTTTTGAGTGATGAGGCGCTAGCAAAGCTTCTCGAGGATAACCCCACGATCGGGGAGTTAGTTTTGAAAGCCAAGAAGGATCGGGTGAGGGCAATCGAGGCCTCAGAGGCGGCGGAGAGGGCCGAGAGGGAGAGAGCCGAGCGAGAGGGGCCAGTGAGAGATATGGAGGCTGAGGACAGAGCCGCTGCAGAGAGACAGGGGCCTAGAGTGACGGCAGTGGCAGAGGCGGGAGCTGTGACACGGCTTGAGTTTTCGGCAGAGGCGTATGTGCCACCGAGGCCACACTTGTTTGTGCCATCAGGTTTTGCGGCGTACACACCACGGCGGACGGAGTATGATGCTGATCTTGTGCTGAAGGACCCCGAGGTGCACATTGCAAACACTTGGTTTGAGGTAAATGCTTAAAACCCCCTTTGTAAGTCAATTTCAACATTTGCATGCGTGTTTTGAGCTTAGAATAGCATGAAATAACCTTGAGTTTGAAATAAAGCCGTGACGATAAACCCCGCTTTGTATGCCATGCATGTAATAACTTGAACCAGCTATCTGTTGTAGACCGCATTAGAAACATGCCACGATGATATACCCCTCGTATTGTATGCCATGCATGTAATAACTTGAACCAGCCATCTGTTGTTAAGCCGTTACATTGATTACCTAGAACTGGAAAATGAAAGCTATGCATGCTGACATTGTCCTCTGTTGCTTGTTTTTGTGTTTGAAACAGGTGAGACCGAGGGACATTCGCAGCTTCAGAGGCGCGAGTAGTTCCCTGAGGTTGTACGAGAGCTTGCCACCGAGGGCGAGACAATTGGTGGATGAGGCAGGCTTTGGTGAGTTCATACAGACTCTGTCCCCAGTTAGAAACGACCATGCAGTCTTGGTGGCACTAGGAGAGAGGTGGAGGGATACGACCAATACCTTCCACCTTCCTCCTGGAGAGATGACAGTGACGCCTGCAGACTTTGCAGTGATTACAGGGTTGAGGGTTGGAGGAGAGCCCATTCCGTTCGACTCAGGCATCCACAACGACAGGGCGGCGCTGAAGTGGTTTTTGGGCAAGGTGCCAAAGATCAAGGAAGGAATGGTGAGGTACGACCAGTTCACCAGATACTTGCAGAAGGAGGTGACCACGGACCAGGAGGCAGAGCAGATGGCCAGGGCGTACTTGTTGTACCTTTTTGGTGCTTCCCTATATCCGAGCCGGAGAAGCAAGGTGCACCTATCCTACTTGCTAGCGCTGAGGGATTTAAGGAAGGCCTCACACTATGACTGGGGTGGCACAGCGCTAGGTGCAGCCTATGGCTTTTTGGGTGACTCTTCGAGGGACAGAGCAAGGCATTGCTGGCTACTGGAGAGTTTGGAAGGTATGATTTCAATAGAATAAAGTACAATTTCCATTATACTTGTATTACTTGATTGCATAGCCTGTTTGTAGTTTTGATCGCATAACTGTATATCCCGTGACTAATGCACTTGAATATTTGACTAAAATGCAGCTCTGGGCCTATGAAGTGTTGCGGATGTATCCGCCAAAGTGCAAGCATCCAGACTTAAGCCCTCTCCCCCGCGCGCTGATATGGAGCAAGGAGAAATGGGAACAAAAGAAGGAAGGGGTGACCTCAATGCCTTCCGGCTGAACCTGGATGATCTCAGGGCCGCACAGGTATACTGTAAATCCTCGCAATTAAACATGTATTCCCATTATTGCTCTAATGCTGTCGCTGATCAATTGTGTGCATTATCTGTTTGTCTCTTTTGCAGATCAACTGGAATCCCTGGAGAGTGGCAGGGCCGTAGCCTAAGTACCTGGCTAGGAGCAGGGCTATCACGGCTAGCAAGGTGTTGTTGGAGTCGGCCTTTGGCTGGCAGTGGTACCTGGGCGACTGGGTGACATGTCAGTCACTTGGTCTAGCTGAGTTCCAGGTGCCGGGGCCACTTCCACCGCGAGCTTCACACACTGGAGAGTACACACAGGCAGAGTTGGAGGAGTACATGCAGCCTGATACGAACTTGGCACGCCACTTGAGACCCGACATGGACTATGCCACCAATCAGAGGGATCATTTGGCGAGGCCGCTGAAGAGAGGAGAGCCGCTGGGGAGAGGCAGAGAGGTGGCGAGGGCCGTGCGAGGCGGACCCTTAGTGGACCAGTTAGAGGCGGGCCACCGGAGATGTCATGGAAGATCTCGGTAGTGGACAACCAGGGAAATTCGGTTGAGGTTCACCTTGCGCTTGCCAGAGTCGAGCCTACACCAGTGACTATTCCGGTAAGACTTAGCTTCCGTCTTTGCATCTCGATATACTTGATTTACTGTTGAACTGCTTGATAATGCCAAAATGTACTTGCAGGTGCCAACTGAATGGGTGAATGAAGCTGTCCACCGTATGCTAGCAATGGAGAACTTGATCAGAAGGGCGGCGAGTGGCATACCACTGGAGTTTCACTATCCAGCACCGACTCATCCACTGGCCCAGCGGGCTGCTGCTTAGAGACCCCAGGTATAATTTCGGAAAATGATACATTCCTGTTTTCGATACATCCTTACGATATGCACCTGCTTTCGATACATTTATGCTTTGATAGCCTTTGATAGAATGTACCTGTCGTTGAACATTTGATATACAATATAATGCAGAATGTATACTGATGCTCTTAAAATAACAATGTAGGCACAGGGACGAGCGACTTCAAGGAAGAGAGCGCGGTCGCCACCACAGCAGGCAGTGACGAGGACTACCACACTTTTAGTCGTCACACGACGACATACTAGGAGTTCGCAGCCAAAAGCTACAAGTGAGGAGGTAGCTAGGGTGGCCGTGGCACGTGCTGAGGAGCAGCACCAGATCAAAATGCTAGAGAAGACAGTGCCAGACGAGCCGGTCCGCAAGAAGCGGCTGATCCTACCTGAGATCTTCGAAGAGGAGGAAGAAGAAGAGGAGGGAGAAGAGGAAGAGGGAGGAGAGGAGGAGGAGGAGCACTCGTCCGCCCGCAGCGAATCCGATGATTCCGTGGATGATCCTCCGTACATGAAGGACCCCAGGGAGAGAGACGACGACGACGACGATGATGGTGATGACGGCGACGAGGGGGACTAGCTCGCAGAGCACTGAGGGCTACCATGGAGCCTATTTTACTTTCCACACTTTTGATTTTTGATTTCGGGCTTGCATGCTCAAGTAGATAGATAGTTGGAAGGCCAGCGTGCCTTAGATACATTGATATAGGTTTTTTTGGAGGCCTGCGTGCCGTTCTGGTGGACGGACGTGCCCTTGGTTGACTTGACAGGTTTGATTGGCCGGTGTGCCACACGTACAATAGTTTTTACCGTTTTGACATGGATAGATTATGGTCAAGTGGTATAAAAATTGCATTTTATGGTTTATTCACTCTTGCAATGCATAAAAAAAGAACAAACGTCCACCGCTAATACCAAACTTGCATTGATAATGCACCGAGACCGTTCACAGACATACATATATGTACCATAGTGTCTAGCTTGAAAGGAAACAGGAAATATACCCTAAGACACGGCCAAGATACGAGGATACGAGAAATACAATGAAATTTTGGGCATAAATGGGCCAAAATTCAAAATACTTTTTTTTTCACGGAAATTCAAAATACTTCACTTTAGATAAAGATGACACTTCTGCAAGGTCATATGCATACAACGTGACCTGTGCGAGTCGACGGAACTAAGAAAAACGTCCCAAAATGAGATTTAGACCGAAAAATGCATAAAACATCGCAAAAATGGACATAAAAACGCAAAATATGACTCAAATATGTCCCGGACTGAAACCGATACCTCCGTACAGTCACATTAGGTCAATATGACCTGTATGGCATGATAGAACTTGGCAAAAACCCTTAAAACGAATTTTGACCCTCCGAAACCCTGGTTTTGACTTGAAACGGGCCATCGAGGGTCCAAAAGCTTCGTTAGGCGCGACATTTCGAATCCGATGCTTGGACAGAGTCACATATGCCTATAATGACTTGCTGGAATCATCAAAAGTGTGAAATAACCCTTGGAACGAAAAATGACAAAATTTGGACAGTAGCTGCCATAAATTGTCAAATTGTAGACTGCAGTAGCGCGCGAGGGACTGGGTCCAACGCGCGATGGTAGCCTCTCTCGCACGCTGAAGTGAGTCAGGCGCGCGATGATCAGCCTCTGCTAGGATGCCTTTGGTTGACCGAATCACTCTTTTAAGGCACAAAAAGCCTTGTCATCTTCCCCAAAACAGCCTATAAACTGTCCAGAAGCTGCAGGAGAGGGTGTCCTTGCATTGCAAGGTGTCCTAACACCTTGCATGGTGTTAATCTCCCAGCACAAGAACCGAGGATGATATTTTCGAACATTTGCCTGTAAATGGGATGCACTCACAGCAATGTAGGGTATACCCTTCCCTCGTCAACACAAATACTCTCCCATTACTCAAAATGGAAAGTCCGTTAGCCGCCATACTCGATCCCTGGCTTGTGGGGTTCGAAACGGTCGACTGGGCAAGTCCCCGATCTCGATGCCTATCCACAATCCAGGATCTTCGATATGTGGGGCCACGCCCTGAGCTTCTCCAAGCTGCCATGGTCTATTGGGACCCTGTCATGCACATCTTTCATTTCAATGAAGACGAGATGTGTCCAACGGTGGAGAAGTTCCAAGCATACCTCCAAGGCTACACAAACTGACATGTCCTTGCCGCTCTTCCATTCCAGGAGGATATGGATCAACTCCTACAAGTGACGCTCAACATACCCGAAGAGCTGTCAGCGAGTATAATTCTGAATGGCGAACTCAACATCGTTCACCTCATTGAGTTGTACGGTCTAGAAGGAGCACTAGGGGATTATGTCAGGCAAGCCCATAGACACCTTGTACTTTCGATCTGTGCACTAGACGCTTATATGTTGATTCCGGCTAGCGGAAGGGTGAGTCCTAGCTTGGTGAGCGTTGCCCTGCAGATGGGAGCTCGGAAGAACATCATGCCCATAGTCTTGGCGGAAACTCTCATGGGCTTGGATTTGGTCAAAGCAGCCAAGCAGATTCGTTCAGCGGATGCCCTCTCCTGCTCCAGGTAGGTTCTCACTCAATTCGCCTCTTGCACACTCTTTGATTTTACCTCGACACTCAGGCAAGGATCGCTCTAGAACCTTACTTGTCTTTTCACTCAGGCTTTATCTGGCTCCTGACTTGTTTTTACACTCGTGCAACTGTGGCTTGTGGATAAGCTAGGCGTGCTTGAAGCACCACAGGCAGGTTTTGAAGACTTTCCCAGGCGTCTGGTCGAGCGACCAATGATATACCCGGAGTTGTAGATGGAGGTGTGGTATGCTTTCCTAAATGACATGGATTTCGAAGACATCGTGTGGAGATGTCCCTGGCTGAACCTTCTGGAGATGACGCTCAGGTCTGTAGGACACGAAAGAGTGATAATCGCTGGATTGGCAAGTTTCACCTTTTACATTCCCGGGCGCACACTTCGACAACTTGGCATAAGCCAGGGGAACGAACGTTTCGGGACAGAAGGCTTCGAGACTCCTAACTTCGATGCTTGGAACTTGCATAACTACAAGTGTAGCTGGAACAATAGGGAGTTAGGGGAACCCTTCCTGGACTTCAAAACATGGCTGGAGAGTCGTTACGTGAAGTGGCTTCACAAAGAGATCAAGGTGTAGACACCCCATTCTGGACCATCCAGATAATGCTATTTTACGGGCTCTTATTTCCCCAATGATGATTAAAGGTCGAGAACAATCTGAGGATGAATGTGTGTTTGAGCTTTGAGCGTCCCGAACCTCTTTCAAACCCATGTCAAACCCTTCAAACCAGAGCCAAACAGCTCCAGCAAAACCCAAACTGGCTTACGCCGGTACCCTGATGACGTGCGCCAGTTAGCTGCCACGTGTCGGTCATCGACCGTTGACTCAGCTATCACTGGCGCACGCCGGTCCATATGTGGCTCACGCCAGTCAAGCCCAGTCAAATCAACTTTATTCAGCCACATGGACGAGACTTTTGAGCCACCCTGACGTCGGCCACAGTCTCCCTGATGATTACTCTCAGCTGGGACGCTCCCCCTCTCTCCTACAACCCCCTTCAAGGCAAGTCCCATGCATTTAATGCATGGGAGGCTCCATCTCTCACCCAAACCAGCCAAACAAGGCCTTAGTCCAACTGATCTCAGTCCCTCTCTCCTCTATAAATACCCCCCCTTGCATTCATTTGCAAGGGGTTAGCCACATTAAGAAGAAAAAGCTTTCTTCTTCCCTCCTTCTTGCTCTCTATCTCTCCTCTTCCATTGAAAGAGAAAGTAGGGCAACTCACTTCCATATACCCTACTGATATCCAGTCACCTTCTAAACCTCCATCTTCAACCCTTAAGCTTAATACCACCTTCAAACCTCAACACAAAAAGGTATACCACCTTTGTGTCCCTTTCTATTTTCAACTTCTGAGGGAGACCAGTAAGGCCCAGGCTAGTAAGCAATACTAGTCCTGGCCTTAAACTGGTAAAATACAGCAAACGTATGAGATGAGACATGGCGTACGCCAGTACACCTATGCCGTACGCCAGTCATGGCAGTACGAGCACTACTGGCGTGGGGATCATCGGATCATCATTTCTGTTACCTTATCTTTCTATCAATCACCCTTGCATGCTAATAATCAGTTTACTGCTTTCTGTATATCTGGAGTTGCTTAGGTGTTGTTGTCTATGCTTACCTTTTATCTGCTCAAAAGGCCTCTGGGATCCTTCTGGTCATGATCCAGAGCCCAGATGATGCAAAGCCAAACACTGGATTAGGGTCAAACATGCGTACGGCATCCTATGACTGGCGTACGTCAGTTTGTCCTACGATCTAGTGGCTGGCCCTTGTATCTTAGCTTAAATCTTGGCCTATTTTCTGTTCCCATACTGTTTTTGGGTTATTCTGCTGCTTTTTCGTGGCTTGAAGCCATTTCATTTGTCTGTAACTGAATATATTCTGTTCTATTAAACTGCGTGTTTTGTCCTAGGTGTGCGCTGGTCGTTTTCCAGAGCCGAGAGGGTTGCAAACAAAGACTGTGAAACCTGATAAGAGGAGTACGCCAGTCTCAATGTGGCGTGCGGAGGTTGTGCCAGCATGCAGTGGCTCGGCTAGTGCATGCTGGTGTGGGCCTGCCCAGGTCCCTTCGGGACAGCGTACTCCAATTTATCCGGGTTGCTCAGTGCTTGTTCTCAATCTATATTTATCATTGCAAGCCAGTCATCCATAAGCATTTTGTCACATAAATTGCAAGCTGTTATCCCCGTTAACTGTTTTCCCCCTCCCTAACTGGCTAAAAAATGATCAAAAGAGAGAAAAATGCAAACGTTTTATCAAACAAAATGCCTGAGTAGAGACCGATCTCTGGATTGGGCGAGAGGGGTGCCATAAAACCCTTCTCCTCTCGTAACCTGGCTCCCGAACCTCAGATATCGAAGGTGACAACAGACCGGTGCACGCCTTTTTCAAAAATCAAACAAACGTGGCAAACGTTTTCGAGTTCGGTTCCTTGGGTGTTTTAACCGCTAAAACCCGAATGGCGACTCTGAATCGAGGCGTTTCGCCGCGCTTTTCAAAAGAGGGCCACACCCGATTTTAAAACAACAAAGCTTAGAATTTTTGGGGCGCGTGCCCACAGTGGCGACTCTGCTGGGGAACTCATTGCGTTGATTGATATTGGGCGATTAATACATAATAGAACAATTTTCAAAAGCCTGTCAAAACAGTACGCTTCGCGCTGCTGAAGAACGGAATGGTAACGTAACAGGATCTCAGCATCCGACCAATTCGAACTGGGGCTTTTACTATTGTTCTCTTGTGTAATTTTCTCCAAGTATCAATTAACAAAAGTGAGCCAAATTTCAAAAGGCATTTATTTCAAAAGCGTTGCATTTCTCTCTCGTCGAATCATTTTTTGGTATTCTCCGTTCGTATCGATGGTTGGTCAGCCCCGTTGAGGTGTTTTAGGTAACTGGCACAATTTATTGGAGCCCGGGGTCCTCGAACGCCCAACAACCTTGGACGATGATGAGTCGTACTACCGTTCGACCATTGCTTTGCTCTACGCGTTGCAATGGGAGGTATATCACGGCTCTAGTCAAAGGAACCCCTTAAGCCAAAACCGGCCTCTACAGCGCTTACAAGCACTAGAACCTTTCAACCTAAGACAGGGACCCGCAGGGTAGGATTATGTGCATCTAACCCCTATATTCTGTCTACGTGTTACTGCTTTCCTTATCGCATGCCTGTACATACATTCATGACCGTTTTGCGTAGGAGCATGCTAGGGCGGCTTTTAGGGTGTCTTTCGTCGAGTCTGTCTTGCGTCCATTCGACGTTGCCTTGGACCGATGATGAGTCGTGCATCTCGATGTTGCACGTTACCAAAAATTTCTAAGTCCTTAATCAATGAGACTTCGGGAAACCAGCACCTCCTAGGTCTTTGCCCAATACCCCATCGAGGTTTCAAATCAAAAAACAAGGAACAACGGAGAGAACGACGTAATGCTTACACCACCCAGGTTAAGAGTGCTAATCACTTACACCGCTCAGGCTCCGGCACAGTGCTGCTTACGCCGCTTTGGTTACGGTATCACGCCATCTACACCGAGTTGTTCCGAACTCAAACTTTGAAAACTTCGATAAGGGAGAAAGTCAAAGGCTTAGGCCGTTTTGGCATCTCTTAGTAACAGTCGATTCAATCAAGGATACACCATCGAAAAGAAAATCCGAGGATTCTATGGCAACTGTCCGAGTGTCGTAAAGCAGACTCTCTCTAGTTCTAGAGTCTAGGAGGACACCGACGACGTTGGCATGCTCATTTTCCATTCTTTTCAATTCTTTCAAATAAAATGATTGCAGGCTGTCACTGAGTTTTTGTACTTTGCTGTAAAGCCATGTCGGTATCAAAGCTGGGTTCCGAAATCAAGAGCCAAACCTACTTGGGGCCGTCCGCCGAGTCCGCTTGAAAGTTTGATTTGGGGTTTGTCTCTCAGTCGATCACAACAGAAGCTCTGGCCTGCACTGTGTCACGAGAGGATTCACCGCCGACCACACCGCACGAGTCCCCTCCATCTACTCCGTCTCTGCCGACATCTCCCAAGCTTGTTAAAACAGAAGTTCTAGCTATGGCAGATGTCCCACCTCCGAATCTCGCTACCGTATTGGCAGATCTGCAGCACAACCTAGCCATCATGCAGTAAAGGGCCGACCAGGCCAACGCCTCCATGGCCAACCTCCGCACATTAATCGAAGAACGACTTCCCCTTGTAGCAGGAGGGGAAGGCGGCAAAGGCGAGAGCGGGAAGTCGTTGCCGAGGAGGAACCTCTGATCGAAAATCCTGCTCCGAGCCCGGAAATGGCAGCCTTGGTCGCCAAGATGGCAAAATTGGAAGAAGCAGTCGCTAAGTCCGAGAGAAAAGGATCGGGAGTGCTAGACATGGATCGCCTTTGCCCGTTCCTGAACGCCAGGTTGCTTGATCGGTTCAAAATGCCCGACTTTACGAAGTTTGACAAAACCGGAGATCCGAAAACTCACCTGTTGGCCTATCATGGTGTAATGAAGTTACATGGCGTTGGGGAAGACGCGATGGCTCAGCTGTTTCCGCAAACCCTTTCCGGCCCTGCCTTCCAGTGGTTCTTGTCACTCGACATCTCCAAGAGACGAACATGGGAAGACATCGGCACTGCCTTTAATGCTCAGTATAGCTACAACGCCCAGCTCAAAATGACCACTCGAGAGTTGGAATCAACCAAGATGAATGCGAATGAGTCTTTCGCAAACTTCATCCAGTGGTGGAGAGCCAAGGCCGCTCTCATGTCCGATCACCCGAGCGAGAAGGACCAGATCCGCATCATTTCCCGTAATCTGCAGCCGGACTTTGCCAAAAACCTCGTGTTGGTTCAGGGAGCGAACTTCGAGACTTTCTATGACTCCGGACTGGCCATCGAAGAAGCCCTCCAAACTGGTGTCCTACCCAGAAGTGACAATTCCTCCTCTACCTCATCCTCAAAATCAAAGCCCCGTGCATACACCGAAAACAGCACTGCTTTGTTTGGAGGCAACAGCTACGCCAACACAACCGCTGCCAACAATGCCTCTGCCCAAAGCTCCAATCACATCGCCGATGTCAACCAGGTTCAAACCCCTCAAAGACCCCGAAACCGCAACCAACCCCGTAACTTTGCCAATTTCGAGGCACCGCTTTCCTCGGTATTGGAGAAGTTAGTCAAAACCGAACACCTTAGGCCTTTAATCCCAACTCCACTTCCTCAAAATCCACCCCCCAGTCATAACCCTAATGCCTTTTGTGCGTACCACCAAATGCCCGGCCATTACACTAACTCTTGCTATCGCCTTCGTCATGCGATACAGGATTTGGTGGACAATGGTACCCTTCCAACTCCACCTACTAAACCCAATGTCATTATCAACTCCTTGCCTAAACACGACCCCAACCCTCAAGTAAACCAGATAAACCTCAGCTCCACCATATTCAACCACACCGACCATATTACCTCAGCCAACAACCCTAAACCAATCATACCCTTTCCTTTTGAGCTAAGTGTTAACATGATGGCAGCCGATTGGGCCATGGAAGACAAGGCCAAGGAATGGGAGGAGCTTTGCAATGATTGGATCGAACAGCACAACATGGGATTCCCCGCGCACCCTCAAGTCAATCAAATATGGCTAGACCAGTGGGAAGGAGAGTGGAATGCGGCACAGGCTGACCCTCTGGACGGTCTCTCCTTGTTCACACTCTTCTACCAACCTGAGCTGAACCGAGTCGAGGAGGAAGCCGAGGAATACGTGTGGGATCCGTAACCCGATGAATGGCAAATAGTTCAGGGTCTCAAGGCTGATTTAGACCAAGATGACATTAGTGAGGAGTACTCGGATTACTATCAAAAAGGGGAGATCATGTCGGATGTCCGCCGTCCGCTCGGCGCCATGCTACCTTTTGTTAATACGATTGCCGGCATGGTAGGCCGCTGCGCCCATGAATTTGACCCTACTCTTGACATTGTCTCCGTGGAGCAGCCTCGCCCTATTGTTTCGGCTCCCAGAGATGACTGCTCGATCATGGTCCTAGATGCACCTCCCGCCGACCTTTGGGATGCAGAGGAAACCGTTAAGACTCCGCCACCTGCTGATATCTGGGACGTCGACAATATTGTTGATCTGAACATGGGGAACGAAGTGTGGACTGTCAACACTGCTTTTGTCGACGGAGGATTCTGGGATGTTCCGTTCGTCACCAATCCGGGGGCACCCTTCGAGGAAGATGCTGCACAAGATCCTGCTTTTTGGGAAGGACTAGTGATAGAGGATTTGGAATGGGACACAGCTCCGGGGCCTGACTCGACTGCAACGGTTGCGGTAACAGACAAAGGAAAGCGCAAATTGGAAGAGGTGCTAGCCAATTTGTGGGATTTTGTTGACTCCTCTTCTTGGTGGGATGTTGCCAACGTCACACGGAGCGGACGAGTGTTCCAGCCATCTAACCTCCAAGCTGGGAGTTCTTCCAATCCGCCTGCGCAGAAAACCGCCACTCCCGCCGCTCAGAGGAATGATCCGGTCTTTCCGGGTGGGGTTCCCGAAGAAGACGCCATTCGGAAACAGCTTGAACGGATTCCGGCCGTCGTGTCTATCTGGGGCTTGATATCGTCATCAAAGGAGCATCGTGAAAAGCTGTCCTCTGCGTTGGCCCGACTCACGGTGCCGATTGACATTACGCCCGAGGCCATGATTGCTCTTGTGCTGCCACTCCTCTCTAAGCACTCCGTCACTTTCACCGAGAGGGATCTGCCCATCGAAGGAACTGCTCATAACCGCCCGTTGCACATCACTGTCAAGTGCCGGGGACATTGGGTGCCAACTGTGCTGATGGACAATGGTTCTGCCATCAACGTTTGCCCGATGAGAGTTGCCTATCGCTTGGGGCTCACCATGAATGACTTAGCACCCTCCAATCTGGCCGTCAAAGCGTATGACAGCACTCGCCGTGCGGTGGAAGGAACTCTGACTCTGAAACTCGATGCGGAGGGCTTTGAAATGGACGTAGAATTCCACGTCGTCGACATCCCTACCACCTTCAACCTGCTGTTGGGCAGGCCATGGCTCCATAGGGCTGACATCATGGCGGTGCCTTCAACTCTGCACCAGAAGGTCATGCTGGGGCTCCCCACTGGGACTTTGACAATCTGCGAGGACTCTGGGATCCGCCCACTCGCGGATGACGGAACGCCTGTTTTAGGCATTATGCACGGGGAAGAGGACTCAGACTTTGGAGGATTCTTTTTCGACACATCTGGCTCAGTCCTCGCCATCGCCATGGATGATAATTTCACCATATGCTCAACTGTCCTCGAAATGATGAGGAAAATGTCAGTCATGCCTGGCCTAGGACTCGGGGTCAACCAACAAGGGATCGCTGAGTTCCCTGTCTTTCCTTTCACCGAAAGCCGCTTTGGTCTAGGTTACACTCCACCAGCCAAAGACGCCAAAAGGAGGAAAGATACGGGAAAACCTCGGACCCTTTTTGGTAACCTCGACAGCTATTTCGTTCGAGAAGGAGGAGGCTCTGCTTATGCGGGACAGATAGAGCCATTTTGGGATCCGGAGACTTGCACCTGGCTGCCGGGATTCGAAATCTTTGCCACGGACACCTGGTCCGACGGTAAAGAGGTAACAGCCAAAGAGAAGCTTGCTCAGGGGGAATTCGAGAAATAGCTGGGTCAGACCAAGGAGAAGCTTGACTGGCTGAAGGCTTTCGATCAAGGGGGTCTGGAGATGCTGTTCTCCCAAGTAGGTTTGGTTGGCGAGGGTGAAGAAGCTGAAGTGCTGGTGCTTGGGCCTGACTCATCAGATGCTCTCGAGGATCCTACCTCCCTCATTGTGAAGGCGCAGGGAAGTATTAATAACTGCATTTTCACTCCACGTCTGACATGCATTGACGATGTATCTGAAATTGACATAGAGTCTGTCAAGTCTAAGTCTAGCTCAGAGTTGGAGTTTGTGCCTCTTGGCCCTCCACGTCGTAGCTTTTACTTTGAGTTCGAGTCGTTTGTACTTGGCAACCCTGTTGGGCTTTATGAAATGCACGATCCTACTTCTGACTACTTTGCTAGCTTCTATATAAACTGTGTCGACCCTGACGATGAAGGAACAAACTTCGACGGAAGTATCCCCGCTGAGTTGCGTTCCCTCATCGAAAAGGAAGACGAAAGGCGTGCTCAGCCTCTAAAAGAAGAAGTAATTTTTGTAAATTTGAAAGACGAGGATGACCCCCGCATGATGCAAATTGGTGCAAAACTATCCCCAAAAAATCACGCTGGAACAATTGAGCTTCTCAAGGAGTTCCCCGAGGTTTTCGCATGGTCCCACAAGGATATGCCCGGCATTGATCCTGAAATAGTGCAGCATCGAATCCCATTGGAGCCTGGGGCTGTCCCCGTCAAACAGAAACTCCACAGAATGAGGCCGGATTGGGTTCAGAAGATCAAGGAAGAGGTTACAAAACAGATTGACGCAGGATTCATAAGGGTCGCAGAGTACCCCAAATGGGTTGCCAACATCGTGCCTGTCCCCAAGAAGGATGGAAAGATCTGAGTCTGCGTCGACTTCAGGGACTTAAACAAGACAAGCCCCAAAGACAGTTTTCCCTTGCCACACATTGACGTGCTTGTGGACAACACGGCGGGGCATGCCTTGCTCTCTATTGTCGACGGATTCTCCGGATACAACCAAATCTCTGTGGCGCCCGAGGACCAAGAGAAAACGACGTTTGTCACGGAATGGGGCACCTACTACTATGTAAAGATGCCATTTGGGCTGAAGAACGCCGGATGTACTTTTCAATGGGCCCAAACGACCTTGTTCCATGACTTTATCCATAAGACCGTTGAGATCTACGTCGACGACATGATTGTGAAGGCAAAGGAGGAAAAGGACTACCTTCCGTCACTCAGGCAGTTTCTTTAAAGGCTTCGCAAGTACAACGTGCGTCTGAACCCACAAAAGTGTACATTTGGAGTCACGGTAGGCAAGATGTTGGGATTTCTGATCACTGCAAGGGGAATTGAAGTAGACCCTTCCAAAATCAAGGCGATTCTCGAAATGGAGCCGCCAAAGTCTGAGAAAGGTGTGCGATTGTAGGGAGGTATTCCCGAACAGGTGCAAAATGAGCCCGAGCACGGTCAAAAAAGGGTCAACGCACTATGGACCAGTTATATGAGAAGTCAATGGTCCAGAGAGGTTGTACGATTCTCGGTGCAATAACATGAGACGTTATTAGGACCAAATACAAGGAAAATGACATGAGATGCCACTGTTCATAGAAACTTGTTCGGCAAGAGAGAGCCGAACAGGAGGAGAGCTCCTTACAAAGGATATGGTTCAAATTGTTTCCTTAGGACTAGTAACACGTGAGGTAATTGGTCCAGGCCATCTGTTCGGCCATGAGATGGCCGAACAGAGAGAGAAGTACTATTTGAGGGAACATTGTGGAAGGTTCCAGAGTAGTCATGTCCCATAAAGGGACAAAGTTCCCAAGAATATAGGATCTGAGAAAGATACCCAACGAATATGGGATGTTCGGCTCTTAAAGGAAAAGACTCCTAAAAGGACTCTTTTCCATAAACTGATAAAGGAAACGAGACTCCTTGATATCCTGGGTTTCCTATACGAGTTAGGAATCCTATGGCAACATAGATGCTTGGACAGCAAGCATCCATAAATCTATAAATATGAGGTAAACCTAGAGGTGAGAGGTACGCAATACACTGCATTCTATTTGCTTTCCTATTGATAATTAGGGTTTGATTGCTAGTACGTGATACTAACAAAGGCATCGGAGGGCCTTTGCCACGAGAGGCAAAGGTGCACTCACTCCTTGTCTGTTTTGCAGGACAGGGGTTTCATTGACAAATTAAGGTTACGTTCAAAAGGCACGTGAAGCCGTAGCATTCCAGTGCTGTTCAAAGCATTACTTGAATTTGTCCACCTACAATTGGCGCCGTCTGTGGGAAACGAAAGAGTTCCCTTTGAAATACGACCATGGTGGAAGTAGAGCAAGCAACGCCACACGACCCAAAGGATGTGTTAATTGGAGGAGGGGATAAGTCTCCACCCGGGGCTCCGAGAAAGCCCGAAGGAGGACACAAAAGGACCACGAGTAAGGGCCACCCCCTTACTATCCACGGCAACTCCAAAAATAGAGATGGAGAGACGGCATCGAAGTCCACGAGAAGGACTAAATCCCATCGAGGGGATGAATCGATTGCACACTCCAGAAGTGTATACCGTAGCGAAGACGTTCTTGATAAGAAGAGGCAAGAAATTGAGAAGTATGCTCGTTTGATAAAAAAACGAGAACATGAAATCAGAGAACTAGAGAGAATCAGAGAACATCCGGAGGACTCTGGACTATCTCGAAGAAATTCTAGAGGCAGTGAATACGCTTTGGTACAGTATCAAAAGGCTCCTTCACGAGGAAGGAGGAGCAGAAGCAGAAGTCTGACCCCGAGGCGACATAAAACTTCTCCACGAAAAGGGAGGAGCAAGATCCGAACACCTGAGCGAAGGAGGGTATCTCCAAGAAAGAGGAGAAGCAGAGGTCGGAGTTCTACCCCCGAAGAAGAAGGGAGTAGAAAACATCATAGGGACAGGTACGAGAGACCTGATTCCGATTGGGAACGAATTAGATCCAAGAAAGGACCGGAGGATGAAGCCATGACTGCACGGGAAGCAGCACGGAAAGCACTGCAGAATATAGCATCCTCCCCTTTTGCAAAAAAGTTACAGGAGGCTAGATTGCCGACTAGGGTAAAGCACGGGACATTCATCCTCTACGAGACAGATGCTGATCCCGTGGCCCATATACAGCATTACCAGCAAGCAATGTTTATGCATGAAGGGGATGATGCAATCATGTGCAAGATGTTCCCGTCGAGTTTGGGGAAGGTTGCTCTGTCCTGGTTCCACAAATTGGGCTCACGCTCCATCCGAACATGGGTGCAATTGGCCGAGGAATTCACTGCACGGTTTTTGACGAGCAGGAAAGCTCCCAAAACCTTTGAGAGTCTTTCTTTTATGAAACAAGGAGAGGACGAGCCGATCAGGACTTATGCAAAGAAGTACTGGGAAACCTTCAACAAAATTGAAGGATGTAGTGAAGAATACGCAATAGCCACGTTCAAAACAGGTTTACCTGTTCGGGGGGAACTGCGTAAGTCTCTAAACATGAGTCCTGTGCAGACATTGGCAAAATTAATGGAGAGGATTGAGCAGCACGCCAGGAACGAGGATGACATCCTACGAGAGGATGGAAAGTTGGCCGCCGAGCAAGTAAAGGGGCCTATAAAGAAAGCTGACAAGCCAGAGCCCAAAACTTATCGTGAAAGAAAAGATTATGGGCAGGCGAAGAAAGAGCAGTACAAGGATAAACAAGCCCCGGATCCCAAGTCATTCTTTTCAATAAACACGGTTTGGAAAGAGCCCATTTACAGGATTCTTTATCGAATAAAGAATCAACCATATTTCAAATGGCCCCCAACTCTTGGTGGGAATAAAGATGCAAAACGTGCTACGAATCAGCACTGCAGTTACCATAAGGATTGGGGTCACATGACAGAGGACTGTGAGATGTTTAAACGACATCTTGATGATTTGGTCTCACGAGGTTACCTTAAAGAATTTATCCAAGAAGATTCCAAGGATAAAGACAAGGCAATGGAATTGGATTACGAACAGATTCCAAAAGGGGTAATCCATATGATACATGGATTAGCCGAACCTTATACGAGAAATGAGGTGAGGTTGCTTCAGAGACAAGTGAAACATGACCAACATGTAATGCAGTTGGGGAAGAAAAGAGGGCGCAACGAAAGGGCAAGTAACGAGGGCATAGTTTTTACGGATGAAGATCTGGGAGGAGTCCAGGTACCTCACAATGATGCTTTGGTCATAACCCTACGAGTTGGGGAATATGATATGGAAAGAATCCTGGTGGATTCAGGGAGTTGCACCGAAGTGCTATACTATGATGCATTTAAGAAACTGGGGCTCACACAAGAAGATTTGGTACAATCAGTAACTCCATTGGTCGGATTTGGAGCAGGAGCAGTTTGGCCATTAGGCAAGGTAACTCTGCCTGTTCGGGCTGGGACAGTGGTGCTACGAACCAACTTCTTGGTGGTAGATGTACCGTCTTCCTATAACGTGATTATAGGGAGGACATGGTTGCACAAGATGAGGGCAGTCTCTTCAACTTTCCATCAGATGGTGAAGTTCCCAGGGTCTAATGGGATTGAGCACATCAAAGGAAACCAAAAGATAGCTCAACAATGTTTGGTATCCATCATAAAAAGAGTCCATAATGCCCACCATGTTAATACTGTGGAAATTCCGGATCTGCCGACCATTAAGGATATTGGAAAAGACCCAACCGAGAGGGTAGTTGAGGATTTGAAGAAAACACTGATCAAAAAGACTGATCCAGATAGTTATTTTCTAATTGGGGAATCACTGCCAGAAGAGGAAGAAAACGAACTAATTAGTTTGTTGAAAACTTATGTCGATGTATTTGCTTGGACACCAGAGGAGATGCCTGGGGTGAATGCAGATGTTATCTGCCATCATTTGAATTTAGATCCACAGCATAAACCGGTCATTCAAAAGAAACGAAGGGCAGCCGTACAGCACGTTGAAGCTGTAATTGAAGAAGTGGATCACTTGCTGGAGGCCAAGGCAATAAGGGAAGTTTATTATCCAGAGTGGCTATCAAATACTGTTGTCGTCAAGAAAAAGAACGGAAAATGGCGCGTATGTGTTGACTTCACAGATTTAAACAAGGCGTGCCCTAAGGATAGTTTTCCTCTTCCAAGGATTGACCAGTTGGTTGATGCAACAGCGGGATATGGACGGATGAGTTTTCTCGATGCATATCGAGGATACCATCAAATTGCAATGTTTGGGCCAGATCAGGAGAAGACGTCTTTTATTACACCACGAGGGTTGTACTGTTATAATGTCATGCCTTTTGGATTGAAGAATGCAGGGGCAACGTATCAGAGACTGGCGACCATCATGTTCAGAAAATTGCTCGGCAAAACTATGGAGGTCTACATAGATGACATGGTGGTAAAAAGTAAATCTGGGCAAGGCCATATTGCAGATTTGAGAGAAGCTTTCGAGATTTTGAGGAAATACAAGTTGAAACTCAACGCCTCGAAGTGTGCGTTTGGAGTCGGCTCTGGAAAGTTTTTGGGCCATCTTGTAACTCTAAGGGGAATAGAGGCAAATCCCGACCAGATAAAGGCCTTACAAAATCTGGAAAGTCCTCGGACAACGAAAGAAGTCCAACGATTAACTGGGATGGCAGCAGCTCTTAATCGATTTATTAGCCGATCAAGTGACAAGTGCAGACCTTTCTTTCAGCTGTTAAAGAAAAGGGAAGGGTTTGAATGGGGAGCAAAATGTGAACAAGCCTTTCAGGATCTAAAGGGATACTTGGCCTCTCCTCCCCTTCTTTCGACTCCAGAAACAGGTGAGTCTCTAATTTTATACTTAGTTGTTTCTGAGCATGCCGTAAGTGCAGTACTTTTAAGAGATAAGGGATCCGAGCAAATCCCAGTCTATTATGTGAGCAAAACTTTGTTAGATGCCGAAACAAGGTATTTGCCCCTCGAGAAATTGGTCTTAGCACTAAGGACAGCAACTAGAAAATTGCCACATAATTTCCAGAGCCATAAAGTTGTGGTTTACACTGAGTTCCCATTAAAATCATTGCTCCGAAAGGCAGATTTCTCGGGAAGGATCTCAACTTGGTCCGTTGAGTTGAGCCAATATGACATCGACTATCAGCCGCGCACAGCAATCAAAGGCCAGGTGTTGGCAGATTTTGTGGCAGAATTCTCACCTGCGGTTGCACCTCTGCCTCCTACGAGAAAGGAGTGTGAAGCAGAGTCTCCTGTAACGAAGAAACAGGCATTAGCCGAACAAGATCCCCTGGAATGGAAGCTGTTCGTTGACGGGTCAGCTTGCAACACCGGTTCAGGAATAGGGGTAGTACTTTATCCCCCTGAAGGATCAATGTTGGAATTATCAGTTCGCCTTGGGTTCAATGCATCCAATAACGTGGCGGAGTACGAGGCAATTTTGGCTGGTTTGAGAAGTGCAAAAACCCTAAAAGCCGAACATGTTAGGGTATATTGTGATTCACAGCTTGTAGTCCATCAACTGTCCGGGCAATATGAAACCCGGAGCGAGAAGATGGCGGCATATGTACAGGTGACCAGAGATCTGCTCGATACCTTCGAAAGGGTGTATATTGAGCAGATAAGTTCTGGAAAGAATGCTCATGCAGATTCACTGGCATGGTTAGCCGCAGCTGTGCCATCTGAATTTAAAAGAAAAATAGCCGTGGAGTATCTGACTGAGCCGAGCATTGGGAAAAGTGTGGAGATGGTCTTGAACGTGAACCAAGGACCAAGTTGGATGGACCCAATAGTGGAGTTTTTACGAGATGAAATACTCCCTTTGGACAAAAAGGAGGCACATAAAATCAGGACCAAATCTGCTCGGTTCTGGTTATCCCCAGAGGGAAAACTATATAGGAAGTCTTTTACAGGACCCTACTTGCTTTGTGTGCATCCTGAGATGGTGCAAAAGTTCCTCCACGAAATTCACGAGGGGACTTGTGGAAGCCATGCTGGTGGTCGGTCCATAGCCCACCGAGCAATCACCCAAGGGTATTGGTGGCCGTACATGCAAGAAGATGCTAAGGTGTGCGTAAAAATTTGTGAGAAGTGTCAGAAATTTTCACCAATGATTCGAACACCAGCCGAGGACCTGGTGCCACTGACAAGTCCCTGGCCGTTTGCACAGTGGGGAATGGACATAGTGGGTCCACTACACAAGGCAACTGGGAATCGAAAATTCCTATTAGTTGCAACAGATTACTTCACTAAGTGGATTGAGGCTGAGCCATTGGCCAAGATCACTGAACCTATGATAGAAAGGTTCGTGTGGAAAAGCATCATAACTCGCTTTGGGGTACCTTATTCGTTGATTACAGACAATGGGTCGCAATTTTAGAAGAAATTCAAAACTTTCTGTGCCCAGTATGGGATAAGAAATTATTATTCGACTCCAGCTTACCCTCAAAGCAACGGACAAGCAGAGGCTTCAAACAAAACAATCCTTGATGGGATTAAGAAACGTTTGGATAAAGCAAAGGGGAAATGGCCCGATGAATTGCCATTGGTTCTATGGGCATACCGAACAACGCCTAGGAGGTCTACGAGAGAGACCCCCTATTCGTTAGCATATGGAACAGAGGCTGTTATTCCATTAGAAATAGGTCTGCCGACCAACAGGACCACTTTGGTTGAAAGTGGAGGAAATGACAGAGCCTTGGAGATTGAGTTAGACTTAGCCGAGGAACGACGAGAACGGGCCTTGGTGCACTTGGCCTCATACCAAGAGCAACTCATCAAAAGTTATAACAAGAATGTACACCCACGAGAGTTTGGTGTTGGAGACCTTGTGCTACGAAAAGTGCTCGGTAATACTAAAGTGGCTAATGAGGGAAAGCTAGGGGCAAATTGGGAAGGCCCATATCGAGTTACAGAAATCGCAGGCATTGGGGCTTATTGATTGGCAGACTTGGATGGGAACCCAGTGCCAAGACCTTGGAATGTCCATAATCTAAGAAAGTTTTTTATATAATTTTTCTTTATGCACATCGTGATTGTGTGGGAGTTACGAATAAAACTCTCTTGTGTTCTAGTTTTGTTATTTTTACAAGGGATACGAGTAACGCCCTCTTGGGTTTTACAGTTTATGAATGAAGTTACGTTTTTTGTCTAGACTACTGTTTTCTTGGTATTTGTTTTAAATACGAATCACGACATTGGTTTCCCTCATTCGTATTGGGGAGCAGGGTATAGGATATCCATTTAAGTACGTGACACTTGAACACAAGTTCGAAACACTTGTGTGAACTTCAAACAAGTACGAAATACTTGAGAAATTGTTCTAAGTACGTGAAACTTTAAAGTACGTGACACTTGTGAGAACGCAAGTACGAAATACTTGAGAATTGTTCTAAGTACGAGAAACAATTGTATGCATAAACTTTAAACAAGTATATGTTAGCCACGAGATATTCAAAGTACGAGATCCCTTACGGTGCATACGAATACATGCATAAAAGCATACGAGTATATGCACCAACAGTCCACAGCATACGAAAATATGCACAAACTTGGAAGCATACGAATATATGCATAAAAGTACGTGAAACTTTAAAACTTTAAACGATTTAAGTACGAAATACTTAAACATTTCAAAACACCCATGACAGAAACATGTGGAAAAGGTATCTTGACAGGAATAATTCAAAAAACAGATGTAAAGAGAGACAGAGCTCATTCATCTTCAGTGAGATCTTGCACAATTGTAGGAGCAATTACAGGAGCTATTGGTGCAATCACATCATCTGTGGTATTTTCATCTCCAAGTTGACCATCACTGACTTCCTTTTGGCCAGGATTGGTCATATCAAATTGAGGCTCCACTTCAGAAACAGGTTGCTCAGCAGACACGTTCACCACCTGCTCATCATTTATCTCCTCTGCAATATCCTCCTCTTGACTAGCAGCACTGGGTAACTCAATGTTGGTCCAGAGAGGAGATGATTCAGGAATCTCAGCTTTGGCAAGGCAAGCTGTCCAAGAGGCCACCCAGACTTGGTCTTGTATCCCAGGCATTTGGCTTGTGTAGCTTTCCGTGGCAACCTTGATTCCTTCATTATATCCTTTCTCAAAAGCAGCTTTGGCTTCAGTCTGGGTCGTCTCAAGCTCCTTCAAAGTTTGTGCAAGACTGTCCTCCGCCCCCTTCAGTTGTCCCTTTAAACCATCTGCCACTCCCAAGGCTTGGTTCCTTTCTTTCTCGAGCCTGATGATGGTACGTTGGAGCTTGGTGTTCTCACTTACAAGCTTGACACGTTGAGGCTCAGACTGGCTAAGCTTTTGAGCCATGGCCACCATTTTTTGCATCACCTGGAACGTTCAAAACAGTTAAACATGGATACCAAACGCTCTGGAATGCTATGGTTTACAAAGCGAGATTTTACCTTGGCATTGTAAGACATAAACGAGCTTAGAAGGTTGTCAGGCGAGCTTGCCACCTCCTTCTGCATATCTCCTGGCAGCAGAAACGCTTGAGATAGGGCAAGGGCAGTGCCTTCTGACTCGACACTGTCCCGAGCAATGATAGCTCGGCTCCCGTGCGAGAATGGAGGAGCCCAGATGGGAGCAGGTGATGAAGAGGATGTTGGGGGTCTTTCTTGAGTTTCCTCCACTCGTTGACGTTTTTCACGGTGAAGGGCTTCAATCTCTTCAAGGGAAAATCCCGGGGGAGCATCTGTTTGAGTCTGGGGGCGACGACCACGACCTTGAACACTTTGGCCCCGACCACGACCTCGACCAGGAATGGTGAGGAGGCTGCCCAAGTCAATCGGCCGGTTCATCTCTGAAGTTGAGAAGGTACGGCCGCTGGAAGACGAGTTGGATGTGGAACTGGAAGCTTCCTCAGCAAGAGGGATAGGTTCGTCAAAGATTGGAGAAGTCTGGGAACGCCTCTCTTCTTGTTCGGGGATTGGTCTTGAAGGACCAGCTATTGCAGGGATGTCAGCTGCTCGGGTTCTCCGATCAATAAACCCACCGTACGAAGCTTTGTAGCTGAGAAGTACTTGAGCTGCTCTTGCTCGGCTTGCAAGGTATGTCCCTTCGCCGTTGAATGCAAGTGCTCGTTTGATATCAGCTACGTGAACTTGTGGGGTTATGATGTTATAACCACGGTTAATATTTGATGCTGAAACAAAGCAAAGCATAAGCAATTAGAAGCACGAAAAAGCTTTTCCTATGAAAAAGGACAAAACAAATGAAATTAAGGGAGAGCACTAACGTGGGCTCCCGAATATATGAGGGGCATGAAAACCAATCACTTGGTCGTCCTCGTCTCTGGGTTCGAAGTTGCCCGTAACGATCAGAAAGTCGTCATCATCCCCTCGAGCAGAGTCAGGGAGTTCAAGGACTAGCTTTTTTCTAGAATCCCTACTTTTTAGATAATAAGTGAGGGCGTCCCCAGTTCTGGAAATACTGTATAGATGGTGAATATCGTACAGGCCTAGAGAAGTCCCTAACATTTGGTTTAGGGTATTTATGCCCATAACTACTCGGAAGAAATTAGCAGAAACCTGCATTGGCGAAAGCCTGTAATACGCTAAGACTTGGCGGAGCAGAGGGGCTAAGGGAAACCTAACTCCGCCTTCAACGACGGCTACTACTGGAATGTGAAGGGTGTCAAAATCGAAGCTTTCACGAATGGCATCCTCAGGAGCCAAAACAGTAGCTACGTTGTCAGGAATCCCATATCGAGATCTGAAACTAGCCATGGTTTGAGGAGTATTACAATGTCTACGAAATCTCCCCATCACCAGAAAATCTTTTGGGGTTCTTTGAAGTATAAAGAAAGGGGACGATGAAACCCTAACGAAAGATTGTGAACAATCCACCAAGAGAAAAAGAGCAGTAAGGAGAGGAATGATGACTTACGAAAAATAGTCGATTGAATCCCTAAAGAGCAGAGAGAAGGAGGTCTTGAAATGATGAACAGAGCTTCAATGGCGGGTAAACCTTGAAATCGCCTCTTTCTGCTAAGGGAGTCTAAGAGAAAGATTGAGATTTTTTGAAAATGGGACGAAAACCCAAAAATACCCTAAAGGTTGGTGATGTACGTGAAACGTCACCCCAGACGCCGTTTGAACTTTCCATTTTCCAATAAACACGTCCGTTCGTATTTAATGTAAAAGCAATACGATGATCGACATGTGTAAAGATTAGGGCTAAAAAGCCTGTGACGGCCACAAGAAAAGATGATTTTTTCTTAGCAACGTGATGAAACATTGCAGGAACAAAATGAATTCGCTCGGTAAAAGAGCTTTACTCGTCATCTGAGTAAAATATAAACGAGCAAAGCTGGGGAGCAATTGTAGGGAGGTATTCCCGAACAGGTGCAAAATGAGCCCGAGCACGGTCAAAAAAGGGTCAACGCACTGTGGACCAGTGATATGAGAAGTCAATGGTCCAGAGAGGTTGTACGATTCTCGGTGCAATAACATGAGACGTTATTAGGACCAAATACAAGGAAAATGACATGAGATGCCACTGTTCATAGAAACTTGTTCGGCAAGAGAGAGCCGAACAGGAGGAGAGCTCCTTACAAAGGATATGGTTCAAATTGTTTCCTTAGGACCAGTAACACGTGAGGTAATTGGTCCAGGCCATCTGTTCGGCCATGAGATGGCCGAACAGAGAGAGAAGTACTATTTGAGGGAACATTGTGGAAGGTTCCAGAGTAGTCATGTCCCATAAAGGGACAAAGATCCCAAGAATATAGGATCTGAGAAAGATACCCAACGAATATGGGATGTTCGGCTCTTAAAGGAAAAGACTCCTAAAAGGACTCTTTTCCATAAACTGATAAAGGAAACGAGACTCCTTGATATCCTGGGTTTCCTATACGAGTTAGGAATCCTATGGCAACATAGATGCTTGGACAGCAAGCATCCATAAATCTATAAATATGAGGTAAACCTAGAGGTGAGAGGTACGCAATACACTGCATTCTATTTGCTTTCCTACTGATAATTAGGGTTTGATTGCTAGTACGTGATACTAACAAAGGCATCGGAGGGCCTTTGCCACGAGAGGCAAAGGTGCACTCACTCCTTGTCTGTTTTGCAGGACAGGGGTTTCATTGACAAATTAAGGTTACGTTCAAGAGGCACGTGAAGCCGTAGCATTCCAGTGCTGTTCAAAGCATTACTTGAATTTGTCCACCTACAGCGATGCTTTCTAGGGAAGGTCCAGTTCAGCAGCAGGTTCATCTCCAAGCTAACTCTAACCTGTGAGCCACTATTCCGTTTGCTCAAGAAAGGGGTCCCGTTCGAATGGACAGAGAAATGCCAGGCCGCCTTCAAGTCTATTCAGAGGTATTTGCAGGACCCACCTGCACTGATGCCGCCTACGCCAGGCCGACCGTTGATTCTTTATCTGTCCGTCTCCCCGACAGCCATGGGATGTCTACTAGCACAGGAAGGGAGCAATGGGGTCGAGAAAGCTGTTTACTATCTGAGCAAGAAAATGGTGGGGTCTGAGGAGCGCTATACCCCTCTGGAGAAGACATGTTAGGCGTTGGTTTGGGCTACCAAAAAGCTTAGACACTACATGCTAGCCTATTCGGTGAGACTGATTTCTCGGATGGATCCTATCAAGTATTTGTTCGAGAAGCCCGCGCTCACCCATAAGCTAGCACGTTGGTTGCTTTTGCTGGCTGAGTTCGAACTCCAACACGTCACGAGAAAGTCTGTAAAGGGGCGCGCCGTGGCTGAATTTTTGGCTGATCACCCGATCGACTGCCCGGAAGACGTGGATTTCACTTTCCCTGACGAGGAGGTGTTGACAGTGGTCGAGGAGGTATGGACGCTCTATTTTGATGGGGCTGCCAACCAGAAGGGATTTGGGATCGGAGTGTTGTTGATTACGCCCGCCGGCGCTCACATTCCGCTCGCCTTCAAGCTGAATTTCGATGTCACCAATAATCAAGCTGAATATGAGGCCTGCATCGTCGGGATGGAAGCTGCTATTGCTTTAGGAGTCGAGAAGCTCGAAGTAATTGGGGATTCAAACTTGGTTGTTTCCCAAGCCAATGGAGATTGGAAGGTTCGTGAGGAAAAGCTGAAGCCTTATCACCAAGATTTGGAAGAACTGATTCCTCGCTTCAATAAGGTGACTTTCACCCATGTCCCACACTTGAAGAATCAGTTCGCCGATGCTTTGGCGACTTTGGCTTCAATGATCGAACTTCCGATGGGCGTTAAGATGCAGCTGATTGTGATTGAACAGAGGGATTTGCCTGCTTATGAGTATGTCAACGCCATTGATGATGTCGATGATGGCCTACCCTGGTACCATGACATTTGGAACTTTGTCGAGCGCGGGGAATTTCCTGCCGAGGCCACGAGGAAGGATCGGATTGCTTTACAGAGGTTAGCTTCTCAGTACATCATCTGTGGAGGGAAGTTGTATCGAAGGTCTCACTGCGGGATGCACAAGCTCTGTGTCAGTGGCGTCGAAGCAACAAGGATAATGGAAGAAGTTCACGAGGGAGTCTGCGGACCTCACATGAGCGGCGTCAAGCTCGCTAGGAAGATCTTCAGGCAGGGTTATTACTGGTCTACAATGGAATCGCAATGCATCGACTACGTACGACGCTGCTACAAATGCCAAATCCACGCGAACCTACAACATGTCCCTCCATCTAAACTATATGGCATGGCTTCGCCATGACCATTCTCTGTTTGGGGTATCGATGTTATCGGGATGATCAGGCCGTCTGCTTCGAATGGCCATAAGTTCATACTGGTGGCAATAGACTACTTCACCAAATGGGTCGAGGCCGAATCCTACAAGACGCTGACAACGGTTCAGGTCGCTCAATTCATTCGAAAGAGCATCATTTATCGGTACGGGGTCCCTCAGGCGTTTGTGTCGGACAACGGGAGTCATTTCAAAGGAAGGGTTCTGGAGCTCTTTGAGGAATTCGGTATCGAGATCCACCATTCGACGACCTACCGCCCACAAACAAACGGAGCGGTCGAAGCTGCAAACAAGAATGTCGAGATGATCATCAAGAAAACTGCCGAGTCTGCAAGGGATTGGCATGAGCAGCTGCCTCTCGCCCTTTGGGGGTATCGAACGTCTATCCGCACTTCAACTGGTGCAACTCCTTTCTCCTTGGTCTATGGGATGGAGGCAGTGCTTCCCATCGAGCTTGAGGTCCCGTCACTAAAAATCATGGTCGAAAGTGGTCTCGAAGAATCTGAATGGCTAAGTGGGAGGTTTTGTCGAGCTGATGTTGTTTGACGAAAGAAGGCTCCGAGCCTTGTACAATGTTCAGGGGTATCAGCGTCGAATTGCTCGTGCATTCAATAAGAAGGTGAAATCCAGGGGCTTGGTCGAGGGGGACATGGTTACAAAGGAAATTCGCGCCCCAGTGTTTGATCCCCGCGGGAAGTTCAGGCCGAAGCAATCCGGGCCTTACATCATCAAGACCATCCTATCCGGGGGTGCTGCTAAGCTCATCGACCTCGACGGTAACGAATTCAACACCTTTGTCAACCTGGATCAACTCAAGCGTTACTATCCCTGAGAGATGCTCGTTGGGTCGAAAACCACAAGGGTGGACGATTCCAAGCAAAAGTTAGAGCAGCCTGCTAAACCGAAAACCTAAGGAGGCGGTACTAGGCAAAAATAAATAGGCAAAAGTCAAAAAGCTCGCTAGGCCGAAAACCTGAGAAGGGCGGTCCTAGGCAAAAGTTAGAGCGTAAAAGGAGAGGTAAAATACACGAGCGAACCCTTGCCTGAACTACGTTCTGACCTGATTCCTTGAACAGGGATACGTAGGCAATCTCACCTTGAGATTCGATCATATTCCATCAAAATTTTGATCCAGGGTTGACATTTTGGGTCCACGTCGCAGTTCGAGAAGGTCGAGCACAAGTCAAAACCGCACTGAGGAGGATCAGAAAAGGGAAAACCCATCATCTTTCAACTTTATTGCAAATTACTACTTCTAATACATAAGCTGAGCATAAAAGCCTTAAAACAGTGAAAGCATGAAAAACAGAACTAAATGCTTAAGAAGCCTAACGGCTCGCAGTTTATTCTAAGCATAGCAAAGTGGCCCGGAGTCAGTTAATGTTTTCCCTTGCGTTCACATCCTCTCTCAGCCACTGTCTGTAGCGATTCCTTAGCCCTGTGGTAAACTCTGGCATCTCAGCCTGAAGGGCTCTAAGACCCCAGTGCCTCTGGTAACCGTTGAGTGTTTGAGCATTGAAATTCGGGACACGAAAATCCCCAATGCTAATGCGGTGATTCTCCTGGGAGGCACCCAGCTGTTGAAGGACACGGCCGGGAATGTAGAAAGTAAAGCTCAACAGTCCTGCAATCACCATCCTGTCGAATCCATCAGAATAAATAGCCATGTCCGGGAGGTCCAGCCAGGGGCACCTCCAGGCAATCTCGTCAGACTGCATTTGCTGCATGAACTCATACCAGCCTTCTCTATCCATGTCGGGATACCGCATCTCCCTTTGATGAATCCGCTTTGGAAAGAGATTCCAACCTGCCACTGGTGGGTTCAGTAAACTCAATTTGTCCAACAGCCACAACTGCATGAGCAAAAAGACAAGTAAGAAGTCAGATAAAGCCTGAGCGAAAAGACAAGTAAGAAGTCAGATAAAGCCCGAGCGAAAAGACAAGTAAGGAGCTAGGGAGCAGCCTAAGCCGAGCATTGAGGTAAAACGAGAATGTGCGAAAAGCCAGAAAATGGTGAGCTGGGTGAGTTTACCTGAAGCAAAAGTGGGCTCCCGCCGAAAACGGCCGACTGGCCCGTGTATACCAGATCCAAACCCAAGAGTGTCTCAGCCAAGACCAAAGGGATCACGTTCCTTCGTGCCCCCATCTGGGCAGCGACGCTCACAAGTGAAGGGCTGACCTGTCCGTGGATCGGCACGAGCAGGTAAGCGGCAAGCAGGCAGATTACCAAGGCAAAGCGGCGACGCGCTTGAGCTTCGTCGCTATCCAAATCGCCGTCTGGGCTGTACATCTCAATCAGCCGCATGATGTTCATTTGGCCGCCCTCAAGGATGGTGTTCGCCAATCCCCGGGAGATGTTGAGCGAGCTGGCTAGCAATTTGGGCATGCTCGCTTGATAAGGCGGAACAAAAATCGTAGGGGACGAGACGGTCTGGAGGTACGCCTGGAACTCCTCAACGGTCGGGCACATCTCGTCATCGCCAAAGCGAAAGACATGAACGTCAGGATCCCAAAATCTGAGGGCAGCCCGCAGGAGCGCTGGACGGAGCGGCACATGTCGAAGAAAGCGGAACGAGGCAAGGCCGTGGTATTGAAAATTGAGCCAATCAACGCTTACAAATTGCGCCAACCAGGGCCTAAGTAAAGTGGGGAGGGGGTTATCCAAGGAAAATGCTGGAGTATACTAAAGAAAATGGGGAAGCAGTGCAGCCGTGAAGGCCACAATGCATTTGCCTCAGTTTTATAGGCCCTGGCCATCCTTCCCATTACCAATGATTCTTGCAAGCATCTTGCTACCTTCCAAACCTCACCCCTGCAAAGGACACTGCCTCCTCAGAGCTCAGAAACCGTGTGAGGGTAAAAACAAAGTGCCCCCTAAAAAAGGACAGTTGGTCAGTCAAGTGGATTTGGCACTCAGAAACCTGGCGTACGCCAGTTTATAACTGGCGTATGCGTGTCTTCCACCTACTGGCGTACGGGACCTACTTCATGGCATACGCCAGTAGTATTCACCAGAAACCAGTTTGCAGCAGCTTCTGCCTACGCATGGTCATTTTCGATTCCGGGGCTGGCTTTGGCTATTTGGTGGTTCCTATAAGTCACAAATGTCGTTTGGGACTATGACAAGGCGTCGGATTCCAAAAGTCACGCCCGACGAAGATTTCGGGCCCTCGGGGGCCTGTTTTAAACTAAAATCAAGGATACGGGAGGTCAAATCTCGTTTCAGGGGCTTTTGCCAAGTTTTGTCATACCATACATGTTACATAGGACTTATGTGACTATATGGGGGTGTCGGTTTCAGTCCGAGACCATATTGGGTCATCTTTTGCCTCTTATGTCCATTTTGTGGCATTTTTAGCTTTTCTTCGGTATTCTCCTCGTGCCGAGACAGTTCTACCAGTTTTTGTAGCTCGTACAAGTCATTATGCACCTATTTTACCTTTTAAAAGGATCAGTTTCTTTCCCCCGGGAGAACCTCAGAGTTTGGCCAATTAGCGCCCCAAATCTCCCGTATCCTCTGCGTGTCTGGGATACGTGTCGTATCCTACAACTTTCCTGTCCATCTTTTCTTCGAGCTAAGTCAACCGTGTACATATGTAAAGTGTCTTTTGTCGATTCAGAGCATTCGTCAATGCATGTTAGATATTAGCAGATGGTTTGTTATTTTCCTTAATCAAATCTCATCAAAAGCGAGGGAAATTGATAAACGGGAAATGCAGAAGTTTTATACTACTGTGTCAAAGCGTAAAGGTGGAAATGTATCAAGTATCGAAGCGGCACAACGGCCCGGGCAGAACTGAAAGTATCAAGGCACACTCGCCTAAAAAGGTCAAAAGGCACGCAGGCCCTATCCAAAGTATCAAAGTATCCATCTCAAAAAGTATCAAAGTATGAGCAAAATAAACTAAGGCTCGGTGGTAGCCCTCAGTCATCAAAAAGATCCTCGTCGTCGTCGTCCTCCTCGCTCTCCTCCAACTCTCGAGGGTCCATCCGGAACCTGGGGTCGCTCGCCGAGTCAGAGCCGCTGCTGAGGGACGTTTGTTCCTCTTCTTCTTCTTCCTCTTCTTCTTCCTCCTCTCTCCTCCTCTTCTGTGAGGGTCCCTCGGCAAGCCTTTTCTCTGCAGGCCTCTTCCTCAGCTCTCGACGGAACTGGAGCTCCTCGCTAGCCGGAGTGATTTGCACTCCCCGTTGTACCTTCGCCGCTGGCCGAGAGGAGCTCGGTGCTACCTTCTTCGTTGGAGGAGGCCGCACACTCTTCCTCCTAGGAGCCGCCCTAGCATGTCCCTGCATGAATACATTGTGCATATTGTATATGTTGAAACGCTAAGTGCAGGAAACTTTGAAAGCAATCCTATCAAAAAGCAGAATGGGAAATCATACCTGAGGCTTCACGGCAGGAGCTGGAGCTGATGGTGGGTAGTGCAACTGCAAAGAGGCGCCACCGGCTATCCTGTGAAATTCCTTCTCCATGGCCTTCATCAGGCGAGCCGCCTCCCGCACCCACTCCATCGGGGCCTGCGATACAATTTTGGGCCAAATCAGAATGCAAACCAGATATACATACCAAAAGTAAAGTAAGGAAACTACATGGGATGAAGAGTGTCATACCGGCCCTGTGATCTCTGCTGGATCTGTCCTGGCAAGCTCAAACCGAACTACGGCCTCCTCTCCTTGCGCGTCCCGCACCGCTAGTGTCCAAGAAAGCTGTGGCAGCCCGGTCGCTGTGGCATAGTCGTTCCTCTCTCTCGGCCGAGCTGCCCTGCTCTCTCAGCTCCTCCTCTCCTCACCAGCCTCCAGTGCCTCGCCCTACACGGCGATATGCTCCAAAATCCCAAGTGGCCTTGCCAAGCGCTGCCTCCGGTAGACAGCATAATCACGCTCGGGCCTCAGAAATGCAGCAAGGCCGGCCGGAACAGTGAAGCGCCGCAACTCAGCCAAGGTGTACTTATCTGTGTGAGAGGCGTGAGGTGGAAGTGGCCCGAGAACTTGGAACTCGAGGAAGCCCAGTGACTGCCGCGTCACCCAGTCACCCAGGTACCACCGCCACCCAAAGGCCGACTCCAACAGCACCCGGCTCGTTGTCACCACCCTGCTCTGCGCTAGATACTCAGGCTCAGGTTCGGCATTGCTCCATGGGTTCCACTCCACCTGCAAGACAAGTGAACAGATTCAAAGTCATCAGCGACAGCATTAAAGCAATTCTAAGGGCAGAATAATCAATTTGACGTGTTGCTTACCTAAGTACCAGACAGCTCGTCAAGGTACGACCTGAATGCTAGGAGGCTCCCTCTCGACTTCTTCTTGCCGCTGTACATAGGGCCCCAGATCATGGCACGGGGGAGCATCCTCAGGTTCAGGCACTTGTTCTCTAGCGGGTACATCTTCAACACCTCATAAGCCCACAGCTGCAAATGGTCAGACAATCAAAGCATCAGAATACGGTTTATGTGCAAATCAAAGACAAGTGCAAGAAAGGGAAATGGGAAAATATGTTGCAAGCTTTGTTTCGTACCTCCCACACTCTCCAATAGCCGGCAGTCGCTTTTTTCCCCTGCGAGAACTCCCCCATGAAACCATAGCAGGTGCCCAGAGCAGCTCCTCCCCAGTCGAACCGTGAGGCTGTGCTCAAGTCATAGAGCCGGCAAGTAGGACAGGTGCACCGTGGATCGCTTATTCGGGTACAATGTAGCCCCAAACAAGTACAACAAGTAGGCCCTCGCTATCTGCTCCGCCTCCAACTCCGAGTCTGGCTCCCTCCCGTGCAAGTACCGTCTGAACTGGTCATAGTGAACGGTCTCTGCCTCGCCTGCTAGCGCCTGCCGTAAAAACCACTCCAGAGCCTTGGGATCCTTGTGAATTTCTGAGTTAAACGGGAGAGGCTCCCCTCCTATCCTCAAACCGGTGAGAGCTGCAAAGTCAAACGGGGTCACCGTCATCTCCCCGATCGGAAAGTGGAAGGTATTCGAGGAATCCCACCACCTTTCGGCCAGCGCTGTCAGCAGAGCGTGGTCACTCTTCACGGCCGTCAACATGAGGATGAACGACCGGAACCCTGCAGCGTCAACCAAAGCCCTGACCCGCTCTGGCAACCCTCGGTACAACTCAAGCGAGCTCGCAGGACCTCCGCGGCCCCAAGTACTGGCCGCTCCTCTCTGTATACAAAGAAAGACAAAAAAAAAAAAAAAAAGAGGTTCATCAGCATTTGCAATTCAAACAGTCAGTCAAATTCGGAATTTCAAAAGTAATTCTACGGTCGAAACAAGCATCTTAAGGGTCGAACGAAGCTACCGAGCACTCGTATTACTCTATCCAGTTCTGCTATCAGTCGAATCAATTCAAAGGTATTTCTCAGTCAAGTTTCGAGCCACAAGGCCTTATTTCTCCCGAGGTACACCTCTCAGTCGATTTCACAAGTGTTCTGTTTATCAAAACGGTCGATTCAAAACTATGGGACACGCCATTCGGGCGTTCGTTGTGTCATGGCAATTTACCTAGTCGAATTCGAGTTCAAAGGAGTATCTTATTAACCGAGGCAGCCTATGATTGATGCAAGTTTGGCACTAACGGTTTTATCGAAGTCAAGGGCACTCTGCAAGTCGTTTCAGTTACGTCAAGTGTTCTATCGTCCAAGTCAAGTTTCAAAGTCGAGGCATACTATTCAAATTCTACTTTCTCAGTCAAGCTACAGTTCAGAGTTTTGGCCTACGTACGTTACAAGTTATGCTACGCCAATACAAGCTACATAAGGTTATAAATAACAAAGCATGCATATCAAAGTAAGTTCCGAAGTATACCTGTGCCCAGTCCACGGACAGGTGTCTCTGAGGATCTCTCAGTATAAGCTCCGCTTCGTAACTCTCCCGCAGAGGTGCGAGGCTCTCAACCCCAGACAGAATGAACAAGTGTGGCTCGGGCAAAATGTACGTGGCCGCATCGAACCTAGCACGGGGTGCTAGCCGTATGGACTCTGCAAGTGTCACTGCCCGCTCAAAGGACCACACCTCCCCCTGATCCTCCTCGGCTGCCCCGGCCTCGCGCTCAAAGGCGTCCTCCTCGGCCCTGGCCCTCTCGGCCTCCTCTCTCAAGCGCTCCTCCTCCTGGGCCCTCTCAACCTGCCGGAGCCGATCCTCCCGTGCTGCCAGCACCGCAGCCACCACCCTCGGATTCTCTCGGAGCAAGCGGCCGAGCTCTTCCTCCGACACAAACTTTGCAAAATCCCCCCAAGTGATGGGTACGCGTACCGAGGACCCCGCTACAGGCCTGAACTCAACCTCCTCCATGGGCACCTCTCCAGATACTCCCTCCTCAACCACGGGACCCTTGCCCCTCGTCGGATCTCTCACCGGTGTCTCCGGCCCACCACCATCATCACCACCACCACGGCTGTCGCTGCCGCCGGCCCCAACCGAACCTAAACCCGTTATCACCAAGCCTTCTACCCCAATCCTAGCGTCCAGCTGATGAACCCGTAAGACCCCTGGATCGATGACACCTGGCGTACGCCCCGCCACAGCTGGCGTACGCCGCCTGTCGCCGTCGCCCGTCTCTCCTGCATGCCGATCGCTGCCGCCTGCACCACTCGAAACCTCTGCACCGGGACCCGAAGCAGCCTCCCCTGCCGGTTGATTGTCGATTTGAGACCCCAAAGTCTCGATTTCACCCTTTCGTCGGTTTTCCTCTTCACCGGCATTGCCATTGCCGCCGCCACCACCAGGTTCTACCATGGATGAGTAAAGAAGCGTGTTTTTTTGGAGAAAGAGGGAGATTGAGTGAGAAATTGAAGAGTTTTGGGAGACTTTGAGGGATTTCAAAGTTCAAAACCGACTGAGAGCGGTTTCTGCACTGGTTCGGAAGCTTATACGACGTAAGGGAGTAGTTGGGCCGGGTCTGGGCCGGATCTGGGCTCGGATCTCTGTACAAAGTGGCGCACGCCAGTATCATAGTACCGTACGCCAGTAAGATGTGGGCCTCATGCCCAAATTCATGCCCTGTGCCGAAATTCATTCTCAAATGAAGGCTCGACTTATTCTGGAAAGTTTTGAGACCCATCCCCCAAGCAGAGGTCCGTCCAATTTCAAAATCAACAGCGATCTAGCTGTCCCATCTCAAATCAACGACGATCCACTCGTCCAATTTCAAATCAACGATGATTTACTCGTCCAATTTCAAACCAACGGCGATCTATCTGTCCCATCTCAAAATCAACGACGATCCACTCGTCCAATTTCAAATCAACGACGATCTACTCGTCCAATTTCAAATCAACGACGATCCACTCGACCAATTTTAAATCAACGACGATCTACTCGTCCAAATTCAAACCAACGACGATCTACTCTTCCAAATTCAAATCAACGACGATCCATTCGTCCAATTTCAAATCAACGACGATCCACTCGTCCAATTTCAAATCAACGGCGATCTATCCGTCCCAAACTTCAAGTCAAAAAGGTTCTTTAAAGTTTATGCATTCTGGATAGCCTTGAAGAGGGTGTCTAGAAAACCTTTGACGTTACTTGTCTCCAGTCAATGGTACCACAAGTGCCATCAAAGGGGGGCTACTGTAGACACCCCATTCTGGACCATACAGATAATGCTATTTTACGGTCTTTTATTTCCCCAATGATGATTAAAGGTCCAGAACAGTCTAAGGATGAAGGTGTGTTTGAGCTTTGAGCGTCCCGAACCTCTTTCAAACCCATGTCAAACCCTTCAAACCAGAGCCAAACAGCCCCAGCAAAACCCAAACTGGCTTACGCCAGTACCCTGATGACGTACGCCAGTTAGCTGCCACGTGTCGGTCATCGACCGTTGACTCAGCTATCGCTGGCGCACGCCGGTCCATATGTGGCGCACGCCAGTCAAGCCCAGTCAAATCAACTTTATTCAGCCACATGGACAAGACTTTTGAGCCACCCTGACGTCGGCCACAGTCTCCCTGATGATTACTCCCCCTCTCTCCTACACCCCCCATCAAGGCAAGTCCCATGCATTTAATGCATGGGAGGCTCCATCTCTCACCCAAACCAGCCAAACAAGGCCTTAGTCCAATTGATCTCAGTCCCTCTCTCCTCAATAAATACCCCCCCTTGCATTCATTTGCAAGGGGTTAGCCACATTAAGAAGAAAAAGCTCTCTTCTTCCCTCCTTCATGCTCTTTATCTCTCCTCTTCCATTGAAAGAGAAAGTAGGGCAACTCACTTCCATATACCCTACTGATATCCAGTCACCTTCTAAACCTTCATCTTCAACCCTTAAGCTCAATACCACCTTCAAACCTCAACACAAAAAGGTATACCACCTTTGTGTCCCTTTCTGTTTTCAACTTCTGAGGGAGACCAGTAAGGCCCAGGCTAGTAAGCAATACTAGTCCTAGCCTTAAACTGGTAAAATACAGCAAACGTATGAGATGAGACATGGCGTACGCCAGTACACCTATGTCGTACGCCAGTCATGGCAGTACGAGCATTACTGGCGTGGGGATCATCGGATCGTCATTTCTGTTACCTTATCTTTCTGTCAATCACCCTTGCATGCTAATAATAAGTTTACTGCTTTCTGTATATCCAGAGTTGCTTAGGTGTTGTTGTCTATGCTTACCTTTTATCTGCTCAATAGGCCTCTGGGATCCTTCTGGTCATGATCCAGAGCCCAGATGATGCAAAGCCAAACACTGGATTAGGGTTAAACATGCGTACGGCATCCTATGACTGGCGTACGTCAGTTTGTCCTAGGATCTAGTGGCTGGCCCTTGTATCTTAGCTTAAATCTTGGCCTTTTTTCTGTTCCCATACTGTTTTTGGGTTATTCTGCTGCTTTTTCGTGGCTTGAAGCCATTTCATTTGTCTGTAACTGAATATATTATGTTCTATTAAACTGCGTGGTTTGTCCTGGGTGTGCGCTGGTCCCTTTCCAGAGCCCAGAGGGTTGCAAACAAAGACTGTGAAACCTGATAAGAGGAGTACGCCAGTCTCAATGTGGCGTGCGCAGGTTGTGCCAGCATGCAGTGGCTCGGCCAGTGCATGCTGGTGTGGGCCTGCCCACGTCCCTTCGGGATAGCGTACTCCAATTTATCCGGGTTGCTCAGTGCTTGTTCTCAATCTATATTTATCATTGCAAGCCAGTCATCCATAAGCATTTTGTCACATAAATTGCAAGCTGTTATAAATTGCAAGTTGTTATCCCCGTTAACTGTTTTCCCCCTCCCTAACTAGCTAAAAAATGATCAAAAGAGAGAAAAATGCAAACGTTTTATCAAACAAAATGCCTGAGTAGAGACCGATCTCCGGATTGGGCGAGAGGGGTGCCATAAAACCCTTCCCCTCTCGTAACCTGGCTCCCGAACCTCAGATATCGAAGGTGACGACGGACCGGTCTACGCCTTTTTCAAAAATCAAACAAACGTGGCAAACGTTTTCGAGTTCGGTTCCTTGGGTGTTTTAACCGCTAAAACCCGAGTGGCAACTCTGAATCGAGACGTTTCGCCGCGCTTTTCAAAAGAGGGCCGCACCCGATTTTAAAACAACAAAGCTTAGAATTTTTGAGGCGCGTGCCCACAGTGGCGACTCTGCTGGGGAACTCATTGCGTTTATTGATATTGGGCGATTAATACATAATAGAACAATTTTCAAAAGCCTGTCAAAACAGTAGGCTTCGCGCTGCTGAAAAACGGAATGGTAACGTAACAGGATCTCAGCATCCGACCAATCCGTCCATAAGCATTTTGTCACATAAATTGCAAGCTGTTATAAATTGCAAGCTGTTATCCCCGTTAACTGTTTTCCCCCTCCCTAACTGGCTAAAAAATGATCAAAAGAGAGAAAAATGCAAACGTTTTATCAAACAAAATGCCTGAGTAGAGACCGATCTCCGGATTGGGCGAGAGGGGTGCCATAAAACCCTTCCCCTCTCGTAACCTGGCTCCCGAACCTCAGATATCGAAGGTGACGACGGACCGGTCCACGCCTTTTTCAAAAATCAAAAAAACGTGGCAAACGTTTTCGAGTTCGGTTCCTTGGGTGTTTTAACCGCTAAAACCCGAGTGGCAACTCTGAATCGAGACGTTTCGCCGCGCTTTTCAAAAGAGGGCCGCACCCGATTTTAAAACAACAAAGCTTAGAATTTTTGAGGCGCGTGCCCACAGTGGCGACTCTGCTGGGGAACTCATTGCGTTTATTGATATTGGGCGATTAATACATAATAGAACAATTTTCAAAAGCCTGTCAAAACAGTACGCTTCGCGCTGCTGAAGAACGGAATGGTAACGTAACAGGATCTCAGCATCCGACCAATCCGAACTGGGGATTTTACTATTGTTCTCCTGTGTAATTTTCTCCAAGTATCAATTAACAAAAGTGAGCCAAATTTCAAAAGGCATTTATTTCAAAAGCGTTGCATTTCTCTCTCGTCGAATCATTTTTTGGTATTCTCCGTTCGTATCGATGGTTGGTCAGCCCCGTTGAGGTGTTTTAGGTAACCGGCACAATTTATTGGAGCCCGGGGTCCTCGAACACCCAACAACCTTGGACGATGATGAGTCGTACTACCGTTCGACCATTGCTTTGCTCTACGCATTGCAATGGGAGGTATATCGTGGCTCTAGTCAGAGGAACCCCTTAAGCCAAAATCGGCCTCTACAGCGCTTACAAGCACTAGAACCTTTCAACCTAAGACAGGGACCCGCAGGGTAGGATTATGTGCATCTAACCCCTATATTCTGTCTACGTGTTACTGCTTTCCTTATCGCATGCCTGTACATACATTCATGATCGTTTTGCGTAGGAGCATGCTAGGGCGGCTTTTAGGGTGTCTTTCGTCAAGTTTGTATTGCGCCCATTCGACGTTGCCTTGGACCGATGACGAGTCGTGCATCTCAATGTTGCACGTTACCAAAAATTTTTAAGTCCTTAATTAATGAGACTTCGGGAAACCAGCACCTCCTAAGTCTTTGCCCAATACCCCATCGAGGTTTCAAATCGAAAAACAAGGAACAACGGAGAGAACGACATGATGCTTACACCACCTAGGTTAAGAGTGCTAATCACTTACACCGCTCAGGCTCCGGCACAGTGCTGCTTACGCCGCTTTGGTTACGGTATCACGCCATCTACACCAAGTTGTTCCGAACTCAAACTTTGAAACTTCGATAAGGGAGAAAGTCAAAGGCTTAGGCCGTTTTGGCATCTCTTAGTAACAGTCGATTCAATCAAGGATACACCATCGAAAAGAAAATCCGAGGATTCTATGGCAACTGTCCGAGTGTCGTAAAGCAGACTCTCTCTAGTTCTAGAGTCTAAGAGGACACCGACGACGTTGGCATGCTCATTTTCCATTCTTTTCGATTCTTTCAAATAAAATGATTGCAGGCTGTCACTGAGTTCTTGTACTTTGCTGTAAAGCCATGTCGATATCAAAGCAGGGTTCCGAAATCAAGAGCCAAACCTACTTGGGGCCGTTCGCCGAGTCCGCTTGAAAGTTTGATTTGGGGTTTGTCTCTCAGTCGATCACAACGAAAGCTCTGGCCTGCACTGTGTCACGAGAGGATTCACCGCCGACCACACCGCACGAGTCCCCTCCATCTACTCCGTCTCCGCCGACATCTCCCAAGCTTGTTAAAATAGAAGTTCTAGCTATGGCAGATGTCCCACCTCCGAATCTCGTTACCGTATTGGCAGATCTGCAGCACAACCTAGCCATCATGCAGCAAAAGGTCGACCAGGCCGACGCCTCCATGGCCAACCTCCGCACATTAATCGAAGAACGACTTCCCCTTGTAGCAGGAGGGGAAGGCCGCAAAAGGCGAGAGCGGGAAGTCGTTGCCGAAGAGGAACCTCTGATCGAAAATCCTGCTCCGAGCCCGAAAATGGTAGCCTTGGTCGCCAAGATGGCAAAATTGGAAGAAGCAATCGCTAAGTCCTAGAGAAGAGGATCGGGAGTGCTAGACATGGATCGCCTTTGCCCGTTCCCGAACGCCAGGTTGCCTGATCGATTCAAAATGCCCGACTTTACAAAGTTTGACGGAACCGGAGATCCAAAAACTCACCTGTTGGCCTATCATGGTGCAATGAAGTTACATGGCGTTGGGGAAGATGCGATGGCTCAGCTGTTTCCGCAAACCCTTTCTGGCCCTGCCTTCCAGTGGTTCTTGTCACTTGACATCTCCAAGAGACGGACATGGGAAGGCATCGGCACTGCCTTCAATGCTCAGTATAGCTACAGCGCCCAGCTCAAAATGACCACTCAAGAGTTGAATCAACCAAGATGAATGCGAAGGAGTCTTTCGCAGACTTCATCCAGAGGTGGAGGGCCAAGGCCGCTCTCATGCCCGATCGCCCGAGCGAAAAGGACCAGATCCGCATCATTTCCCGTAATCTGCAGCTGGACTTTGCCAAAAACCTCGTGTTGGTTCAGGGAGCGAACTTCGAGACTTTTTATGACTCCGGGCTGGCCATCGAAGAAGCCCTCCAAACTGGTGTCCTACCCATAAGTGACAATTCCTCCCCTACCTCATCCTCAAAATCAAAGCCCCGTGCATACACCGGAAACAACACTGCTCTGTTTGGAGGCAACAGCTACGCCAACACAACCGCTGTCAACAATGCCTCTGCTCAAAACTCCAATCACATCGCCGATGTCAACCAGGTTCAAACCCCTCAAAGACCCCGAAACCGCAACCAACCCCGTAACTTTGCCAATTTTGAGGCACCGCTTTCCTCGGTATTTGAGAAGTTAGTCAAAATGGAACACCTTAGGCCTCTAATCCCAACTCCACTTCCTCAAAATCCACCCCCCAGTCATAACCCTAATGCCTTCTGTGTACTATCAAATGCCCGGCCATTACACTGACTCTTGCTATCGCCTTCGTCATGCGATACAGGATTTGGTGGACAATGGTACCCTTCCAACTCCACCTACTAAACCAATGTCATTACCAACTCCTTGCCTAAACACGACCCCAACCCTCAAGTAAACCAGAAAAACCTCAGCTCCACCATATTCAACCCCACCGACCATATTACCTCAGCCAACAACCCTAAACCAATCATACCCTTTCCTTTTGAGCTAAGTGTTAACATGATGGCAGCCGATTGGGCCATGGAAGATAAGGCCAAGGAATGGAAGGAGCTTTGCAATGATTGGATCGAACAGCACAACATGGGATTCCCCGCGCACCCTCAAGTCAATCAAATATGGCTAGACCACTGGGAAGGAGAGTGGAATGCGGCATAGGCTGACCCTCTGGACGGTCTCTCCTTGTTCGCACTCTTCTACCAGCCTGAGCTGAACCGAGTCGAGGAGGAAGCCGAGGAATACGTGTGGGATCCGCAACCCGATGAATGGTAAATAGTTCAGGGTCTCAAGGCTGATTTGGACCAAGATTACATTAGTGAGGAGTGCTGGGATTACTATCAAGAAGGGGAGATTGTGTCGGATGTCCGCCGCTCGCTCGGCGCCATTCTACCTTTAGTGAATACGATTGCCGGCATGGTAGGCCACTGCACCCATGAATTTGACCCTACTCTTGACATTGTCTCCGTGGAGCAGCCTCGCCCTATTATTTCGGCTCCCGGAGATGACTGCTCGATCATGGTCTTGGATGCACCTCCCGCCGACCTTTGGGATGCAGAGGAAACCGTTAAGACTCCGCCACCTGCTGATATCTGGGACGTGGACAATATTGTCGATCTGAACATGGGGAACGAAGTGTGGACTGTCAACACTGCTCTTGTCGATGGAGGATTCTGGGATGTTTCGTTCGTCACCAATCCGGGGGCACCCTTCGAGGAAGATGCTGCACAGGATCTTGCTTTTTGGGAAGGACTAGTGATAGAGGATTTGGAATGGGACACAGCTCCGGGGCCAGACTCGACTGCAACGGTTGCGGCAACAGACAAAGGAAAGCGCAAATTGGAAGAGGTGCCAGCCGATTTGTGGGATTTTGTTGACTCCTCTTCTTGGTGGGATGTTGCCAACGTCACACGGAACGGACAAGTGTTCCAGCCATCTAACCTCCAAGCAGGGAGTTCTTCCAATCCGCCTGCGCAGAAAACCGCCGCTCCCGCCGCTCAGAGGAATGATCCGGTCTTTCCGGGTGGGGTTCCCGAAGAAGACGCCATTCTGAAACAGCTCGAATGGATTCTGGCCGCCGTGTCTATCTGGGGCTTGATATTGTCATCAAAGGAGCATCGTGAAAAGCTGTCCTCCGCGTTGGCCCAACTCACGGTGCCGATTGACATTACGCCCGAGGCCATGATTGCTCTTGTGCTGCCGCTCCTCTCTAAGCACTCCGTCACTTTCACCAAGAGGGATCTGCCCGTCGAAGGAACTGCTCATAACCGCCCGTTGCACATCACTGTCAAGTGCCGGGGACATTGGGTGCCAACTGTGCTGATCGACAATGGTTTCGCCATCAACGTTTGCCCGATGAGAGTTGGCTATCGCTTGGGGCTCACCAAGAATGACTTAGCACCCTCCAATCTGGCCGTCAAAGCGTATGACAGCACTCGCCGTGCGGTGGAAGGAACTCTGACTCTGAAACTCGATGCGGAGGGCTTTGAAATGGACGTAGAATTCCACGTCGTCGACATCCCTGCCACCTTCAACCTGCTGCTGGGCAGGCCATGGCTCCATAGGGCTGACATCATGGCGGTGCCTTCAACTCTACACCAGAAGGTCATGCTGGGGCTCCCCACCAGGACTTTGACAATCTGTGGGGACTCTGGGATCCGCCCACTCGCGGATGACGAAACGCCTGTTTTAGGCATTATGCACGGGGAAGAGGACTCAAACTTTGGAGGATTCTCTTTCGACACATCTGGCTCAGTCCTCGCCATCGCCATGGATGATGATTTCACCATAAGCTCAACTATCCTCAAAATGATGAGGAAAATATCATTCATGCCTGGCCTAGGACTCGGGGTCAACCAACAAGGGATCGCTGAGTTCCCTGTCTTTCCTTTCACTGAAGGCCGCTTTGGTCTAGGTTACACTCCACCGGCCAAAGACGCCAAAAGGAGGAAAGACACGGGAAAACCTCGGACCCTTTTTGGTAACCCCGATAGCTATTTCGTTCGAGAAGGAGGAGGCTCTGCTTATGCGGGACAGATAGAGCCATTTTGGGATCCAGAGACTTGCACCTGGCTGCCGGGATTCAAAATCTTTGCCGCGGACACCTGGTCCGACGGTGAAGAGGTAACAGCCGAAGAGAAGCTTGCTCAGGGGGAATTCGAGAAACAGCTGAGTCAGACCAAGGAAAAGCTTGACTGGCTGAAGGCTTTCGATCAAAGGGGTCTGGAGATGCTGTTCTCCCAAGTAGGTTTGGTTGGCGAGGGTGAAGAAGCTGAAGTGCTGATGCTTGGGCCCGACTCATCAGATGCTCTCGAGGATCCTACCTCCCTCATTGTGAAGGCGCAGGGAAGTATTAATAACTGCATTTTCACTCCGCGTCTGACATGCATTGATGATGTATCTGAATCTGACACAGAGTCTGTCAAGTCTAAGTCTAGCTCAGAGTCGGAGTTTGTGCCTCTTAGCCCTCCACGTCGTAGCTTTTACTTTGAGTTCGAGTCGTTTGTACTTGGCAACCCTGTTGGGCTTTATGAAATGCATGATCCTACTTCTGACTACTTTGCTAGCTTCTATATAAACTGTGTCGACCCTGACGATGAAGGAACAAACTTCGACGGAAGTATCCCCACTGAGTTGTGTTCCCTCATCGAAAAGGAAGACGAAAGGCTTCCTCAGCCTCTAAAAGAAGAAGTAATTTTTGTAAATTTGAAAGACGAGGATGACCCTTGCATGATGCAAATTGGTGCAAATCTATCCCCGAAAAATCACGCTGGAACAATTGAGCTTCTCAAGGAGTTCCCCGAGGTTTTCGCATGGTCCCATAAGGATATGCCCAGCATTGATCCTGAAATAGTGCAGCATCGAATCCCGTTGGAGCCTGGGGCTGTCCCCGTCAAACAAAAACTCCGCAGGATGAGGCCGGATTGGGTTCAGAAGATCAAGGAGGAGGTTACAAAACAGATTGATGCAGGATTCATAAGGGTCACATAGTACCCCAAATGGGTTGCCAACATCGTGCCTGTCCCCAAGAAGGATGGAAAGATCCGAGTCTACATTGACTTCAGGGACTTAAACAAGGCAAGCCCCAAAGACAGTTTTCCCTTGCCACACATTGACGTGCTTGTGGACAACACGGCGGGGCGTGCCTTGCTCTCTTTTGTCGACGGATTCTCCGGATGAAACCAAATCTTTGTGGCGGCCGAGGACCAAGAGAAAACGACGTTTATCACGGAATGGGGCACCTACTGCTATGTAAAGATGCCATTTGGGCTGAAGAATGCCGGATGTACTTTTCAACGGGCCCAAACGACCTTGTTCCATGACTTTATCCATAAGACCATTGAGATCTACGTCAACGACATGATTGTGAAGGCAAAGGAGGAAAAGGACTACCTTCCGTCACTCAGGCAGTTTCTTGAAAGCCTTCGCAAGTACAACGTGCGTCTGAACCCACAAAAGTGTACATTTGGAGTCACGGCAGGCAAGATGTTGGGATTTCTGATCACTGCAAGGGGAATTGAAGTAGACCCTTCCAAAATCAAGGCGATTCTTAAAATGGAGCCGCCAAAGTCTAAGAAAGGTGTGCGAAGCTTTCTAGGAAAGGTCCAGTTCATCAGCAGGTTCATCTCCAAGCTAACTCTAACCTGCGAGCCGCTATTTCGTTTGCTCAAGAAGGGGGTCCCGTTCGAATGGACAGAGAAATGCCAGGCCGCCTTCGAGTCTATTCAGAGGTATTTACAGAACCCGTCTGTACTGATGCCGCCTACGTCAGGCCGACCGTTGATTCTTTATCTGTCCGTCTCCCCGACAGCCATGGGATGTCTACTAGCACAGGAAGGGAGCAATGGGGTCGAGAAAGTTGTTTACTATCTGAGCAAGAAAATGGTGGGGTCTGAGTAGCGCTATACCCCTCTGGAGAAGACATGTGGGCGTTGGTTTGGGCTACCAAAAAGCTTAGACACTACATGCTAACCTATTCGGTGAGACTGATTTCTCGGATGGATCCTATCAAGTATTTGTTCGAGAAGCCCGCGCTCACCCATAAGCTAGCACGTTGGTTGCTTTTGCTGGCTGAGTTCGAACTCCAACACGTCACGAGAAAGTCTGTAAAGGGGTGCGCCGCTGAATTTTTGGCTGATCACCCGATCGACGGCCCGGAAGACGTGGATTTCACTTTCCCTGACGATGAGGTGTTGACAGTGGTCGAGGAGGTATGGACGCTCTATTTTGATGGGGCTGCCAACCAGAAGGGATTTGGGATCGGAGTGTTGTTGATTACGCCCGCCGGCGCTCACATTCCGCTCGCCTTCAAGCTGAATTTCGATGTCACCAATAATCAAGCTGAATATGAGGCCTGCATCGTCGGGATGGAAGCTGCTATTGCTTTAGGAGTCGAGAAGCTCGAAGTAATTGGAGATTCAAACTTGGTGGTTTCCCAAGCCAATGGAGATTGGAAGGTTCGTGAGGAAAAGCTGAAGCCTTATCACCAAGATTTGGAAAAACTGATTCCTCGCTTCAATAAGGTGACTTTCACCCATGTCCCACACTTGAAGAATCAGTTCGCCGATGCTTTGGCGACTTTGGCTTCAATGATCGAACTTCCGATAGGCGTTAAGATGCAGCTGATTGTGATTGAACAGAGGGATTTGCCTGCTTATGAGTATGTCAACGCCATTGATGATGTCGATGATGGCCTACCCTGGTACCATGACATTTGGAACTTTGTCGAGCGCGGGGAATTTCCTGCCGAGGCCACGAGGAAGGATCGGATTGCTTTACAGAGGTTAGCTTCTCAGTACATCATCTGTGGAGGGAAGTTGTATCGAAGGTCTCACTGCGGGATGCACAAGCTCTGTGTCAGTGGCGTCGAAGCAACAAGGATAATGGAAGAAGTTCACGAGGGAGTCTGCAGACCTCACATGAGCGGCGTCATGCTCGCTAGGAGGATCCTCAGGCAGGGTTATTACTGGTCTACAATGGAATCGCAATGCATCGACTACGTACGACGCTGCTACAAATGCCAAATCCACGCGAACCTACAACATGTCCCTCCATCTAAACTGTATGGCATGACTTCGCCATGGCCATTCTCTGTTTGGGGTATCGATGTTATCGGGATGATTAAGCCGTCTGCTTCGAATGGCCATAAGTTCATACTGGTGGCAATAGACTACTTCACTAGATGGGTTGAGGCCGAATCCTACAAGACGCTGACAACGGTTCAGGTCGCTCAATTCATTCGAAAGAACATCATTTATCGGTACGGGGTCCCTCAGGCGTTTGTGTCGGACAACGGGAGTCATTTCAAAGGAAGGGTTCTGGAGCTCTTTGAGGAATTCGGTATCGAGATCCACCATTCGACGACCTACCGCCCACAAACAAACGGAGCGGTCGAAGCTGCAAACAAGAATGTCGAGATGATCATCAAGAAAACTGCCGAGTCTGCAAGGGATTGGCATGAGCAGCTGCCTCTCGCCCTTTGGGGGTATCGAACGTCTATCCGCACTTCAACTGGTGCAACTCCTTTCTCCTTGGTCTATGGGATGGAGGCAGTGCTTCCCATCGAGCTTGAGGTCCCGTCACTAAGAATCATGGTCGAAAGTGGTCTTGAAGAATCTGAATGGCTAAGCGGGAGGTTTGTCGAGCTGATGTTGTTTGACGAAAGAAGGCTCCGAGCCTTGTACCATGTTCAGGGGTATCAGCGTCAAATTGCTCGTGCATTCAACAAGAAGGTGAAATCCAGGGGCTTGGTCGAGGGGGACATGGTTACAAAGGAAATCCGCGCCCCAGTGTTTGATCCCCGCGGGAATTTCAGGCCGAAGCTATCCGGGCCTTACATCATCAAGACCATCCTATCCGAGGGTGCTGCTAAGCTCATCGACCTCGACGGTAACGAATTCAACACCTTTGTCAACCTGGATCAACTCAAGCGTTACTATCCCTGAGAGATGCTCGTTGGGTCGAAAACCACAAGGGTGGACGATTCCAAGCAAAAGTTAGAGCAGCCTGCTAGACCGAAAACCTAAGGAGGCGGTACTAGGAAAAAATAAATAGGCAAAAGTCAAAAAGCTCGCTAGGCCGAAAACCTGAGAAGGGCAGTCTTAGGCAAAAGTTAGAACGTAAAAAGAGAGGTAAAATACACGAGCGAACCCTTGCCTGAACTACGTTCTGACCTGATTCCTTGAAAAGGGATACGTAGGCAATCTCACCTTGAGATTCGGTCATATTCCATCAAAATTTTGATCCAGGGTTGACATTTTGGGTCCACGTCGCAGTTTGAGAAGGTCAAGCACAAGTCAAAACCGCACTGAGGAGGATCAGAAAAGGGGAAACCCATCATCTTTCAACTTTATTGCAAATTACTACTTCTAATACATAAGCTGAGCATAAAAGCCTTAAAATAGTGAAAGCATGAAAAACAGAACTAAATGCTTAAGAAGCCTAACGGCTCGCAGTTTATTCTAAGCATAGCAAAGTGGCCCGAAGTCAGTTAATGTTTTCCCTTGCGTTCACATCCTCTCTCAGCCACTGTCTGTAGCGATTCCTTAGCCCTGTGGTAAACTCTGGCATCTCAGCCTGAAGGGCTCTAAGGCCCCAGTGCCTCTGGTAACCGTTGAGTGTTTGAGCGTTGAAATTCGGGACACGAAAATCCCCAATGCTAATGCGGTGATTCTCCTGGGAGGCACCCAGCTGTCGAAGGGCACGGCCAGGAATGTAGAAAGTAAAGCTCAACAGTCCTGCAATCACCATCCTGTCGAATCCATCAGAATGAATAGCCATGTCCGGGAGGTCCAGCCAGGGGCACCTCCAGGCAATCTCGTCAAACTGCATTTGCTGCATGAACTCATACCAGCCTTCTATGTCCATGTCGGGATACCGCATCTCCCTTTGATGAATCCTCTTCGGAAAGAGATTCCAACCTGCCACTGGTGGGTTCAGTAAACTCAATTTGTCCGACAGCCACAACTGCATGAGCGAAAAGACAAGTAAGAAGTCAGATAAAGCCTGAGCAAAAAGACAAGTAAGAAGTCAGATAAAGCCCGAGCGAAAAGACAAGTAAGGAGCTAGGGAGCAGCCTAAGCCGAGCGTCAAGGTAAAACGAGAATGTGCGAAAAGCCAGAAAAAGGTGAGCTGAGTGAGTTTACCTGAAGCAAAAGCAGGCTCCCGCCGAAAACGGCCGACTGGCCCGTGTATACCAGATCCAAACCCAATAGTGTCTCAGCCAGGACCAAAGGGATCACGTTCCTTCGTGCCCCCATCTGGGCAGCGACGCTCACAAGTGAAGGGCTGACCTGTCCGTGGACCGGCACGAGCAGGTAAACGGCAAGCAGGCAAATTACCAAGGCAAAGCGGCGGCGCGCTTGAGCTTCGTCGCTATCCAAATCGCCGTCTGGGCTGTACATCTCAATCAGCCGCATGATGTTCATTTGGCCGCCCTCAAGGATGGTGTTCGCCAATCCCTGGGAGATGTTGAGCAAGCTGGCTAGCAATTTGGGCATGCTCGCTTGATAAGGCGGAACAACAATCGTAGGGGACGAGAAGGTCCGGAGGTACGCTTGGAACTCCTCAACGGTCGGGCACATCTCGTCATCGCCAAAGCGAAAGACATGAACGTCAGGATCCCAGAATCTGAGGGCAGCCCGCAGGAACGCCGGACGGAGCGGCACATGTCGAAGAAAGCGAAACGAGGCAAGGCCGTGGTATTTAAAATTGAGCCAATCAACGCTTAGAAATTGCGTCAACTAGGGCCTAAGTAAAGTGGGGAGGGGGTTATCCATGGAAAATGCTGGAGTATACTGAAGAAAATTGGGAAGCAATGCAGCCGTGAAGGCCACAATGCATTTGCCTCAGTTTTATAGGCCCTGGCCATCCTTCCCATTACCAATGATTCATGCAAGCATCTTGCTACCTTCCAAACCTCACCCCTGCAAAGGACACTGCCTCCTCAGAGCTCAGAAACCGTGTGCAAACCGTGTGAGGGTAAAAACAAAGTGCCCCCTGAAAAAGGACAGTTGGTCAGTCAAGTGGATCTGGTACTCAGAAACCAGGCGTACGCCAGTTTATAACTGGCGTATGCGTGTCTTCCACCTACTGGCGTACGGGACCTACTTCACGGCGTACGCCAGTAGTATTCACCAGAAACCAGTTTGCAGCAGCTACTGCCTACACATGGTCATTTTCGATTCCGAGGCTGGCTTTGGCTATTTGGTGGTTCCTACAAGTCACAAATGTCGTTTGGGACTATGGTAAGGCGTCGGATTCCAAAAGCGACGCCCGACGAAGATTTCGAGCCCTCGGCGGCCCGTTTCAAGCTAAAATCAAGGATACGGGAGGTCAAATCTCGTTTCAGGGGCTTTTGCCAAGTTTTGTCATACCATACATGTTACATAGGACTTTTGTGACTATATGGGGGTGTCGGTTTCAGTCCGGAACCATATCGGGTCATCTTTTGCGTCTAATGTCCATTTTTGTGGCATTTTTAGCTTTTCTTCAGTATTCTCCTCGTGCCAAGACAGTTCTACCAGTTTTTGTAGCTCGTACAAGTCATTATGCACCTATTTTACCTTTTAAAAGGGTGAGTTTCTTTACCCCGGGAGAACCTTAGAGTTTGGCCAATTAGAGCCCCAAATCTCCTGTATCCTCCGCGTGTCTGGGATACGTGTCGTATCCTAGGACTTTTCTGTCCATATTTTCTTCGAGCTAAGTCAATCGTGTACATATGTAAAGTGTCTTTTGTCAATTCAAAGCATTCGTCAATGCATGTTAGATATTAGCGGATGGTTTGTTATTTTCCTTAATCAAATCTCATCAAAAGCGAGGGAAATTGATAAACGGGAAATGCAGAAGTTTTATACTACTGTGTCAAAGCGTAAAGGTGGAAATGTATCAAGTATTGAAGCGGCACAACAGCCCGGGCAGAACTGAAAGTATCAGGGCACACTCGCCTAAAAAGTTCAAAAGGCACACAGGCCCTATCCAAAGTATCAAAGTATCCATCTCAAAAAGTATCAAAGTATCAGCAAAATAAACTAAAGCTCGGTGGTAGCCCTCAGTCGTCAAAAAGATCCTCGTCGTCGTCGTCCTCCTCCTCGCTCTCCTCCAACTCTCGAGGGTCCATCCGGAACCTGGGGTTGCTCGCCGAGTCAGAGCTGCTGCTGAGGGACGTCTGTTCCTCTTCTTCTTCTTCTTCTTCTTCTTCCTCCTCTCTCCTCCTCTTCTGTGAGGGTCCCTCAGCAAGCCTCTTCTCTGCAGGCCTCTTCCTCAGTTCTCGACGGAACTGGAGCTCCTCGCTAGCCGGAGTGATTTGCACTCCCCATTGTACCTTCGCCGCTGGCCGAGAGGAGCTCGGTGCTACGTTCTTCGTTGGATGAGGCCGCACACTCTTCCTCCTAGGAGCCGCCCTAGCATGACCCTGCATGGTCATTCAAGTCGTTTAGCATACATTGTGCATATTGTATATGTTGAAATGCTAAGTGCAGGAAACTTTGAAAGCAATCCTATCCAAAAGCAGAATGAGAAATCATACCTGAGGCTGCATGGCAGGAGCTGGAGCTGGTGGTGGGTATTGCAACTGCAAAGAGGCGCCGCCGGCTATCTTGTGAAATTCCTTCTCCATGGCCTTCATCAGGCGAGCTACATCCCGCACCCACTCCATCGGGGCCTGCGACACAATTTTGGGCCAAATCAGAATGCAAACCAGATATACATGCCAAAAGTAAAGTAAGGAAACTACAAGGGATGAAGAGTGTCATACCGGCCCTGTGATCTCTGTTGGATCTGTCCTGGCAAGCTCAAACCGAACTACGGCCTCCTCTCCTTGCGCGTCCCGCACCGCTAGTGTCCAAGAAAGCCGTGGCAGCCCGGTCGTTGTGGCATAGTTGCTCCTCTCTCTCGGCCGAGCTGCCCTGCTCTCGGCTCCTCCTCTCCTCACCAGCCTCCAGTGCCTTGCCTGCACGGCGATATGCTCTAAAACCCCAAGTGGCCTCGCCAAGCGCTGCCTCCGGTAGACAGCATAATCACGCTCGGACCTCAGAAAAGCAGCAAGGCCGGCCGGAACAGTGAAGCACCGCAACTCAACCAAGGTGTACTTATCTGTGTGAGAGGCGTGAGGTGGAAGTGGCACGGGAACCTGGAACTCGAGGAAGCCCAGTGACTGCCGCGTCACCCAGTCACCCAGGTACCACCGCCACCCAAAGGCCGACTCCAACAGCACCCGGCTCGCTGTCACCACCCTGTTCTGCGCTAGATACTCAGGCTCAGGTTCGGCATTGCTCCATGGGTTCCACTCCACCTGCAAGACAAGTGCACAGATTCAAAGTCATCAGCGACAGCATTAAAGCAATTCTAAGGGCAGAATGATCAATTTGACGTGTTGCTTACCTGAGTACCAGACAGCTCGTCAAGGTACGACCTGAAGGCTAGAAGGCTCCTTCTCAACTTCTTCTTGCCGCTGTACATAGGGCCCCAGATCATGGCACGGGGGAGCATCCTCAGGTTCGGGCACTTGTTCTCTGGCGGGTACATCTTCAACACCTCATAAGCCCACAGCTGCAAATGGTCAGACAATCAAAGCATCAGAATATGGTTCATATGCAAATCAAAGACAAGTGCAAGAAAGGGAAATGGGAAAATATGTTGCAAGCTTTGTTTCGTACCTCCCACACTCTCCAGTAGCTGGCAGTCGCTTTCTTCCCCCGCGAGAATTCCCCCATGAAACCATAGCAGGTGCCCAGAGCCGCTCCTCCCCAGTCGAATCGTGAGGCTGTGCTCAAGTCATAGAGGGCTGGCAAGTAGGACAGGTGCATCGTGGATCGCTTATTCGAGTACAATGTAGCCCCAAACAAGTACAACAAGTAAGCCCTCGCCATCTGCTTCGCCTCCAACTCCGAGTCTGGCTCCCTCCTGTGCAATTACCGTCTGAACTGGTCATAGTGAACGGTCTCTGCCTCGCCCGCTGGCGCCTGCCCTAAAAACCACTCCAGAGCCCTGGGATCCCTGTGAATCTCTGAGTCAAACGGGATAGGCTCCCCTCCTACCCTCAAACCGATGAGAGCTGCAAAGTCAGACGGGGTCACCGTCATCTCCCCGATCGGAAAGTGGAAGGTATTCGAGGAATCCCACCACCTCTCGGCCAGCGCTGTCAGTAGAGCGTGGTCACTCTTCACGGCCGTCAACGTGAGGATGAACGGCCGGAACCCTGCAGCGTCAACCAAAGCCCTGACCCGCTCTGGCAACCCTCGGTACAACTCAAGCGAGCTTGCAGGACTCCGTGGCCCCAAGTACTGGCCGTTCCTCTCTGTATACAAAGAAAGACAAAAAAAAAAAAAAAAGAGGTTCATCAGCATTTGCAATTCAAACAATCAGTCAAATTCGGAATTTCAAAAGTAATTCTACGGTCGAAACAAGCATCTTAAGGGTCGAACGAAGCTACCGAGCACTCATATTACTCTATCCAGTTATGCTATCAGTCGAATCAATTCAAATGTATTTCTCAGTCAAGTTCCGAGCCACAAGGCCTTATTTCTCGCGAGGTACACCTCTCAGTCGATTTCACAAGTGTTCTGTTTATCAATACGGTCGATTCAAAACTATGGGACACGCCATTCGGGCGTTCGTTGTGTCATGGCAATTTACCTAGTCGAATTCGAGTTCAAAGGAGTATCTTATTAACCGAGCCAGCCTATGATTGATGCAAGTTTGGCACTAACGGTTTTATCGAAGTCAGGGGCACTCTGCAAGTCGTTTCAGTTACGTCAAGTGTTCTATCATCCAAGTCAAGTTTCAAAGTCGAGGCATACTATTCAAATTCTACTTTCTCAGTCAAGCTACAGCTCAGAGTTTTGGCCTACGTACGTTACAAGTTATGCTACGCCAATACAAGCTACATAAGGTTATAAATAACAAAGCATGCATATCAAAGTAAGTTCCAAAGTATACCTGTGCCCAGTCCACGGACAGGTGTCTCTGAGGATCTCTCAGTATAAGCTCTGCGTCGTAGCTCTCCCGCAGAGGTGCGAGGCTCTCAACCCCAGACGGAATGAACAAGTGTGGCTCGGGCAAAATGTACGTGGCCGCGTCGAACCTAGCACGGGGTGCTAGCCGTATGGACTCTGCAAGTGTCACTGCCCGCTCAAAGGACCACACCTCCCCCTGAGCCTCCTCGGCTGCCCCGGCCTCGCGCTTAAAGGCCTTCTCCTCTGCCCTGGCCCTCTCGGCCTCCTCTCTCAAGCGCTCCTCCTCCTGGGCCCTCTCAACCTGCCGGAGTCAATCCTCCCGCGCAGCCAGCACCCCCGGATTCTCCCGGAGCAAGCGGCCGAGCTCCTCCTCCGACACAAACTTTACAAAATCCCCCCGAGTGATGGGTACGCGTACCGAGGACCCTGCTACAGGCCCGAACTCAACCTCCTCCATGGGCACCTCTCCGGATACTCCCTCCTCAACCACGGGACCCTTGCCCCTCGCCGGATCTCTCACCGGTGTCTCCGGCCCACCACCATCACCACCATCATCCCCATCATCACCACCACCACGGCTGCCGCTGCCGCCGGCCCGAACCAAACCTAAACCCGTGATCACCAAGCCCTCTACCCCACTCCTAGCGTCCAGCCGACGAACCCGTAAGACCCCTGGATCGATGACACCTGGCGTACGCCCCGCCACAGCTGGCGTACGCCGCCTGTTGCCGTTGCCTGTCTCTCCTGCATGCCGATCGCTGCCGCCTGCACCACTCGAAACCTCTGCACCGGCACTCGAAGCAGCCTCCCCTGCCGGTTGATCGTCGATTTGAGACCCCAAAGTCTCGATTTCACCCCTTGGTCGGTTTTCCTCTTCACCGGCATTGCCATTGCCGCCGCCACCACCACCACGAGGTTCTGCCATGGATGAGTAAAGAAGCGTGTTTTTTTGGAGAAAGAGGGAGATTGAGTGAGAAATTGAAGAGTTTTGGGAGACTTGGAGGGATTTCGAAGTTCAAAACCAACTGAGAGAGGTTTCTGCACTGGTTCGGAAGCTTATACGACGTAAGGGAGTAGTTCGGCCAGATCTGGGCTCGGATCTCTGTACAAAGTGGCACACGCCAGTATCATAGTACCGTACGCCAGTAAGATGTGGGCCTCAGGCCCAAATTCATGCCCTGTGCCGAAATTCATTCTCAAATGAAGGCTCGACTTATTCTGGAAAGTTTTGAGACCCATCCCCCAAGCAGAGGTTCGTCCAATTTCAAAATCAACGGCGATCTAGCCGTCCCATCTCAAATCAAAGACGATCCACTCATCCAATTTCAAATCAACGACGATCTACTCGTCCAATTTCAAACCAACGGCGATCTATCCATCCCATCTCAAAATCAACGACGATCCACTCGTCCAATTTCAAATCAACGACGATCCACTCGTCCAATTTCAAATCAACGACGATCTACTCGTCCAATTTCAAATCAACGACGATCTACTCGTCCAAATTCAAACCAACGACGATCTATTCGTCCAATTTCAAATCAACGACGATCCACTCGTCCAATTTCAAACCAACGACGATCCACTCGTCCAATTTCAAATCAACGACGATTTATCCGTCCCAAACTTCAAGTCAAAAAGGTTCTTTAAAGTTTATGCATTCTGGATAGCCTTGAAGAAGGTGTCTAGAAAATCTTTGATGTTACTTGTCTCTAGTGAATGGTACCACAAGTGCCGTCAAAGGGGGGCTACTGTAGACACCCCATTCTGGACCATCCAGATAATGCTATTTTACGGTCTTTTATTTCCCCAATGATGATTAAAGGTCGAGAACAATCTGAGGATGAAGGTGTGTTTGAGCTTTGAGCGTCCCGAACCTCTTTCAAACCCATGTCAAACCCTTCAAACCAGAGCCAAATAGCCCCAGCAAAACCCAAACTGGCTTACGCCAGTACCCTGATGACGTACGCCAGTTAGCTGCCACGTGTCGGTCATCGACCGTTGACTCAGCTATCACTGGCGCACGCCGGTCCATATGTGGCGCACACCAGTCAAGCCCAGTCAAATCAACTTTATTCAGCCACATGGATGAGACTTTTGAGCCACCCTGACGTCGGCCACAGTTTTCCTGATGAATACTCTCGGCAGGGGTGCTCCCCCTCTCTCCTACACCCCCCATCAAGGCAAGTCCCATGCATTTAATGCATGGGAGGCTCCATCTCTCACCCAAACCAGCCAAACAAGGCCTTAGTCCAACTGATCTCAGTCCCTCTCTCCTCTATAAATCCCCCTCTTGCATTCATTTGCAAGGGGTTAGCCACATTAAGAAGAAAAAACTCTTTTCTTCCCTCCTTCTTGCTCTCTATCTCTCCTCTTCCATTGAAAGAGAAAGTAGGGCAACTCACTTCCATATACCCTACTGATATCCAGTCACCTTCTAAACCTCCATCTTCAACCCTTAAGCTCAATACCACCTTCAAACCTCAACACAAAAAGGTATACCACCTTTGTGTCCCTTTCTATTTTCAACTTCTGAGGGAGACCAGTAAGGCCCAGGCTAGTAAGCAATACTAGTCCTGGCCTTAAACTGGTAAAATACAGCAAACGTATGAGATGAAACATGGCATACGCCAGTACACCTATGCCGTACGCCAGTCATGGCAGTATGAGCACTACTGGCGTGGGGATCATCGGATCGTCATTTCTGTTACCTTATCTTTCTGTCAATCACCCTTGCATGCTAATAATCAGTTTACTGCTTTCTGTATATCCAGAGTTGCTTAGGTGTTGTTGTCTATGCTTACCTTTTATCTGCTCAAAAGGCCTCTGGGATCCTTCTGGTCATGATCCAGAGCCCAGATGATGCAAAGCCAAACACTGGATTAGGGTCAAACATGCGTACGGCATCCTATGACTGGCGTACGGCAGTTTGTCCTAGGATCTAGTGGCTGGCCCTTGTATCTTAGCTTAAATCTTGGCCTATTTTCCGTTCCCATACTGTTTTTGGGTTATTCTGCTGCTTTTTCGTGGCTTGAAGCCATTTCATTTGTCTGTAACTGAATATATTCTGTTCTATTAAACTGCGTGGTTTGTCTTGGGTGTGACTGGTCCCTTTCCAGAGCCCAGAGGGTTGCAAACAAAGACTATGAAACCTGATAAAAGGAGTACGCCAGTCTCAATGTGGTGTGCGCAGGTTGTGCCAGCATGCAGTGGCTCGGCCAGTGCATGCTGGTGTGGGCCTGCCCACTTCCCTTCGGGACAGCGTACTCCAATTTATCCGGGTTTCTCAGTGCTTGTTCTCAATCTATATTTATCATTGCAAGCCAGTCATCCATAAGCATTTTGTCACATAAATTGCAAGCTGTTATAAATTGCAAGCTATTATCCCCGTTAACTGTTTTCCCCCTCCCTAACTGGCTAAAAAATGATCAAAAGAGAGAAAAATGCAAACGTTTTATCAAACACAATGCCTGAGTAGAGACCGATCTCCGGATTGGGCGAGAGGGGTGCCATAAAACCCTTCCCCTCTCGTAAACTGGCTCCCGAACCTCAGATATCGAAGGTGACGACGGACCGGTCCATGCCTTTTCCAAAAACCAAACAAACGTGGCAAACATTTTCGATTTCGATTCCTTGGGTGTTTTAACCGCTAAAACCCGAGTGGCGACTCTGAATCGAGGCGTTTCGCCGCGCTTTTCAAAAGAGGGCCGCACCCGATTTTAAAACAATAAAGCTTAGAATTTTTGGGGCGCGTGCCCACACAAGGCAAAATCAGGGGGATACTTTTGAGGCCTCAAGGAAAAACCTATTTATAGTGAGAATAAGCTCGAGGGTCGTTGGGCCGTCCGAGCATTTTTCTTTGTTTTTGTCCTTTACTTTGTAAGCCGTGTGGTGTTTATGCCCGGCATGCTCAATAAAAGTACACCTTGTGTAGTAAACGATCTCGCGAAGCCACTTTAAACAACATGGAACCCTGATTTTTGCTTGAAAAACTTTTCGTCGAGCCCAGATCCTTTATTAAACGTAAAATCGGAGAACGAACACTTTGACACGGCCACATATACTCATAATGACCTGTTGGAAGTGTAAAAAGTCCAAAATCTGGCTCGAGGCAAAAAGTGGAAAATCGTCCCGAAAAGTCAGTAGGCTGTCTTCTTGGCTGGAAAAAGGGCTAACCGACGAGTGTGAAAGCGACTCAGTCGCACGTGCTATACTTCCTTGCACGCTTATCCCAGTATGGTGCGCGTTGATTCTGTCCAGTACAGGTGCCGACTTTGACCCATTTCGGAAATTGTAGTGGTGCAGGCATAGTCACCACCCTTGGTCGGCCAGGGTACCTCTGAAACACACCAATAAGTGACCCTTGCATTGAAAAGAAGATGGCCACCTTGCTTAGATATTTCTCTTGGAATGAAAGGGTACTTTCCATCCTTTTTGCTATAAAAGGACATGGTCCTTATGAATGTAAGACACACCCCAGAAGAAGAGCTCCCCACATTACTGAAAACCAATGGCAAACCACTTACCAACTTTAATTGGTCCATGGCTAGAAGCATTTGTTGTTAGCGATTGGTTATCTTTCCGGACTCATGGGCTAGCCGCTTTCCATTTTCTTCGAAGCATAAGGCTCCGCCATGAAATCTTGTGCGCGGCCCTACGGTTCTGGGACCCAAACATCCATGTGTTCAAATTCAGAGATAACGAGCTGTGCCCGACAGTGGAGAAATTTCAAGCCTACCTCCAAGGTTTTGCATCCAGCGTAATTGTCATATCGCCTTACAGGAAGAGCATGCTAAAGCTTTTGAAATCCAGCCTGAATATCTCAAATGGTGCAGCAGAGAGTCTGTTGAGCAGAGGGCAAATAAACATTATGCGCCTGATGGAGTGATATGGTCCTGAAAGTGACCTAGAGGATACTGGCATGCAGGCCCGGCGCCGATTTGCTCTGTCAATCAGCGTGCTAGCTGCATACTTACTAGTGTCTCCAGACGGATGGGTCGATCCCTCACTGGTGAGTGTTGTCGCTCAGTTGGGCGCTCAAAGGAATATGGTGCCAATGGTTCTCACGGAGACACTCATAGGTTTGGATTTGGCTTCAACTAGTTAAACAAACATGTTCAGCGGCAGTCCACTCTTATTGCAGGTAAACTCTCACTCACCTCACCTTTTTTCGGCTTTCATACCTTTTGTTTTTACCTCAACTCTCAGCTAAGGCTACATCGGAGTTCCTCACTTGTTTTTTCGCTCAAGTTTTATATGGCTCCGTACTTGTCTTTTTGCTTATGTAGCTATGGCTGTCAGACAAGCTTGGGTTGATTGTAGCTCCTGAAGCGAACTGGCCCTATCTGCCCGAGCGAATGCACCAAAGAGGGATGCTATATCTGGAGACGTCCACCGAAGCATAGTATGCATTCATGAGCGAGATGTCGCCGCATGAAATTGTTTGGAGGCACGAGGCGCTGAATATCCCAGATATGGCCAGAAATTCTGCAGGTTTTGAGAGGATGGTGATTGCTGGGCTATCCAGTTTCACGTTCTATATCCCAGGCCGAATCCTTTGTCAACTAGGCATGAGCCAAGGGCTATTCCGAGCCGAGGTAGAGACCTTTTTCATCCCTGAGTTCACTACCCAAAATCTGGCTAGGTATGAGCACAACTGGGGTTTGAGGCAACTGGGCGGAGCAGACCCTGATTCCAGCACAGAGTTGATGCATCGCTACAAAGCATGGCTAAGAAAAGAAGTTGGAAGGAGACAAAATGCAGACTGACTCCAGACATGACTCCAATGATCTAGAATAAACTGTGAGCCTGTGAAGGGCTCTAGCATTTCATTCTGTTTTTATGCTTTAACTATTTTTAACTGTTTTGAATAAAATCGAAAGTTCAAGAACTTTCTCCTTTTGGTCCACAAGTTGAACACCAAGTCGTTTCGAACACTGAGCTGCACCCTGGAAAGGGAAACCACGGATCAAGCTGATTGAATGTGACCGAATGTCACGGGGAGATTGCCTACGTATCCATTTTCAAGGAATCAGGTCATGACGCAGTTCAGGCTAAGGTTCGCTCGTGTATTTTAGCTCACCTTTTGTGCCTTAATTTTTGCCTAGTGCGGCCACTTTGGGTTTTCGGCCTAGCGAGCTTTGATTGTTTGCCTATTTATTTTTGCCTAGACCGCCTCTTTAGGTTTTTGGTCTAGCAGGCTTGCTCTAATTTTTGCCTGGAACCGTCCACCCTTGTGGTTTTCGGCCCAGCGAGCTTCTCTCAGGGATAGTACCGCTTGAGTTGATCCATGTTAACCAGAGTGTTGAACTTGTTGCCATCTAGATCGATGAGCTGAGCTGCTCCACCCGGGAGGATGGTCTTGATAATGTAAGGCCCCGCACGCTTCGGACGGAACTTACCATGAGGATCGAAGATAGGAGCCCGGATTTCCTTTGTAACCATATCCCCTTCGACCAAGTCTCGAGACTTCACCTTCTTGTTGAAAGCCCGAGCAATTCTTCACTGATACCCCTGAACATGATACAAGGCACGGAGCCTCCTCTCATCAAAGAGCATGAGTTCAACGAATCTTCCACTGAGCCACTCAGATTCCGTGAGTTCACATTCTGCCATGACCCTCAATGACGAGTCCTCAAGCTCGATAGGAAGTATTGCTTCCATCCCGTAAACTAAGGAGTAGGGAGTTGCCCTTGTTGATGTCTAAATCGACGTTCGGTAACCCCAAAGAGCTAGAGGTCGCCGCTCGTGCCAGTCCCTGGCAGACTCTGCAGATTTCTTGATGATCGTCTCGACGTTCTTGTTAGCTGCTTCAACTGCTCCATTTTTCTAAGGGCGATAGACCGTTGAATGGTGAATCTGAATCTTGAACTCATTGAAGAGTTCCAAAACCCTGCCTTTGAAATGCATCCCATTATCTGATACAAACGCCTGTGGGACGCCATACCTATAGATAATGTTCTTCCTGATGAAATGAGCAACCTGAACTGTAGTTAGGGTCTTGTAAGACTCAGCTTCCACCCATTTAGTGAAGTAGTCTATTGCCACTAGAATAAATCGATGACCATTCGAAGAATATGGCCTGATCATGCCAATAACATCGATACCCCACACGGCAAATGGCCAAGGCGACGTCATGAGATAGAGAGAGAGAGAGAGATATATATATATATATATATCTCGAAGATTCGAAGTGGACAAAGGAAGGGAAAAGAGTAGCAGCCAATTGCTTCCAATGTAGGAGTAGTGAAAAACATACAATGAGACCCACGTGCCACCCACGGGGGTTAGGAAACAACAAGAGGGTCGTTGTGTGTGGTGTCGATTATATTGTATGAGAGGCTGTGGGCCGCCCCTGCCCATGATCCAATTCAAAACCACCGCCTTAACACTAACGACTTACAAAATTAATGCTACAGTATAACATTTTTTACTCTCCCTTCTGTTCTCCTCCCCCACCCACCAAATCTACCCTCTGTTGATCCTTCACCGTTTTCTCCACCCGTCCGTTTCTTGCTTCTATTTTATTTGTTGATTCAGTGGCTCGGCCTCTGTGATGGTTCTCTGTCCTTCGTGCTCGGCTTTCTAGTTCAGATCAGTGTGTAGTGGTCCGGCGAGCGGTGGTCGACGGCATGGCTAATAAGTTGTGGCTGAGTTAGGTTTTTCTTTTGTTTTTTCTTCTTTAACCAGCTGTCTATGGCTCGATTTCTCCCGATTTGGTGACAATATTGATCAGATTTCCCTAGATTCGGTGGGTGAAGATGGTGGGTCAGTAATTTTTCTAGTAATGTTAGTAGTTTTTAGCTGCTTCGTGTTGTTTCTCGCGATTGTAGTTGTGTTTCTGGTTTCTCAGAGGTGATATCCAGTACCTCGCTGTGGTTGCGTCGACCCGTTGGCTTGCCGGCGGTTGTCCATTTGCGCGCCTGAGCTCGAAGTGACAGTTGGGCTCACACAGGTTTGATCCAGTGCCCTTGTTAGTGGATTTGGGTGTCATTTTACGTGCCTGCGTCTTTACTCACTAACAAGGGCCCAAATTTTATATGTGCGCTCCTAAGGTTTAAATTGGGGGCCCTTGTTGGTTTACCTCTTCTGCGATTGATTCTTATGTATCGACATTTTGCCAGCCTACATTTGCAACAGTTAGGTGTATGTATCTAGGATTAGGTAGTTTTGGTTCTCTCCTAATCTTTTGAAGATTTCTTTAATGCCTTCGGGCATTGAATGATATATGACATTGACCATTTCAACAAAAAAAGAAGTGACTTTTGATTAAAATGTTTATTTTATTGCTTCATGATTCTCGACTTGAGAATTAAGGAATTAAAGAAAACCTACTGATATGCGATCTAGAGCACAATATTTGCTTGGTATCCAATAATAAAGCCGGGCAGTGGGATTTGGCCCCGAGGATTAGTCAAGGTGCGTGTAAGCTGGCCAGGACACATTGAGTTATCAGAAAACATAACCAATAGTAAACCTCAAGTAGACACACTCAAGGAAAGAGGATCATGCATATCAATCCGCCCAAATCAGTAAATGAAAAACAATCAAGAATGGAAAAGTATTCGTTAAAAAAAAAGGGAGGGCTCACTTGCTAATACTGCGGCAGCGTGTAAACTCCGGGGAGGGGAGGCTGGGCCTGGTAGATGGACGGAAGGTTACCGGAGGCAGAGGAAGAGGGGAAGCGGCGGCGTAGGAATGTTGTTAGACGTGGAAAGGCACCGGAAGGTAAGGAGCGTTTGAGTAGGTGAATTGTGCAGAAATCGAAGGGTTCGAAGCGTTCAGCAGTGACATGGAGTTCGAAGATGAGGGCGTAGTCGACATGTCCTAACCCTCTCTCTTTTTACTGATCGAAAGTGATAAACTGTATGTATGATATAGGAAATCTAGGGTTTTGAAATTGAGAAGGAATTTTGATTTTTGAGGAGAGAGAGAGAGAGAGAGAAGGATATCTCGAAGATTCGAAGTGGAGAAAGGAAGGGAAAAGAGTAGCAGCCAATTGCTTCCAATGTAGGGGTAGTGAAAAACATACAATGAGACGCACGTGCCACCCACGGGGGTAAGGAAATATCAAGAGGGTCGCTGTGTGTGGTGTCGATTGTACTGTGTGAGAGGCTGTGGGCCGCCCCTGCCCGTGATCCAATTCAAAACCACCGCCTTAACACCAACGACTTACAAAATTAATGCTACTGCGTCACATTTTTTACTCTCCCTTTGGTTCTCCTCCCCCACCCACCAAATCTACCCACTGTTGATCCTTCCTTATTTTCTCCCCCTATCCGATTTTTGCTTCTGTTTTATGGATTCGGTGGCCCGGCCTCTGTGACGATTCTCTGTCTTTCATGCTCGGCTTTCTGGTTCAGATCGGTGCGTAGTGGTCCGGCGAGCGGTGGTCGACGGCGTGGCTAATAAGGTGTGGCTGAGTTAGGTTTTTCTTTTGTTTTTTCTTCTTTAACCAGCTGTCTATGGCTCGATCTCTCTCGGTCTGGTGACTGTATCGATCTGGTTTCCCCAGATTCGGTGGGTGAAGGTGGTAGGTTAGTAGTTTTTGTAGTTATGTCATTAGTTTTCAGCTGCTTCGTTTTGTTTCTCGCGATTGTAGTTGTGTTTCTGGTTTCTTAGAGGCGACATCCAGTACCTCGGTGTGGTTGCGTCGGACCGTCGGCTTGCCGGCAGCTGTCCATTTACGCGCCTGAGCTCGAAGTGACAGTTGGGCTCACACAGGTTTGATCCAGTGCCCGTGTTAATGGATTTGGGTGTCATTTTACCTGCCTGCGTCTTTACTCACTGACAAGGGCCCAAATTTCATATGTGCGCTCCTAAGGTTTGAACTGGGGGCCCTTGTGGGTTTACCTCTTCTGCGATTGATTCTTATGTATCGACATTTTGCCAGCCTGCATTTGCGATAGTTAGGTGTATGTATCAAGGATTAGGTAGTTTTGGTTCTCTCCTAATCTTTTGAAGATTTCTGTAATACCTTCGGGCATTGAATGATATATGACATTGACCATTTCAACAAAAAAAGAAGTGACTTTTGATTAAAATGTTTATTTTATTGCTTCAATATTGTCGACTCGAGAATTAAGGAATTAAAGAACTTAGTGATATGCGATCAAGAGCACAATATTTGCTTGGTCTCCAACAATAAAGCCGGGCGGTGGGATTGGGCCCCGAGGATTAGTCAAGGTGCGTGTAAGCTGGCCAGGACACATTGAGTTATCAAAAAATATAACCAATAGTAAACCCGAAGTAGACACACTCAAGGAAAGAGGATCATGCATATCAATCCGCCCAAATCAGTAAATGAAAAACAGTCAAGAATGGAATCGTATTCATTGAAAAAAAAGGGATGGCTCACCTGCTGATACTGCGGCAGTGTGTAAACTCCGGGGAGGGGTGGCTGGGCCTGGTAGACGGATGGAAGGTTTACCAGAGGCTGTGGAAAAGGGGGAGCGGCGGCGTAGGATTGTTGTTGGACGTAGAAAGGCACCGAAAAGTAGGAAGCGTTTGAGTAGGTGAATTGTGTAGAAATCGAAGGGTTTGAAGTGTTCGGCAGTGACATGGAGTTCGAAGATGAGGACATAGTCGACATGTCCTAACTCTCTCTCTCTACTGATCGAAGGTGATAAACTGTATGTATGATTGAGGAAATCCAGGGTTCTGAAATTAAGGTGGAATTTTGATTTTTGAGGAGAGAGAGAGAGAGAGATATCTCGAAGATTTGAAGTGGAGAAAGGAAGGGAAAAGACTAGCATCCAATTGCTTCCAATGTAGGGGTAGTGAAAAACATACAATGAGACCCACGTGCCACCCACGGGGGTTAGGAAACAACAAGAAGGTCGCTGTGTGTGGTGTCGATTGTACTGTGTGAGAGGCTGTGGGCTGCCCACGCCCGTGATCCAATTCAAAACCACCGCCTTAACACCAACGACTTACAAAATTAATGCTACTGTATCACATTTTTTACTCTCCCTTCTGTTCTCCTCCCTCACCCACCAAATCTACCCTTTGTTGATCCTTCCCTATTTTCTCCCCCGTCCGTTTCTTGCTTCTGTTTTATGGATTCAGTGGCCCGGCCTCTGTGACGGTTCTCTGTCTTTCGTGCTCGGCTTTCTGGTTCAGATCGGTGCGTGGTGGTCCAGCGAGCGGTGGTTCACGGCGTGGCTAATAAGGTGTGCCTGAGTTAGGTTTTTCTTTTGTTTTTTCTTCTTTAACCAGCTATCTATGGCTCGATTTCTCCTGGTTTGGTGACTGTATCGATCTTGTTTCCCCAGATTCGGTGGGTGAAGGTGGTGGGTTAGTAGTTTTTGTAGTTATGTTATTAGTTTTCAGCGGCTTTGTGCTGTTTCTCGCGATTGTAGTTGTGTTTCTGGTTTCTCAGAGGTGATATCCAGTACCTCAGTGTGGTTGCGTCGGCCCATCGGCTTGCCGACCGCTGTCCATTTGCGCACCTTAGCTTGAAGTGACAGTTGGGCTCACACAGGTTTGATCTAGTGCCCGTGTTAGTGGATTTGGGTGTCATTTTACTTGCCTGCGTCTTTACTCACTGACAAGGGCCCAAATTTCATATGTGCGCTCCTAAGGTTTGAACTGGGGGCCCTTGTTGGTTTACCTCTTCTGCGATTGATTCTTATGTATCGACATTTTCCCAGCTTGCATTTGCGATAGTTAGGTGTATGTATCTAGGATTAGGTAGTTTTGGTCCTCTCCTAATCTTTTGAAGATTTCTGTAATGCCTTCGGGCTTGAATGATATATGACATTGACCATTTCAACAAAAAAAGAAGTGACTTTTGATTAAAATGTTTATTTTATTGCTTTAAGATTCTCGAAATTAAAGAACTTACTGATATGCGATCAAGAGCACAATATTTGCTTGGTCTCCAACAATAAAGCTGGGTGGTGGGATTGGGCCGCCAAGATTAGTCAAGGTGCGCGTAAGCTGGCCAAGACACATTGAGTTATCAATAAACATAACCAATAGTAAACCCGAAGTAGACACACTCAAGGAAAAAGGATCATGCATATCAATCCGCCCAAATGAGTAAATGAAAAACAGTTAAGAATGAATCGTATTCGTTGAAAAAAAAAAAGGGAGGGCTCACCTGCTGATACTGCGGCAGCGTGTAAGCTCTGGAGAGGGGAGGCTGGTCCTGGTAGACGGACGGAGGTTTACCGGAGGCGGAGGAAAAAGGGGAGCGGCAGCGGTAGCATAGGATTGTTGTTGGACGTGGAAAGGCACCGGAAAGTATCAAGCGTTTGAGTAGGTGAATTGTGCAGAAATCGAAGGGTTCGAAGTGTTCGGCAGTGACATGGAGTTCGAAGATGAAAGCGTAATCGACATGTCCTAACTCTCTCTGTCTCTCAACTGATCGAAGGTGATAAAATGTATGTATGATTGAGGAAATCTAGGGTTTTGAAATTGAGGTGGAATTTTGATTTTTGAGGAGAGAGAGAAAGAGAGATATCTTGAAGATTCGAAGTGGAGAAAGGAAAGGACAAGAGTAGCAGCCAATTGCTTTCAATGTAGGGGTAGTGAAAAACATACAATGAGACCCACGTGCCACCCACGGGGGTTAGGAAACAACAATAGGGTCGGTGTGTGTGGTGTCGATTGTACTGTGTGAGAGGCTGTGGGCCGCCCCTGCTTGTGATCCAATTCAAAACCACCGCCTTAACACCAACGACTTACAAAATTAATGCTACTGTATCACATTTTTGACTCTCCCTTCTGTTCTCCTTTTCCACCCACCAAATCTACCCTTTGTTGATCCTTCCCTGTTTTCTCCCCCCGTCCGTTTCTTGCTTCTGTTTTATGGATTCGGTGGCCCGGCCTCTGTGACGGTTCTCTGTCTTTCGTGCTCGGTTTTCTGGTTCAGATCGGTGCGTGGTGGTCTGGCAAGCGGTGGTTCACGGCATGGCTAATAAGGTGTGGCTGAGTTAGGTTTTTCTTTTGTTTTTTCTTCTTTAACCAGCTATCTATGGCTCGATTTCTCCCGGTCTGGTGACTGTATCGATCTGGTTTCCCCAGATTCGGTGGGTGAGTAATTTTTGTAGTTATGTTAGTAGTTTCCAGCTGCTTCGTGTTGTTTCTCGCAATTGTAGTTGTGTTTCTGGTTTTTCAGAGGTGATATCCAGTACCTCGCTGTGGTTGCGTCGGCCCGTTGGCTTTGCCGGTGGTTATCCATTTGCGCGCCTGAGCTCGAAGTGACAGTTGGGCTCACACTAGTTTGATCCAGTGCCCGTGTTAGTGGATTTGGGTGTCATTTTGCCTGCTTGTGTCTTTACTCATTGACAAGGGCCCAAATTTCATATGTGCGATCCTAAGGTTTGAACTGGGGGGCCCCTGTTGGTTTACCTCTTCTGCAATTGATTCTTATGTATCGACATTTTGCCAGCCTGCATTTGCGATAGTTAGGTGTATGCACCTAGGATTATGTCGTTTTGGTTCTCTCATAATTTTTTGAAGATTTCTGTAATGCCTTCGGGCTTTGAATGATATACAACATTGACCATTTCAACAAAAAAAGAAGTGACTTTTGATTAAAATGTTTATTTTATTGCTTCAAGATTCTCGAAATTAAAGAACTTACTGATATGTGATCAAGAGCACAATATTTGCTTGGTCTCCAACAATAAAGCTGGGCGGTGGGATTGGGCGGCCAGGATTAGTCAAGGTGCGCGTAAGCTGGCCAGGACACATTGAGTTATCAAAAAACATAACCAATAGTAAACCTGAAGTAGACACACTCAAGGAAAGAGGATCATGCATATCAATCCGCCCAAATCAGTAAATGAAAAATAGTCAAGAATGGAATTGTATTTGTTGAAAAAAAAGGGAGGGCTCACCTGCTAATACTGTGGCAGCGTGTAAACTCCGGGGAGGGGAGGCTGGGCCTGGTAAACGGACGGAAGGTTACCGGAGGCAGAGGAAGAGGGGAAGCGGCGGCGTAGGATTGTTGTTGGACGTGGAAAGGCACCGGAAGGTAGGAAGCGTTTATGTAGGTGAATTGTGCAGAAATCGAAGGGTTCGAAGCGTTCTGCAGTGACATGGAGTTCGAAGATGAGGGCATAGTCGACATGTCCTAACTCTCGCTCTCTCTCTCAACTAATCGAAGGTGATAAACTGTATGATTGAGGAAATCTAGGGTTTTGAAATTGAGGTGGAATTTTTATTTTTAAGGAGAGAGAGAGAGAGAGATCTCGAAGATTCGAAGTGGAGAAAGGAATGGAAAAGAGTAGTAGCCAATTGCTTCCAATGTAGGAGTAGTGAAAAACATACAATGAGACCCACGTGCCACCCACGGGGGTTAGGAAACAACAAAAGGGTCGCTGTGTGTGGTGTCGATTGTACTGTGTGAGAGGCTGTGGGCCATCCCGCCCGTGGGCCATCCCGCCCGTGATCCAATTCAAAACCATCGCCTTAACACCGACTTACAAATTTAATGCTACTGTATAACATTTTTTACTCTCCCTTCTGTTCTCCTCCCCCACCCACTAAATCTACCCTTTGTTGAACCTTCCCCGTTTTCTCCCCCTGCCCGTTTCTTGCTTCTGTTTTATGGATTCGATGGCCCGGCCTCTGTGACGGTTCTCTGTCCTTCGTGCTCGGCTTTCTGGTTCAAATCAGTGTGTGGTGGTCCGGCGAGCGGTGGTCGACGGCATGGCTAATAAGGTGTGGCTGAGTTAGGTTTTTCTTTTGTTTTTTCTTGTTTAACCAGCTGTCTATGGCTCGATTTCTCCCGGTCCGATGACTGTATCGATCGGGTTTCCCCAGATTCGGTGGGTGAAGGTGGTGGGTTAGTAATTTTTGTAGTTATGTTAGTAGTTTTCAGTTGCTTCGTGTTGTTTCTCGCGATTGTAGTTGTGTTTCTAGTTTCTCAGAGGTGATATTCAGTACCTCGCTGTGGTTGCGTCGGCCCGTTGGCTTGCCGGCGGTTGTCCATTTGCGCGCCTAAGCTCGAAGTGACAGTTGGGCTCACACTGGTTTGATCCAGTGCCCGTGTTAGTGGATTTGAGTGTCATTTTGCCTGCCTACGTCTTTACTCACTGACAAGGGCCCAAATTTCATATGTGCACTCCTAAGGTTTGAACTGGGGGCCCTTGTTGGTTTACCTCTTCTGTGATTGATTCTTATGTATCGACATTTTGCCAACCTCCATTTGCGATAGTTAGGTGTATGTATCTAGGATTAGGTCGTTTTGGTTCTCTCATAATTTTTTGAAGATTTCTGTAATGCCTTCGGACTTTGAATGACATATGACATTGACCATTTCAACAAAAAAAAAGAAGTGACTTTTGATTAAAATGTTTATTTTATTGCTTCAAGATTGTCGACTCGAGAAGTAAGGAATTAAAGAACTTACTGATATGCAATCAAGAGCACAATATTTGCTTGGTCTCCGACAATAAAGCTGGACAAAATGAACAATTTTGCTCATCAAAGTGTGACTCAAAAATGGGCACATCCTCGCCAGGGTGAACAAACAAAATTGCTCAACCTTAACCTGGCAATTTCACTTCCCATTTCCTTTAAAAACTAAGGTTTTGCTTTGATTAAAAGCTTTGTACAGGAACTAGCAAAGGGAAAGGAAACGCCTAAAAAAATGGTTATTGTGCCAAAATGACATTGCAGTGGTGGCTCCCACGATTCTTTGACATAAAGGGTGCGCACTATAACAAACCAAAAAATGACTTTGCAAAGTCATTTTGGCCGCAACAGATGGACTTGTTATCGAAAAGGGGAAAAAAGTGCTTTCCAAAATACTGGGCACATGAGAAACGTATCATATACTAGATAAAGACTACATAAATAGAAACTGGACTTCTACTTTTTTACGAATAGAAACTGGAGAAGTACGCTACTATTCAACTGGATAAGTACGCTACTATTCAACTGGGGCAATACTGCAAAATCATATGCCCATTAGCCATACTATTAAAATCCATACCATTAAAATCCAAACAGACTTGGGGCACTCTACCACTTGGTGCCACCCCAGCCAGAATTTCCACCACCAGCATCCGCATCACCGGAACCACCACCACCACCGCTCCCCCAACCACCACTTACACCATCACCACTTCCACCACCACCCCAATTGCCACTGCCACTCCCACTCCAACTCCAACTCCAACCACCAGGAAAAGCCTCCCTGCTTGGAGAATTTTGAACTTTGGCACCTGGAAAGCTGCCCCACCCATCCCGCCCGTCATTACCATCATTATCACCACTGCTGTTATGAGAGCCTCGGTCACGGCCTCGGCCACCATAGGGCCTGGGAAGCTCACTTGGGTGCCCATCCTGATTGCTGCCCCTGTAATCACCATTGCCTCTCCCTGTAAAGGCAAAACATATCCTCTGTATCAGTAAACCATATCAAGATTGACAAGATAGCTAAATCGGTACAAGTATATTTGGCAAAAGGAATGCAAGACAAAAAACCTCTCTTACATTATTACTCTACAAATTATTGTTTCACAGTTAGGAGATACGTCATCTTCACTGTAGGTACTTTTTCAAAATGATCCAAGTATGAAGAGAAATAAGAATGGAACAACTGCAGGTAGCTCAAGCAATCATCCTTACCCCCTAAAACAAGTTTGTTACCAGTAGGAGAGGTAGCAGCTAGGCTACCAATAAACAGACTACGGGTGCATTTACGATTACCATGCTACACTTAATCACATCAAATGCAATGCCTCAAAACTCTATTTCGAGCTACAAAATGCATCATGCCTCTAGCAACTCTCAGACTGAATGTGGCATAAAAAAATCAGATTGAAACGAGCTGTAATTCCCAAGGGCCAAGACAAGCTGAACAGACCGCAGAATTGATACAGCTACAGACCGCAGAATTGATACAGCTACAGCAAAAATGCGGTACATTCATACAGTTCTACTCCCAGAAAGTACTTATCATCCAGTATGGATGCTTTTGTGACCATGTCCTACATTTTCCAAGTTTTTAGCAAGTGGAAACAAGAAACCAACCTAATAAAGGGGCTTGTTGAGAAAGGCCACACACACGAAGCAAAACAAACAAACAAAAAACTATACGCAAGTATACCAAAGCACGACATCAACAATTTACCAACATACCTGATCGTGAACCTGGATTTCTTTCCCGATCTCCTCTCCAGCCACCGTCATTACTAGCGGAACCACCCCACCCACTTGAGGACCCCCCAGTTGCAGGGCTTCGCATTGGCACCATCGCAGCAACTGATCGAATTGATTGCGCAGAGTCATGTTGTGGATCATCAATATGCCTCTGGAAATATGCTACGAGCCGATCAATGTCCTCAAACATCTTCCGAAACTTGAATCCCTTTGGATACAAGCCGATATACTCATGATGTGGGTTTGTGCTCCGTATGTATGTAAGAATAAATGTGCCAGGATGTTCATGTGATATGCCAAAACAATAAACAATCCTCATCGCATACTCGGATTTCTCAATTCTCAACACCTCATCAACTTCTGCTTTAGTGCCCTTCCTGAACTTGCGGTAGCTCAACATTATCTTCAAATGAGTCACTAATGGATCAACATAACGGTCCATTACCTGCATTAAATGGCAAAAAAAAAACAGGCTTAGTAGATCCCCACATGTATATCAAATATATTAAGTCATCACTCCACATGTTGAGTCAACATTCATACAACGAATCTAAGTGGCCAAGCGCTATCCAGAATATCAGACGAAACATAATATATTTTCCTAATGAGCACTTCTACGCAGTTGTTCTAAATCGCCAAAGCTTAGCAGTTGCGAGTTGATGGGATTATCACAACAATTTCAGCAAAGATTCCTTCCCAGGAAGTTCAAGAAGCAAATGAATTTGGTCAAGTATATAATAAGTAACTAATGATACATTAAGATGTAACATGGTTTAACATAGCTTTAGTGGCCCGCAATACGGTTGTGGTCCCAACTTAATGGTATCTCAAGTATCGAAAAATGTGGAAGTGGAACAGAAATAAGAAAACCTGATGATTCTTTTCAAGCACCAGCCAACACTTGAAAGCTCATTAATAAACATGCTTGGATCCAACTTATCAAAATATGCTTGCAACAATTTCTAGTTAGCATTTTTCCACCTGAAACATGTTTTCTTATATCATCTGTTTCAAGGCAAAAAAAGGTAGAGTTCCAGCAAGCAAGGGAATGTCACTTTAAAAATCATGAGAAAAGCTACTACAAGCACAGTAATAATGAAATTATAAATAGAAACAAAAATTGTGGATGGTAAAGAAAGTAACAACTAAAGACGGCATTTAACCAAATGTTTCATTTGAAAATATTATCTAAATACAACGAGTCAGATTATCACGACAGGCTGATTATTTGAATATCTCCTCAGACTAAATGTTTCATTTAGAAATACCTTGAGAATCGTGCAGTTCAATGATTCATCAAACTCACAGAGTCAACATGGCAAAAATATGACTAAAACATCCATAAAATGATTTATGAAGGCAAATATTCCAGTACTCGAGACTAGGCTCAGCTGACTTATCCTCTTCCGATAGTATGAAGTAAACAAAATCTTCATATCCCATCTTTCCCTCAATAGTACTCGTAAACTTTCTCGGGACCTGAGTTGATATGTAAGCATTAAATTGAAAAAAATAAGAATTAGATTAAGCATTTATGTATAGAGAATTCTTTTGCACAAAGAAGGTTGTTTAATCTGAGCAAAATAGCATTATATGCACGACACAAACCTGGGAAAATATTCTATCAACGATCCTGTAGGTAAGTGCATAGTTGCCATATCTAATAAGGTTCTCTTTATCAATCAAGAAATCGTGATCTGTATCCAGCTCCCAAAACTTGCAGTATATGACGTAGAAGTGTTCATAAGAGAAATATCTGTAAGAATTTCATGCAATAGACGAGCAAAAATAAGCAAAAACAGTTTTAGAATGTGACAACAAACAAGAATTTGTTTACAGGAAATTTACATGTTTTAATTGAAAGAAATGGACTATTTCCTTCCAGGAAAATAAAATTTAAGGAGAAAACCTGGTAACATGGATGTGTTAGATTCGCATGAATATAAAATAGACGTGACGCGTAAATAGTTAATGTGTTTGAAAACAGTCTTCCCATCCTAGGCCAGCCCATCCTATGAAGTGGCAGCAATAGTATGAGAAAGGCCAGACTTATTTTCATTTCATGACATAAGACAAGTTAGAAACCTCGCCGACGACTTTTTTCCTAAAAAGCCACTTTGGTTTGCTAATGTACCTTAAAACTTTGTTGATGTCTTCCTCTTCATCTGCATGTTGCATTGCAGCAATTAAGTTTCCATGTTTCAGCTCCCTCAGAGTAAGCTGACCATTTCCCAATCTATTCACGTAGTAAAATATTCTGTACACTACAGTTTCAGCTGGACAATTGAAAAAAAAAATGGTTAAAATGCATCAGACAAACATGCCATCATTAACAAGTACCGGTAAATATGAAAACATATCTCGAAAACAATTAAGCCTGCAATATCCGCAATGGGTTTTGCTGGATATGAACCAATGAGACCACTCTTCCCTTGACTAGAAACAATCAAAATGACGATGAGAAATATAGGAATCAAAGGAATCTGAGACTCAAAGCATCACCCAAAAAGTAATACACAGCACAAGCTAAAATTCATGTGAAAACCAAGATTAAACAGAAAACAGGTCGATAATCAATACAGAATTCAAGGAAACTTTGGAAAGAACAATCAGATATGTTGTCTATAAGGGTAATCTGCCTCATGGTTGAATGCTGCAATAAAAAGGTATTATTATTCTCTTAACTCTGATGTACACATGATGAGCAAATGTGCATCCAGGCCTCATCTTTTTTCATACATGATGCAACATAGAGATACAAATAGGAGGAACTAACAGAAGTGGGAGAGAGAGAACAAAGATTTTCCAATAATCAAATTACGTTTGTGAACCAAAGCAAATGTTGCTTCTGCCTGGATAGGAGGTTAGAGGGTGGCAACCAAATGATGGCTTTTATAAAGGAGTATTTCTACCTAACTAAGAAAAACAAAAACAGCCTCACAAAGAACAGCCCAATGCAGGGGGCTGTAACAACAACTGCCTATCAATCTTCACGTACCCAATTCGGATATCGTAAGACCCAAGACCCAAGACCCAACACTAAAGGAAATACACCACTATATTAGAAAAGATGCTAAGAATATCAGAATGACTCATTCGAAAATCTCTATGTTAATCTTGCATAGGTTGCTTCACCTCTTTCAGGTATGCTATATGAGAAGAAAAAAGTCAAAGGCTAGTATTTTAAGAATTATTATGTGCTAAAAAATTTTACTAAATCCGCCCAGATCTAAGTTCTAACTCACAGCTAGGCTAGACATGTTTTGGCTACAGTGAATCTAATCTAGATATATCCAACTAGGATACATGTGATTTATGGCGTCTTCATGCAGTACCAAATCTTGAGTGGGCCAATCACATAACGATTTTTATTGTGCATGAGGTTAATGAATAAATGAGTGCCATCTACACCTACAACCAAATATGTATCAAAGAAGACAAACAATTAAACTAGAATTTTCAGAGAGTTAAATCTTTGAAATACACACCATGCATAAGACCTCATAAGAGTCGGAAAGAAACAATATGGCCAACACTGATATCAAGGAAAGCAAACAAAATCACACTAAAAATAGAAGCTATAGACTGATAGGCAACATACCATATCTATCTTGAAATTCAGGCGTGCTCTGCAAGAACTCCAACCCTGGATGAGTCGCCAAAAGTTCTCGAAGCACAGGTTTGAAGTCATCCTACAGTCAGGTAAATAAATCCATTCAGAAACAGAACTCAAATTAACATTCACGCAATTAAATCGTGTATACAAACGAATATCTTCTGATGGCATAGCCACCTGACAAGTGCCACAGACACAGTTCATGCAAAACCATATCAATAAAAAGATGGCTCTTAAATTCCTCATAGATATCACAGGGAGGAAAAATAAAAATATTAAATGCAAAAAACACCTGGGTAAGGTATTTGAGATCTGGCTGTTTAAGATTGTAAATATTTGAGTTGCGATATCTTTTGTCAACATGTTGCCATTGACCCAATAATCGACAAAAGCATCCCTGCATGTTAGTAAGCAAATAAGAACAAAAGCATCGAACAGCAGATGAGAATATCACGTGGCGGCAATCATCAATTACAACTTTAGGAAAATCAGCACTCAAAAACCAAATAGCACATGACGCACATTCTATGACACTCCATAATTATCAATTGGGTTGCCTATTCTATAGTGCCCCAACAATACGCATTATGGAATAAAAAAAGAAAGAAATAGATTTCCTGAACCCCAAGACAAACTTTCAGAGATTTTTCTTTACACAGGAGCCGAACCTTGAAGCACTGACCGTGTGCGCAGTTTAGCCAGAGGTGGCAAAAGGGCGGTTGGGTTGGTTTTGGGCGGGTTGATACGGTTCATGGGTTAGATGTGGGCGGGTTCGATATGAGTGAGTGGATTAGATTTGGGCGGGTTGCGTACCCATGAACCCACTTTGGACCCAATAAAATGCATGCCTCTGCTTTGGACACAAAATTTGTTGGGAAAACCAAAGGGCTCCCCTTTGAGTTCCCTCCGCACAAAAACTCCCTCTCCTCTCTCTTTATAGTGTATATATCCCAACTTTCTTCTTTAGTTTTGCAATTACAACAATATAGAGACTTCTTAGGAAAGAAGATGCAAGGGAAATCCCATAGTTCCCCACCCCACCCTCCCCCGCCCCGCCCCGCCCCCTCTTTTCTCTTCCTCTCTCAATCAAACTCTGTAAGAGAAAACAATAATAGGAAATCAAAGCATGAAAGCAAAGTCGTGGACGATAGTGGACAAAGAGCGTGACTTTGTTAGTCAGGAGGTTATGACTTTGTTAGTCAGGAGGTTAAGGCTTGATTTGGAATGGTAATTGAGAGCAAGAGGAAGTTATATGCTTTGAGAGAGAGAGAGAGAGAGAGAGAGAGAGAGAGAGAGAGAGACGCATCAGCTCCAATTCTCGTTTTGATCCTCTGTTAAGATGTTTCCATGTTCTTAGATATGACACACCCACCCACCCACACATTATAGGTATATAGTTAGAGAGAGAACATAAAAGTTATAAAACAAAGCCAATGATTGAAATTAAGCCCCCACGTACATTGAAGACAGTTCCAGCGTGGTTCTAGTAACCCAGAGTTTGAAAATTATTAGGTATGACACACACACACATATTATAGGTATATAGTTAGAGACAACATAAAACAAAGCGAATGATTAAATAGGATAAATTACATTGGACACCGCTGCAGGAGAACAAGAACCCTCTGTTCGGAGGTCTTCGTCTGATTTTACTGAACATTTTTTTTTCTCAGAATTAAGCTCCCACGTACATTGAAGACAGTTCCAGAGTGGTTCTAGTAACCCATAGTTTGAAAATTATTAACCCATTTAAACCCATTTACAATGGGTTTACACAGTGTGACCCAATTACAACCCACTAAATAAATGGGTGAGTTGGGGCGGGTCTAAAACAGGCGGACATGGGTAGGTAATTGGGTTGGGGTTGAGATTGCCACCTCTAGGTTTAGCGATTCCACCTTACTAGAGATTTTACTGGAGCTTAGTGCTGATGTACCGGATAACTTGAAAAGCACTTACGAAGGAATTTCATTTGGGAACCTAGGTTTTCCAGATCTATACAGGATAGGAGCGGTGGATGAAGTTTGTGAGCTTCCATATATCATATAATTCGCTTACAGAAATGCGATCTTATATGTGATTATACGTGTCAATATCCTCATCCATACCCTCATACGACATACATACCAATGATTGATGACCCAGAAACTCAAAAACACACTGATACATGAGTTCAACATTGTCAAAATTAAAAACCAGATCACACCGGAAGAAACTAGCACTTATTAATAAGACACAAGGTGCATACCTCATTACAAACCCCATGCACTCAATGTCAATCCTTCTAAATAAGGCACTAGAAATGAACGATGGCAGCTTGCAGATTTCCTTCGTAACTAGTTTAAACTCTGATAACCAAATTAGAAGTAAACATAGATTAATGGCATACCCCCCCCCAAAAAACAAAAGTTCTAGGATAAGAGGACTATCTTATCAACAATGGTATTCGATCTATATCTCACCATGGATTTGTAGCCCGTCCAAGTGACCATAGAAAAACTGATTTATTCTGAACAAACATCGTTCTTTAATCTCATTTGGAGGTGGACGACCATTTTGAAAGTAGAACTGCAACAGTTGCAAGCATTCCACCCAAAACGCATCATGGTTAGTAGCTAGCAACAAATAGAAATGGCACCATGCGAAGGACATGGTAGAGGAAACATTTCAAGCAATTATGAAGAGAAAAAAATAACATTCAAAGACTAGCTGACCTGAGGTATCAATTCTTTTACCGGCTCATTGACTAATTTTAGAGGAGAACCTAAAGTAGATGGCCCCACTCGCTGTCTCACAAAACGTGGAGAACCAGATGAACTTCTTGGTGAAAGTGGAGGTGCACTGCCAGCAGGAAACATGGAGGGTAATGAATTACTTGAAGCAGCCTTTGGGCTAGAAGATGTCCCAGTGACAGTCAAGGGAACACCTGCCTTTGCATTGTTAAGCAATGATTTCACCTGCACTCAAAGATGACAGAACAAACCTTTTTTAAAACACATTGCTTACCATACTAACCAAGAAAAGAGACGGGAAGTGAAGAAAAAATGCAAGAGAATATAAAAAGTATAAAACGCATCCCTTCTCAGACGGCGAAGTTAGAGCATACAACTGAGTAGTTTTAGTTTACCTGCCAATGGCAAGCGCAGATTGTGTCTAAACTTTCAAATAAAACTGACATGGGAATGGAGAAAATATAAGAACACCGCATAGCAGATGAGAGACTGCACTTCCATCAATAGATAGTTATCACCAACAGAATAATCTATGATGAGTAATATCCTTAATCTCTAATAGATTTTTGGCTTATTTAGACATTTGCATTCTATGAAAAGGATGTTAATACAAGCTGGCATGGTATCGATGAAACCTCTTTTCCTTGCATCTTCTGAACTTACACCAAAATGGAATAAGCAAGATACTCATTTAAAATTTAAATTCCAGCAGACTGTTAAATGATATTTCAATGCCAAGCAAAAATACCACCGGGTTCCCTTCTAGCACCAAAGCCACGTCTAATCAAATATCACAATTCTTATGGTTTTCTTACCAATTCTAGATAAATATCACCATCAAAAAATCCAAATTACCTCTCAACCCCGATCACATCAATCTTGATTCTATGCCCACAACCACAATCATGATCCACCACCAATAATATGTTTTCAAACCATCGCAATAGCCATTCCAACCTAACATCACGCATCGTCGCAGTAATGCAGTAACACACTAGGTCACCAACTCAACAACTCATCACCACCATCCTTCACGTGAGTGTTAGAACATTTCTAGTAGGTTTTTCTAAAGCATATCTGAATACTGAAAGAGAAAGAATTCCAAAAGATCTTAGGAATACTAGAATGGGATATCATCAAACCAGCAACAAATTGGAAATCTGAAAAACGAGAATTAAGGAGGACTCTAACCTCTGATCAAGTCTATATCATCCAACCAGCAAAAAATAAAGGTGGATGCTAACCTAGCTAAGAATAAGATCTCCATTTTGACACGGAGATTCATCTCCAAGCCCAATCCTTTAGCCAAAAGTTATCTAGTACATCCCAAGTACTAAATTCTGGCACACTTTTAACAGGGAAGAAATTCCTCCTCTGAGGCGTCCTCGACTCCCTTGATCCTTCGACAATACGATCTTTTTTTCCCTCAATTGAGCAGCAATAAGAATTATAATAACAAGCACAACCTTTATGACTATCACTTTGGCATACCTTGGATTTCAATGAGGAAACTCACATATCATTTTCAGGCAATAGAAAAAATACCTCATGATTCGGTAGAGTTCTATCGTTGATGTGTATTCTTTCGCTCAGCTCAAGGCAAAACTGTTAGTAGCCTTGATTGGACAGGTAATCAGCAATTTCAACCATGTGTGCATGAAGACCTTCTATCTTTGGATTGGATGCTATGTGGTTGGGTTCACCTGAGGACTAGCACTTGCTTTCTAACTTCTTCACTACTTGGCTTCGGTAGATATAGTATAGACGAAAGATGTGCCTTTTTTGCCAAGTGAAGGGACTGTCGGGACCTGTTTCCTTTCATTTTCCCCAACTCCCAAGGTAAAATACAAGTTCCTTCCTGATGCTATTGAACATAGGAAAGCGACTCGCATATTAAAACAAAAATTCCTTCCTGAGGCCTATTAAACTTAGGAACGCTAACAGATCTTCAGACCACTAAAATTTGGGATTCAAACTTGTTAAAGTTTTTCCTCTCAATATTAACTTAAAGCTGTACTTCAATCGTAGCTACTAGAATTGCCAGGCTAATTGGCGTGCAGGGAATTCATTGGTATATTAGATTTGTTCCAATTTTGAGATGCTATCTAGGGGTCTCTAGCCAACCAAGTTTCAAAATCTGTACCAATTAAAAAGCAATGAGAGAAAGGTTCTTCTAGTAAGTACGCTATGAATAGAGGTCACTTAGCAAGAAATTCTATCACATTTGTCTAGAGGTTACTAGTAGACCCCTTGTTTACCGTATCAATAATTTCCCAAAACACTTCTTTGCCATGCTATAAAGAAACTTATATACATTCCTAGGCCATGGTTTACTTCTGCTTTCCTATTGTGCCTTTTTAATCAAGCAAGCTTAACTAACTAATCTTTCCATCCCTCTTTCATCCAATAAGTTCGTTCACTGAAATACATGAACTACAATCACATGCTAGTCTCAATTAGACTCCCATTAATAACTAGAAGATGATATAAGAACCAAAATCTGAGAAGGCCACAGGGAACTCATGTGTTCAGAATTCAGATACCACAAAACTCGAACATTTCTGAAATCCATAAATGCACCCTACCAGTCATCTAACTTTACATTGCAGGTACATGTGTCTTTCATCTCCATTTTAGTTTTTTCTGTGTTTACTGGTTTCTTTAAGGCTGGACAGAAAGTGACGCATATCCAATAGCCTGAGAACCCCGTGAACATATCAACGATACTATTGTAACTGGATAAGGTACACTCTTAAGAGTTAAGACCATTTCCAAACCTAAGCCACGTCATGGCCAACCCAAAAATTGGCACAATCTCTCAAAAGACCGTCCAACCGTATGCCAAATCCATTTCCGAAAAATTGCTTACCCAAATCCTCTTTATATCTATCTACTGATATGTCCCACAAAAGTTCTCCCACAATGTTTGACACAGGGTTTAGCTGGAAGGAAAATGTGAGAAAAATGGAAGGACAATTTTACTGTGCTTAATATTCAATCTTGCCATTTTCTCTCCTCTTTCCTCTCAAGCCAAACAAGGGGAGGAAATTTTGTTTAAACTCTCACTTATTTTCCTTTCCCTTCCCTATGTTCCAATCAAAGCCAAAGTTCCTGCATCTACCTCTTCACTGGTAGGTACCATAAACACTAAGGGTGCAAACGAGCCGAGCAAAGCTTTGTAGTGTTCGAACTCAGCTTGTTTGCTAAACAAGCCTAAAACTCGAGCTCAAGCTTGGCTCCGTTGTAAACGAGCCAAGCCTGCTTAATTTACTTAACGAGGCTCTTTAAACAAGCCGAGCCTAGATATACAAGCCGAGATTTTCCGAGCCGAGCCGAGCTTTTAAGTGTGGAGCTCGGCTCATTTAGTAAACGAATCTAAAATTTGAGCATGAGCTCGGCTCGATTACTGAACGAATCCGAACCAAGCCATAGCTGCTCGCGAGCAGCTTGATTCGTTTGCAGCCCTAAATTAAACATGGCTCAAGCAAAAAAAAAAAATTCCTCTCTCGACCTCTCTCTCTAAACGTTGGAGCAACATTACCATTGGAGCAACATTACCAAACCGAAAAATGACTCTGGCTTAAGAAACCATTGGACCCATGCAATTGAATTGCTCAAATTCATTCGAGGAAAAGGAAATTACCACCGAAGCGGTTTCGGGGCAGGCGAGAGCCACTAATCGAACATCTTCCTGGCGACGTCCGGGTTCGATTTGAGCGCCGAGGGAGACACCTCCGGAATCTGCAGCAATTCGGCCTCGAAACACGCCACGTCGCCATTGAAATCCACGTCCATCGCCCGAAAACAAAAACAAAAAATTCAATCTCTCATCCAAACAGATCGTCGCGGAGGTAGAGAGAGAAAACCTAGGAGTTGGATGTGTCGGAGGTGGGCGAAAGAGAGAGAGGGGCTATGGTGGAGAGAGAGAATTGAGAGGTCGAAACCCTAGGAGAGAGAATGGGGGGCGGGGTGGGTGTTTGTTTGTTGAAGAGAGAATGGAGAACCTCAACGAAAGTGCTACAGGCACAGCACTTTGTGCCACACCCAGCCGCATCAGCTGAGGTGGCACCCCATTTAAACAAAAAAAATCAAAATCAAAATTAAATCATGTGTTTTTACCTCTGGAACAAACAAAATCTGTGTTTCCTCTTCTTCCGCCGTGTCCAAAACACAACGAAGAGAGAGCAAGAGAGAGAGCGGACAGCGCCACCACCAGACCAACCCACCACCACCGGCGACCTCGCCGCCATCAGCACCTCCCCTCCACTGAAGACAACCACCACCGCCTGCAATTTTTGCCTCTGCGACCACCGACGCGACTACACACCACCAACGTCTCTACACACTCGTACTCTCTCTCTCTCTCGGCCATAGCCTTAGAACTTGTTCCGATTTCACTCTGATTAGGTTTAGGGCTTGAACTGAAATTGGGGATTTGAACAATTTCTATTATTTCTCCATTGCTTTTTTCTGCTCGGATTAGGGTTAATGCTGAACAGAAATTGCGAATTGTCTCACAATGTTTTGAACCTAGCTCCATGGCCCATGGGAAATTGTTACTATGTGGAGCCTCAAATGCAAAACTATACTGGCATATTGGTTTGGAAATTACCAGATTCTAAGCATTGCGATGTGCAGGTTCATATTGTGGCTGTTGTCTTTCCTTGTACTATTAACAAACTGATCCGTTGGACATACATTGGAGTTGGCTTTGCAGTTTAGGTTGCTTTAGTGAGACTAATACACAGAAACATGGCCTTAGCATGAAACTCTTTTGTGGCAAGTGCGTGTAAAATTTACTCACATACCTTAGGTACGGAAGTATTGAGTAGAGCAATGAAAGAATAGGTGAGACTAATGGCATGAGACTGCTGGAATGGCTCTCGTTTACTATTCTTTTGACGCAAAGATTTGCAAATTGTAAAAGATTGGTTTTTTCTTGTAAAAGATTGGTTTTGATATCGGCTTTTAAGGAAGGGATAGTGCACTAATTATAGTCAGTCTGTTAATCAATAATCTGAATTACGGTATTAGTGAAGAATGGTAGGAACTAGGAAAATGAGGGGGTTCGCCTTGTGTTTGAGGCCTTATACTCTAGCTCACAAGGTCAGGCATTCAATCCCCAGTCTCCACTTCCTCCCCTCCCCCTCCCTCCTAGGCTAGGTTAGAGTAGGTATTTCCAATGTCAGAAAACGAAAAGGATGGTCACTCTTAGGAATGTAGATTGTTCACGAGGAAAAAGGAGTGATGTGATATTTCTGAAACAGAAGAGTGATCTGATCCTGGTTTTGAGGTTTTGAAGTGCTGAAGAGTTTAAAAGTTCATGTGAGAATTGAATGACAGGTGCTAACTTTGTGTGACCGACCCCAAATTGCTAGGATTCAATCTAACAACATATATGGCTTATTTATTTATTTATTGTTGAACAGGTTTCTTCAAGATTTTCTCTATTAGACTTGGACATGTCAAGATTGTCTAGGGATCACTATTGGAAAGTGTCAAAAGGTCAAATTGTTTAACACTTAAGACTCATAATTTGTGCTGAATTTGTTTACAGACCGGTGATATGCTGGTGGGAATTGGCATTGGATAGTTAGAGAACTAGGAGTTTTTTTGCCAATAAGGAATCACCAGAGCTAGGAATCAGTTTTTTACCTTAATGTTGCCCATATTTCTAATTTTTTCCCTTCTTATGATGTTACACTCAGTAATGATTTTTCTTTTAATTGTTTTCCTCTCCCAGTCGATTTGATGAAGCCTGGCGCAGCTATCATATTCTCCGAAATGCAAAGATTGACATGTTCAAGGGATCCATGAGGCTTGCAGTTGAAGCAACAATAAGGCGAGCCGGACAATCAATTTTTGTTTCTGGCCGTGGTTTCACCAGGTTGCTTCCTCTCACCCTTGCCTTTCCACCACGACTGCATTGAAGAGTTAGATTCTTCAATTTTCCATCTTTTCCCTTTCTTGACGTTCTTTTCGCCACAGCAAATCCTTGTTGTTTAGCGTATTTTAAGTAATACACATAAGCTTCGTTTGATGTGTCAAATTCCATTCCCACCTTCGGTTCCTCAATTCTATCTTTACAATTTTCTGTTGTCTCATTAGTACCACTCAATACTTCTTCTTCATTGTCTCCACTCCCCACCTCCTCCTCCTCCTCCTCCTCCTCCTCTTCTTCTACATCTCTATAAAATTTAACAAAAAATTATAACTAATTAAATCTTGTTCAACTATTGCCAAAAAAACCATGTAAATTATATTAAAGGATGAGGAAAATACCTTCCAAAATCAATTTCGCCATCTGGAGGAGGCATAACCGACCAAATAGACGATGGTGATGGCAAAGGAAACATCACCTATTGGTAAAAATGAAAAGTAACATATGAGCAAATATGTTAGACTCAATTAAAATGAACATATGATTTATAAAAACATTAAAATGAACAAAGTAACCAACAATTCAAAATCCATAATAACCAAGCAATACAGACTTTAACAATCAATTGCATTTTTTCGTCCGCTTTTTTTATGGCAACCAAACATAAGCATGTGACAATATCAATTACGGACTTTGAACAATTCAACTAGGGCGTGGGTTCTCATACTGGTCTAGGCTTATTATTATTACCTTCTTATTAGAACTAAGTATCTAATTGGGATTAGTACTTTGGCTTCAGCTAAATAGGATGCTAGTCTAATATTGAAGTAACTCTTGCTGCAAATTTGTTGATTGTTTCGCTCCATTAATAACTTTGGTCTGGACTGTAAGAGCATTCTGTAAATTTGAGAATTCTCATGCTTCTATTGTCATCTACTCCTCTCTAGAAAATCTGGTGCCTTTAGGGGATCGAACATCTTCATCCATCACAAGAGCAAGTTCATTTAATCACATAGGTTTCCACCTACGGCTTTCGTCAAGCTGTCCAGGTACGTTTCAGTTTAAGGTTTATTCACATGTCATGGATTGGAGCAAGAAATTAGGGCTTGTAACTGTGAAAATTCTAACAATTGGTATCAAAACAAACCAAATCGCAATTTCTGTTCAGCATTAACCCTAATCCTAGCAGAAAAAAGTAATGGAGAAATAATAGAAATTGTTCAAATCCCCAATTTCCGTTCAAGCCCTAACCCTAATCAGAGTGAAATCGGAACAAGTTCTAGGGCTATGGCACAGAGAGAGAGAGAGAGAGAGAGAGAGAGAGAGAGAGAGAGAGAGAGTACAAGTGCGTAGAGACGTTGTTGGTGCTTAGTCGCGTCAGTTGGCACTGTGGCACAATTGCAGCCGGTGGTGGTTGCCGTCAGTGGAGGGGAGGCGCTGATGGCAGCGGGGTCGTCGGTGGTGGGGATGGTGGCAGAAGTCGCTGGTAGTGTTGGCCGGTTGGTCTGGGCTGAGGTCTTCTTCCGCTCTCTCTCTCTTGCTCTCTCTTCTTTCAATTTTGGGCGCGGAAGAAGCTGTGCACCCGATTTTGATTTTGATTTCTTTTTTTTTTAAATGGGGTGCCACCTCAGCTGATGTGGCTGGGTGTGGCACAAAGTGCTGTGCCTGTAGCACTTTTGGAAGCTCAATGAGGACGAAGGAGGACATGTCCGTGCAGTTAGAGAGAGAGAAGGCCTGTGGCTGTGTAACTCTCCGGTCTACATCACGAGAGAGGAACGTAAGTTGGTAATTCAATTACGAGAAAGCCCCAAGAGTTCTACTTTAATAACGAGTTAAACCTTGGGTTTTTAAATTTATCAATTCGAACCCCGGTCTGTTTTTTAACGACCCGCACCAGCTGTCCTGCAAACTCTTAGCCTAATCACATGGCTCAAAAGAATAACCTAAGGTTACAGTTTTCCTCTTCATAGGATAACAACATATAGCACTTTAGGCTGTGTTTGAAATTTGGGGGAGGGAAGAGAGAAGAAGATAGAGTAAAATAACACGGTGCAGAACTAAAGGAAAACATATGAAGATATCGGATATTGGATCGAGATCTTACACATATCAAATTGAGCTGATTTTCGTGGGGCCACTAAAAAAATTTAAATTATTGAATAGCTCGGATCATCCGTACGGGACTTAGGGTGGGCCTTGCGTGACGTTCGGTGCATCTTTGATAGGTACCTTTAGCATTTTCGATATTAGAGTAGTGTGTAGGAACTAGTGATGGATAATGGATGGCAGATAAAATCTCAATAGAGTTAGGATAAAATTTTGAATAGGAACTAGTGGTGGATAATGGATGGCAGATAAAATCTCAATAGAGTTAGGATAAAATTTTGAATTTATTAGATCAAAAATGCTAGAGGCACATCAGTTGTGTCACACCTCAATCACACTCCTCTCACATACAGGTGGGTCCCACTGAAACAAGCCCCACGTGTATGTAAGAGGGGTGTGACTGAAGTGTGGCATTATCTGTCATCGATATAAAATTTTGAATTTCGATATAAAATTTTGAATTTTAAATTTTCGGTGTTTAGTAGTAAAACAGAAAACATAAGTGAACGAGAAACATTTTCTTATTTAGTCAACTAAAAATACTAACGAAAAACCAATCATTTCAGCTGAAAAATGTCCCTTTAAAAAAATGTGGAAAATGATTTCTGAAAAAATGCTCCGGAAAACACTTTCTGAGAGACGACTTGATGCTCGCGACACTCCGACCCAAGACCTCAGGTAATTGTCCCCCATCTCCCTCATCACTCTCTCTCTCTCTCTCTCTCTCTCTCTCTCTCATCATCGTTTCCCTATCCCGAAAATCCTGATTTTCTAAAGCTCCCCATAAGGTGTTTGTGAAAAATCCCTTCAACTGGAGTAATTGATTACAGATTATTCGTGCAAATCTTCTAACGTATCATGAATAGAGCACACACTCATGCAGTTTGCTAACTTTCATAGGATGCGTTTATAAAAAAATAAAAGATAGGTATTTTGATCATTTTGTCCAATTAGTATTTTTTCATGTCTACCAAATAACATAAAACGTTTTCAGAAAAATGTTTTCATTCCGGCCGAAACAAACTGAGCGTAATAATTATTTAGAGGATGGGAAAAAAAGGAGTCGAGCTTGAGCTCGCTTGTTTACTAAACGAGCCAAACATTTAAGCTTGAGTTTTAATAAATTGAGCATAATTATTTATCATACGAGTCTCTTTAATCGATCCGACCTTTTGTTGAACAAGACGAGCTTCATTCGGCCAATTTACCGAAGGAGCCGAAAACTTGTGCTTGACAGTTTCGCAAAAAAGATTTTTTTTTAAAATGAAAGAAAAGAAAAAAGAAGAAGAAGCTGTCTCAGACGGTTGCGGAGCATTGCTACGGCTTTTTCACTCTGACCAAACTCAGTCTCAACGCTATGTTTGGATCTTTGTGCAGAAACCTTCGACCAAATCGAACTCAGCACAAGCACACGGGGCGAATCTCAACATCGTTCGAACCCAAACTACATCGGAAAGGCACGAGCCTGAAATCCTAGTCAATCGACTACGGCAGCACCCCATTTGTCATCAGATACTAAAAAAATCTGAACTCTCAGCTGACTCTAATGACCGAAGGAAACTCTTTCGCGTTATTGAATCAGTTGGAGGATATTTTGGATTCTGATCCTCTTATGTAAGTCTGCTTCATCATATAATTTCATCATAGATATGGGTATATAATTTCATATGTTGTTTTTTTTATATAACCGGATGTCCGGCCAGCTTGTGCACACGTTGACTAATTCCAGAGTCGCGAAGTTAACGATGCCCGATCTCTGGTGGCCTTTGGAATGTTTGGCCTTCATATAATTTCATATGCTGTATTTATGCATTTTTGTTGAATCTTGGCTTGGTTGGTAGGTTTTGAAGCATAGGATTTACAAATTCATTCCTGAACCCATTGGAAACCTCCGGCTTTTCGAATGTTTTGTTTCGTATGGTTTTAATCAAACACGGACCGGCGCAGGATTTTAACCTCGGGAAGGTGAATGTGTACAGAGTGGCAGTTATTTTTCAGGTTAATGTTGGAGTGGCAAAACCATTCAAGTTTGAAATGATTTATAAAGAATACCAGCGTAGTAATAAGGTTTTGAAATGTTTAAGAGAGGCGGTTGGCCCGCCAGTCCTCTTGTGTATTAGGCCATCTTCACACTATTGATAATGAAGTATGATGATTTACGGTAATGTACAAAAAAGTAGGGATTTCTAATACCACTTACCCAACGTATTGCATTTTCCATATTTTGTGGGATTTATGATCCCTCCATCAATCGTTGCATTGAAACATATAGAAATGCGATCCCATAGGATTTGAAATCCAATTTCCAATCCCATGTCTAATGCAGCCAATTTGATGGGCCGACAGTTTGGGTAAACTGAAAGGGCTTAGGCAGGGAGTTCATGGTTCTATAGTTCCTTTGGTAGCAAAACGCTCAACAAAGTGTTATTTTCAATTTTCAAAATAGTTGTCATCTTATGTATTCCATTTGTATCCAGTGATGAAGTGGGGTTTATTCATCCATCCCAGTTTGTCACGCTCAATAGAGAGGCTGGTGGCTCTCTTGCCTCTTCTGTGCGAACTACTCCTCAGTCTGAAGATGGAGTCCTACGGCCAAGAGTCCCAGAAGTTAATTCTTCAGAAACAGTTTTCTGGTGTCGAGATCATAAGTTGGGCATTTCAACGCAGGTTCTTCTTCCACTATATAATGCTGCAAAGCATGCATTTATGGCCTCACTTGAAAGATACAAGAGTCATAGCAGTGTTTCTGCAAAGAAAGATGAATCTGGAGGCAAGGATATGTCAAGCTGCTTTTCACCTTCCCTAAACATCCTGGAAAGTGAACTCATGAAGCATAGCAGGGCTCTTTTGTTGCTAAGCTGTGATTTTGTCACTGCATGGAATTCCAGGTTTTACCCCTTTTATGTATTGCATGCCAACACCTCTATTTCCTTTTCATCAGTTGTATACATTAGGTTTAAATACACCAAAATAGTAAGCAGTCAAGTAATCAAGGCTCCATAGGAGCTTATTTTATCACAAAACTGTGATTGTTACAAGAGGAATGTAAAGTCTGCTTGGTAATAATGAAATCAATTACTAATAGCTAACATATCTTGTTGAATAAGGATCCTTGGGTGGTATGTCAAAGCGCAATAATGCATAGTTTGATTAACAAAAAGTCAAACATTGTCTTGAGGAGGTGGCTAGAAGAGAAAATGAAACCATACGCAAGCGGAGGTTAGCACCATACATGTAGCAAGAACCATATACGTTTGTATTTGTTTCTTTACAAAAAGTGCTTATGCTGTAATTTTATCTCTTATGGATTCAATTTAATTAGGCAGTACAATCTTTTCCCATCTGCCAACTTCTGCAGAAAGAATGATTGGATGGATTCTGGATTTCATAGCCCTATTAAATTGCTGTGATACCATTGTATGGAGTTTGTTTCTGATCTATCATACAAAATTGGTAATGACACCTTGTACATGTTTCATGTACTGTGCAGGAAACTAGTTTTGTCAAAGAAGAATAATGTTCAGATATTTTTTGGGGAACTGTTCTTGTCAGCATTGGTTCTTTCATATGCACCAAAAAGTGAATCTTCTTGGAGCCACAGGTACTGAGAATCTGTAGTTTATTAAGCAGAGTTGCTTTGTGGGATGTACAAGCTAATGCAGGTGTATTTTTGTATTGAAGTTTTGAGACTCTTTGCTGCAGTTGTTTTTTCAATGGTAATTGAACCCTGCCCTTATGCATGTCAATTATTCATAGGCGGTGGGTAATCAAAATGCTGGCTGGAAAGTGTTCAAATCTGCAGGAGATTATGGAAAAAGAAACTGAGTTAGTGACGAGAATAGTTGAGGTTAATTTCAGTTCAGGAACTGGTTTTTCTGAAGTTTAAATAACTTTTTTCAGTAACTCACACATATATATGTATACATATAGAGTAAAATGCGCGCGCACACACACACACACATATATATATTTTTGAGGTTTGAATTTAGTCTCCTATTTCCACTCTTTCCTTTTGTTCCTTAAAAACAATATAAGCTTCTTGCAGTCCTGCATTTGGCATCCCTCGTTGACAATTTTAGAATAATAGGTTCCCAACATATTTTATAATGGATCTGATGCAGCTCCTAAATATTGATGGGGAAAACTGTTCATAAAATATTGGATACTGCAAGTCCATGTTACTCCTCAAGTTGGATTTTGTTTATTACATCTGTAAAATCGTTCTCTAGGTTTTCGTACATCTATCAGGTTTAGTTGATAGAGATTAGCTACAATGACTTCACATGTCCCAAAAGAAAGGCCTCTTGTTGATTGACTTCTCACTTTCATTGGCAGAAACAAAAAATGAATTATCGCGCATGGAACCATTGCTGCTGGTTAGTTTCCTACATGTCGGAAGGACAGGTCAGGTTCAAGTTTCTGGATTTTGCAAGCATTTTGAAATCATTTCCGTATTTTTCTCTATGTGCTTCCATTAATTTTGAAATGGTCATAAACAGTTTGATTTGAGGCAGTTGTGGTTGGTTGGTTGAAGTATGGTTGAAGTATGCTGCCCCAATTTTGGTCGCTCTATATGTGTCTAGATTTGTTCCCAAGTACCTTAAAGCATTCCGCCCTTCCTTCCATTTTATTTTGTTCCTGTCCACATGCACAGGATGTGCATGAAGGCATTCTCATATATGATATCTTTTCTTGCACTAGGTCTTGGAAGAGTTGAACAGGTCAAGAGATTGGGCTAGATTGCACATCGCTGATAACTCCTGCTTTCACTACCGTGCAGTGAGTTTCCTAGTTTTGGTTCTCAAGTCTGATACTTTCAAATCTATCTGATTGGTAGTTGACATTGATGCGAATATAAGTGCGTTTTTGCATATAAGTATTCTTAGTTTAAAGAAGTCATTTGTTTTGGAAAGCTGATATTTATCCTCTTAAATTCCAGTGCAATTCCAGGATTTTTGGACAGATATGTCCATTCCATAGCTACCATATACTTTACAGTACTGTTTTTTATTCTATGTGATGGATCACATTTTACCAGCCCACAAATTTCCAGTAACTTGTGTGGGCCTTGGCAGTATCTTGAAATAGTGAAGCGCATTTTGTGCAAGTGTTCCGATCAAAGGGCTACTCAGTCACGGCTACCAAGCGTATAATGAGTGCAGGAATGTTATTAAAATATATGTTAGGAAAGTATATTGCCCATGTAATAGTATAAAACTCGTAAAGAAATGCAAAAAAATGTATAGAGCTCTGTGCAATATGAAATGAGTACTACTTACCAAAATCAGCCATAAGTGAAGCAAAACCATTTCAGTTTTTGGAGATGTTAGGGAGTCATCTTTCAAATAGTGATAAGACTTTATTGGCTGCAGCGTTTAATGCTCAAGATGTTAGAAGAGTCGCGGGATAAAGAAAGTCTAACTGGATCCTCTGGTCATAGTGCAGAACTTCGTCGAATGTGGAAGGTGTGCTCTTGCCTTGTATCTTTATATATAAATGGTCTTTAACCTGATTTTGAATGAGATCATTACCTTACAATTTCCATTCTCTTGCAGCAAATTTGCTCCTTGTTGTGTCAAATCCCAGATGTGTCAATATACGTATCTGACTTGAGTTTATTCTTTTTTGTTTGGCTCAGTCCAAACCTTAGGGTAGGTCGCTGAATTAACAGTTATAGGTAAAGTGATGCTTTATTTCATTACTTTATACTTAGGAAAGGGGACATATTACCGGGGTTTTCTTTTCCATTCACTAAGTTTTCAAAAATGAGTTGTTCTATGACTGCATATTATGGATTGTTAGTGTTGGTTCTTTTGAGTAATAAGGGAATATGCGGCTATGTTACATGAGAATGGTGTTGGTGTAGTTAATTTCGGATAACTGATAATTCTGTGGAAAGATGAAATATGCATGTTACGACTTACAATCTACTGTTGAGAAGTCATATATAGTTCACCTGATGCCCCTGTACAATGGATTATATAGGTATGGTTGTAAAAATCAGATGATATGTGGTATCCATCAGTACATATCGGAAATTCAGACCTCCGGTGCCGAGATTTACCAATAAAACCCCCATATTACTGATACCGATGTTTATCCTGATTCAGCCATAAGACCCCATGATAGCTATAGTAAGTAGTCTTGTGGAACTTATGGTTTTGCATCAGTATGCTCCTATAAACTCTTCAAACTTGTTAACATTTTGTTCAAAAAAAAACTTGTTTAACATTTTGATGGCGAGTGTTGCAGGAGGAGCTTGACTGGACTGAACTTTTGATAAAGCGTCATATTGGGCGAGAGGTAGTTTGATCAAACTCAGAGTCCTCTGTTTGCAAGGATTTTATATATTGGCCTCCCATGTATGGATTTTTGTACAGTATAACAAGAAGTTGTTTTAGTACTTCTTTCTTACTATCTTTGGGTCAAACAAGTTTCTATGCAGCTATTCCATTGAGGCAGAAATTGGAGTGCTTCTGGAATGACTTAGAAAAGCCTCATCTTTTGGGTTTCTCTTGATCTTTGACTCAATGAGTTGCAATTGTGTGTAGAAGTGATCCAAAACTAAGGCTATCAACCCTTGGGTTATGCTAGGGCAGAACCACAAATTTCCTCCCGTATGGCCATTGTTTAGACTTAGGACTAGCATAAGTGGCTATTTCGCGAGTTAGATTGCATTTCAGTAAGGTAGATGAAAGATTAGCTCAAGGAAGAACACTATGAAGTCGACTTTGGATCCACTTGAAAGCGGTATACTCGTCAGCAGGGAGCTTGGAGCCAATGAATTAGATCACTTCTCTAACAACATAAGCATTAGATGAGTAGGTATTTAAAGATATCACATGATATTGGTACACGTACTAGATCATGTGTTCGAAACTCATCATTAATTAGAAGTACATATGCATGTTTAAGCTGTGTGGAGATGGAGAAGAGTCTTGCCACACAGGTTGTGAATATAAATGATTGTAACCTTTCTCTCCAACAATGCATGCATTTTTAGATGAGTTGGCAGTTCTAATTTTAACATTTAGTTACTCCAAAAATGAAACTGAAGCTTGTAAAATGCTTTCTTTTGACATTTTTGCCATTCTTGTGTTTATGCACCCGTGCATACATAAAACTGGTGGAAACTAGAAATATATAAAACTATTGATGCCCCATCTCCATTACTATTGATGCCCCGTCTCCATCCCTCTCCAAGTTGTTCAAGAATAGGTGGCGCCAAAATCCCTCCTTTTTTTTGAATTCACCCAATACGCACTAGGTATACAGCCGTCGGGCTGGGCAATGAACCCATGTAGATTACAGCTTGGTCGTACTTGGCAGGCACTATGGCTGCATCGCCGGTTCCTCTCTCTTTGTTGGATGAAGTACTTTGCAACTGATATTCATGATGTGTCCTGCCGTTCTTATCACAAAGATAGCACGAGTCATGAGATTAGCGTCTTTATGAACAATGAGTTGGGACTCGTCCGCTCCTGCTCTACTATTCGAGATAATGACTTTGAAGATTTCCAAGCACACGCCACATTTTCTTCAACGTACATCTTGTGGTTGATAAAGGTAATGGACTTTTCCCCCCAAGTTTTAAGTTGAATTATAAGTTAATTGCAGGAACTTGACTTAATTAGTTGTTCCTTTCTTCACCTCAGCATCTCTCCGAGTCTCTGGAAATTGAACTTCAAGAGAAGTTACCTTTAGGCGAGCTGAAGACAATTATGAATGACATATGCCCAGAAAAGCTATTTCTTTGGCATTCTTTACAGGGTACATGTGAAAGCACATAATTTCATAACCTGATAAGAAATCCATGCGGGGAGTTAGACTTCTTCAGAAGTATGAGAATCAGGTGCTGTTTCTTGTTCAAAAAAGTGCAGATGTAGCGTAACGTGCCATTGGCTGTTGGTGGCTTTCCATCGTGTATAATGTTGTATTTATAACAATTTATCAATCTATTACACAGCTCTCTGTGTCTTTTACTTAGATCAATTCCAATGATGAAGATTAGGGTCCTGAAAATAGAGGATTAGTGGTGATATCATCTGATTGACCCAATAGCAATAGGGAAGTTTGACAAATGAAATGCCAAGAAGGCTACGCAAATGGTTTTAGAAAATTTGCTATTGCAACAGATATCGCATTGTTTGAGTGGCATTTGTTTCATCTATTTATCTGGATTATTCTCGTGTCCTGATTTGGGGGGGTGTTTGGGTGGGTGGGTCAGGCTATGACCTGATTCCATTGCATCTACCTACTAGTTTTCAGTAGTCTCTACAGATACATTTCTGCTACAGGGATAGGCTAATTTTGCAGTTGACGCATTGCCAATTTTCCTTTTGCACTTCCCTCAGTGCAGGATGCCAATTAATATTTTGAGCGATCGGTATGAGAAACACCGTCACGGAAGATGCAATTCGCAACAATAAGACTCGGACCCGAGCACCAATCCATAGCTGTTATATACTTGGCCTTTTACAGGACCAAATGGACTTCAGTAGTCCTAAACTACAAATAGGAGGTGCAATACACAAAATCCATGCAAACAATTGTATTGGCAGAATTGGGGTTGCCATTTTGCAGCTTTGTCACTATTGTTCCGAAAAAGCAATACTACATGTTAAAGAAAGTTCATAGATGGAATCGAGGCCTTCATTTAGAAATATCATAGCAGAACCAAATAGCTAAAATATCTCAAGAAAAGGTGAATCAACATCAGTCAGGAATGCAGCCACCGTTAGGGCTAGAATACCTCAAGAAAAGGTGAATCAACAAATCTTAGGGCTAGGGGAAAAAAACACTACATTCCGAACTCGGAAAATTATTGCATGGTATATTACAGAACTTTTTCAGCATCGCTGCATCTTCGGAAACACTACAGAAGCTCAGGCTTTAAGTAGGAACAGTCTTCCAGATAGACCAACCAACTCAAGATTCACCTCATTTTTTTCCCAACTTAACACAAAGATTCAGCTAGTAAGAGGGAAAAACAAGAACCTCATATCCAAGTGCATGGAGAAAAGAGAATCTGTTAGGGCCCTGACATCCTTGTCTCTGTCGTGGTTCCTAAGTTTCAACACATTCCAATCGCTTCCCTCGATCAAAAGATAGATGGCGGGTAGTTGGTAGTTGTTAAGTTTGGGCATTGATCCGCAATGAAAGGCAAGCTTCCATGGACTCAAAGAGCAGCTTGACCCCTAAACCAATCAACAAAGAAAAAGACTAGCTAGATAAATTCAACAATAGAACAAATTATACTGCACAAAATCAGGTCAAGAGGGATAGGTAAAAAAGAATTTCCAAAAGAATGAACATTCACCGAGGTGCAGAGTCTGCAGACTACAGAAGGTGGCAGATTAGCTTTGTAAACACAGATCACTTTCCAAGACAGCTGCCTTATTGCCTAAGGCCGATGGTAAACCTTGTAGTTGCGTATTCAAAATCTTCCATTTATCTGTTCAATCGAATGCAGCTTCTTCTTTTAAGACATTCAATGCAATCAACTTTTGCTGCAATTCTACAGCCTCTTCTCTCATGCCAGTTGCAGCTATTCCTTTAATTATGTCAGAATAAACTTTTTTCGGAGGACAATACCCACTTGAATTCATTACTTGTAAGACCTCTATCACAGTATCCACTTTCTTGATCTTACACAAAACACGGAGCATCGATCTGTAATCAGTGTTTCTGACTACGTGCTTTCGTTTAACCATTTCCTCAAGAATCTCCACTGCTTCCTCAACTAGATCTTCCCCCAGAAACCCATATAGTAAACATCGATGGGTAACAACATCAGGCATAATCCCACTCTGTTTCATGTGCCCATAGACTCCCATTGCTTTCTCCATACAACCCTCTTTCGATAAACCATCAATCACAAAGCATACATTACCAAACTAGGAAAATAGCCAGTATCTTCCAGCAAATAAAGAACTTTGAGGACTTCATCCGTCATTTTCTCTTTACGAAGACCATGGAGGAGGGAGTTATATGTGATGATGTCTGGAGGGAAGTTTCGGCAAACCATTTGTTCGAAAAAGTCAATGGCACGATCTAGAAGCCCATATTTGCAAAGCCAGTCGATCAAAATATTGTTAGTGATGACGGTCGGAGGACTGGAAGTCTCATTCATGAGCAAAAATATCTGCTCCGCCTCATCCCAATATCCGCTGCTACAAAGAGAGTGGAGGAGAGTGTTGTATGTTACGGAATCGGGCTCCATCCCTAATGACAGCTGGTTACACAAAACCATAGCTGTATCTCCAAAGTTTCTTTTTTTACAAGTAAAATTAATTAACATACTGTAGGTCACGTGATCCGGACAGAACCCTTCAATAGCCAAATCTTCCAATACTTCCATAGCTCTTACAACCCCACAGTGCTCACAAATTAGCTTAAGAAGAACTGTAGAAGAGATAACATAAGGAGGGCATCCCTTCCTCAACTGGTCCCTCCAAAAGCCAATAGCCTGATCAAACCTACCATTGTCAGACATAGTGCGGAGTATCGTATTATATGTAATTACATCCGGGGGGCAACCACTTGAGCTCATGTCATCCAAGACTTGAACGGCATGTTCTAATTGTCCCTTCTTACACAAACCACCAATTAACATGTTGTATGTGATGATATCTGGAACACCACTGGACATGACCATGATTTTCAAGATTTCATAAGCACTTTTTGTCCGAGCTATCTTGACTAGGCCCCTGATTATGTTTACGCAAGATGGGAAATGAGGGATTTGGTTCAGATGAGCCATCACGTTGATCAAGTATGATGCGTCGGCTACCTTCCCATTACTATTGAAGCGTTGAAGGATTTCATTGTTGGATTCTTCATCATTCTCGACAAAGACCGCATCTAAAGACAACGTTGAGGTAATAAAATATTTATTGCGGAACATTTGTCGTCTGTCGACTCTATTTTTCTTTTCAAGACCTATCAAGTAGCTATCTGAGCTCAAGGCATCCTTATCACCCTCGTTAACTTTATCCACACAAATGCCTAATTGATGGGCTCTACACTGCAATGAAAATGTAGTTCTTCTACAGCCAACATGTCCCCTACACTTTAGAGTATTGGTGAAGTGAGCTGCCAATGTTTTTGATGGGAGACCATTGCCAATACCAGAACTAAGGCCCACTTGGGCAGAAATCAAATGCAAACAAGGAGCTTCAACCAGAAATTTCTGAGATAATTGGGTGTCCCATTTCTCTATTCCAAGCGAATACCTAAACGGATTACAAAGAGGATTGTATCATCTCATAAAAACCCCATACCAAATTCATTAAAGCAAATCTGAGACCAACCTCTAGTAGCTCATGTAAGTGAAATCGATGTATACTCGGCGTAAGTTATTCGACATGTAACAATTCATGAACAAGAATTTCGAAGTGTCTCAACCTCTGTAAACACAATTCAATGGTGTCAACGCCAAAGGGCTAAAAAGCACTAATGAGAATCAACATGAGAAACCTTGAGCCACTCTACCTTGGCAGTATAATCAAGAATTGGACATGAAATAATCAACCAGCACCTGCACAATATAACTGCAAAAAAAATAAAAATAAAACCAGATCACATATATGAAATAAAACTTGGTTTCTCCCTAAATTTAGGTTCTTGTGCTAAGCTCATGACACAAATGCTTCTGAACATTTTTGCCTCAATTAGAAAGGGGGAAGAGAGAGAACTTCTCAAACCCAACAAATTGCAGTCCCAATTAACTTGTCTAAACGGGGAAAAAACAACTCATAGTTGAATCGAAAGCGAGAGAGAGAGAGAGAGAGAGAGAGAGAGAGAGAGAGAACAAATGGAAAGCTGAACATGGAAAGCTGATTTGAGATTAGACAAAACAGAACAACAAAACCATTTGGACCGTCACCCATGAAAATTAAAAACACACAAAAAATAACAAATAAAAAATAAAAAAGTTGAATTCGAGAGTAATTAAATACGGGAACACATACCCTCAGCTGGTATTCTCTTTCTTCTTCTTCTCCGTCGTCTCTGTGGCTGTACTGTGCAAACACCTTCCAGTTCATTCATTGATAACCAGGGGTGTTATTTACGTTTTTTTTTCCTTTTCATTTTTGTCCTTCTAAACTTTAGGAGGGTTTTTTTTTTTCAGAAATGCTACACACACATACAATCTGTGCACAGATTGTGCACAGATTTTGTTGTGGGGCCCACCACGGGTCCCACACAAATCATCCGAGCCGTTCATTAAATGTAAAATATTTTTTCAAGGGTCCCCGTAAAAAATAATCTCAATCCAATACTTATAGATGCTCGATCCAATCGTATAACTTTTCATTATCCGAAAATCTGAATGAAAAGTTAGATGGTTGGATGAAGCACCTATAGGTATTGGATTGAGCTTCTTTTTTACGGGGACCCTTGAAAAAATGTTTTACATTTAATGAACGGCTTGGATGATTTGTGTGGGACCCGTGGTGGGCCCCACAACGAAACTGTGCATAATCTGTGCACAAAAATCTGTACGGGTAGCAGGACTCTTTTTTTTTTTCCTGTACTTGACGATTGAGTTCGAAAAGTCTATAGAAACCGATCGGGGCACACCGATCGTGTGTACCAACGACACGCGGGATCCATCCCGGGTTTTGCACAGATGATTCGATTCGTTCAATAATTTCATCTCAATTCAATATATGCAAATGCTTGTTCCAATCTTTCCATTTTTGACAAAAATAGGAAGATTGGATGAAAAATAAAAAAATTGGATCGAAAACTTACACATATCAAATTGAACTCATTTTTCAAAGACCCACTCATTTTTTTTTTAAATTATTAAATAGCTTAAATCATTCGTAAGTAGGACTCGCATGTCATCCGTACGCTTGGTTGGTTTCCATAACAGCGTTGTTTAGAGTTCAATAGTTATTTTTATTTTATTTTTTTATAAAATACAAATACCTTCGGTCAAATACAATCTTTTTTTTTTTTTTATCATTGGTCAAATACAATTTACCCTCGCGGTTCTTATTATAATTACAAATCCCCTCGGAGAGAGAGTGTTGTGTGAAGTGGTTTGATAAGCTAATTCAATGCATAAAATTAAATAGAGTGACAAAATTATTTCTCTTTTTCTAAAATTAATTAGTTAAGGCTTACTTATTTTAAGTGCATCGGAACTTTCTCTTCCACCAAAACTACTACACCAGTCTAGAGCTGCCACCACAGCACTACATCACCAACACTATCACCACCACCACCATTCAAGGGTCACCACCACTCCACCATCGCTACCGCCACTTTGCTACCGCCATCTATCATTCACTTTTAATAATTTTATAACCACACATAAATACACAAGCACTTACATACACATACTCACAAAGAGAGTGTGCCACACACACTAGATACTCACAAAAGAATGTGAGCCCCACACACACAGTGGATGTGTGCAATGTGGGTCCACGATTGCACCGCATCCTCTGCAACGTACATCTTGCGGTTATAAAAGTAAGACTTTTTCCTTAAGCGCAGTCTCGTTCCAGAAACTTTTTTTAAAATAAATAATTTATTTCACATTTTCAAACTTAAAAATTATGCAAATGAAGAATTTTTTTTTTTTTGCACTGTTCAAAAGACTTCAATTTGATTTATCAAACAAGATCCATATTGTTAGAAAAATTATTTGCATAAACACATCATTTTTAAGTTTGAAATTATCTTCTTAAAAAATAAGTACTTATTGGGAGTTATGAAACACACTTAGATTTTAAGTTAATTGTAGGAACTTTCCTTAATTACTTGTTCATTTCTTCAGCTTAGCATATCTCTAAGGTTTTCAGGTTGGTACTTTGTAGTGAGGTACACAGTACCATGCTGCACATCTCCGAACCGTCAGATCGTGCATTCGACAGCTCGGATCTCATCTCGGCAACCAACGATCGAGAGTCATTCATTGCCGAAATGAGATGCAAACCGTCAAATGCACAATCCGACAGCTCGAAAGTGCACAATGTTGTGCTGCGCACATCACTGCATAACACCATCCCTCAATTCTATCTCTAAGTCTCTGGAAATTATGGATATAATTCTCTTATCTCCTGACAAATTAGAGAGGGATCTTTTTTTGGTCAGTCCATGAACTCATTCCATTGCAACTACCCAAAGTTGTCAATCTCGTATTTGTTTCATCTATTCGAACTGGCCAAGATTCCGGTACATGCTAGGTATAGGCCCATACGCCTGGTATTGTCCGGCATTTGGTTGGTATCGATCTACCGTTTTATACCGTACCGGTCGATACAGGATTCACAACACTTCTGCAACTACCAACTAATTTTCAGCAGTCTCATACTCCTTTATTTCTGCTACAGGGAAGGCTATTTACTTCTAACGAACTTGTGTCGAACTGCCGATCTGCAAACCACCTGCAGTTCGTTAGCCTCGTACCATGAATCATGTCAGGCTGCAATACACGAAATCCCAACAAAAAAAAAAAAAACATTGCTAGAGTTGGGATTACCATTTTGCCTTCATGTCAAAGTAAGTTCACGGATGAAATTTAGGTCTTCATTTAAAGATGTCATAGCAGAAGCAAATGGCTAAAATTCCTCTAGAAAAGTTGAATCAACAATTCAGTTAACACTACAGCCACTAAAAATCTACAGGCTAGAGAGAAAAAAGCCATTCCGAATTCGTAAAATTGTTGCATCGTATAGTTTACTGTACAAAACTATTTCAACATCATTGCACCTTCATAAACACAACAAAAATTGATCAACCAAATCAAAGATTCACCTCTTTTTTTGGGAACTCAACTCAAAGATTCAGCTAGGACGACGAAAACATGAACCTCGCGCGTATCCAAGTGTACTGTAAAAAAAATGCTAGGACTGAAATCCTCGTCTGTCGTTCGTCCTAAGTGCCAACACATTCCTAATGCTTCCCTCGATCAAAAATTAGATGGCAGTAGTAGTTAAGTTTAGGCGTTGATCTGCGATGAAAGGCAAGCTTCCGTGGACTCAGAGCAGCATGACCACCAAAACCACTCAACAATATAATAAGACTAGCTAGATAAATTCAACGAAAGAACAACATCACACTGCATAAAATCAAGCAAAGAGGAATAGGAAAAAACAGAATTTCTAAAACAAGGAACGTTCACCGAGGCGCAGGCGAGCGCAGACAGATTAGCTTTGTAAACACAAATCACTTTTCAAGACGGCACAGTTTTTACATCTGGCTTATTGATTAAGGTTGATGGTAAACCTTGCAGCTGCGTAGTCAAAATCTTTCATTTATCTGTTCAATTCAATGCAGTTTCTTCTTTTAAGACCTTCAATTCAATCAACTTTTGTCGCAATTTTAAAGCCTCTTCTCTCATACCAGTTGTAGCTATTCTTTTAATTATGTCAGAATAAACTTTTTTCGGATGCCTACCCTGACCTGAATGCATCAGTTGTAAGACCTCTATCGCAGTATCCACTTTCTTGTTCTTACACAAACCATGGAGCATCGATCTGTAAGCAGTGTTTCCGACCATGTGGTTTCTTTTAACCATTTTCTTAAAAATTTCCACAGCTTCCTCCAATAGATCTTCCCGCAGAAACCCAGACAGTAACATCGATGGGTAATTCCGTCGGGATTAATCCCATTCTCTTTCATGCGCGCATAGACTCCCATTGCTTTCTCCATACAACCCTCTTTCAAAAAACCATCAATCATAATATTGTAAGTTATCAAACAAGGAGAAAAGCCAGTATCTTCCAGCAAATAAAGAACTTCGAGGGCTTCATCCATCATTTCCTCTTTACAAAGACCATGGAAGAGGGAGTTATATGTGATGATGTTTGGAGGGCAATCTCGGCAAACCATTTGTTCAAAAAAGTCAATGGCACGATCTAGAAACCCATATTTGCACAGCCAGTTGATCAAAATATTGTAAGCGATGACAGTCGAAGGATTGGAAGTCTCATTCATGAGCAAAAATATCTGCTCCACCTCATTCCAGTATCCGCCACTACAAAGGGAGTGGAGGAAAGTGTTGTATGTAACGGAATTAGGCTTCATCCCAAATGACAGCTGCTTACACAAAACCATAGCTGTATCTCCAAAGTTTCTTTTTCTACAAGTAAAATTAATTAACATATTGTAGGTCACGCGATCCGGATGACACCCTTCAACAGCCAAATCTTCCAACACTTCTATAGCTCTTACGACCCCACATTGCTTGCAAACTAGCTCAAGAAGAATTGCAAATGTAATAGCATATGGAGGGCATCCCTTCCTCAACTGGTCCCTCCAAAAGCCAATGGCCTGATCAAACCTACCATTGTCAAAGCGCGCAATATCGTGTCATAAGTAATCATATCCGAGGGTAGCCGCTTGAGCTCATGTCATCCAAGACTTGAATGGCGTGTTTTAACTGTCCCTTCTTACCCAAACCACCAATTAACATGTTGTGTGTGATGATATCTGGAACACCACCGGACATGACCATGATTTGCAAGATTTTGGAAGCACTTTCTATATGCGCTACCTTGACAAAGGCCCTGATTATGTTTATGCAAGATGGGAAATGAGGGATTTGGTTCAGACGAGCCATCACGTTGATCAAAATTGATGCGTCGGCTACCTTTCCATTAGTACAGAAACGTTGAAGGATTTCATTGTTGGATTCTTCGTCGTTATCAACAAAGTGCATGTCAATGTTGAGGATCTAAGATATTCCCTGAAGTAAGTTTGTCGTCTGGCACGTCTGCTGACTCTACCGTTCTTTTCGACACCCATCGCGTAGATATCCGAGCTCCATTCATCCTGGTCACCCTCGTTAACTTTATCAACACACATGCCTAATTGATGGGCTCTACATTGCAATGAAAATTTATTTCTTCCAAAGCCAACATGTCCCCTACACCTTAGAGTATTGGTGAAGTAAATTGCCGATGTTTTTATTGGGAGACCATTGCTGATACCAGAAATAAGGTCCACTTGGGAGGAATTCAAATGCAAACAAGGAGCTTTGACCAAAAATTTCTGGAACATGGTTGGGTGGTGACCCATTTCTCTATTCGAAACGAATACCAAAACGGAATACAAATAGGATTATATCATCTCATCAAACCCCCATCCCAATTTCATTGAAGCAAATCTAAGATCAACCTCTAGTAGCTCTTATAATTGAAATCAATGCATACTCATCATAAATTATTCCACATGCTCTCAACCTGTGTAAACATAATTCAATGGTGTCAAAGTTCTTGGGCTAATCTCATGAAACAAAAGCTTTTGCCTAACCATTTCATCAAATACATAAGAGATCATTTTCCCCTCAATTAGGAAGGAGAAAGATAGCTAGAAAAACCCAACTTCTTTTCTTTATTTTTTTACCAGAAAGACCCAACTTTGTCAAGCCCAACAAATTGCAGTCCCAATTAACTTGCCTAAATGGGAAAAAAATTGTCAGCTCGAAATTTAATTTATTGGTAACCCAGAGAGAGAGAGAGAGTATTGTGTCTAAAGTGAAGCTCACATTGACTTTAGAACCAATTTTACATGGAAATCTGATTTGAGATTACACAAGACCATTTGACAAACAGATTAGTTCTGACCCAATAAAAGAAAACTGATTAAGACCCACGAAAAAGAAAAAAAAACTGAATTCCAGATAATTTATATTCCAATGGAAGAAAATACGGTAACACATACCCTCAGCTGCTCTTCTCTCTTACTTGGTGCTTTCTTCTTCTCTGTCGTCTCTTTGGCTCAACAGTGCAAAAACCCTTATCAGTTTTCGTTTCTTGACATATTTTTTCAAAACTTTTGGAGGTACTTTAGGGTTTTTAGGGTTTAGGATATACTCATCATTCATCAAAATAGTCCTTTTATTTTGGGTAAACTATAAATAGCTACCCTGCGGTAAAATACAATCTCTCCCTTGTGGTTCTATTAATTACAAAATTCTCCCGATGGGTTGATGGCATTGAGAGGCAGGATAGCAAATGAGGAGGTAGCTAGTTGAAGGGTTAGATTTGATAATAACATGAGAAAATAGTTGAATCCGAGAGTCTACAGCATGCGTTTGATTTTATATAAGCAACTACGTTTTGATTTGCATTTATATTGTTAAAATTTTTCTATTTTGTTTTTATCATCAGGAAGTTTTCTCTAACATGAGTTTCTTAATCATTATAGCACCCCCAAACATTGATTTGAATTTAATGTTGTTGTAATGATATCTTTGTATTTCTAGAAAAAATTACATTGGTATTTCTAAAAAATAAAAATGCATTGGCTTGGATCATTTTATGCACTTATTCTTACAATATTGCCTTATGTTACATATTCACATGTCAATCACATCTTATGGTATGAGTATTCCCCAACTTTTGGTTTGTATTTTTTTCTGTAACATTTTAATTTTTAAAATCCATCAATAAATAATTATTAGTCTAAAATGTTGATACCAAACTTAAAAAACTGAGGCTTAATTGCATTTCATTCCCCTAAATAATCACACTTTTCAAATTATCCCGTAAGCTATAAAACTTGACACTTGACCACCTTAACCTACCTAAACTTTCCAACTTGTGCCCTTTATTAGCCTTCAATCATATGCATATAAACTTGCATAACTAACAAAATCAAAGATCAACTCTTTTGTCTCGATTGCATTCTTCCACCCACCTCCTTCCATCAATCTCCCTCTGTTTTTATCCTCATTTATACCTCTCTAACGTATGATTGCAATAAGAGAATAAATTCTTTACACTACTTGTGTAAACATTTATTTTCTCCAAATCAATTACATTGCGCCATGTTGCAAGATAGTGGTCCCAATCAATAAAACATGGCGACGTGGCACAATATAATTAATTTAGAGGAAACAAATATTTACACCAACGGTGTAAAGAATTTAATCTCTTGCAATAAATATGTAGATTTACATTCATATATGATCCTCGACATTCTCACCATGTTTTGAGAAAGTTGTAATAAAGGAATTTAATTCATTACCTTGTAATTTATGCAGCCTATGAACCTCCTCCTTGGGTTCTCTTCCTTATATGATGTCTTCAAATGAGACCTTTGTCCACAGAGACAAAAATGCTGGTTAGGGCTCATAATCGGATTGGAGTTGCTTGAACTGCTCATTGTCGCGTAGGGGGGAAGAGACACACACACACAAGGAGAGAGAGAGAGAGAGACGAACAAAGTTGAGAGAGAGCGATTTGGACTATGAGGTACTCAGTACAGAGGAAGTAGAAGTAAGGGTATACATACATATACATATATTGGTAGGTAAAAGACATAAATAGCCTTCAATGATACCATTTGGGGTAAGATGGTGAGTTTTCCGTCCAATTCTTGGATGGGAATAGGGGATTGGACGGAGTGACTAACGTTTTGAAAGTTGGAGGGGGAAGTAGCTTCAATTGGTAGTTGGATGGGCAAGTAACTACAATTGGAATAGTTTAAGGGGAAAGTAGATATTTTACCCTAAGGAAAACATGTATTTTTGTTTATTTTTTACACCATTTAATACACATTCACACACTTGCTATTGTCAGCCTATTGGACTGATTTTAGAATTTTCCTATAAGGAAACCCAAACAATTATTGTAAATCCGAGATTAACCTTTTAAGTCACGTGATTAGGCTATGGGTTAAGCAGGTCAATTGGCACAGGTCGTTACAATTTGGGTCGGTGGTGGATAGGGTTAGGGTTTGAAGGTGGGGCTGTAGTGATTGGGATTTGGTTTGGGGTGGGTTGGTGGTTTCAGAGTTTTGATTTCAGGTAGCGTAATGTTGTGTTGGTTTAGTTTTTGGGTTGATCATTGCTTAAGGTGGAGGGCGACAACTATTGGTGGTGGCAGGGATGTGATTGGGATTGAAGAAGAGAAGTGTGTAAGTAGGGCCAACTATGTAACTATGCATTTGCTATTAATAGCGTCAATAGGATTTTCGATTTATTTAGTCTGGGGGGCTAAGTGTTAAGTTTTAAACATCAAGGCAGTTTAGTGAAAATGGGTCATAGTTAAGGGGACTTAAATATAATTTACCCAATTTTATTTCCTTAAAATGCATTTGAAAATTTAGAACTAATTAGAGAATTTTACAGGCTGGTCCAATTTATTGGTCCCTATTCCCTTCGACCCCAAAAATACCTCTAAGGATTTAACATACTTTTATACCAATAATACCCTTTAACCTCCTCGGCTTCTCTCCATGCCACAACCACCATCATACTTCCTTTCACCTTATTTTGGTTTAGAGTCTGACAGAACCCTCACTTTGATAATCACCATTCGGCATCCTTAGGCTTTTGACGAGCGTCGATGACTTCTGGCGAACGCTGGTGGTGTTGCGAAATGCAGTGATCTAACTATATCTTTGTTCGATCCAACTTGTTGGCAACCAGAGACCATCCCCAACCATTCTATAGTCTTCAATGACCACTGTCAATCCTGGCCAGAGACTCATTGACCTCTGTGACCTCTGTTTTAATCTAATCAGCTTCGATTTTGTATTGTGGAGCTTTGATCTAGACGCAATTGGTCTTTCCTCCATGCCACCACTATCGTTCCTTGCCCTCCACCTTATTTTTTAGTGCTCTTTTATGTATATTAATGTAGCAAAGTAAGAAACAATTTCAATTATTTCACTTTGTTTATGTACATGAAGTATTCGATGAAATGTGTGAGTAGAACTTTAGTAGTTCAGTTTCACTAGTTATTATTCATGAAATGCATGAGCGTATAACTAATGAAATTCACTAGGTGGTTCTGATGTTCTAAAATAGCTTCTTGTGTTTTTTAGATCCAGTGAAATTTTCGAGTTTTAAAGCTAGTGAATTTCATAAGCATCAAAATTACGAGTTCACAACTTCTAAAACTAGTAAAATTCACGAGTTCTAAAATTAGTGAAATTCAGGGTTGTCGGCAGTTTTTTGATTTTTTAGCACAAAATTAGTGAATTTCTCTAACTTTTTAGGTCCCTAGCCGAAGGTGGTCACCAATCGGAAGGGATTGCGCTGGGCGGAGGTGAGAGGAGGAGTAAAGTGTAAAATTGTATTCAGTAAAAATCACTAATATTTGAAGAGTAAATGGTAATCTTATTATGAGATTATCTTTAGAGGTAAACAAAAACTGAGGTGATCCTTAATGAAAATTAAAGTGTACTTTTTTACCTGTAGAGGTAATTTTCTGAGCTCAGTACGATAAATGGAATCTGAACTTAGTATGGTAAATGGAATTGGGCGATTAATAGGTATACAAAATTGGGGTCATGCAAACTCGCTCCCAACTGCTCGCTTTATAGTCTTTTGATTGACTACATCAGCCATCGTAAATGTACTTCCAATGTCCATTTTTATTTGCCAATTTCAAATCGTTGTGTAGTTAAACGAATCAATAAATAATAGGAGTACTAATTTGTATTTTCCCTATCAATCAAAGAAACTAATCATTCGTTCAGGCAGGTAATTTATAAGAGAAATAAATTTTCTCCAGCTAATCGGGAAGAGAGGTGCTAGGGGCACGTCATCTTAGAAGCACATCAACCACACCCCTCTCATATACAGGTAGATCCCGTATGGAGTGTGGTTGATGTGCCTCTAGCATTTTGGAATCGGAAAACCAACCATTTCCGCCCCACCAAGACACCTCAGCAATTGCCTTTAAGGGGTCATTTGGATGCATCCATGAGAGGAGGGATTAGCTTTCACCCCTTCATAAGACCTGGGGCCCAGGCTTTACCCCCGTTTGGGAACCAAAAACAGAGGGGTTTTCAAGAAGACCGGTTCTTGGCCAAGACCTGAGAAAGGGGGCATCGGGGGTCTTATTTTCGGATAGGGTTTGAGGTGTCCATAAGTTATACCCCCCAATCCCCTCGAAATCTGACGATTTTACCTTCTTTATCCCCCTTCCCTCACCTCCAATCTTCCATTTCTGTAGCCCACTGTATCACACACATGCACACCCAGATTGGGGAAAATGGAAAATAGAGAGAGAGAGAGAGAGAGAGAGAGAGAGAGAGAGAGAGAGAGAGAGAGATGGGTGTACAGTGATGACGGCGACCCGCCGACGATCGACGACGAACTGGGACGACGGCTGCTGTTGCTTCTTCTTCTTTTCTTTTCTTCTTCTTCCATCGTTCTCTGACTCTCTCTCTCTCTCTCTCTCTCTCTCTCTCTCTCTCTCTACAACGTAACAAGGGGATTATAAAAAGGACTGGGAAAAATTATTCAGTGCATGTGTGCCCATGCAACCCCACCCATCCACTGTGCTTAAAAAAAAACGAAATTATTGCTTGTTTTGATCCAAAATAAACGAAATTATAAAATAAAACACTTTAAAAAAAATTATAATTTTTGATACTTATTACATTGATTAAATTATAAGTAAAATAAATTATTACAGCTTAAATTGTCAAAGAATAATTAAATTTGTAATTATATATAAAACGTAATACATGATTAATTTAGGGACTGCACAAGGGCAAAAAGGTCACGTGATAGCTTTTTACATCATCCACGCTTCTTTATACCTCATATTAATCCTCCATCCAAACAAAGTATTATTTAGTCCCCCTTCTCTAATACCTCATCCAAACAACATATTATTTAATCCCCATTCTCTAATACCTCATCCAAACAACATATTATTTAATTCCCCTCCATAAACATCACATCAATATGGGTTATCCTTTATTAACTAATACCCCATACTATCTTATCCCCTTATTAATTAATACCCCCAATCTTTATCCCGCATCCAAACGGGCCGTTACTATGATTACTTCAAGAGTTAGTATTTTATTCTATTACCTTCCTACCATTATAGAAGTAGACTTTCACTATTCTATTGAAAGAGAAGCCCAAAATCATCTAACAAGGAAAAATAAATGCACCTTTCCTTCCTCTTTCTTTTCCCAGTTAATTTGTTGAAACAAATCAGTTTTAGATGTCATTCCGCTAAAGGATTTTTGGGCTTTTTTTTTTTGTTTCTGTCCATATTTAGGGTGAGTTCTCCTAAACTTATTAGAAAATAAGTTGTTTTGTTCTTATTTGATTTTTTTTTTTGCATTTGTTAATTTTGCTCCAAATTTTTGAGAATTATTGATTCGTCTCGACGAGAGAAATCGAAAAAGTAATTTTTTTTACTAAGTCATTGACTTATTTTGCTAAAAAATGGTTATTTTTCAAAATATTTCAGTAAAAGTAAAAAAAAAATTATTTTCTTGACCTAATTCCTCTCTTTAAGACGAATCAATAATCCACAAAAATTTTGCGCAAAACTAAGGACAAAATGAATGAGGCCTCAAAAAAAATTCGCGTTTGTTAGTTTTGCATAAAAAATTTGTGAATTATTGATTCGTCTCAATGAAAGGAATCGGAAAGGTAAAAAATTATGACTTTTATCCAAATATTTTTTCAAATATCTAAGATAAAGCGCAAAAAGCCGATTTTATATTGGATATTTCAAAACAAATTTGGGTAAAAGTCATATATTCTTATTCTTCCGATTCGTCTTGACATGACGAATCAATAATTTACAAAAATTAGACTTAAAATTAATAAATACTACGAAAAAAACTTGAATAAGAACAAAAGTCCAAAAATCCCAAAATAAATCTAAGCGGAACGGTTACAAAAGGAAAGAAATGTGTTCAAATGTATCACAAAAAGGGAAGAAGAATTATCGTTCAAAAACATAGAAATCTAATGGAATAACCAACCCTAGTTAAAGTAACCATAGTACTTGTACTGTTTTAAAGCCCTCTATTTTGAGAACGTTACTTTTCAAAGCATTTAATGGCAATATGACATTGGCTAAGGTGTCACGCATCAATTGGTGGGGCAGAAATGGCTGGATTTCTTGATCAGTCGGAGAGAATTTATTCTCAATTTATACACACAGCCTAACATTTCAGATGAAGTTATACAAACTCTTTTCAGCTAGGCTTGATATATATATAAATTAAGTTACTAGAGTTTCTGATGAAGTTATACTGAGGCCCCGTTTCGGAAACGGAAATAAGTACTTGTTTTTTAATAAGACAATTTCAAGCTCAAAAATCATGTATTTACGTAAATAATTTTTTTATCAATATGGATCTTGTTTGATAGATCTCATTGAGATCTTTTATACGGTGAAAAAAAAATTAAAAAATAATTTTTCATTTATATTATTTTTGAGTTTGAAAATGTGAAATAAGTACTTATTTTTTAAGAAGGTGTTCTGGAACGGAGCCTGACTCTTTTTTGGTCTTTATAGTAGTAGTATAGTATAAAATTACAAAATTGTCGTTTCACTTGTTCAATTTCATATACGAACATCTATTTATCCCAAAAACAAATGAAAAAATACAAATAATAAAAAGAAAAGCAAAAATGAGAATTATCCATATTTAATTGCTCTTAGTTGATGTCCCGCCAATATCTATAATCTTAGGAAAAAAATAATAATTTGATGTCCTAGGATGGCCACATGACCTGGGAACAATTACTAATGTTTTCATTTTGTACGCTTGCAGGTAGGAATGAAAATTTTAACTAAAAAATTTAATAGACGGACCAAACCGAACAATTTTTGCTTAATTTAGTCGGTTTTAATTTTGAGTTGGTTTGGTTCGGTTTTTATTTTTTGAAATTTTTGTAACTCGGTTTGGATCGGTATATACCTAACGTCTTTTTTTTCCTTTTCTTTTTTGTCAAAAGTATATCCGAAATGCTACTGGTACATACAATCTGTGCACAGATTATGCACAGATTTTGTGGTGGGACCACCATAGGTCCCACACAAATGATCCAAGCTGTTTATTAAATGTAAAACATTTTTTCAAGGGTTTCTATAAAAAATCAGCTCAGTCCAATACCTATAGGTGCTTAATCTAATCATCTAACTTTTTATTTCCCAGAAATCTGAATGAAAATTTATATAATTGGATCGAGTACTTATAAATATTAGATTGAGCTGATTTTTTACAGGAACTCTTGAAAAAATATTTTACATTTAATGAACGACTCGGATCATTTGTGTGGGATCCGTGGTGGGTCCACCACAAAATCTGTGCACGATAGCATGGTTCATACTATACCTAACATCAGGGAAAAAAAAAAAGGAGGACATCAGGAGATAACCTCTGATACTCCTCTTCGTCTTCCCAGCGCCGACCTGACATCCAGCAATCCCTAATCTGAAACCCAATTCTCTCTCTCTCTCTCTCTCTCTCAACTCTTCATAACCAGCCAGCCATGGCATGATCTACCACTTTCTCTCGCACGAAGAAGAACAGATCGCAAACTCTGTCCGTCTATCTCTCCTGCGTGTACGAAGTACATATCGAAGATAGCAAGTTCGAAATTCAATATAATCGAAAAGGTTTGTCAATACACTCTCTCCAATAGGTTTTGTTTACCATCCCCCCATGTTTTGTAGGCAAAGTCTGGTATTTTTCCAAGTTTGGCAGTCAAGTTCATGTTCGATCTTTTGTCGTTGTTTTTTTTTTGGGTAAGGTATCTTTTGTCGTTGTTGTCTGTAACATTCCTAATCGACAAACCGACTGAACCGAACTGCTTCCATCACCACCAAACCGAGCGGTTTTCTCCGTCCACCAGTCGGTGTCGGTTCCTCATTCTCACAAACCGACTGGTTCGGTTGGGTGCGAAATACTGCGAAAAACCGAACGAACCGAACTGATATCATCCCTACTTGCTGGGAGTCCGGCTCCTCTCCAATCCCGCCTGCAAATTTTTTTTTTATAATCTCATGTCAATTATCGAAACAGTTAGGCCCTTTTATTTGTGGCTGTGGCGGCGGTTTTGTGAGGGGATTGGTGGCTGGACTGGTTAGGGTTAGTTTTGGGATGGTCTGAGCCGGGATTTTTTGGGCTGGGCCTGGCCCGCTTTGGTGTGAGCTGTATTTTCATATTTTAGCAGTTAGGCCCTTTTATTTGGTTTGTAATGTCTGATCTGGGCATATTAGGCCCATAGGTGTTTGGGCTTGACCCATTTTTTGGCCTTTGCCCTATAGGTGTTTGGGCTTTGGCCCTTTATCCAACCTTTGATTGGATCCCCTTCCCCTCTCCCCCACTTGATGTACCCCTACCAAGTTTCTTAATAATTTTTTGCCGTTTAAAAAAAAAAAGAAGGTCAAAATAGTTCATTTTGTTTTGCTCGTTGAGAACATGAAATATGCCAAAAATCAATTTTATTGGACATCATTAGATATGATTTTGGAACACATTATCTTGCAAAATATAAGACTGCAACACTAGAACAAAGCCCGTTTCTAAATTCTTTGCAATATAAATCTGTTTCAAAATCATATCAAATGATAATTGATCAAACTGATTTTTGGTATGTGCTCTTAGTGAATTAAAAATTATGAATGGTTTCGATCATTGAAGTGTGATTGAAAAAGTTTTTTCCGGGCTGGGATTGGAATGAGTGCTCTTTCCAATCTATTTATAAAAAATTGGTGAGAGGTCCACTATAGTATGTTTGTAACCCACTAAGTCCACTTCTAAATTTCATAACCCCTCTAGTCCGCTAATTAGGTTTTGGTGAGGTCTCAAGTCTAATTCACTTAAAAAGGGAATTAGATCAGGACTAAAATACTCTTCAGTTAGGGTTTCAATCTCTCTCTCTCTCTCTCTCTCTCTCTCTCTCTCTCTCTCTCTCTCTCTCTCTCTCACACACACACACACACACACACACACACACACACACACACACACCGCCGATCCTTCCTCCCGCTGCCGATCGTCCCCCTTCCACCACAAAGTCTTTTTCTTCATATATAACGTTATATAAGCTTCTGTCTCTTATAACGTTATATATGAGCTTCTGTCTCTTATAACGTTATATATGAGCTTCTGTCATGAGACATATATGGGTATATATGAGCTTCTGAAATCTTTTTTTATTATAATATAAGAACATATAACATTCCATGTTTACATCTGAACGTACATATATTAACATAAAATGGTATATGTTCTATATTTTTTTTGGAGTTTTGCTGCACAAAAACTCCCATATAACATTATATTTTTACTTTATTGAATTGGTTCGCGTAGCGGCCTCAATGACTTGCTTCGAGTAACAATATATGTTCTTTTTTTGTTGGGAGGTTCACAAGTCAGCAGCTTTCATATAATGTTATATGTTCTATTTTTTTGGAGTTTCACAGCACAGAAACTCACATATAACGTTATATGTTCTACTTTATTGAATTGGTCCGCGCAGCGGCCTCATTGACTTGCTTGTGATAACCATATATGTATGAGCTTCTGGAATCTTTTTTATTACAATGCAAGAACATATAAATAATCTTTTATATTTTTACAATGCAAAAACAAACAAAGAACCTTATATGTATTACTTTGTCACATAAATAAATACACACAAAAAAATGTAATTCGTTTGGCAAAAAATAAACATATAACCTTATAACGTTATACATGAGATTCTATCCTTTCTAACTCTAAAAAAAAAAGGAAAAAAAAGAAGAGGAGATCTCGTAACTTCTTTCCCTTTGTCGCCGTCGCCTTCTTCACAGTCGTCTTCACAGGTAACTTAATACTTTTCACCCCTTGAACAACTGCACAAATAATAAGTCAGTAAGGCCGCTGCGCGGACCAATTCAATAAAATAGATCATATAATGAACAGAGTTTGATATAACCATAACTACTCGCAATCAAAACCCTAACTTAACCTAGCCAAACCATTCATATAATCATATATACAAGGAGAATCATACCTAGTGTATCAATTGCGACGTAGGATCACATACAGTTTACATTCACAAACTATAACAAAATTGGAATATAACCAAGATTTATATAACCATATATACAAGCAATCAAATCCTTAACTTAATTCAACCATACCCTAATGGATTTGGTCCGAGTGTGCTTGCAAGGATCACTACAATTTTACAATTGATTATCCGTGTCTCCATTATGTATGTAATTAAATGCAAGATTGAATTCTAGAAGACACCACTTTGAAGTTTAAGGCTGTCTTTTACAGATTCGTCACCTAAATCATATATTATGCACGGTATTCTTAACTTAACCAATACCTAACTGATCAGAGTATGATATAACCATATCTACTCGCAATCAAAATCCTAACTTAATTTAGTCAAACCATTTATATAACCATATATACGATGAGAAACATAAACTGCTCAGAGCAGGGTCTCAGAGTTTGATATAACCATATCTACTCGCAATCAAAACCCTAAATTAACTTAGCCAAACCATTCATATAACCATATATACGAAGAGAAACATACCTAGTGTTTCGATTGCGACGTAGGATCTGACAAAGGCGATGGAGAAACGAAGGCGGCGACGGCGACGGCTTCCGACTGAAGCGAGGGCGAATCAAAGGCGATGGAGACGAACGTGGGTGAATGGAGACGTACGTGGGAAAAGGTCGACGACGAACATGGGAGAAGGCCGACGACGAACGTGGGAGAAGGCCGACGACGAAGAAGGGCCGACGCCGAAGAAGCCCGACGAGGACGAAGAACGCCGACTACCAAGAAGGCGACGACGATCTAGTGTTTTGTAATGGGAAATCGTCTATGGTTTCTGCCGAGTCTTTTTCGTCTAGAAAAGGGGGGAAGGGGGGGGGGGGGTTTATAATGGGATGTCTGTTTGAAATGGAGGAAAAAACGGGGCAAAAGATTTTTTGAAACCAAGGGTATATTAGACTAACCAGGGTTATTATATCTTTACTAATAGGTTAGTGGACTTGGGGGTTATAGCATTTAGAAGTGGACTTGGTGGGTTTGGAAAGTGGTGTAGTGGACTTATGAAAAATTCTCCCATCTATTTAAAGGGATTGGAGAGGAGCCGGACTCCTCTCTCTAACGCACGCATGAGACCTCACCGGTGAGGCGGTGAATAACCCTCTATGCTGGGGGGTTTGGTTGGGTCTCTTCCAACTCCAATTTGAATCAGTTTCAACTTTCAAGGTACTTACATACTGATTGCTCTCTTTATTTGAAGTTTCAGGGGGTCTTTTTGTGGTTATTCTGGATCAAAACGAATTTGAACGTCCTGCATAAGAGTGTATATATTGGTTGCATTTGTATAGATCGAGTTTTAATCAAATAAGATAGTAGTAGAGTTCTCTGTTTCGATCAAGTTTTGATCATTGTTTTCCTAATTGGAATTGTGAAAGCTGGTCGGCGATAGTGTTAGCTATTGGTCACCTATGTTTATAAAATTAATGTTTTACTGGTTTTTTAATTGGTAATTGAAGGGTGAATTTGTGGCAGGCTTCTGCAGTATAAGATAGCTGCCACAGCCATGGCCACATCCATGTAGCTACAAAAAATTTAGGATTTGATGATGAATTCAAAACTTTATAAGGTACATGTCCTATTTTTCTTCATAAACAATTTTTTCTGTGTCTAAAAGAAACCCACTCTCGGCTGAGAAAGATTAAGACTTCTTATGCCACAAGGATGATTAATTGGATTTTTCGTACTTATATGTTGACATGGATTCATTAAAACTTAGTTAACTGTTTTTGAATTTGAGAAGACTGAAGAGCATATTGACTATATATACCGGGGCCTCGTTTTAAGTTATGGTATAGACCACAAATTGTCACACACTGGCCAGGTTTGTATAGTGATGGGGTTCGACTGTTGGCAATGATGCATGATTTGTGATCTTTTTTGGTCTACAAGTGTGAAGGAATATTTTAGCTTAGCCATATTGTAGTGGAATAGTGGTACATAATTTGTGAGCTTTTTTGGTATAGAAATGTGAAGGAGTATTTTAGTTTAGCCGAATTGTAGTGGAGAAGACTCAAAGTTCAATAATTTGGAGATTTTTGTTGTGATTTATGACACCAATTTAAGTTCGATGGCCAAGCCGTGGTAAGGAATTTTATATAAATTTTTTTATCAGCATGGGAGAGCTGCCTTTTGGCCCCCAATTCATTATTGGAATTATTAATTTTTAGTTCGCGTGATTGTAGTTCGGGTTGTGTGAGACTTGTAACGAATTGGGGAAAAATCTTTGGGTGCATGATTTTGGATAATTCTTTTGAAAGCAATTTTAAAGTTGTATTAGGAATTAGGAAATAGTTGAGATAGAAGATGAAAGCTACAATATTTCAAACCAATTTTAAAGTTGTATTCATACTAAAGCATCATAATTAATGTTCTTTTAACTTCTGAAAGGATATGTGTAGGCTTACCATAAAATTCGTAAATTAGGAAGGATATATGTGCAATTTACATTTCCTTTCATATACTTATTCCTATAATTCCATTTTTTACCAGGTAGATTTTAAGGGTTTTAAAATCTCTTGGTGCAATTTGCATTTCCTTCTACATATAGATTCCTCTAATTCTGTTTTTTACCAACATGGTTTGCATGGGATAGGTACCTTTATAGGTATCATGTGTTGTTTTATTTCATAGGATGGATGCATGAACTTTTTTTTGGCTTCTGTTTCTTATTTTTACCGTGGACAGTAGTAAGGTAGATTTCTTTATTAGTGGTCATATTAGTTCTTAAAAGTCTGGCCATGCAATCCGTTCTCATCTACTTTTAGATGGCAATAGAGGATTCTCTTGTTCTAAAAGGACTAGCTAAACACAAAATAACCCCATCTCACACTAATCCAGTATTAATATGATCATTCCATATGTAGAAGAATAGTTAAATAGTTAAGTTTTTCTCCGCTGACCCATTTTCAGGCCTTATTTGTTATACTGTAATCTGCAGCAACGATGGTAGTCGATTGAATCACCATTGCGCATAACGATTATATGACATTACCTTCAAATTTTGATACTTATTTTAAAGTATTATTGCAAATTAGTGTTATTTCTCAAGAAAAATGACTACAAAATGGCGAGCATCCGATTTGGTTGTTTTCTGAACACCCATTTGTCGTTGTTAAATAAAATATACATTTGTTTCTTGACTTTTTCTGTTACTTATTTTTTTGAACACCATTTTAACTGCATGCACTACTTTTGATGTTTGTGCTAATGAAGCAATAATGGCTAACTTGATTCTGAGATGCAATCATTTGTTGTTACTTGTTGATTGATTCAAAAGAAAACAGGAAGAGCAATGTAGATATTTTTTTGCTGGGTGTTAAGTTATGATTCTGGGGCGATTTCAGGTCTTTTTGTCACCATTTGAAGTCAACAACTGTGGTAGAAGAACTTCGGTGATCATTGCTGAATCGGCGGCTCGAATTTGCATTTCAGAATGCATTTGTCGTGGGGGGTAAATTTGCTTCAGAGCATTTCCAGTGCAAGTATCTAAACAAGGGAGCCAAAGGACAAGTTTTAATTAAAAGACATCCCTAAGGCCATATTTGGTTGAAGCCCAAAACTAAAAGGCAATTTCCTGATTGTGTTTCGTTTTCACAAAGGTAGTCTTATCTTTTTCCTTCCTCTTTGGTAGCTTTTGCAAATAAAGTCCCTTTTTCGATGGGTTTTATATTTCTTTCCTCGATTTTTTTCTTCAAACAAACCAGTATTTGTCTCTCATCTTCATCCTCTTAACATGTGAATAACTTGGTTAGTAGTTATTACTTTATAATGCCTTGAGATTCTTGACATGTCAAAGCAAATTTTCCTGTTGGTTTTAATTTTCCTTGAGACTAACTGATTTAAATTCTGTAGTGTGATGATGCTTGATATGCCTAGTACAGTGTTGTTTGGTCATGTATTGGTCATGCTTTTAAAGGCATGCACAATTCTATGCTAGCTATGCTGGTTTGCAATTGCTGAGAGAATAGGTGATTGGGTTTGCGTCCACAGAACCTCAATTCCAACATTAGCTTAATTTAGATGTTTGATATAATCTTCTTAAATAGGTTTCATGTATTTTTGGCGCTTCAATTCCAACGTCAAATTATGAAGCTGATTTCATCTTTGGAATGAGTGTGCTGCACACTACCTGTTGGGGGAACCATTGATGGTAAATAATCCTACACTATCGTGACTCGCGCATCTGCCCACCCCTAGGTACGTTGAATTTTATGGGTCCGGATCCTCTCCCCATTTTTCTCTCTACACATCGTGTGGAGCTTTTGTTCTCAGACTGCCACCATATGAATGAGGTAATCGGTCGGTTTTGAAGATGCCACATCATTAATGAGCAGACCTTGACAACGGAACGACTCCGTTTGGTGATTTCCCCTAAAAGTTGAGATGCTTTGATTTAACGGGACCTAACGCGGTCCCTTTCTCTTCAATTTGATGCCCACCCCCCCCCCCCCCCCCCCCCCCCCCCCCCCCCCCCGCGTCTCTCTCATATCCCCTGGCCTATCTTCTCTATCAGGAGAGGGTATAAAGTATAAACTCCTATGTGCATTTCTCCTTCTCCTTGCCTATCTTCTTGGCTGCTATTTTCTTGTTTATTTCTTTTTTTATTTTTTATGCTGTGCCTGGATTAAAACATGAGGAATTGAAGGATTCATGTTGGATTTGGGCCTTGGATATATAGTTTGGTGTGATAGAGAGTTATGTAAACCCATTTAGTGAGAGAGAGATATGTTTATTTCTTTTTAATTTTTTTTAATGCTGTGCCTTGATTAAAACACGAGGAATTGAAGGATTCATGTTGGATTTGGGCCTTGGATACATAGTTTGGAGAGAGAGAGAGAGAGAGAGAGAGAGAGAGAGAGAGTAAATTTGGTTTAAGAATCAATGAGATCTATTTGATTAAGCCCAAAACATGGGATCTGTTTGTGTATTGCAAAAAGAAAGCTAAAGTATGGAATGGAATTCGTTATATTTCATTCTACTGAAATCGGATAAATGAAATCTTACTTGATGGTGACTGCATATATTACGGGGCAGTTCTTCTTAGGTCAACCTTGGGTCGAGTTCAAGGTTGAAACAAAGGGATCGAATGAGAGAGAACAGAGAGGGAAGAGAGAGAAAATTATGGGAGAAGACGAGTGGACTCTGTTAGCATTAATAGCATTTCGAGTTTGGGGAAATTCCAAACTACAACGTTCTCAAGCAGCATTTGGACATTAATGAGGTGGCATCTTCACAACCGACCAATTACCTCATGAATGCGGTGGCAGTCTGAGAACAAAAGCTCCACACGATGTGTAGAGAGAAAAATGGGGAGAGGATCCGGACCCAATTTTATGATCTTTATTGTGAAAGAGTGAACAATAGCTAACACAGGGCAACGACCCTAACAGGTATGCAGTCATCAACTATGGTTCTCAAATTTTCAATGACATTTCCCGTGGAACAACATAATCGACCCATTTGCTGTTGAATTTAGATCATAATCATGTAACAAGATATTATTGGTTTGGATCATTGGTTTGGATCATTTGATTTAGGCACTAGTAATTCGCTAGTTACTTATGGATTGAATCAGATAGTGCTATTTGACTTCTCATATGGTCTGCCTACTTAATAGTTTAATTGGAATATCAATCATATGCAGGTTTTTATTTTTTGGGTTTGTGGACATGACAACCATCAACACAGCCGTAGATCAGCCAAAGAAAATTGATAATAATGTCGAAAAGACTAGGTTTCAGAATTCGGCTTCTGGGTTCAAGCGATGGGGCAGGAAATCCCCATTCATCAGATATGGGCTTCCCATGATTTCGCTCACAGTGCTTGGAGCCCTTGGCCTCGGCCATCTCTTGCAAGGCAGGTTAGTTTTATTTGGAACTAGGTCTTTTGATTTATTATGGTCTTGCCCAGTGCTTATTTAAGATGCTAATAAGGGGAAACAAGTGAATTTTCAATCAGAGTAGGATTGCATCAAGAGTCAGTCTTGAGCCGTACCTCTTTGCCTTAGTTATGGATGAATTGACTAATCAGTTTCAAGAGGAAATCCCATGGTGTATGATGTTTGCAGATGATATTGTCCTTGTAGATGAAACCGCTAGAGGCGTTAATACGAAATTATAAGTTTGGAGGGAAGCATTAGAGTCAAAGGGTTTTCGGATAAGCAGGAGCAAAACTGAGTATATGGTGTGCAAGTTTAGTGGTACTAGCAATGCGCATGAAGAAAAAGTGATGATCCAAGACTAGGAGATACCGAAGAGGGACCATTTTAGGTATTTAGGCTTAATTATTAGTAAAGATGGAGAGATTGCCGATGATGTGACCCATAGAATCCAAGTGGGGTGGCTCAAGTGAAGGAGCGCTACTGGTGTACTATGTGACAAAAGGGTATATCCACGAAATTGGAGGAAAAATTCTATAGAACTGCCATAAGACTAGCGATGTTTTACAGGACAAAATGTTGATCTATTAAGAAACAACAGGTGAGCAAGATGAGGGTAGCAGAAATGAGAATGTTGAGGTGGATGTGTAGTAAGTCTAGATGAGACATGATTAGAAATGAAATGGTTCGTGAAATGGTAGGTGTAGCACCTGTAGAGGAGAAGTTGAGAGAAAATAGGCTAAGATGGTTTGGGCATGTCTACCGTAGACCTGGAGATGCAGTAGTTAAGAGTTGGGTAGCAACGCTATGGGGAGGGGCAGACCTAAATTGACATTAGATGCTATTTTGTGCAAAGATACGAGTCTAATGGGTTTAAGTGAACAAGTGACCTTTGACAGAGCTCAATAGAGAAAAAAGATTCATGTAGCCTACCCCAATTGATTGGGACGCAAGGCTCGGTTTGGTTTGGTTTGGTTTAATAAGGTAGGTATTGATTTCTAATTTTATTTGAGTTCGGTTTGTTGACATGATGTGATAAATGCTCAAATTTATCTATGATGACTAGGTTGTAGAGGTACTTGATGATGGAATCGGTTTTGTATTAGCAATCTAGCATATATTTTCGTCTTTTTTGATGTGTGTAGTCTAGAATATTGATCTGTAGTAGTTGTAACAAAACTGTAGAAATACAAAACTCTAGATTTCTACTTTGAGATGAGTTCTGTTTGTGGACACTGGACAATTACGTGATAACTGGCTAAATATGTGCATATGATTGTGAATCTATGTCGATGATGATTAGGTTGTATAAATAGTGTTCTAAAAGTCGCCAGGCGCTAGTTGGGCGGAGAGGGCCACCTAGTGGCGAACTAATCGGCGCTTAGGCTGATTTTAATCTAGGTGTTGGACCCCTACCTTGCACCTAGGTGCTGACTTTGGCCACCTAGACCGAGTTGTAGAACACCATGTATAGAAATTGGATGATTGGATTGGTTTTATTTTTGGAGATACTGCTTCCATTCTTGTGATGCATTTTTTAGCTTCCAATGCTGCTAATATTTTGAAACGGTAGTTACCTGTCAAAATTTTTTTTTAAAGTGAACGGGAAACAATGCCCGAAGGCTACACAGAAAGAACACCTAAAGCTAACAAAGAAGACAAGGAAGGGGTCTAGAAATCCAAGCAGGAATAAACCCCTCAAAGCAAGAGCAGCAACACTATCCGCCACTCTGTTGGTTGTGTGTCTCACCCATTTGAAAACAAAGTTACCTGTCGAAGTTTCTAATAGAGGGTTCGGCAAGATTCTCTCTTTGGAGAAACTCTGACAAATGGATCACTTCATGGGGACGTTTGTAGATGTTTACTTGGTAGATTGTTTGAGCTGGAATGCAGATACTGAGTGCTAATACCAGTATTTATGTATTGAAGGAAAATTTGGAGGTTGACGTAGGGCTCTGAAGCTTGTTTAGGTGCTGGGTATATGAATGGTGTTTACACACTGGATGTACAGGTAGTTCTTTCAGTAGAAGGTCTGCACTTTTATGGTTCATTGCCATTTGTGAGCCCTTATAGATGTGATAAGGGATGGTGTTTCTGTTTGTTATCATCCGGGGTTGTGGTTTTTGTGGTGATCAGTTGTTGAAAAAGAAAGGGAAAAAAAAATAGATAAGGAGAAATCTGCAGTTAACTTTGTAAAATTTCTTATTCTTGTGGCATTGCTCATGCATTATGGATGGCAACAAATGGAGTTGTTATGATGTGTGTAACATGTTTTTGTTATCATATTTTTCTTGTTCTTCTTCTTTGTGAATGTGGGAAAATTCTGTTTGCAGCAAGGATATTGCCAAGGTAAAGGATGATCAGGAATGGGAGATCATTGAGACAAGAAAAGCACTTTCAAGAACAGGGCCTGTCGAGGCATATAAGCCAAAGAAGATATCATTGGAAGAGGAGCTTAAGGTAAAGCAATTTCTTTCTTGCGCATGTTATATCAGCAACATAGATTAGTTTTTATATCTTATCATGACATTGCTATCTTTTACAGGCCTTGCAAGAGAAGGTTGACATTAACAATTATGAGTACAAGAAAATTCCAAAGCCAAATGAAGGAAAGCCGAGCTGAAAATGAGATTTTTCTCAGTTTATTAGTCACTTCCCGAAAAAGATTTTCGAATCAGAGAGTATGTCTAGGCCTCTAGAGTCTAGGGTAGTAATTTGCTTTCTCTCTGATTTCATTTATAAAGGGTTCATAATCCATCTACTAAAGTTGAATCTCCCTATTCCACTATGAATGAAAAAATATGATATTATTACAGTTTATGTATCTCAAATTTTGCAAGTGATTTGACTGCACAGTGGGCACTATATTTGTGAGAGGGAGGTTGTGAATTACTAGAACATCAATGGTTGTAGACTAGGCCAGTACAATTTTTCAATGCCAATGTTTCACATTCATGCTAGTGATGGTATGCTGAACATCGGCTTACCGCAGCTAATTTCTAAAGGAAAGCCCTAACGACGCAATGACTCAAGAAAATTGAGGGATTCACATTTCAAATTTTTTTCACTATTAGTTTACTTTTAAAACTAGTCCTACAAAAATAACAAGAGGTTTTTCAAAAAAATCTTGTTTTTGAATTTATTTTATACACAACTAATAACTTTGTAGCAATATTTTTAATCAAATGAATAAATGAAAATTGAAAATATCTTCCCTTTTATTTTACTTAGCTTTACTCCACTGAAATTTTCCTGCATCGATTTAAATGGCACTTTCTTTTCAGTACCTTCCGTCATACTTATGCCTTCTGTTTTTAAAAAAATCAAAAGAGAATAGGAAACAAAAAGGAATGATAATGTGAAGGTGATAACATAAGAAAGAAGTTTTTTTATTTGCTTGATCCTTCTCGAGAGCAACGCTTATTCAACCATGGATAGTCTTTATTTTTGAAAAAGAAGTCTATTTTTTTTAACTGCATTTGAGTGTCTTATAGGTGTAACTTGACAGACTCAACTGCTAAAGCATACCGATTGTTGTACGTAACGAACTCTGCTTGATTGTACCTCACATGATCTTTTGTCGTATTCCTTTATATTTCTCTCTTTCTTTCTTTTTTGGGCAATCGAAAATAATATTCCCTTATATTTCGATCACATACCAAAGTGCGGACTCCTACGTGACCTCTGTGTTCTCTCTCTTATAGCCCCACCTTCTGAGTTATGAAAAACTTGTGAGACCTAGAGACTATAAGAATTTGAGATATGAATTTAGGCTCCTTGTGCCAATAAGAAATCTTAATACCACTAGGACTATTTTTTTTTTTATTTTACAAATTATAATTCACACCACTAATGAATTATAATTGCACTATCATCCTTATCTCAATTATATTTTGAGCTCCATGCAACTAAATATTTATTAATCTCCCAATATTAAGATTATAAATACTTCTTGATTAAATTACATTACTGATAAATATATTTAATCAACATCTATAAAATTTCTTGAGACTGTATACTTAACTTATTCGATATGCCGGATACAAATATCTACCTGCAAGGTTTGACATTGTAATACCCTAGATTTGGGAGTTTGAGAGCGTTTATTTGCACATTGGTTGGTAGCTAAAGTCTCATGTGGTATATTAACACCCACCTAGGGCTACATGGTACCTTTTTAGGTATACCTTTTCAAGCCAAGAGTTGGGGCGAAAGGGGGTCCATGGTCAGTCAGATTGTTACAAATGGTATCAAAGCCCCGCCCCTGGTCCAAGTGGTGGGTAGGATGTGCTCTGCCACCATGGACCTGTTGCATAGTCCACCACTTTTATCTATTACTATCGTTACAACTTACAAATGGTATTAGAGCCCTGCCCTGGTCCAATTGGTCATTACAAATGATACTAGTAGTGTTGGACTTTAAATGACAAGAATGTCCTTCATTTTGACGGATGAAGTTAACGGCGTTAGACTTGGAGACTAGATTGGTACAAAACTAATACTATAGGGACTAAATGTCTCCAATTTTTAGATCCATATAGCATATTTTTTTTTATTTCAGTATGCCTACTATTTTTAAGCTTGAAAATTGTAAATAAATACTTATTTTTTAAAAACCAAAAGCGGAACGGGGAGACTAGTACCATGAGCTTGTAACTGTTATTCGGCCTAATCAATGGCCAGCTATGTGAAGTATTCTAGCCTTGGTCAGTTCAGTTGGATCCTTGGTCCATAAATACAAGAATCCAAGTCAGGAAGAGGGTTCCAAAACCTAGAGTCCACCACTCCTATCTATTACTACTACGGAGTATCATTTAAAGTCCAACACTCCTATTATCATTTCAAGCCGACCTCAGTTGATTAAAACACAACTATTATTGAACCCGTTCGATGCACAGAACAAAAAAATAAACATTAGCTTTTGTTTCCGTCCCGTGTATCGAATGGATGCAACACAATTTAGCAGTTTTTTTTTACGGTCCATGTTCAATGCACGCTAACATTGATCTCATTCTATGCATTGAAAGACGTGGTGAAAAATGAATGTGGAGCAACATGTGGCGGTGTCCCATGGGCATAAAATAATTTTTCCTCCACATTCACACTTTCTCTCCACATCTCCCTCCCCGTCTCTCTCCCTCTCTCTAGAAAATTAGGATTTAGGATTTGGATGCTTTTGAAGACAAAACGTATTTAATTATAGCATGTATTGATTGATGCTCGGTTTGGATTGGTTTACTCGTATTATCATTTTAAGTCCAGCACTTATATTTCTCTTTTCCATACCGTTTTCCATTGTCGTGTCGATTCTACTCAACCCGTTGAGTTCGTTTCCATTTCGTAAGCCTAACCATGGTTCTTTATTTCCTTGTCCATTTCGATTTCGATTTTCAAATTTTTTATTTCAGTGAGAATGAAATTAGTTTTCCGGTTTAAATTCAATATCCCCATTGTTCTTAAGCTCTTAGTTTATTTCCATTTTTCCCACACTGGTTGGAAAATATAGTCCTCTAATTTGTTGAGGCAAAGCAAGAACCACCTTGTGGATTCCTAAGCCACACATTCGCTAGATTAGAAGTCAAATTAAGGCTCCCACCTACTTAAACTTTGGATTACGATCCAGTCTAGCGCTAAACGCTCATACTTTCGTTGTGAAATGTCGCGAAGGAGGACAACAGTATCTCAGACCAAGATCGAAAAAGACAATTGAGTGATCAGTTCAACATATGTTTTGCATATCAGACAATTGAATTAACTTTGTCAATGGAGAGTGTTCTAGCAAATGAAGAAGCCAAAATCCAAGTTTTTTTTGTCATAATTACGTCCCAAGTGACGTGAAATGCCTTACATCATTGGCACTTATATGAGAGTGTGTGTTTACGGAGCACACATACGCTTATATACAGATGCATATTATCGAACAAATTTTGATCTACCTTACCTAGCCTAGTTGATAGTTACTACTCGTTTTGATAGATATTTATTCTTTCCGGATATATGGCCTTCCTACCGCACAGGTGTTGCAAAAGAGGAAAAAAATTGTTACTTGCTCATGGAGCACACTGCACTCTATTTGTGTGGATTCTACCTATTAAGTGTATGGTTTTCATAAAAAAATGTGGTAAAAAAGACATCTAGAGCACCATGTGTCAGCGCTCCTGCGAGCATTAAATAATCATTCAGAAGAGGGGTTTGATTGGATATAATCCTTAAATTGGTGATTTTTAAGAAAATATTTTCATCTCTGGGATCTACCTAAAAACTTAAATGTAATTGCCCATGGGACACATCTTTTTTAGGCATTTTCATGCAATCCCATTTGCATCAATATTTTGAAACAGAGTTGTTCTTGATTCACCAAACATTTCATCAACATAATAAGCTTGTGAAAAGAATCACATTGCAGGTATCTTATACATAAGGTGAAGACTTAACCCCAACTATCCCCCACAAATATCACAAACACTTGTACCCACATCTCTAAGGAAAACCTCTTTTGTACATCACCCCCAACAACAACAAAGGACGAGTAAAAATGCAAAACAAGAAGTTGTAAGTCCTAACCAGAGCTCCTTTGCATTTTCATGCAATCCCATTTGCATCAATATTTTGAAACAGAGTTGTTCTTGATTCACCAAACATTTCATCAACATAATAAACTTGTGAAAAGAATCACATTGCAGGTATCTTATACATAAGGTGAAGACTTAACCCCAACTATCCCCCACAAATATCACAAACACTTGTACCCACATCTCTAAGGAAAACCTCTTTTGTACATCACCCCCAACAACAACAAAGGACGAGTAAAAATGCAAAACAAGAAGTTGTAAGTCCTAACCAGAGCTCCTTTGCATTTTCATGCAATCCCATTTGCATCAATATTTTGAAACAGAGTTGTTCTTGATTCACCAAACATTTCATCAACATAATAAACTTGTGAAAAGAATCACATTGCAGGTATCTTATACATAAGGTGAAGACTTAACCCCAACTATCCCCCACAAATATCACAAACACTTGTACCCACATCTCTAAGGAAAACCTCTTTTGTACATCACCCCCAACAACAACAAAGGACGAGTAAAAATGCAAAACAAGAAGTTGTAAGTCCTAACCAGAGCTCCTTTGCTCCACTTACAGACGTACCCTTACACCCCTTTACTCACTTTATCCCCCCACATATACAAGACAACAACAATATTGACAGTCAAAAACACTCTCATCTTTCCAATTTATCCCCACCCCAAAACAAAAATACTTTCAAAAATAGGGAGGCATCTGAATCCATGAAGCCCCCCAAAACATGGCACAAGATCATCTCCGGTCCCCCAAATACATGTCTTTTTGTCCCAATACACTCCCAAGGCGTGCGGTTATGCCTCGAGTTCAGACATTCCCTCCATATAATGCATCTGGGAGTGGTCTGGGAGTGCATTGGGACAAGGGACATTGAATTTTGGAGACAGAGCATCCCTGGCCCAAACCATTACCTCAGCTTTGGTTGCGAGGCAAATGACCATACTGGTCGTACAAGCCGTTGAGTTAATGGACTCCCCAGCGACGTAGCTTGAGACCGATTAAGCATCTCAGTCATCGACGGGGTTTGATACGCGCGAACGAGACTTGAACCGTCTGTTGAGTCACCCCTTGCTGTGGCTCTTTGCCACGAGTGAGAGCTAAGTCCCGAAAGGATGTAAGCCCTTCCCGACGCCTCATACAGGTGCCTGCTGGCCATCCTTTCCTGCATCTCTTTGAGCTCAGCATCCAACGCAATGCAAAGCCTGTCATTGGATTTAGCCGATACGGTATCCAACAAAACCCTACGGCAGCTCTCGAGAATTGAGGCCGCACTGGCGAGGTCACCCTGCTCGGCCGCCAATCGTGCTCGCGCCATTGCGTCAGCTGCTTGGAGCCTGTTCTGTTGCCTATCCACTTCTATCGACACCGACTCTTGTCTAGCAATTTCTGTCCTCTTAATCCTAACTTCTTCACTTTCTAAAGCTACTGTCTCTTTAGAAAAAGGATCGTTGCAAACGCATCTCACCTTGATCAATGAAGTTTCCGTGCTTGAGAAGTCGGCTGGGACATTGACGGAGACAAGAAAATCCCTCTCCTCATCGGCATACAAGTCTCCGACATCTATAAACCCCGTGCACCGATCAGGCATCAAACGGTTGGGGTAACTTCCGGCTCTTAATGAGCTTATGCTGAGACTAGGGTGGACGCACTTAATACATACTTGTAGCTCCTTTACCACAACACTCAAAAGACCCCCAATGCACTGTGCAAATGCATCCTGCATCACGGCTTCTGTTTCTATGAAAGAGAAAGTCCCTCCGGAAATCTCTGAAATTGAGTGCATCGACGAAGCATCGTGATCCACGCCGAACCCAAAAGCATGCACCGGAATCTTAAACGCTGCATTTTCATTTCCATGAATGGACAAAGGCAAAAGCAACTGGTAATTTGGTTCTTGTTTGTTGCTGCCAGAACTGTTGACGGTATATGTGTCTTGTCCATCAGACAACAGTATAATACTGGCAACAGGGTTCTTTTCCCTTCGGTTTTCCATTACCTTTGCACCCTTTCTCAACCCTTCGGCGATGTTCGTCCCACCATTAGCAGCTAAAGAGTTAACACCTTGCAATGCTTGTTGCTTTCCTGTTTCGGTCATCCTTCTGAGGGGGAAGAGGCGACGAGCTGTTGACGAGAAGGCAATAACTGACAGCCTGTCATTTGGGCCAAGATTCTGAATCACAAACCCCATTGCCCGCTTTAGCAAAGCGAGTTTGGTCCCTGCCATGCTGCCACTGATGTCCAGTACAGTCACAAGGTCGACCGGAGTGCGAGGAGTCCGAGAAATTTCTGGATAGTTACTTTGGTTTCTGTTGGGATTTTGTCCTGAAATCGAAAGAGGAGCTTTGAGGTGGACTAGAACGGTGAAGTTATCAAGAGAATTGAAGCGTGGGACAGCTGGAACTTCAGGGAATGTTTGGATCTTTATCGTCCTTTGGAAACCTTTATCATCTGCAGCTTTTGTATTTGATGAGTTTCTGCCAATGAGATTGGTTTGATGATCTAGGGGTTCATCATCGTCAAAGACAGCTGGCTCAGGAGCTTGAAATAGTGGGGGTACGATCCGATTGGAATTTGGGCGAGAGGGTAATCGGCGGATTACTGTCATCAAAGGGTTATTTAGGGGCAAGTCTAGCGGACTGATTCTTGCCTTTTCAGGCAGAGGATCAAAAGCGGGAACCTGTTGCAAGGGGATTTCCTTCCACTTTGCTCTGCAGACTGGGCAAATTTGGTTGCCATGTTTCACATTTGAGGCAATACAGTGGAAATGGAAGGAGTGAGAACATTCTGCGGTGAAAATTGCATGGCCGTCTCCACGTTTCATTGTGGCTAAACATATCGAGCAAGTTTTCTGGAAGTACAGACCAGATGGCAGTCAGAAGCAAGAAGTAGAATCAAACTACAAAATAGATAGCAAATAAGCACCTAAGATGATGAAAATCATAATCCATGAGAAGGGAGCATCACAGTTCACATCTGGAATTATCAACAAAATCTGCCACATAACCAGGCACATAAAAACCATAATCGTTCAAATTTGCAAGTCATAATCAATACTTACACTACACAAGAAATCTATGAATGCCAAACAAACACTGTAATCACATACTTTTGACCGTCATAAAGTTAACAGCAGCAAGTAGTACTGCAAATTTTGAAATTCAGAAAGCCGTATCACTTTAGGGGGAAAAATGTTGAAAAACAGATCGTCGAGAACTCATATGCCAGAGGATCCTCCATCACTTGCAGATGACCATTGAATAAAGAAATGAAGATGACACACCACTTCTACAGAGTACAGACTACAACTGGAAGTGACAAATTACCTAATTGCACTGAGGATTAAAAAGACAATTAATAGGGTTGTCACGCCATGAAGGGATGTTAACTCTTCAAAGAATTGTAACAACTTAGAATTTCATTTGCTGGATTGATTAAGCTCTTAAGATTATTGACAGGTTATAGAAGAGGCAAGTAATATGCATCACACAATACAGGAGACAAGACATCCACGAGGGTGCTAATCACGATTTGGAATCCACATTTTTCGCTCATGGAAGACTAGAAATATATATAAATTTCACATGACAAATATAATTCCTCCCCCACCCCCGAACAGGAAAAAAAGAGCAGGAAAAAAAATTAAAACCGAAAAGATAAAGAAATTGGATAAATCTCATGCCCCGGTCAATGATTTATGATCCACCAAGTATTTTAAGAGGTGATCAAGTCCTAGCACATTTTAGTCTTTGAGGGACAAACTAGGCGAATTTTTATGGATCACAGCAAGTTGAATCAGGAACTGCTGCCATCTTTCTTCTTCCTTGCCCCAATTTTACTTTTGCTGATGCAGTGAATAGCAGGAAAGATAGAGAAAAACAATAGTCAACATATGTTGGCCCCAAAATAAAGGTACTTTCACTCCATGGAAAGGAGGAAAAGGAAAGGTAATTATATAGTCGTCTTCAACTATTAACCCGTAATGATAAGGGCCCTGAAAGGGACTTGTTAATTAATCATAGAATCGACAGAGTGGCAAACAAGACAACCAATACCTAACTCCATCAATTTGAGATGAAATACAAACATACAGGACAGAGAAATTTACTCAATATGAGGACTTTAATTAGGCAAGTGACAACATCAGGGGTACATTAAGAAACACATATTTTCTGCAGAAACAAGTAGGAACACAGTATTAAAATCATAAATTATTGAACAATCGAAGAATATGTTCCAGTCAAATGGGTATACTTCCCCCCAACCCGATAAACAAACATCGAGAAAATTCAACCTTTAGAGAAAATGATAAAAGTGGTACTTCCAAAAATATGCAAAATCCGTTTTCTTGCCTACAAAATATATGAACACACTATCAAAGCTTTAAAGTAAAGAACAAAGTATGAATAATCATGAAAAACTTCAAAACTCAGTGAAAACGACGTGAGTGATAATTCCAAAAACCTACACACCCCTCTTGGTTTCAGCAAAAGCATAAGCAGGTAAGCAGCACCTAGAAACTCCAAGTTCGATGCTCATTCATAACTAACAACATGAGAGAAGCATACACGTTCCCTACTCGGCTACTCCTATGAAATATTACTGCTTAAACCATCTTGATCAGTTTAAGTACTCTATCTATGTTTTTACTGTAAAGCAAACAAATAAAGAATAACTTGTTTACCGCAGCGTTCTCAGAAACCAAACAGAGCAAGAACTGTTATGCTCTAACAAGACGATTCCAGTCCACACAAACAACAAAAGGAAGAACCAAACAATCACACAACAGAGTGCCTACTTTCATGGCGGAGAGGAAGAATAATACTCTATACGCAACAATGATTAGAGCCATCTCCAACGGTGGGCTGTTCTTGCAGCCAAAGTCAAATTTTGGCTATCAGCATTTGTGTGTTGCCAGCTTTTAGGTTCAAATATCTACGGAATGATTTAAGTGATCCAAGGGTTGTGATTAGGTAAAAAAACAGATTTAGAACGAATGGAGCAAATTTGCTAAATTTTAGCAAAATTTTACAGTAGCAAGCCAAAAAAATAACTTCGGCTTAAAAAAAATGCTCAAACCATAAGAGATGCTCTTACAACACCCTAACTCACAAACAGCCTTCTACTACTTCAACTCTCTCTCTCTCTCTCTCTCTCTCTCTACTTCGGCTTAAAAAAAAGGCTCAAACCATAAGAGATGCTCTTACAACACCCTAACTCACAAACAGCCTTCTACTACTTCTCCTCTCTCTCTCTCTCTCTCTCTCTCTCTCTCTCTCTCTCTCTCTCATACTTACAGTTGCTGTTTTCGAAAAGAGCAATGCTTGGCACACAACTTTAAAACATGTCTGTATCCAGGGGAATCGGATGTACACGAGTCCACATGCATCGAACAGTACACGTGTCCGGAGCTGTGTTCCAAAGTATGCTAACACTAGTCCTTTGAGAGTACAGTAAACACACAAAAAATAAAAATAAAAAAAAGAACAAAGATAACCAGACACAAAATTGCAAGCTTCAGTGAGAAGAGCAATAGCAGTAAAGAGTACTAAAATCTTCCTTTCACATGTTCAAAAAAAAAAAAAACAGAAGCGCCAATACTACAAACAGAAATGAGAGTTTCACAAACCTTGTTAGAAGACCTGCTGAAGCTCCTAGACAGCCTGAGCCCGTGGGGTGACGTCACCGACGTCGCCGGAGACATCACCGACGGCGAGAGAAGAGCGGCATCGGACGGCGGCGGGGAGTCGTCGTCGCCCAACGTCGTTGGAACATAGACGCAGAGGTTCAACCCTAGCGCGAGCTTGGCTTTCCTCCATTTGCTCCCCATGTGAGAGGCCCCAAACCCAGATCTCCAAATGCTCTTCTGTTTGAGCTGGAGGTGGGGTTTTAGAGAGAGAGAATGTTAGAGTTATGGGGAGAGAGAGAAGAGAACAGGGGCGGGTTTGGGAAATGTGGAGTACTAATAGAAGTGGAACACACAAACCCAGAGAGAGAGAGAGAGAGAGAGAGATGGGTTGGGTTTGGGTATTTATGTGGGTTTTGAGTGTGGAATGCTAGGACCGAGTTGCGGTAAATAGAGGGGATTGGTGAGTCGTTGTTGATTTATTACTAGTCCTCTTCTTGGCGGCCATGAAAGAGAGAGAGCGGAAAGATCTGTTTTTGACCTTGGAATTAGTTGGGTTTTGGGTTGTTGAGGTGTGTGAAGAGAGCGAGAGAGAGAGAGTACAAGGCTGCGTTCCAGAACGTTAAAAAATCTCTTATTTTTTAAAAAGGTAATTTTAAGTTTAAAAATTATAGACTTATTAAAATTTAAAAATATACAATATGGATCTTGTTTGGAAGATATTATCGAGATTTTTTATACGATAAAAAAAAATTTAAAAAATTTCTTATTTATATTATTTTTGAGTTTAAAAATATGAAATAAGCTGCTTATTTTTTAAGAAGGTTTCTGGAACGGAGCCTAAGGCTCTGTTTGGAACTCAGGGAAAAGAAAGGAAAATTAAAGAATTTTCTTTCCTATTGTTTGGTTGCAGAGAAAGAAAGAAAAAAATAAAAATTTTGAGTGTCGTAAACAGTAAATTTTCTCTCCTATTTTCCTCTCATTTTCCTTCTCTTTTATTTTCATTTCCTTTAATTTCCTTTCCATAAGTTCAAACGGAGCCTAAAAGTTGATTGAAAGGATCACGTTATTGATTGAACGAAAGTAAAGAGGGAGAGGGAGAGAGAGAGAGAGAGAGAGAGGGAGAGGGAGAGGGGGAGAGAGGAAAGGTGCAAATGCTTTTATGCTGATATCCCTGTTTTCTCTTCCTCAATTCTCCTTCTCGTTTCTCCTAATTTACCTTCAAAATGGTACAGTTTCTCTCTCCTAATTTCTCCCTGTTTTCTCTTCCTTAATTCGTCAAATGGTTTTGAGTGTGGAATGTTAAGAACTTGAGGAAAGTGAGTGAAATGAAGAAAAAATTAAAAATAAATTCTCTTCTATTGTTTGGTTTGGAAAGAACGTGGAGAGAAAGTAGAAAAATCTAGAAGCGTGAATAATATCATTTTCTTCTCAATTTTCTCCCATTTTCCCTTACTTTCTGCAACTTCCAAACAATGCCTAAAGGCCCCGTTCCGGTAAGAAAAATAAATACTTATGTTTTTGAATTAAAAATGACATATTATGAAAGGATGGTCTGTATTGTAAAACGAGAAATAAGTATGTAAAAAATAAGAACATCCCTTATTTTTAAGTAGTTATTTTCAGCTTTACGAGACAGCTCATTCTTTTACAATATATCACATTTAATTGAAAAAATAATTTTTTAAATAAATAGTTAATTTTAATTAGTAGACACACACCCTAAAATATATTCATATTTTTACGGATTTTTAAGCCAGTCATTTTCTCACATCCATCAACTAAAATACTATTTAACAGAAACAAGTTGACTATTGTCATTAGTCTGTAGTCCAATAATATAGCGAAAATGCATAAAAAAATGGATTATATATTTTTTTATTTAAATTTTTTCACATTTCTTAGTTTTGCGTCAATTTTTTTTAGATTATTGGTATGTCTCAATGAAAAAAATTAAAAAGTACAAAATTATAATCAAAATCTTATAAAAGTTTATTAAAGACAAATAATCCAAAACAAATAGTTTTTTTTTTTTTTTGCTTATTTTGTCTTTATTTAAAAACACTTAGGTTTTTTTCACAATTTTTAATTTTTCGATTTCTCTCGTCGAGATGAATAAATAATCGACAAAAATTTGACACAAACTAAAAAATGCGAAAAAATTAAATATAAATAAAAAATAATTCAATTTTTTAATTAGCTAAATCTAGCCTCAATGCCGTGATCCCACATTTCCAAGTCCCAACAAAGTGGCATGATCTTATCAAAAAAAAAAACCCATAAGTGGCATGATGCGCATGGGTAAGCATTAACGTACGTGAACGGAAGTGCTATTGCAACAACTTAAAAAATAGTACTCCTATAAATTTGTTTTAAAATTTATGAGAATAAAAAATTGTGAACAAAAACAAAGAATATTATTCAAAGATTACGTGACATAAATGCCTCGCAATCAATATATCTTTCGAGTGAATATATCCTATATATGACAAGACATTATTTGTGTTATAATTTCAATGGAACGCAACATAATTTCTTTTTTAAGTTAGAAAATAAGTAGAAATTCATTCTTGAGTGGGATTAGCTTATGATAAGGAACATATACTCTACTAAGATAAAGAGAAAAATGGAAATGGAAATGGAAATGGAAATAGTAGTAGTTGGATGATGGTGGCCGGGCATGCTTTTTTTACTACTCATGTGAGAGGAGAGGAGTTTATTTGTTTGAGATAGTAGAAGAGTTTTTTTTACTGTAAAAGTCAAAAAATGGTTGTGGGTGGGGTGGGGGGGATTTGGTAATGATCCACTTGGGTTGGGGGCGATGATGATAGTAATAAATAAATAAGTACTCCCACAACACACGTGCACATCATTACATTACACACCACTTTTGTCTTTGTTTGTGGTGTCAACTGTCAACAACCCCGGCCCTCTTCACATGACATGATCATGCATATACTATACCATCTGCGCATTAATTACTCCCTGGCTACCTACTAACAAGTATATATATATATATATATATCCTAGTATATTCCTCCCCATGGTTGGTTCTATGGATGTCATGGCATATGTTATATTACGTACTAATAATAATAATAAAAACTCAAAATACAGCCGATTTTGATTGGGTGGGTCACTTGTTATTGAACCACGGAAATTAATTGAGTTATGCGTAAGTTTGTTCGCACCCTTCATTTATCAAAATACTCTACCAATTAATGGGGCAATTTATCACAATTAAATATTTGTTTTCTTCCTAAGGTCTTCAGTTCATACGAGATTTTGCTCCGACTTTACCTGGCCCCCCTTAGAAGAGATCGAATTGGTTTTTCAAAAAACAAAAAAATGGTTTTTCAAACAATAGCCATTGTGAATGTAAACTAGACTTGACACTCTGAGTGAGATAAATAAAAGTAGGCTCTTTCTACTAGCCTGTTGACCCTTCCAACTTAGATAATATGTTCTGTTCTAATATACCACTACTACTGTAACGACCCGGATTTTTGACCCAATTTTTTTTAATACAAATTTATATTGTTAAATTTCTAATTCAATAATTAATTAGATTGAATAATTAAAATATATTATTATGTGTATAATTGATATTATTTACACTATTGTATAAGATATGTATTTAAACTTTAGATATACGAATCAGTGATTCATATTTATCTTTTATCTTTCCTATCTAAACCCTAAGTAGAACTCTATTCAAACTAACTCTTCACTTCTCTATCTCTCATCCTATACATAAAAGCGTCCAGATACATTCTCACCATGTACATACATGCGTCCACATACATTTGAATTGAAAACCCCCCAAATGTGGCACTTGTCCCCCATCTTTTTATCATTATCAGTATCACTCTCCTTCCTCATTCCACCACTTTTACACTTATCCTCTCACCTTCTCACTACCTTATTCTCTCTCATTATACATACCCACATAATCCGAAAATTGAACACCAGTATATTATTTTACTCTCAATTATATTGTTGAGTCTAGAATAGAGAGAGAGAGAGAGAGAGAGAGAGAGAGAGAGAGAGTTGTGAGTTTCGTGGATACACCGCTGCTGCGGGCCCTGTCGGAGTGCCGCCGAACGCTGCCTCGAGATTTCAGAACCACCATGGCGATCTACGAACACCGTACAACACTTATCCGGACTTAGAATCGCGTTTGAGGTAGTTTTCCGAAAACCCAAAACCTTTATCTGCATTTTAATGGAGTTACTTAGATTTAAAGTTTATTGAAGATGATGATCTGCTGTTAAATTGTTAATTTATTTTTAGTCCTGTTTATATTAAAATTTAGTCTGGTTGTGCTGTAATGATTAGTGTTATACCCTGTGAAAATTTATGATCGTTTAACAAATGTTTGATTGTGAAATTATTATTGATGATACATTGTTAATTTGTATTTGAGTGGACGTTTACGTGTTTAATAAATTATTGGAGTAGATAAATATTTATGAAATATTAACAAGAATATTTTATTAGTAAAAATTTATTTGGATTGTAAACAAGAAATATTTTAGATTATATATTAGTTAATCTTTAACTCTAATAAATATTGACTAAAATAGCCTCGCATAATTTTGTTGTTATAAAAATCTCATATTAATATTTAATATAGTTAGTAAATGCTAAATTTAGCAATAAGTATTTTTCAATAAAAAAATTTGTTTGTAAAATCTATAAATAATATGAGAGTTAAGGAAAATATTTAAATAGTAAAAATGTTTTATAAAATTTCTAAATGAGAGAAATAGACTTAATTTTAAGTGTAGTAATTAATTATTTAACTGAATATTATTTTGTTACTCACATGATTAATTCTATGGTAGGATAAATTTTATTGCATGGTTATGTGTTGTTAGCATGTTAGTACTTTTAGTTGAAATGTTGAACTGTGTGGTATTTTGTTGTGATTGTAGATTGAACAAATAGGTTCCCGGGGTGGTTACGAGTAGTGAATCATGTAGACGATGATAAGTAAATGGAAAATGGTAAAGTGTTGGAAGTGTGATTGTGTGGATTGTGATTTGAGCCATGGTGATGGCAAGGGTAACCTATGGGGCCCTGTGTTGAAATGGGTTACCTGAGGGGCCCGGTGTTGTGACACTAACGTATGATACGTCATGGGAAGTTTCTCTTCGAGGAAGAGAATGGGTCCCATGAGACGGTTATAGTTAGTGAGTCGCTAATGTATGATACGTCATGGGAAGTTTCTCTTCGAGGAAGAGAATGGGTCCCATGAGACGGTTATAGTTAGTGAGACGTTAATGTATGATACGTCATGGAAAGTTTCTCTTGGAGAAAGAGAATGGGTCCCATGAGACGGTTATAGTTAGCGTGGGGTGGTGGATGTCCGACCCTAATGTACGATACGTCATGGGATGACTCAATCCTCTTGTTATGGTCTTAAGTGAGAACATACTCGGTACATAACTTAGATGCGCTCACCTAGGACCCTGGTGCAGGACAAGCAGGAGGAAGGGTGGACCCATGAGACGATTGTAGTTAGTGGATGTGGGAGGAAAGGATCTCGCGGAGAGAATCCTTAGATTACATGTAAGATGATGGATAGTAAAGAAAAAGACGATGTGTTATTATTTTGTACCTTCGGTGTGTTATGAATTATTATATTGTTGATCTGCATATTGTGGTATTGGGTTTTAGGATTTCTACTTTGTGAATTATCACTCAGGATACGTTTGTATCCTGGCAAATCGTTTGCTTCGGCGTTCAATTTGCCAGAGTGTGCAGGATTCCGCAGTGGAGCAGTTGATACAGGTGGGACCCCCTGGAACGGAGTCTGGGCCAACATTGCTTGGAATTTCGTATCAAAACTAGAGTCGCTCTGGAGTTGCTTTTGTTACATAGATTTTTGTATTATTTTGAAACTGTAAATTTTGTATAAGGATAAATAAGGGCCTAATAGTTTGTAAAATTCAGTGTATTTTAGGGTTAATGTTCCCGAAATCCCTTGAGAAATCGGGGCGTTACAGAATGGTATCAGAGCATAGGTTCAACTCTCGGCCTTGGGTAGATTGGGTAGATCACTTTCCGAGAGCGTAAACCTGAGTTACTAATTGTGGTTATTACTTATTTTAAATCTAAACTATAAGTATTATTTAGCCGTCGTTCAACTTAGACTTCGAGAGCGTACTGTGAGAAAACATAGGTCTTACTTGCTTGACTTTTATGTGATACGTTAATTTTTTTTTTTTTTTGAGTGTAGTGTTGTCGTTTGACTCTAATGGTTTTAAGATCAAAAAATAATAATTTGGAAATTATAATTTCATGGTTGTTATCAAAATTAATTTTCATTAAAAATTTTTATTTAACATACAGTTACTCATCATTCTTAATCTATTTGAACAAATATCTTTTTGTAATCTAAATATATCTTTCAGGGATTCTTAAAATGGATTCTTTTTCAAAAACTTAAAAAAAAAAATTTGAAAATATCTTTTACCAACATAAATGAGTTATAAATTTTTTTTTTATTGTTTTAGTTTGAAATTCCTAAACACACAATTTCGAGGACGAAATTATTTTAAGGAGGATAGATTGTAACGACCCGGATTTTTGACCCAATTTTTTTTAATACAAATTTATATTGTTAAATTTCTAATTCAATAATTAATTAGATTGAATAATTAAAATATATTATTATGTGTATAATTGATATTATTTACACTATTGTATAAGATATGTATTTAAACTTTAGATATACGAATCAGTGATTCATATTTATCTTTTATCTTTCCTATCTAAACCCTAAGTAGAACTCTATTCAAACTAACTCTTCACTTCTCTATCTCTCATCCTATACATAAAAGCGTCCAGATACATTCTCACCATGTACATACATGCGTCCACATACATTTGAATTGAAAACCCCCCAAATGTGGCACTTGTCCCCCATCTTTTTATCATTATCAGTATCACTCTCCTTCCTCATTCCACCACTTTTACACTTATCCTCTCACCTTCTCACTACCTTATTCTCTCTCATTATACATACCCACATAATCCGAAAATTGAACACCAGTATATTATTTTACTCTCAATTATATTGTTGAGTCTAGAATAGAGAGAGAGAGAGAGAGAGAGAGAGAGAGAGAGAGAGAGTTGTGAGTTTCGTGGATACACCGCTGCTGCGGGCCCTGTCGGAGTGCCGCCGAACGCTGCCTCGAGATTTCAGAACCACCATGGCGATCTACGAACACCGTACAACACTTATCCGGACTTAGAATCGCGTTTGAGGTAGTTTTCCGAAAACCCAAAACCTTTATCTGCATTTTAATGGAGTTACTTAGATTTAAAGTTTATTGAAGATGATGATCTGCTGTTAAATTGTTAATTTATTTTTAGTCCTGTTTATATTAAAATTTAGTCTGGTTGTGCTGTAATGATTAGTGTTATACCCTGTGAAAATTTATGATCGTTTAACAAATGTTTGATTGTGAAATTATTATTGATGATACATTGTTAATTTGTATTTGAGTGGACGTTTACGTGTTTAATAAATTATTGGAGTAGATAAATATTTATGAAATATTAACAAGAATATTTTATTAGTAAAAATTTATTTGGATTGTAAACAAGAAATATTTTAGATTATATATTAGTTAATCTTTAACTCTAATAAATATTGACTAAAATAGCCTCGCATAATTTTGTTGTTATAAAAATCTCATATTAATATTTAATATAGTTAGTAAATGCTAAATTTAGCAATAAGTATTTTTCAATAAAAAAATTTGTTTGTAAAATCTATAAATAATATGAGAGTTAAGGAAAATATTTAAATAGTAAAAATGTTTTATAAAATTTCTAAATGAGAGAAATAGACTTAATTTTAAGTGTAGTAATTAATTATTTAACTGAATATTATTTTGTTACTCACATGATTAATTCTATGGTAGGATAAATTTTATTGCATGGTTATGTGTTGTTAGCATGTTAGTACTTTTAGTTGAAATGTTGAACTGTGTGGTATTTTGTTGTGATTGTAGATTGAACAAATAGGTTCCCGGGGTGGTTACGAGTAGTGAATCATGTAGACGATGATAAGTAAATGGAAAATGGTAAAGTGTTGGAAGTGTGATTGTGTGGATTGTGATTTGAGCCATGGTGATGGCAAGGGTAACCTATGGGGCCCTGTGTTGAAATGGGTTACCTGAGGGGCCCGGTGTTGTGACACTAACGTATGATACGTCATGGGAAGTTTCTCTTCGAGGAAGAGAATGGGTCCCATGAGACGGTTATAGTTAGTGAGTCGCTAATGTATGATACGTCATGGGAAGTTTCTCTTCGAGGAAGAGAATGGGTCCCATGAGACGGTTATAGTTAGTGAGACGTTAATGTATGATACGTCATGGAAAGTTTCTCTTGGAGAAAGAGAATGGGTCCCATGAGACGGTTATAGTTAGCGTGGGGTGGTGGATGTCCGACCCTAATGTACGATACGTCATGGGATGACTCAATCCTCTTGTTATGGTCTTAAGTGAGAACATACTCGGTACATAACTTAGATGCGCTCACCTAGGACCCTGGTGCAGGACAAGCAGGAGGAAGGGTGGACCCATGAGACGATTGTAGTTAGTGGATGTGGGAGGAAAGGATCTCGCGGAGAGAATCCTTAGATTACATGTAAGATGATGGATAGTAAAGAAAAAGACGATGTGTTATTATTTTGTACCTTCGGTGTGTTATGAATTATTATATTGTTGATCTGCATATTGTGGTATTGGGTTTTAGGATTTCTACTTTGTGAATTATCACTCAGGATACGTTTGTATCCTGGCAAATCGTTTGCTTCGGCGTTCAATTTGCCAGAGTGTGCAGGATTCCGCAGTGGAGCAGTTGATACAGGTGGGACCCCCTGGAACGGAGTCTGGGCCAACATTGCTTGGAATTTCGTATCAAAACTAGAGTCGCTCTGGAGTTGCTTTTGTTACATAGATTTTTGTATTATTTTGAAACTGTAAATTTTGTATAAGGATAAATAAGGGCCTAATAGTTTGTAAAATTCAGTGTATTTTAGGGTTAATGTTCCCGAAATCCCTTGAGAAATCGGGGCGTTACAGAATGGTATCAGAGCATAGGTTCAACTCTCGGCCTTGGGTAGATTGGGTAGATCACTTTCCGAGAGCGTAAACCTGAGTTACTAATTGTGGTTATTACTTATTTTAAATCTAAACTATAAGTATTATTTAGCCGTCGTTCAACTTAGACTTCGAGAGCGTACTGTGAGAAAACATAGGTCTTACTTGCTTGACTTTTATGTGATACGTTAATTTTTTTTTTTTTTTGAGTGTAGTGTTGTCGTTTGACTCTAATGGTTTTAAGATCAAAAAATAATAATTTGGAAATTATAATTTCATGGTTGTTATCAAAATTAATTTTCATTAAAAATTTTTATTTAACATACAGTTACTCATCATTCTTAATCTATTTGAACAAATATCTTTTTGTAATCTAAATATATCTTTCAGGGATTCTTAAAATGGATTCTTTTTCAAAAACTTAAAAAAAAAAATTTGAAAATATCTTTTACCAACATAAATGAGTTATAAATTTTTTTTTTATTGTTTTAGTTTGAAATTCCTAAACACACAATTTCGAGGACGAAATTATTTTAAGGAGGATAGATTGTAACGACCCGGATTTTTGACCCAATTTTTTTTAATACAAATTTATATTGTTAAATTTCTAATTCAATAATTAATTAGATTGAATAATTAAAATATATTATTATGTGTATAATTGATATTATTTACACTATTGTATAAGATATGTATTTAAACTTTAGATATACGAATCAGTGATTCATATTTATCTTTTATCTTTCCTATCTAAACCCTAAGTAGAACTCTATTCAAACTAACTCTTCACTTCTCTATCTCTCATCCTATACATAAAAGCGTCCAGATACATTCTCACCATGTACATACATGCGTCCACATACATTTGAATTGAAAACCCCCCAAATGTGGCACTTGTCCCCCATCTTTTTATCATTATCAGTATCACTCTCCTTCCTCATTCCACCACTTTTACACTTATCCTCTCACCTTCTCACTACCTTATTCTCTCTCATTATACATACCCACATAATCCGAAAATTGAACACCAGTATATTATTTTACTCTCAATTATATTGTTGAGTCTAGAATAGAGAGAGAGAGAGAGAGAGAGAGAGAGAGAGAGAGAGTTGTGAGTTTCGTGGATACACCGCTGCTGCGGGCCCTGTCGGAGTGCCGCCGAACGCTGCCTCGAGATTTCAGAACCACCATGGCGATCTACGAACACCGTACAACACTTATCCGGACTTAGAATCGCGTTTGAGGTAGTTTTCCGAAAACCCAAAACCTTTATCTGCATTTTAATGGAGTTACTTAGATTTAAAGTTTATTGAAGATGATGATCTGCTGTTAAATTGTTAATTTATTTTTAGTCCTGTTTATATTAAAATTTAGTCTGGTTGTGCTGTAATGATTAGTGTTATACCCTGTGAAAATTTATGATCGTTTAACAAATGTTTGATTGTGAAATTATTATTGATGATACATTGTTAATTTGTATTTGAGTGGACGTTTACGTGTTTAATAAATTATTGGAGTAGATAAATATTTATGAAATATTAACAAGAATATTTTATTAGTAAAAATTTATTTGGATTGTAAACAAGAAATATTTTAGATTATATATTAGTTAATCTTTAACTCTAATAAATATTGACTAAAATAGCCTCGCATAATTTTGTTGTTATAAAAATCTCATATTAATATTTAATATAGTTAGTAAATGCTAAATTTAGCAATAAGTATTTTTCAATAAAAAAATTTGTTTGTAAAATCTATAAATAATATGAGAGTTAAGGAAAATATTTAAATAGTAAAAATGTTTTATAAAATTTCTAAATGAGAGAAATAGACTTAATTTTAAGTGTAGTAATTAATTATTTAACTGAATATTATTTTGTTACTCACATGATTAATTCTATGGTAGGATAAATTTTATTGCATGGTTATGTGTTGTTAGCATGTTAGTACTTTTAGTTGAAATGTTGAACTGTGTGGTATTTTGTTGTGATTGTAGATTGAACAAATAGGTTCCCGGGGTGGTTACGAGTAGTGAATCATGTAGACGATGATAAGTAAATGGAAAATGGTAAAGTGTTGGAAGTGTGATTGTGTGGATTGTGATTTGAGCCATGGTGATGGCAAGGGTAACCTATGGGGCCCTGTGTTGAAATGGGTTACCTGAGGGGCCCGGTGTTGTGACACTAACGTATGATACGTCATGGGAAGTTTCTCTTCGAGGAAGAGAATGGGTCCCATGAGACGGTTATAGTTAGTGAGTCGCTAATGTATGATACGTCATGGGAAGTTTCTCTTCGAGGAAGAGAATGGGTCCCATGAGACGGTTATAGTTAGTGAGACGTTAATGTATGATACGTCATGGAAAGTTTCTCTTGGAGAAAGAGAATGGGTCCCATGAGACGGTTATAGTTAGCGTGGGGTGGTGGATGTCCGACCCTAATGTACGATACGTCATGGGATGACTCAATCCTCTTGTTATGGTCTTAAGTGAGAACATACTCGGTACATAACTTAGATGCGCTCACCTAGGACCCTGGTGCAGGACAAGCAGGAGGAAGGGTGGACCCATGAGACGATTGTAGTTAGTGGATGTGGGAGGAAAGGATCTCGCGGAGAGAATCCTTAGATTACATGTAAGATGATGGATAGTAAAGAAAAAGACGATGTGTTATTATTTTGTACCTTCGGTGTGTTATGAATTATTATATTGTTGATCTGCATATTGTGGTATTGGGTTTTAGGATTTCTACTTTGTGAATTATCACTCAGGATACGTTTGTATCCTGGCAAATCGTTTGCTTCGGCGTTCAATTTGCCAGAGTGTGCAGGATTCCGCAGTGGAGCAGTTGATACAGGTGGGACCCCCTGGAACGGAGTCTGGGCCAACATTGCTTGGAATTTCGTATCAAAACTAGAGTCGCTCTGGAGTTGCTTTTGTTACATAGATTTTTGTATTATTTTGAAACTGTAAATTTTGTATAAGGATAAATAAGGGCCTAATAGTTTGTAAAATTCAGTGTATTTTAGGGTTAATGTTCCCGAAATCCCTTGAGAAATCGGGGCGTTACAACTACCTCTGTCCCATAAATTTTATCTTCTTTTTTTTTTTTTTTTAAAGTCCTGATATTTTTTACACAAAAATAACTCACTTTTGTTGACTTTTGCTATACCAAATAAAAAAACTCAATTAATTGTTCAAATTGTATGAGAATATTTTAAAATCTACCCGCAAAATTTATCTTTTTCTTCATCTAAAGAAAAGCAAGACTTTTTGAAAAAGGACAAAAAATAAGAGGACTGAGGAAATAAATTGGAATAACGAAATGAGAAGAATGTTTAATTTTGAATGCATGTGTTTAAAGCTTTTTTTGAGTTTATCGGTCAAATTTTCATAAAGTAGTTTTGGTGCGGCTCTTTTTTTTTTAGTCAGAAGTTCTGTTGTCAAATGATTAATTAATTGCGCTCGTTATCTTTTATGACTTGCATTTTTCGTCACCAAATGTAAGTTTGTAAGTGAGGTTATTTACTTTATTTATTATTATTTCGATCCTCTCGAGTCCTTTTAATGGACTAGACGGTGTAGTATCGGCCCGTTTTGGGTTTTTTTAGGTATGCATCAATTATCCAAACCACTTATTTTTTTAGAATAAGCCATGCAAATGTAGCACGCCAAAAACAAGTATATCGGAAAGCATGTGCGATAATTTCAAATTTGCTCTGAGATAAATGGGTTTCGATTCAGTGTTTCCCTCTCGAACCACGCCGAGATCTCACTGCCGGGAAGCACCTTGCCGTTAGGCCGAACTGGTACACTAACGAGGAAATACCAGCGGGCTCTTGGCAAAGCAGGGAACCAGACGGGCCTGAGGAAGGGGAACAGGCACCAAGAATAACGACGGTAGATCAGAGATATACAAGGGTAAGGGAAAGGGGAAGAGATAAAAAGAAGTGGGAGGAGGAGACGAAGATGTGGTGCGCGCAAGATGTTAAGATTAATGAAAGCAAATGCTCTTGCATATGATATAATAATATTCACTACATTGTGTGTTTTTTTTAAAAAAAAAAAAATACAGAAGCATAATTAGGTTGTGTTCTTTTACACTTAACTTATTTTTTTAATTCAGTCCATTCTTCCAACATAACTTATTTCTCATCCTTAAACTTAACTTATGGAGTATTGTAATTGTGTGTGTGTTAGGCAATTAAAGTTTAAGTTTAGAAGAATGGATGAATTTAATTTATTTTTAGATAAATTGCAAAAGGGAAGAAAAAATAAGTTAAATACGCAGCCTTAGAATTGCAACGTTTCTAGATTTACGGGATTCTTCAAACTTCAAAGTGTGTTAATTTGAATTCTGTTAGGAAAGGGTAAGCAGAATTTATTGAACAATCTGGTCAAAAGGAAAAGATCACAATTACTCCACAAGAAAAATAAATGTCGCAAGAAAATTCAAAGTGGAATTTTGTCAAAAGCACGTAAAAAAGAAAACCTCAATTCCAAGGGATTGGCTTAGTAGTCAAGGCTTGGAATTTAGGGGTTTGTTGCCCTCTAAGATCTCAGGTTCGAAACTTCTTCCTAAGCTCTCAAGTTCGAAACCTCTCAGGTGTTATCCACTCTTACAAGTCCAGTTCATACATGCTGAGCTTTGCTCAAATTTTAATTTTACTCCTTGCAGGTGGGTGTTGGAATTATGCCTCCAAGATTAGTTGAAGTGCACATAAGTTGACCCAGACACTTGAGTTAAAAAAAAAAAATGGAAATTGAATCCTCTGTAGTCCTATAAATGGATTGGATGGTCCAATTTTGCCCCGGTCTTTTCTAGGCCCGCGTCAATGATCTAAATCGTTCACTTCTTAGAACACGTCGAGAATATTTTTCACGCCAGAAATCAAATTGATCGGATAATGTTTGGTATTGTCTTAAAATGTGTTTATCTTGCCCAAAAAAGAGATCACGTCTCCTGTCAATTATTTCTTTTCTATTATAATCGGATCGGCTTAACGGCGAGTGGAGATGCAGATGGCGTGGTTTTTCACTCCGAGCGGGTGCGGTTGAGGGTGGTGTCCAATGGTGGCATGGCTAGGCTGCTTATGCTAGGAGCGGTTGTGTTTGGGGTTATTGACAGCTTTGCGGCGAAGTATTTTTTTGATGTCCAGTTTAACGTACTGTTTTCCAAGCCGTTTATGAGGTTCGAATCGGCAAAATCTTGGCAGCCATTTTTGAGATCTATTTTTTGGTGGGCACGCGGATTTCTCTCGGCTGGTGGAAGTTCGCTAGCTGGGTGGAGTTGGCCGGCGGCTAGGGGTAGCGGCGGTGGGGAGATGTACTTTATGTCGGGTTAGATTTTGGGTTGGGCTTGGCCTATTTTTTTTCTAGATTTTATTTTCAGATCTGGGCATTTTTTAGGTCTTTTGTTTTATTTGAACTGTATGCATGTGTTGATTTGGGCATTTGACTATTTGAGGCCCTTAGATGTTCGGGCGCTTCGCCCTCAGGTACTATTGTAGGGCTCTCTGCCCTCTGTTTAGCTAACCATAGTTGGATTTCTCTCCCGTCTTCCCCACTTAATGTACTCTTATCAAGTTTCTTAATAATATTTTGCCGTTTCAAAAAAATAAATATCTTGTGTGCATGACTAAGTAATAACTAAGGCCCCGTTTGATAACAGTGATAGATGGGTGGGATTCGTAAAGAGATGAGATTAGGATTGGGATTGGTAATGAGAAGAGATTAGTAATGAGTATGTTTGTTTAAAATGGGATTGGATGATGGGATTATTAATATCATGTTTGTTTGATATGAGATTAGATGATAGGATTGGATTGATAAAAGGAATTGGTAATGAGAAGGGATTTGTAATGAGAATGGGTTGGGTTTGGACTATTAATACCATCTTTCCCAGGGTATTCCTAATAACCCCTAATCCCTGGCTTGCTAGTCTTAAGGACTAGTAATCCCAACTCATTTTGGGTTTCCAAATACAGTAGTAGTAGTCCCATGGGATTGGTAATCTAATCCCAAGAGCTAATATGGTTATCAAACGGGGCCAATGTCATATCTTTGCTTTGTATCTCAAAATGATACAAATATTTAGTGGTGCATTGTGCTATTTTGATATTGTAAGAACCTGAGGGGGAAAAGTAAAAGGGAATATTCTATTGGATTTGTTCCCTAATTTGACCTTTGAAATGATTCTCTATGCCACCATCCAAAAGAAAACCCCAGTATCTGTTGAAGTGTGAGGCCAAAGTTGCCCACTATTTTTCTCATCTGTAATATAGACACCTATCTGCATATATGGATTTTTTTTCCCGATGGTAGTATATATGGAATATTAGTTGTTTCAACTTTCAACCAGTGGCGGACACAAGGGGTGGACCCTGCAAAACCTCAAATATTTGCGCATATTGTACTAATTTTTAAAGTTAATTTAGAAAAATTTGTGTACGCTTGCTGAAACCTCCCTATATTTCAAGTTATAAATTATTTTTAGATCGCATGTAGAAAGTTAAATGGTGTCTACACAGATACAACAATCTCGTCTCTTCCTTGGACCTTACAAGTAGCAATATATGTTTGTAAAATACATTCTTTGTTATTAACATGAAAATATATGTAGTTTGGGCCCCTGCTAATCACAAATTAATTATGTGTCCGCCAGTGGTTCCCACATGGGTTGCCTGGTGGTCAAGATCTTCAATTGAAAGGTTTGCTCCCACCTAGGTTTCATGTTCGAAATTTTGTAGGCACGATTAATTTTTGTAGGGCCAATTCAAACAAGACTTTGCCCGCTTTATCCAAGTTTTAACTGAATTCTTGTTAGTAAACGGTGAGATTGGTTATTAGTTCAGATGTGCATAAGCTAATCTAAACATATTATTTTTAAATTAAAAAGAAAAGAACGTTAGTTGTTAATTCCATCTGAGATATACTCTTCCATTTTCGTCTGTTTTCAAAGGTGGGCTGAGAGGGTAGGGACTAGTGGGTTGAAAAACTAATGCAAAGCTTTGTAGTGGTGGGAGAATTTCTTGCTCCAACTTGAATGGATTGAGAATTGGGGGGCATCAAATGATTCACTTTGCATACTTTCTAGTCTAGTTACTACAAAAGAAGAATCTTAGCCAAACACACTCACTAAACACGAGTATGCAAGAGTGCAATAGGAAAAATTATCCAATGCTACCCGAGCAACATCGTAGTATTATGCAACGCTTTTGATCAACAGACAAGCGTGCAAAAAAAAGAAAAAAGAAAAAGAAGGTAACATGACATGTGAAACTGGTAGCATGCATGTACTATATATTTTTCTTCGTCATTAATTCTCTTGGTAAAGACTGTGGAAACCCATTGTGAACATCCACACAATACACACTCTAGACTAATGATGACTAGAACGGGTGACGCACAACAATTTCAAAAAGAAAAAGAAAAAAGACCTACACTATCACAGGTGATCTCTAACATGAGAAAACAAATAAGAACTTGTCGTCCATAAGACGCATGTACGAATCCCTCATAGTCCAAACATTTTAAATCTTGGGACCACTGGAGAATTTGTCCGGCCGTTAACTTCAAAACTCGAGAATTAATCGAGTTGCTCATAAGTTGCAGCATCGAACATTCAATTGTAAAAGAAAAAAACATAAATCTCTAACCTTTTGAGTGGAGTTCCTTTCTCTTTATAAATCCCTCAAAGACATCCTTTTAAAAGAGGGAAAAAATGCCCTATCTTTTCAAGATGGCAAAAGTTTTATTCCTCTTCCCCACAACAAAACACCAACTTGGAACCAAGAAAGTGACTCCTTTTCATTTCACCCTCTCTCTTTTTTAGAGCACACTTGAATCCCAGAGAGAGAGAGAGAGAGAGAGAGAGAGAGAGAGAGAGTGTCATTGAAATGAGTAGAGATGCATTAACAAAGAATCCTCTCATTAACTCTCCTTTGTGGGGAGGGGATAGGATTCCCTTTTACCCACCTCTAAATTTGCCAGACTTTCTGGGGCATGCAAGTCAACTAGAAAGCTGATCTTTTTCCATTTTTTTTTTCTTTTTATAATTTTTTGAAATATGGAAATTAACCTCACACCTGTAATGGTGCCTCCCACTTGGGTGATTAACTTAAGAGCCATAAGTGTGTTTTCTTATAATACAGCATATAAAAGCGAGATTATGATCAATACTCCAACGCTAGCTCTCTTGTCGTTTTCCGGTTACTCCATATAAGATTAAAGTTAATTAAATCATACCTAGTTTGACGTACTATAACTTTGGAAACCTCAATTAAGTACACTATCTAATGACCTAATTAAAATTTATAAAGTGGCTTTGAGAAGTGGATTGACGACCCTGCAAGAAATTTCACACACACCGATAATCGCTATTCATGTGTGGTGTTTAATCAATAATCACCATTTAGACTATATATATATATATATATATATATATATATATATATATATATATATATATATATATATATATATATATAGATTTGTTGTGAGGTGCTTTGTAATTTGTTGCACTCATAAAATTAAACTAATGTATTTAGCTTCTACAAAGGCCAAGGGCGACCGATAAGCCAATTGTTAGAGGGAAATTATTGTATTTTAAAATCAAAGTTTTTTGCTTCAAAGAATTAAAGCAACAGGAGAGAAGCTATACAAGAGTTTCAGACGGTAATTTTTTTATTTTAACTTTTCTACACTCTCTGGGCCATTACTGACATATTAAAAAACCACGTATATCAATTAAGTTCTCTTGAGACTTGTGTTCTGGGTGATTAATTCTTTTCAAGTGAAACCACCTCATGTTCAATTTATTTTGTTTTCCATCTGTAAACTGCATATTGATCTTATGCGTTAATTAATTCCTTATTGATAAAGAAGTTATCTAATTATGTAGCAGAGAACGAAAAAAGTGCTAATATGTGTTCATTTCTTTACCATGAAGTTAGTATCATTCAAAAGATATTAACAATTAATATACCTTTGCAACAAGACCAATATTAATTATTTTTTGGTAAAAGTTTGAAGCAAAATAATTTGAATTTCGGAGTCAAAAATGGTGAATGATTGAGGTTAATTTGAAGTGAGTTTGTTGAAAAATGGAGATATATAGAAATAAGTAGTTTTACTGGGTTGGAGTTGGCTTTTCTTCAAAATCACTTTTGTAGTAATACAATAAATATACTCCTATTATTTGTATACTCTCAAATAGAAAAATGGAGAAAATTAAAAAATGGATAATCGGGTTGAAATGCTTAATTGAAAAACCGGATGGATCGTACTGTTTTGTCAAAAGAAAAGAAAAGATGGTGCTGTGAGATTAATTAATTAACAACAACGATCAAAATCATGCACGAAAGGTAATTAAGACCATTATCCAATTAAAGCTGAAACCATATACAAGCACATAGTATCTATCACAGTGAAAAGTCAAGTGTGGCAATGAAGTAGTACTCCAGCTTTCAGCTCCTTAATCATGAATCATGATCATGTCCACATGTGTACGTGTTGATCCTAATGGAGTATATATATCTTTATGCAAAGTCAAACCTAATCCATGCACCCATGTGGGGCCCGGTGCATCATAAAAACACCATGCCCGATTCATCAGGCATTACTTTGTAAAACACTTGCAAACGCATATACATGCATCGAATGGACACAACTTGAGATTAACCTATAGTGTCGCTCAAAAGAAAAAAGTCTCGCATCGGCTAATTGTGGAAGTGACGTTGAACGGTATATAAGGATTAGTGAGTACATAGTTATTGGTACTATACAACTTGAGGTTAGCCTCTATTGCCACCACTATTACAATATTGTTAAAAGATGACGCTTGAAAAAGTGAAAATATGTCAGTTTTTAAAAAAAAAACCGTTATTAAAAAGATTGCAATAGATAAATAATGTCAATCATCTAAAAAACTGTGATATAATATATTTATGATGTCACTTTTTAAAATAGTGACATAACTATTCTTTCTTTTTAATGTCAGTTTCTTCTAAACTGTGATCTAATATATTTATGATGCCACTTTGTAAAAAAGTGACATAACTATTCTTTCTTTTTAATGTCGATTTCTCCTAAACTGTGATCTAATATATTTATGATGTCACTTTGTAAAATAGTGACATAACTATTATTTCTTTTTAATGTCGGTTTCTCCTTATAAATGATATTGAAGAACACAAATTTATTTTTGGAGAAAACGGCGCCATCTATGAGCTTCGTTGCTTTGAAATCTCAAATTGGGAGCGTTGAAATCTCAAATTGGGAGTAGGTCGTTACATATGGTATCAGAGCCTGTACCAACCGAAAATATGAGACAGAATCTTGACCCCATACGAGGATGTGTGTTCCTAAGTGGGGAAGATTGTGACGCCCTGCCCCTGGGGAGTTCCAAGTAGTGGTCAACCGGCCTGAGGGCAGTTGGGATCCGTGCAAGGGGCTGTCGGATCGGTGACCAGAAGGGTCAATCGAGGTAGTCCCACATCGCTTGGTGAAGTGTAAATTGTGTGCTATAAATAATATATCGTTTTCCTATCTTGTACAAAGACTTTTAAAGCTATGAGGGTGCCAAAGCCGATTGAAACTTAAGAGTTTAGCGTGCTCACACTGGAGCAATTTTGGGATGGGTGATCTCATTGGAAGGTTTGATGAGGTTTGGTGTTCAAAGCGGACAATATTATACAGGGTGGGAGCATATCGTTACAAAAAATGATGGCTTTAAAGCACTTTAATGACGTTTTACAACTGTCATCTTTTACTTTCAATTACATTTATAAAGTGTCATCTTTATAGATATTAATGACAGTTTCAAATCGTCATTTTAAGATTCAGACTTTTAATGACAGCTCCATAGATGACAGTTTCAAAACTGTCTTCTTTCACATTTAATGACACTTTTAAACTATTATCTTTTACGATTATTGTAGTAGTGCACGTGGTTAGGCTAATAGTGTAAGCGTTAAGCAGGTCAGCTAATGCAGGTCATTACAAGTGGTTACAGAGCTTACATCAACCAGAGGTGTGAGGCGGATCCCCAAAGAGATGTGCAACTCGACATTAATCTTTTGAGCCACATGGTTAGGCTAAGAGTTAGGCGGGTCGTTACAAACGTCGTGCTCGTTTGATGCATGGCGAGCAAAATAATCACCTTTTTTTTCTTACCTCATTCTGCTAAGGTTCTTATTTTTTAAATACTTATTTCTCGTTTTATGAGACATGTTATTCTCTCACACTACATCACCTTTAACTCAAAAAAAAAAGTTGAAGGCTTTGTTTCAGTTTATTGGCAGCTGTATTTTTTTGCTCATTTGAGTTTGTATTTGGTCTAATCTGTTGTATCCCATGTTTCAAAAAAAAAGAAAAAGAAAAAAAAAGGAGATATCGTACTTGTCACACAAAGAGAGAGAGAGAGAGAGAGGGAGAAAGAACAATAAGAAGAAGTGCAGTTCTGGGGGTGCCAAAATCTGGATTTTGTGACGTGTTTATGGAAGCTTGGTGTAGGAGGGAGAGAGAAGAAACCTAGTGAAAATAAGGTTAGAAAGGATAAAAATAGCCCCTTAATTCCCACCTATGGGAAGGACATTTTAGGAATAGCATTTATTTGACATCCAAGTTATACAATTTTTCATCCAAAATGTAAACAGAAATGGAGGCAGGGGGTGAAGTTGCCGAGTTTTGATAGTTGAGGGGGTGATGTTGGCCAGTTTTTTAGTTGAAGGGGTGATGTTGCAAGAATGTGATAGTTAAGGGGGTGGTTTTTGAAATTATGCCACAAAATTATTATAGAAGGGGTTCACTAAAAGAAAAACATTCTTTTATTAGGAGTGTTTCCACTAAATAAAATGGAATAAAGTTAATTTTTTTCACGAATTTTTAGACAGATCATTCTCCTTATATACATTAACTAAAATATTCTGGAAACAACTTGACTATTGTCGTTAGCTTGAAGATAGAAAAATTTAGTTACGATACACTCTAATTTAGAGTCGCGATAGGTAAGAATGACTATCCACTGCTTAGAGAGGTAATTGTAATTAATGTTATAAATACAGGGAGAAGTACGTAATGTTTTGAGAACTTGTAGGGGTGATCACTGATCAGACCGTCCCAGTGCTATTTTGTTTAAATATATGCCAGAATTATCCAATATTTTTCGTTATATTTTGAAAATTGGGCAACCTAGGCTCCCTTTCGCCTCCGCCTCTGTATGCACGGTAAATGCTTTGTGTCAATTGCTGCATCGTTAGACTTAGGAGATACTGATATTTTTTGGGAAATGATTCTAAAACTCCGTTTTTATTCAATGACATTATATTTTTGTTCTTATTCACAAAAAGTGCTCACTTCGTCCTTAAATAAGTGTCCGGCGCACAAACATAGACCTTACAAAAGATGCATTTTTTTGTTAGGAAATCTATTTTTTTTCACAATCTAAAAGAACTCATTGCTATCTATTAATTTGTGAAAAAAAATTTAATTTTTTTAACGTAACAAATGCATCTTTTTAAAGGTCTGGGTTTGCATGCCGAACGCTTATTTGGGGACAGAGGGAGTACCTAATTGTTATTCACATGGCTATGTTTCGGTTTCTCAAAAAAAAAAAGAATCTTTGAAAAAAGTGATTCACGAAACAAGGGTAACTTAGTAATTTCACATGAGTAAAAGATTTAAAAAAGAGTGCCTATGAACAAAAAGGAAAGTGTGAAAATTATTTTTGTATTTTATTCCCAACTAAAACAGAGATGAACGTAGGAGATGGCGGAAAGGAGTTATGGCCCCTTCATTCACAAAATTTCATATTTTATTCTCAACTAAAACAGAGATGAATGTAGGAGATGGCGGAAAGGGGTTATGGCCCCTTCATTCACAAAAATCATTTTCCATCGACAAATATAGTGGCAAAATTGTGTATATCAACAAGGTTATTTTAATGGTGCCATAATTATTTCCTACTATATTTTACCAGTAAATGCCAGATTGAAATATTAGAGTGAAAACGGATATTTTTTTATTTAAAAAATTTCAGCTATAAACAAGTCTTGTACAGTACTTAATTTGACACAAGATGATGACTGGACCGGCTTTTTTACTGCAAAAATCCGCCGTGATGCCTAATTAAGCTTTTCCTTGGACTCGTAATAGAATTAGGCTATAATTTTGGGCCAACAGCCCAAAAATAACATTACAAGCGCAAAAGAGGAGTATACAGAAACAACTTTGGGCTAAACTGGATAATGGCCCACAATGGAGAAAGTGATTGATGAGTTTGAACCACCATTTGAGGTGATTTAGTGTGTCCACTAAAGCCCAACAAGAACTACCACATCAGTCTGTTGGCGATAGTTACCCGAGTACAAACGAACCTCATTTTGGGCCCTGAAAGCATCCCCATATTTTTTAGGGAAATGGCAGGCCACCCCAATTTTGGCGTCGGAACCCACCGATTTGCTTGTAGAGGTGGGTGGATAAATCATGATCTGCATTCAGCTATAGCTCGTTCCCGTTGCAAGACGCCTTCACTGGTGCCAATGGGTAGCCCTGAAATCCGTTGCCCACATCGATCGGATCTAGGAGCCAATTCCAGATCTGAGCATCCCCATTTGAACTTTAAAGAAAATGTTTGTTAATGGTCTGTTGTGGTAACAAAAAGTGTTAAAAAGTGGGATCCAAAATTGTGTTCCAAAGAGTTGTAAAAGTGTCCCCAATAGCATAACTAAAATTCAAAAATTTCTAAAGTTAGCAACGTTGGTCGAAAATATCTCACAATGGTATAATAAAATTTAGCAACCCTTTAACCAATAATTAAATTTTGGTTTTGGATAAGCAAAACTACCAACCTCTTCTCTCTCTTTCTCTCAACCTCTTCACTATCAACTTCTTCACTGCCAATCAATGTTCAAAATCCACAAGGAGCCAATAGAACTAGGCCGGAAGATTTGCTTTACGAAGGGTTTTTAGCGTTATGACCGCCAACCTTTAGATTTGGTGTTGAGACGGCCAACTTTTGAGTGGAGGAATTCTCTCTACCTCCTAACTTAATTGAAAACAAAGATTGATTAGAAACTAAAAGCGGCAAGGTCAAAAGGTTCATTCCGCCCATAACTTAGGCCATTCAATACTTCTCTTCTATAACTCAAGTGAGAGCCATTGTCATTTGATCTCACTTGGAAGATTTAATCATGAAAATCAAGTTTAACTCATACAACGGGGTTTGGAAATGGATGAAGGCTCGTTTAGGCATTTTATCGAACACAAAGAGAGCCATGGCTCCAAGCATTGGGTGTGCCAAGAGACTTGTCTACACCCAATCAAAGAAGTTAACATCTCTAGGTTTAGACCAAAGATTAGAGCTTAACAAGTACTTTGAGGCATTTTGGCAAACACTTAGAGTGACATAGCTCCAAGCATTATATGTGGCAAGAGATCAAATCATTGCCTACATATATAATCAAAGAGGTTAACAACCTTAGGTTTTGTTACATAAAGATAAGAACTTAATCCATTCACAAACCACAATAAGTACAAGAAATGAGAGAAGCCATTAAGCTACCCAATTCATAGGGTAGAAATCACCCCATGACCAAGCTAAGGAGGCTACCCCTCCATTAGAGATGAACTAAGCAAGAAAGATGAAGGAAATGCTAGAAATATGGTGAAAAACGAGATTAACAACTAACACGTACATGAATTGAAATTAAGAGTACTTACATGATTCTTGAAGAAATTACATGGGAAATGGAAATCTAAGTTCAATCCATGGAGGATTGAGAGCAAAACCTAAGGAGGGAGGTAGAGGGAGAAAGGGAAGGGGGAGAATTGCCCTAGTTTCATGCATAAGGAGTATATATAGCCCCCATCCAAGATAATTACAAAATTGCCCCTGAAATATTTGCAGACTGGGCTCCTACCGGTAGGGATTGACTTCCAACCGATAGGAGTTCTGCGGAGCAAAAGTGTGGCCTCACTGGATTGGTTTTCTACCGGTAGAACTATTCACCTACCGGTAGGACTATTCACAGACTTTTGCCTTTGGCTTGCTGAACTTCGTGAGCTCGCTCCAGACACTTCCGAACTCAAATTTGGGTGTTCTTCGAGCTGTTGGAAAATTTGTTGAGTCTACTTTCTAACCCAAGTGATTTGGATCAAAAGTAATTTGTATATCAAAAGATATGACTATTTTACCCTTACTTGGTCAGAAAATGAATTGCTTTAGGTAACATCCTCACATCTCCCTCACTTCCTTTGACCCTTAGACATCCCGAGTATGCTTCAAAGCTTCTTTTCATGACTTTTGGGACTCGGCCGCGGAGTGCCACGTGGTCTTGGGTACGTGGACACACTTGGGGCTATCCATGGCCTTTAAAAGCGCCTTATTCACACGATTTACTTGAAAACGCCAAAAACACACCTTTCGTGCAATATTGTTCAAATCAAGCAAGTTGTGCTCGCGTGTGTGACAAAAATAAGAGAGATAAGCCCTATTATTTACATAATTGAGGGCTTATCAGTATCTCATAAAAATTTTCATGTATAACTTTGAATATGTGTAAATTGTTACGCGTACCTAATGAAAACTTTGTAACTTGTACATGTAGTATAAATTAACTTTTATAAGTAGTACAAACTTAATATGTTTTCTGTAACTTTATAAATGTATGAACTTATTTATGTGCAAAATAGAAATTTTATTTACAGTTTTATACTTACATGAGAGCTTGAATATCTAATATGATTCGTTAAGGCTTATGAACAAGTTTGAGTTCGATTCTAATTCAGGCAAGCTCGACTCATCAAATTTTCATTGAGTTTGAGTTCGGTTAAACAAACATGAACATTCTAAAACTCGATTTGACTTGTTTGCAGTATCTCCACTTCTTCCTGCAATAACTCTGAATTTTAATAAATAAAAAGTTATTTATTATTCAAGTTATTATTTAAATTGATTGATTGCTTTGATTTTCTTTTATTTTCCGGTAGTTGATCATAATTACACTTTAGCCCTCAAGGATCGTTTCTTGACTTTTAAAGCCCTACTTAGCAAGCCTAGTTAGCTTCTAACCGGCTTGTTGGAGAAACCAAACTAGAAAGTCACCTAGTTACTTTTCCCTAACCATAGATGGACCGTTTTGCCCATCTTGAACCTTTTGAACCTTTTCAAACCCTAGTCTAGAAATTGTTTATTTATTTTCTTTATTGTTTTGATTTTATTCTTTATCCTTTGGACGATAAATGTTAGGGGAACTATTATCCATTGGATAATAGAAACCCAATTCTTTATTATAAAAGGATTTTTGAAAGATTTGAACAAAGTACTATGATCTTTTAAAAATAAACTTTTATAATTACTTTAAAAGTATTTTTCGATTATTTTACTAATAAAAGTACCCTAGTAGCTATGGTCCATTGGACAATAACCGTTAGGGTAATCTTTACCCATTGGACAATAGCCTTTCCTTTATTATATTTGGTTAAGTACATGTATATATATATACATGTGTATTTACAAAGGACATGTAGTCTTTTAAAAAGACTTAGTTTATTATTTAAAGTACTCATACCTTATTATCCCTTGGTTAATAACCGTTAGAGGATTTATTATCCATTGGGTAATAGGTCCATCTTCCAACTAAGTACTTGACCCATTAAACTAATGTTTTGTTAAGATTCCCGAAAGTACAAAAGTACATTATTATATTAATTAAAGTACTCGTACCCTTATTTTAGTTTAAAGGGTGAATCTTGACCTTAAGTCATTTTAGATTTTAAAGTACCAAAGTACCCTTTTATTTATTTGTGTTCTTACATTTTAGTACATACATACATATACATATATATATATATATATATATATATATATATATATATATATATATATATACATAGCTAGTACATGAGAGAGAGAGAGGAGAGAGGGGAGAGAGAGCCGTGCGAGAGAGAGAGAGAGAGAGGAGAGAGGCCGAGAGAGAGAAAAAGGGAGAGGGAGAGAGAGAGAAGGAAGGAAAAAGGAAGAAGAAGAAGGATGGGACTTGTACTTTGATATTCTTCATCTTTTCAAACTTGGAAGATGAATATCTTCCATATCTACCACCATTGTCCTCCTTTGTACCACTTTCAATTGTTTAACCAAGAATCTTGTACTAATGTCTCCTCCTTTCCAACATATCTTCCAAAAATCCCATCCAAGGTACTAAGATTAGCCATGCAAGCCTAAAACTAGGTGGTTAGTGTGCAAGCAAGCCATAACTTCATCCATCAACCTTTCAATCCACCATGTCAAGTGAGAGAGAGAGAGAGAGAGAGAGAGAGAGAGAGAGAGAGAGAGAGGGAAGTCTTGGCCTATAAATAGAAGCCATTCCAAGCTTCAAACTCACACCTTCAACCATTGCTCCAACTTCTTTCTAGAAATTCCAAGAGTTCTTGCTTCCAAAGTTCTTATTTTCTTGTGTTCTTGAGTGTTCTTGAGAGAAACCACCAAACCACTTCCAAAACCACCTTTAGATCTTTTAAAGTAGCTTAGTTAAGTTAGAAAGTTGTTTCTAGGAAGAGAAAAGATCAACTCTCTTCCTTTCGAAGCAAACCGACGCCGTTACGCCGCCAAAATCCAAAACCGAAATCTTCATAGCCGACTACTACGGCCAAGAAGCAAGGTAGGATCTCCTTATCTTCCATCCCAAGTAGTTATCCTTACCTACTTTCCCAAGTATAGTCTTGAACCCAAATATAAGTTCATTAGGAAGTAACTTTAATCATTCTTCTAAAGTAGATAATGTTATCTTTTGTTGGAAATGTATGAAATGCATGATGTTCGTTATTAAGTGATTCAAGCATGTCAAGTAGTTTTAAATGGATGATCTTGTTAGATTGAATATTACAATGAATGATATCGTATGTGAAAAGTCCCACCGCGGAGTCTATGCATGAGAAACGAGACACGGAAATCAAGAAAGTAGAAACATGACACCTAGGGTGTGGTTTATGAAAAGGCGTGTTTTGAAAAGTGTGAAATGTTTTGGAAACCGCAATGTGGCCGGACGTAGTAGCCCATTGTGTGGTGTGTGTTTTGTGTGCCAATGGGAGACCGGGACCGCGGAACCATTATGAGGATACTCGGGAGTCCGGAACGGCGGAACCGAGGTTGGGTGTGTGCTTGGTTATCCGCGTTACGGAGCCAATGCAATGTGTGCCAATGGTAGCCTGGGACGGCGGAACCATTGTGAGGATACTCGGGAGACCGGAACGGCGGAACGGAGGTTGGGTGTGTTAAAAACAAGTTTTTGAAAAAGTGATACGTTTATGAAATGTGAAAAATGTTGACACGGTCTACGATGAGTTGCGTAGGAGAAACCCGGAGAATCTTGGACACCAACGTTAAATGTTTATCGTATACAAATGTGTTATTATTAGTATTGGCTAGATAAGCATGCTATGAGAAATTCTTTGACTATGTGTTGTATTGTTGTAAGTTAAGGGTTAGAGGGTTTGGATTATTCTATTGAGCGTTTAAGCTCACGGTGTTGCCTTTTTGGTGACCCTGGCCTATTATATTGGTGGCGACACCGGTATAATATGTCAGACTTCATAGATGAACAGGGTGAACTTTACACCTTGGAGGCCTTTGGAGCCGAAGAGCTAGCCCGGATGGAAGAACAAGCGGAGCAGTAGTTAGGAAACTTAGTTCCCTTCCGTTTGTAATAAAAGTACTTCTTTTAAGTTTTGTTGTAATAAGAGCCTGACTCAGTTATTTTTCAATAAAATTACTTATTTAACGTACCCAAAATTCGGGGCGTTACAACTTGGTATCAAAGCTTTAGGTTCAAAACCTCGGCCATGGGTAGAATGGGTAGAACCACGAGATAAGTTTGACCGTTGCACAAACATGAATTGAATTTAAGTTTACCGTCCCAAATTGGGGGGAATTCTGTCAAAACAATCTTCGAATTGAAGCAAGGCACGGAATTGGCAGTACGGCCGAGCTGGGAATTCCCGAACAATTGGATAGGACTTAAATCAAGAATCGAATGTGGAATGTAGAAACCTAAAAAGTTTTCTCTAAGTTTTTACTAAACTTCCTTTAAAAACTTGTCTAATAGAAATCTTTCCTTGTAGATGAATCACTTGAACTCCTACCAAATCAACCTGCTAGCCGAAGCACACCATCTCGCAAGTACCTTAAGGTCAATGACGAACCAGCTAATAAAAGATCCTTACTTTCCATATGCCTTTCCCTACACCAATGAATACTACCGAGAACATGGCTCTATCATACTTCCCGAGGGAGGAGATGATGCCGAAGCAGCACCCGTCCTAGTCCAAATAGCACCTCCCAATGACATGGAATTCCTAATTGAGGGAAATGGAGAGGACAATGCGGGAGCAGCCCTCGCCCAAATTCCAATGATCCCTCCCATCAACATGATTGCGGGAGAACCCGAAGAAGACCCCGAGGAAGATCCGGAGGAGGAAGAACCTATGGAAGAACCCGAAGAGGACCCCGAAGAGTTCAGCGACGAAGAAGATTGGCAGCAAGTGATGAACGGACCAGATCTCGATGCGCCGACCGACGACGAAGATTGGGAATCCGATGAAAAGGAAGTAGCATTCCTAGGAGTAGAACCCGAAGTCATGGATATAACCACTGACTCCGGAGATGTGCCACCACCACCTTTCGAGACCGACATAGGCACATATCGGATGGAATTTCCTAGTATTTTCTAGAATAGTTAGGAAGACTTAAGAAGTAGTTGGACCCTTTTTATGTAATCAAATCTAGTAGGAAGTTGTGGCTAGTAAGCCTTCTATGTTGTACTTGTTTATTAAGTAATGAAAGACTTATGTTTTCTATTCAGACTTGATCACTGTTTATGTATGTGCGTGCGATTACCTCCTACCATCTTAAGTCTAATATATAACTTTCCTTATTGTAGCTATGGATTGCCGTATCACCGTAGCAGACCTGCTGTACTACAAGACCTTGATATCACCCGAGAGCCCCATTCCCATCCTACACTTGGGAGTCCGCGACCCCGAGACCGGTGAACAGCTATACGAGATAGTTGTGATGACACCCTACACCAGTGAGGAGCAGTACTTAACACTCGATCATCAGGACTCACCGCTTAGGGAACTTGCTGAGAAGATTCGCCGAGAAGGAGAGCGTTGGCTCGAGATCTGGGAGAAGGAATGGATGGAGCAGCTGAGAGAATTATTCGGACTCGTTCCGCCTCGTCAGTAGAGTAGGAGTATTAGAATAAGATTCTAATAGCTTGAGTTGCCCTTAAAGCACTAAGGCTAGAAAGACCGTGTAGTAGGATCATCACCTCTTGTATTTAGAATCTTGTTTTCAGTCTACTTGTTTTATAGTAGAACTCTATGATTGTAATTTCTTGCTAATCTATGAAAAGTTTGCTTTGTTTTCGAAAATACTGTTGCATATTAATTGATAAATGGCAACATTTGTAAATAGACTAAACCGCCCCTTTACAATTTTTACTCGTAGATGGTGAACCGACGCAGTGGACTAGGGTACGAGAATGGTGAATCTTCCAACACTAACACCGACCTAGCTCAAGTCATGCGAGCACTTGTAACTGCCCTAAACGCTAACCACCATAACCAGAATCACGATGATGGACCAATGACCCGAACCCGGGCAATGAATGAATTTTGCAAGCGTCGACCCTCAACCTTCAACGGAGATCCTAACCCTACCATGGCGGAAGCCTGGCTGAAAGAAACCAAGGTGATCCTGGACACTTTGGAGATCACCCGGAACGGAGACTGTGTGGCCTTAGCCACTTACCAGCTGCTGAAGGGAGAAGCCCGTTATTGGTGGGAGTTAATGGAGGCCACCCATGCCATCGCCACCATGATATTTGCCGAGTTTGAAACCCTATTCCTCGACAAATACTTCCCTACACCCCTTTGCCTAGCCAAGGAGCAGGAATTCATGAACCTGAAACAAGGGACGATGACCGTGACCCAGTACGTGGACAAATTTGAGGAGCTATCCCGTTACACCCCAACCGCTGTGGCAACCGAAGACAGTAAAGCAAGAAGATTCGAGTGGGGACTGACTACCGCTCGAAGGGCCGTAGTGGCATAAGCCTTTACCACCTATAATGGTGTGGTTCAGTGTGCTCTCCGCCTGGAAAGCGAGGAGGCTGACTTCAAAACTAGATGGAGGAAGGCAACGGGCAACACTGGTGGGCCAATCCGAACCCAGCCATCCAACAACAACCACGGACCCTACCCGGCCAAGCCTTTCGCCCCAGCGCAAAACAACCAACCCTGGAGGACTACTGCATCCCGGCATGGTGAACCGCAGAGGGGCAGCCAGAACAGAGCAACGGTTCAGTGCTTCAACTGCCAGGCCATGGGTCACTACAGGCGTGAGTGCCCCCAGCCCCAGAAAGAGAAGAATGGGAGCTTTTGGAATTAAAAGACTCAACAGCCCGGGCAGGCCAGCTTTATGAAGCAGAACCCTGGAGGTTCAACACAGCAGCTGAACGGGCAGAACAAGGGAAAGCAGCCCATTGGAACCCAGCAAGGCACAGGAGGACGTATCTTTGCTCTACAGGCTGAGGAGCAGGAGCAGGATCCTTTTGTGATCCAAGGTACACTACTATTGTATAGCACCTGTGTACAAGCTTTATTTGATTCTGGAGCATCGCATTCGTTTATATCTACTGCTTGCGTTACTGCCCTAGCACTAGAAACGGAACCCCTTAGCAAAAGTACGAAAGTAGTATTACCAATAGGGGGGGAGCATATCAGTTAATCTAGTGTGTAGAGGGTGCGAGTTAGAAGTAGCCAACCTACACCTGACCTGCGATCTCAGAGTGATCGACATGGTGGATTTCGACGTAATTCTAGGCATGGACTGGCTATCGGCTCACCGAGCAGTCATAGACTGTCATCAGAAGACAGTGACAGCCTACACTCCGGAGGGAACTCGTTTCCGTTTTAAGGGGGATAGAGAAGCAGCGAGTTCGACAATGAAAAGATCTAGGTGGCAGAATCAACTATTTGGATGGCTAGCTAGTCTCCAAATGGAAGAAACTGACAGGATGGAGTTAGGACTACCTCACATCGTGTGCGAATACGTCGATGTTTTCCCTGAGGAACTTCCTGGCTTACCACCTCTAAGAGAGATAGACTTCTCCATAGAACTTTAACCAGGGACGGCACCAATATCGATGGCGCCATACCAAATGGCCCCGGCCGAACTAAAGGAGCTCAAGACCCAGTTGCAGGAGCTGTTGGACAAGGGATTTATCAGGCCGAGTACTTCACCATGGGGTGCACCTGCTCTGTTCGTGAAGAAGAAAGAAGGGACGCTGCGATTATGTATCGACTATAGGAAGTTGAACCAAGTCACCATCAAGAATCGATATCCGTTGCCTAGGATCGATGACCTTTTTGATCAATTAAGAGGAGCAACCTGCTTCTCTAAAATCGATCTCCGGTCAGGCTATCATCAATTACGGATTCGAGACGAGGATATTGCTAAGACAGCTTTTCGCACCAGATATGGCCACTACGAGTTTGTAGTGATGCCATTTGGGCTGACCAATGCTCCGGCAGTATTCATGTGTCTCATGAACAAGATCTTTCAACCCTACTTAGACAAGTTTGTAGTGGTGTTCATTGATGATATATTGATATACTCTGCCAACAAGGAGGAGCACAAAAAGCACCTTCGGATAGCGCTACAAGTACTTCGAGATAACCAACTCTATGCCAAGGCAAGTAAATGCGAATTTTGGCTAGAAGTGGTTAAGTTCTTGGGACATGTAGTATCCAAGGAAGGGATTGCAGTGGACGAAGGTAAAGTCGAAGCAGTGCTAAATTGGAAACAGCCGACCTCTGTGTTTGAAATCAGGAGTTTCCTAGGATTGGCTGGGTATTACCGAAGATTCATCCCAGACTTCTCAACCTTGGCCAAACCAATGACCAAGTTGACTCAGAAAGGAGTGAAGCTGGATTGGAATGAAGCCTGTGAGAAATCTTTCCAAGAATTGAAGAAAAGACTAACCAACGCACCGGTACTTATCATCCCTGAACGAGGAATAGATTATACTGTTTATTGCGACGCTTCGAGAGATGGCTTGGGATGCGTGTTGATGCAGAACGGGAAGGTCGTAGCCTACGGATCTCGACAACTTCGACCGCACGAGAAATATTAACCTACCCATGACCTAGAATTGGCCGCAGTTTTGTTCGCCCTTAAATCTTGGCGATACTATCTGTGGGGAGAATAATTCGAAGTTTTCACCGACCATAAGAGCCTCAAATACCTGTTCACTCAGAAGGAATTGAACCTGAGGCAGCGCCGATGGATGGAATACTTGGAGGACTACAAGTTTACGCTCCAGTATCACCCCGATAAGGCCAATGTGGTAGCCGACGCTCTGAGTCGAAAGGACAGAGCACAGAAGGTCAAGACTGCCATCAAGGAATGGGAGATGGTGGACACCCTTAACGAGTTCAACCTACAATCATCATCAAAAAGCGGAAACGCTCGACTGTACGCTCTAGTTGCAGAGCCAGCACTTCATCAGGAAATCTTACTAGCCCAAACCTTCGAGCAGAACTGTGAGTTCGTCCGACATTGAATCCGAGAAGGAAAGGCGGTGCCAGGATGGACTATCGAGGAGAATAACAGCCTAAGATTCAAAGGGAAAGTATTCGTGCCTAATATTGGAACCCTTCGAGAAGACGTACTCCGAGTAGCTCACCATTCGAACTTCGCAGTTCACCCTGGCGGTACAAAGATGTATCACGACTTGCGAAGAATGTACTGGTGGGAAGGAATGAAGAAGGATGTAGCACGGTTCGTATCTACCTGTTTGGTGTGTCAACAAGTCAAGGCTGAGCATCAGAAACCTGGAGGGGATCTTCAACCCTTACCATTACCAACTTAGAAGTGGGAGCACATCTCGATGGATTTCGTGATGGGACTGCCAAAATCTGCCAAAGTCCAACACAGCCATCTGGGTGATCGTAGATCGACTCACCAAGTCTGCACACTTTCTGCCTGTCAAGATGACAGAAAACGTGGAGCAACTAAGCATGTTGTACATTCAAGAAATCGTACGCCTCCATGGAGTACCAATCTCGATAGTATCTGATAGAGACCCACGTTTTGTATCACACTTTTGGAAAGGATTGCAGAAAGCATTGGGAACGGACATGAGGCTTAGCACGGCCTTTCACCCCCAAACAGACGGACAAACGGAGAGAACTATTCAGACCCTGGAAGATATGCTGAGAGCCTGCGCCTTGGATTTCTCTGGAAATTGGGAGCAGCATTTACCGTTGGTGGAGTTCGCCTACAACAAGAGTTATCAAGTAAGCATCGGAATGGCACCATACGAAGCTCTATACGGTCGACCCTGCCGATCTCCAATCTGTTGGACCGATGCTGGGGAAATGGGATTGATCGGGCCTGACATAGTACGAGATACCACGGAGAAGGTCAAAACTATCAGACAGAGGATCCAGACCGCTCAAAGCCGATAGAAAAGTTACGCGGATAAAAGGAGCCGACCATTGACTTTCGCTGTGGGAGATCATGTGTTCCTGAAAATCAGACCAAAGAAAGGAGTCATCAAATTTGGGAAGAAAGGAAAGCTGTCTCCACGCTACATCGGACCTTTCGACATCGTGGAGAAGATCGGGAAAGTTGCGTATCGACTAGCCCTGCCGCCACAGCTGGATAGAGTGCATAACGTGTTTCACGTTTCCATGCTTCGCAAGTATCTAGCCTTACCCACTCATGTTCTCAATTGGGAAGACATCACTATTGAAGAAGACGCGACATACGAATAGGAACCGATAGAGATTCAAGACCGAAGTGAGAAGGTGATCCGAAACAAGACCATCAAGTTGGTACGAGTTTTGTGGAAGCACCGAGGAGCTGGAGAGACCACATGGGAAAGGGAAGAAACCATGAAGATGAATTACCCTCACCTGTTCGAATCCGAGCGTGCACCTAATTTCGAGGACGAAATTGTTTAAGGGGGATAGGTTGTAATAACTCTGAATTTTAATAAATAAAAAGTTATTTATTATTCAAGTTATTATTTAAATTGCTTGATTGCTTTGATTTTCTTTTATTTTCCGGTAGTTGATCATAATTACACTTTAGCCCTCAAGGATCGTTTCTTGACTTTTAAAGCCCTACTTAGCAAGCCTAGTTAGCTTCTAACCGGCTTGTTGGAGAAACCAAACTAGAAAGTCACCTAGTTACTTTTTCCTAACCATAGATGGACCGTTTTGCCCATCTTGAACCTTTTGAACCTTTTCAAACCCTAGTCTAGAAATTGTTTATTTATTTTCTTTATTGTTTTGATTTTATTCTTGATCCTTTGGACGATAAATGTTAGGGGAACTATTATCCATTGGATAATAGAAACTCAATTCTTTATTATAAAAGGATTTTTGAAAGATTTGAACAAAGTACTATGATTTTTAAAAATAAACTTTTATAATTACTTTAAAAGTACTTTTCGATTATTTTACTAATAAAAGTACCCTAGTAGCTATGGTCCATTGGACGATAACCGTTAGGGTAATCTTTACCCATTGGACAATAGCCTTTCCTTTATTATATTTGGTTAAGTACATGTGTGTGTGTGTGTGTGTATATATATATATACCTGTGTATTTACAAAGGACATGTAGTCTTTTAAAAAGACTTAGTTTATTATTTAAAGTACTCGTACCTTATTATCCCTTGGTTAATAACCATTAGGAGATTTATTATCCATTGGGTAATAGGTCCATCTTCCAACTAAGTACTTGACCCACTAAACTAATGTTTTGTTAAGATTCCCGAAAGTACAAAAGTACATTATTATATTAATTAAAGTACTCGTACCCTTATTTTAGTTTAAAGGGTGAATCTTGACCTTAAGTCATTTTAGATTTTAAAGTACCAAAGTACCCTTTTATTTATTTGTGTTCTTACATTTTAGTACATATATATATATATATATATATATATATATATATATATATATAGATAGCTAGTACATGAGAGAGAGAGATGAGAGTGGGGAGAGAGAGCCGTGAGAGAGAGAGAGGAGAGAGGCCGAGAGAGAGAAAGAGGGAGAGGGAGAGAGAGAGAAGGAAGGAAGAAGGAAGAAGAAGAAGGATGGGACTTGTACTTTGATATTCTTCATCTTTTCAAACTTGGAAGATGAATATCTTCCATATCTACCACCATTGTCCTCCTTTGTACCACTTTCAATTGTTTAACCAAGAATCTTGTACCAATGTCTCCTCCTTTCCAACATATCTTCGAAAAATCCCATCCAAGGTACTAAGATTAGCCATGCAAGCCTAAAACTAGGTGGTTAGTGTGCAAGCAAGTCATAACTTCATCCATCAACCTTTCAATCCACCATGTCAAGTGAAAGAAAAGAGAGAGAGAGAGAGAGAGAGAGAGAGAGAGAGAGAGAGAGAGAGAGAGAGAGAGATTCGGCTAGAGAGAGAGAGAGGGAAGTCTTGGCCTATAAATAGAAGCCATTCCAAGCTTCAAACTCACACCTTCAACCATTGCTCCAACTTCTCTCTAGAAATTCCAAGAGTTCTTGCTTTCAAAGTTCTTATTTTCTTGTGTTCTTGAGAGAAACCACCAAACCACTTCCAAAACCACCTTTAGATCTTTTAAAGTAGCTTAGTTAAGTTAGAAAGTTGTTTGTAGGAAGAGAAAAGATCAACTCTCTTCCTTTCGAAGCAAACCGACTGTAGGGAGGTATTCCCGAACACATACATTTAGTTGCCGAACACGTGATAATCGGGAGCACGTAGTAAGTATGACAGGACTTACCGCCGGGCAATATAGTGAACAGCAATATGGACCAATGATATGAGAAGTCATTGATCCATGCTGTTTGTTCGGCAAACTAAGGGCCAAGTTACATGTGAAGTAGATGGTCCAAAACAGACTGTTCGGTTATAAACAGCCGAACAGATGAAGCAAAGAACCAAGCACGTGATACGAGGGATCACGGGTTAAAAAGCAATGCAAATGGTATGTGGGACCATAGTTTGAAGATAGGCAGGACAGTCATCATGCTAAACAAATGTTCGGCAAGATGGACCAGTGACATGAGAAGTCAATGGTCCAAGCCGTCTGTTCGGCAACGAGATGGCCGAACAAAAGAAAGAACTTCAGTCAAGTATTGGAGCATAAGGAACATTCTGGAAGAGTCCAGAAACAATAGTATTCCGTTAAGGAATAAGATCCCGAGAATATAGGATCTGATAAAGATACCCAACGAGTATGGGATGTTCGGCTTGTTATGGAAAAGAGTCCTACAAGGATTAAGGTAATGAACTGATAAAGGAAACGAGAATCCTTGATATCCTGGGATTCCTATACGAGTTAGGAATCCTAGGGCAACACGGAAGCTTGGCCAGCAAGCATACGCAAATCTATAAATAAGAGGTAAACCTAGAGGTAAAAGGTACGCAATACTTTGCATTCTTGCTTTCCTACTGATAATTAGGGTTTGATTGCTAGTACGTGATACTAACAAAGGCATCGGAGGGCTTTTGCCACGAGAGGCAGAGGTGCACTCACCCCCTGTCTATTTTGCAGATTAGGGTTTAGACGTCGAGTTAGGGTTTTGGTGAAGAGGCACGAATAAGCCGTTGCAATCCAGTTGATCAGAAGAACCAATTGTTGTCATCCCCTTACAATTGGCGCCGTCTGTGGGAAACGAACAAACTTTTTTGAGAAAGTAATCATGACAGAAGAAAATCCAGTCACTCCGTTCAGTCCAAAGGACCAGTTGGGTGGGGGAAGGGATAAATCCCCACCAGGCGCTCCGAGAAAGCCCACTGGTAGACATGACAGAGATAACTCCAAAGAAAAAGGAGACAAGACTGCTACTGGTTCCACCAGAAGGAGTAAGTCTCATCGAAGAGATGAGTCAGTTACTCGTTCAAAGAGAATACACAACGATGATGACGTCCTTGATAAAAAAAGAAGAGAAATCGAGGAGTATGCTCGTTTAATAAGAAAATGAGAGTACGAGATACGGGAGCTGCAGAGGGTACGAGAGCACCCAGAAGATTTTGGACTCTCTCGAAGGAATTCCCAGAGAGACGGACGGGCTCTGGTGGTTCATAAACAGACTCATTCACGTAGAAGGGGGAGCAGAAGTCCTGTTATAGGGCGTCATGAGGCTTCTCCACGAAAAAGGAAAAGAAGAAGTAGAAGCCGAACACCAGAGAGAAGGACTTCTTCACGAAAAAGGAGGAGCAGAGACCGAAGTTCTACCCCCGAGGAAGAGGACACGAGAAAGCATCATCGAGACAGGTACGAGAGACCTGATGCTGATTGGGTCAAGGCTTCGGCCCACAAGTCAAAGGAGCAAGAGGATGGGACAGTAACTGCACGAGAAGCAGCACGCAAGGCCCTGAGTAATATTGCAGCCTCCCCCTTTACAAAAAGGCTACAAGAAGCGAGATTGCCGAGCAGAGTGAAGTACGGTGCGTTCGTACTTTATGAGACAAATACGGATCCCGTGGCTCACATACAATATTATCAACAGGCCATGTTTATGCATGAAGGGGATGATTCCATCTTGTGCAAGATGTTTCCCTCCAGTCTTGGCAAGGTGGCTTTATCCTGGTTTCATAAGTTGGCCCCACGATCCATACGAGGATGGAGGCAGTTGGCCGAGGAATTCACTGCTCGGTTCTTAACAAGCAGAAAAGCCCCAAAGACTTTTGAGAGTCTTTCCACCATGAAGCAGGAGGAGAACGAGCAGATCAGGGATTATGCAAAGAAGTACTGGGAAACTTTCAACGAGATTGAAAGTTGCAGTGAAGAGCATGCAATTGCTACGTTCAAAACTGGTTTGCCTGTTCGGGGAGAGCTGCACCGTCCTTTAAATAAACATCCGGGAGCCACCTTGGCTAAATTGATGGAACGGATAGAGCAACACGCCAGAATGGAGGATGACATACTCCGTGAGGATGGCAGGACGGTTGCCGAACAGCCGAAGGCACCTGCCAAAAAAGTGGATAAGCCAAAGCCCAAGACTTACAAAGACAGAAGGGAGTACGGACAGGCTAAGAAAGAGCCATACAAGGACAAGCAAGCTCCTGACCCCAAGTCCTTTTTTTCTATCACTACGGTTTGGAAGGAGCCAATTTACAGGATTCTTTATCGAATAAAGAATCAGCCATATTTTAAATGGCCCCCAAGTCTAGGCGGAGACAAAGATGCAAAACGTGCTACGAATCAGCACTGCAGTTATTACAAAGATTGGGGCCATATGACTGAGGACTGTGAGATGTACAAGAGGCACCTTGATGATTTGGTCTCTCGGGGCTATCTTAAGGAGTTTATCCAGGAGGACCCTAAGGAGAAAGGGAAGGCTATGGAGCTGGGTTACGAGCAAAACCCTAAAGGCGTGATCCATATGATACATGGGTTGGCTGCACCTTATACGAGGAGTGAGGTGAGGCTGTTGCAAAGATAGGTCAAACACGATCAGCACGTGATGCGATTGGGAAACAAGAGAGGGCGAGAGACTGATATATGCAATGAGAGCTTGGCATTCAGTGATGATGACTTGGGAGAGGTCCAAATACCCCACAACGATGCATTGGTCGTAACCCTACGAGTTGGGGAATATGACATCGAAAGAATTCTAGTGGACTCGGGGAGTTGTACAGAGGTATTGTACTATGATGCATTCAAGAAGCTGGGCCTGGCCCAATCAGACTTAGAACAGTCTACAACACCTCTTATTGGGTTCGGTGCAGGAGTAGTCTGGCCCCTTGGAAAGGTAACGTTACCTGTTCGGGCTGGATCAGTGGTGTTGAGAACAGACTTTTTAGTGGTCGATGTCTCTTCTTCCTATAACGCAATTATAGGGAGGACATGGTTGCACAAGATGAGAGCAATCTCCTCCACTTATCACCAAATGGTGAAATTCCCAGGATCAAATGGGATTGAAGTCCTTAAAGGCAACCAGAAGGTGGCACAGCAATGTTTGATTTCTATCATCAAAACATCCCCAAAGGTCCACCATGTTCATACATTAGAAGTGCTAGATCACCCAACCATCGAGGATGTTGGAAGAAGCCTGGCTGAAAAGGTAGTTGAAGGCCTGAAAAAGATTCAGATCAACGAGACTGATCCTGAAAGATATTTTTTAATTGGGGAATCATTACCAGCAAACGAAAAGGCTGAATCAATAAGATTTCTAAAAGAGTATATTGATGTTTTTGCATGGGTACCAGAGGAAATGCCCGGGGTGGATGCAGATGTGATCTATCACCATTTAAATATTGACCCTCAGCACAAGCCAATCATTCAGAAAAAACGAAGAGCGGCCGTGCAGCATGTAGATGCAGTGATTGAGGAGGTCGATCGTTTGCTGGAGGCCAAAGCAATACGTGAAGTCTATTACCCAGAATGGTTATCCAATACTGTTGTGGTGAAAAAGAAGAATGGGAAGTGGCGTGTCTGTGTGGACTTCACAGACCTAAACAAAGCGTGCCCTAAGGATAGTTTTCCTTTGCCCAGGATTGACCAATTGGTTGATGCAACCTCTGGTTACGAACGAATGAGTTTTCTCGATGCATATCGAGGATATCATCAGATTGCTATGTTTGAACCTGATCAAGAGAAGACTTCGTTCATCACACCACGAGGGTTATACTGCTACAGTGTCATGCCGTTTGGGCTGAAGAATGCTGGGGCTACATACCAAAGACTTGCAACCATTATGTTCAAGAAACTCATTGGGAAGACTTTGGAAGTTTACATAGATGATATGGTGGTAAAGAGTCGAGAAAAAGGAGGGCATATTACTGACTTAAAAGAAGTGTTCGAAATCCTGAGGAAGTATAAACTAAAACTCAACGCCTCGAAGTGTGCGTTTGGAGTTGGTTCAGGAAAGTTCCTGGGCCATTTGGTAACTATGAGAGGGATAGAGGCAAATCCCGATCAGATTGATGCCTTACAGAGACTACAGAGTCCCAAAACTACCAAGGAAGTCCAGAGGCTGACTGGAATGGCAGCCAGATTCATCAGCAGGTCAAGCGGCAAGTGCAGACCCTGTTTTCGGTTATTGAAAAAGAGAGAGAGATTTGAATGGGGAGCAGAATATGAGCAAGCTTTCCAGGACCTGAAGAAGTACCTGGCCGAGCCCCCACTGTTGTTAACTCCACAGCCAGGTGAGTCTTTAATTCTGTACTTAGTTGTTTCCGAGCATGCAGTAAGTGCAGTCCTGTTGAGGGATTTGGGGATCGAACAAATCCCAATTTATTATGTTAGCAAGACATTGTTGGATGCAGAAACGAGATATCTGCCTTTAGAAAAACTTGTCCTGGCACTTAGGACAGCCACGAGGAAATTGCCACACTACTTCCAAAGCCATAAGGTTGTGGTTTATACTGAGTTTCCATTAAAATCGTTGCTACGAAAGGCAGACTTTTCGGGAAGGATCTCGACATGGTCCGTGGAGTTAAGCCAGTACGATCTCGAATATTAACCACGCACAGCAATCAAAGGCCAAGTGTTGGCTGATTTTGTGGCAGAATTTTCACCCACTGTGGCTCCCCTACCTCCTACGAGAAAGGAACAGGTGACTGAGACATCATCCATGAAGGATCAACCTACAGCCGAACAGGATCCCACGGAGTGGAAGCTATTCGTGGACGGATCAGCATATAATACTGGTTCAGGAATTGGGGTAGTCCTGTTTCCTCCTCAAGGAGTTCTGATTGAACTATCTGTTCGGCTTGGATTTAGTGCAACGAATAATGTAGCTGAATATGAGGCACTCCTGGCTGGATTGAGGAGTGCAAAAACCCTTAAAGCAGAACGGGTTAGGGTGTATTGTGATTCCCAGCTTGTGGTAAATCAGCTGTCCGGCGAGTATGAAACTCGAAATGAAAAGATGTTGGCTTACGTGCAGGTAGCCAAGGACTTGCTTGATACCTTCGAGAGGGTATATATCAAGCAAATTAGTTCTGGACAGAATGCTCATGCAGATTCTTTAGCTTGGTTGGCTGCAGCTGTACCAACCGAGTTCAAAAGAAAGGTGTCAGTCGAATATCTGAATAAGCCGAGCATTGGGAGGAGTGAAGACTTAGTCTTGGACGTGAACCAAGGACCAAGTTGGATGGACCCAATCATGGAGTTCTTACGAGATGAGATACTACCATCTGACAAAAAGGAGGCCCACAAAATAAGGGTCAAATCTACTAGGTTTTGGCTGTCTCCAGAGGGTAAGTTATACAGGAAATCCTTTACAGGCCCATATTTACTATGTGTACATCCTGAGATGGTACAAAAGTTCCTTCATGAAATTCACGAGGGAACATGTGGGAGCCATGCTGGAGGCAGATCAATTGCCCACAGAGCAATTACTCAAGGATACTGGTGGCCACACATGCAAGAAGATGCAAAGGTGTATGTGAAGATTTGTGAGAAGTGTCAAAAATTCTCACCAATGATTCGCACACCCGCCGAAGATCTGGTGCCTTTGACAAGTCCCTGGCCTTTTGCTCAATGGGGGATGGATATCGTGGGTCCATTGCACAAAGCAACTGGGAATCGAAAATTCCTGCTTGTAGCAACTGACTATTTTACAAAGTGGATTGAGGCAAAACCATTGGCCAAAATCACTGAACCTATGATAGAAAGGTTCGTGTGGAAAAGCATCATCACTCGCTTTGGGGTCCCTTATTCATTGATCACAGACAATGGATCCCAATTTCAGAAGAAATTCAAGGCTTTTTGTGCCCAGTATGGAATAAGAAATTATTATTCCACCCCAGCCTACCCTCAGAGTAATGGGCAAGCAGAGGCGTCTAATAAAACTATCCTTGATGGAATCAAGAAAAGACTGGACAAAGCAAAGGGTAAGTGACCTGACGAGTTACCATTAGTTCTGTGGGCTCACCGAACAACGCCTAGGAGGTCTACGGGAGAGACCCCCTATTCATTGGCCTATGGAACAGAGGCTGTCATACCTTTGGAGGTGGGTTTGCCGACCAACAGGATTGTTTTGATTGAAAGTGGAGGCAATGATAGGGCCCTTCAAATCGAGCTTGACCTCGCCGAGGAGAGGAGAGAAAAAGCCTTGGTACATCTTGCTTCTTATCAAGAACAGCTGATGAAAAGCTACAACAAGCATGTTCATCCTCGAGAATTTGGTGTTGGGGACCTCGTGCTACGAAAAGTGCTCGGCAACACCAAGGTGGCTAACGAAGGCAAGCTGGGGGCCAACTGGGAAGGCCCGTATAGAGTAACTGAGATTGTAGGCATAGGAGCCTATCGATTGGCAGATTTGGATGGTGATCCAATTCCAAGGCCTTGGAATGTTCATAATCTACGAAAGTTCTTTGTTCAGAAGTATTAAAGTCTGTCTTAGATTTGCACTACGTGATTGTGTGGGAATTACGAATATAATCGGTTTCTTAGTATAACTGTTGTGGTATTTGTTTTTAATACGAACTACGAGTTTAGTTTCCCTCATTCGTATTGGGGAGTAGGGTATACAGTTTAGTACGTGAAACTGAAACACAAGTATGAAACACTTGTAAGATTTTCAAAACTATAAGTACGTGATACTTAGGCGTTTTTGTGTGAATACGTCCAATACACGAGTAGTTCTAAGTACGTGATACTTAGAAGTTGTTGTGTGAGTACGTGAAACTTAACGAATGCAAGTACGAGACTCTTGTAAACGTTTATTGGCATGGCTTGAAAACATAACGAGTATATGTTAGCCACATTTGTTCAAGTACGAGAAACTTAAAGTACGTGAATCTTATAAATATCTGTTCTTAAGTATGTGAAACTTAAACGAACACCTATATGATTATATGAACCTTACAAGTGTTTGTACGAAAATACTTGAAAGATTTGAAGACAAATACAAGTATGAATACACTTGTATGTACTACACTTGCAAACAGTACGGAAAACTGAGAAACAAATGTTTCTAAATACGTGAAACTTAGATTCAATACAACGAAGTCATATTTGTAGGATCTGCTAGAGTACGAAATACTTATGCAAACAACGAGTACGAAATACTTACGATTAAACTATTTGCATCTGAACAAATGCACATACGAGGGTAGCCGAACAAAACATAAAAGGTTATGCCACGAATGGCCGAATACCTGTGTTAATAAAGTATTGATCGTACTGGTGCCTCACAGGGCCAAAATATGTTCATAGTCACGCAGGACTGGCAATCAAAACAGTTTAAATCCTTACCAACTCAGTCCACATTTTGGACCTCTGAAGTGTTAGTGTTGATCTCAATATCAGCACCATCTTCGACTACATTCTCTTCCAAGTTAATGGACTCAATGGATACATCCCGAGCAGGAGTTTCAGTAGGGTGCACATCCGTGGGAGTATCTTCCTCAGCATTGGCAAATTCTTCAATTTGCTGTTCAAAGTCTTCCTCTGGATGTCCTGCTGGCTCTTGAATGTCTTCAATGTTCTGAGCACGGGTGCTAGGCAGCTCGTTGTCAACCCAGAAGGGTGAATCCTCTGCAACCCCTAGTTTTGTCAGACAGGCTTCCCAGCTGGCAATCCAGATCTGGTCCTGTATAGCTGGCATCTGTTCCACATAACTAGCTGTTGTGGCATCATAGCCTTTCTGGTAGCCGTCATCATATGATGCTTTCTTGGTGCTGTCGATTTCAGATAAAGCCTGGTTTAGGCTCTCTTTGGCAATTTGCAGCTTGCCCTTAGCACCATTAAAATCCGCCTTGGCTTTGTCTCTTTCTCTTTCAAGACGAGCAACTGTCCGAAGAAGTCGAGTGTTGTCATTTAGCAATCTGATCTGTTCGGCCTCAGCTTCTTGGTACTTTTGCCCCAGGGTTACCATTTTTTGAATGAACTGGCAAAAACACCGAGTGGTAAGTGACAGGCGTAGCAGTATATGATATGTGGTATACGAAATATACATAAAGACTTATATGAAAAGATTAAGTCACATTACCTTGATACCACTGACGAGTCCAGTGGAGACAAGCCGATCAGGTGTAGCCTCAGATTCCTTCTGCATGTCTACAGGAAGCAGTAGACCTTGGGAAAGGGTGAGTGCTGTTTCCGAAGAGCTGGCACTGTCCCCAATGTGAACAGGCCGATCACCCCTAATGAGATTGGGGGTCCAGCTTTTAGGAAGCACTGGAGTACTCGAAGAAAGGGGTTGTTGGACTAAAGTAGTGGTTTGGGTAAGGGCGTCTCCAGTTTCTTCGCTCCTGGGACGTTTGTCCCGATGAGCATCGGTAGCCTCGACGGGACTATCTTATTCCCGAGGAGAAGATGACGATCTAGCAGATCCCCCCCTATTGCGACGTGAACGTGGGGGAGGGGCGCCCGTTGATGCTACCCTATTGGTAGCACCACGTCCTCCTGAGGAGACAGTAAGTAAAGAACTGAGGTTAATGGGTTGGTGCGTCATCGTACCTGAGGTTGGAGGTGATCGAGAATATCCGGATGAGGACGACTGACTGGTAATTTGGAGAGGAACGGGTTGTTGTTCGGCAATAACTTGCCTACGACCAGATCTTCTGAGTACCACCCGTGTTTGAGGTATACCGTCAGGAATAGCAATTTCGCCTGACTGACCGGCAAGAGTGACACCAGCTTGAAGCCTTGAATTGTGTAGTTGGGGAGCCGTGGATGTAGACGCAGCACTAGTGCTAGGGTGGGCAAGTCTTCTATCGATGACCCCTCTGTACGAAGGATCGTATCCCAGTAGTATATCAGCGTCTCGACCCCGACCAGCTGTTCGGGTACCTGGTTCTCCTTTGTATTTTAGGATCCTGTTTATATCCTCTGTTCGGACGTAGCTCGGCTCACGTCTAGGACGTTTGTTAACGTTATCAGCTGCAAGATTGGAGTTATAAAACCAAAATTAGGCACATGGAAAGCTACGAGAAAGCAGTAAATGAAGAAATTGCAAAAGATAAAAAGCAAGAGCATACGTGGATAACCCCATATGTGGGGGCAATGGAGCCCTAGCACTTGGCCATCCTCTCCTAGTGGCTCAAAGGCTCCAGTGACATAGAGAAAATCAATCTCATGATCCCGAGCGGAGTTTGGCAGGTTGAGCACGAGACGTTTTTCTGCCCTTCTAACTTTGAAATAGTAGGTATTGTATTCAGGGTTTAGTACAATACTGTACCACCACTGAATATCCCAAATTCCTAACTGGGTCCTCAGAATCCTATTTGAAGCTATTACACCCATTATCAGCCTAAAGACGTTTGTTGATACTTGCATGGGAGTCAGACGATACCAGTTTAGGATCTGGCGGAGTAATGGGTGAAGAGGAAATCGGACTCCACCTTCGACAATGGCCACAATTGGGATACACATTCTATCCCAAGAGCCACCGTCCCTATCTGCTCCTAAGGGGGCGAGTTCGAGCCCAACATTATCAGGAATGCTATACTCAGACCTAAATGCCGTCATGGCAGTTGAGGTTTCGCAGAGTCTTCTAAACTTACTGGGTCTAGGAGGGTTTTCGTTGTCATCCGCCATGGATATATTCAGAGAAAAAACTTAAAGATGGAAATGGGGGCGACTGAAACCCTAGAAAGCGACCCACGAAACTGAGAATGGAGATCTCAGATAGAAACCTAAACAGAAGAAATGGAGTAAGAACGAGGATCTTACAAAGATGTTGTGACGATTTCCTGGAAAGTAATCGGATTTGCAAATGGCAGCGATGGCGGATAGCGGGATGCTTTCGCCTGGTTTCTAGAGAGAGAAAGAGCGTGTTTAAGTTTTGGGTAAAAAACCAAAAAGAGCCCTTTCAGGGGTTTAAGGGTAAGAGACGGAGACGAAACGTCTCCTCTCACGCCGTTGCAGGTTAAAGTAACGGAAAGCAGAAACCGTTCTGACGCCGTTACATAGAACGTCAGTTCGAAATTAATGCTAGGCATACGAAACGTGCCACGTGGAGTCATTCACCCCGAAATGGTATAATGACAGAGGTGCCAAAAGGCATCAATGAAATATTGAAAATATGACTGCACGGGATCAGAAGAGTCTGGTCTAAATAAAATTCTGTTTCTAAGCATCATATATTGCCCCCGAACAGTGGTAAATAGATGAAGCTGGGGAGCAATTGTAGGGAGGTATTCCCGAACACATACATTTAGTTGCCGAAGTAGTAAGTATGACAGGACTTACCGCCGGGCAATATAGTGAACAACAATATGGACCAATGATAAGAGAAGTCATTGATCCATGCTGTTTGTTCGGCAAACTAAGGGCCAAGTTACATGTGAAGTAGATGGTCCAAAACAGACTGTTCGGTTATAAACAGCCGAACAGATGAAGCAAAGAACCAAGCACGTGATACGAGGGATCACGGGTTAAAAAGCAATGCAAATGGTATGTGGGACCATAGTTTGAATATAGGCAGGGCAGTCATCATGCTAAACAAATGTTCGGCAAGATGGACCAGTGACATGAGAAGTCAATGGTCCAAGCCGTCTGTTCGGCAACGAGATGGCCAAACAAAAGAAAGAACTTCAGTCAAGTATTGGAGCATAAGGAACATTCTGGAAGAGTCCAGAAACAATAGTATTCCGTTAAGGAATAAGATCCCGAGAATATAGGATCTGATAAAGATACCCAACGAGTATGGGATGTTCGGCTTGTTATGGAAAAGAGTCCTACAAGGATTAAGGTAATGAACTGATAAAGGAAACGAGAATCCTTGATATCCTGGGATTCCTATACGAGTTAGGAATCCTAGGGCAACACGGATGCTTGGCCAGCAAGCATACGCAAATCTATAAATAAGAGGTAAACCTAGAGGTAAAAGGTACGCAATACTTTGCATTCTTGCTTTCCTACTGATAATTAGGGTTTGATTGCTAGTACGTGATACTAACAAAGGCATCGGAGGGCCTTTGCCACGAGAGGCAGAGGTGCACTCACCCCCTGTCTATTTTGCAGATTAGGGTTCAGACGTCGAGTTAGGGTTCCGGTGAAGAGGCACGAATAAGCCGTTGCAATCCAGTTGATCAGAAGAACCAATTGTTTTCATCCCCCTACACCGACGCCGTTACGCCGCCAAAATCCAAAACCGACGACCAAATTTTCATAGCCGATTACTACCGCCAAGAAGCAAGGTAGGATCTCCTTATCTTCCATCCCAAGTAGTTATCCTTACCTACTTTCCCAAGTATAGTCTTGAACCCAAATATAAGTTCATTAGGAAGTAACTTTAATCATTTCTTCTAAAGTAGATAATGTTATCTTTTGTTGGAAATGTATGAAATGCATGATGTTCGTTATTAAGTGATTCAAGCATGTCAAGTAGTTTTAAATGGATGATCTTGTTAGATTGAATATTACAATGAATGATATCGTATGTGAAAAGTCCCACCGCGGAGTCTATGCATGAGAAGTGAGACACGGAAATCAAGAAAGTAGAAACATGACACCTAGGGTGTGGTTTATGAAAAGGCGTGTTTTGAAAAGTGTGAAATGTTTTGGAAACCGCAATGTGGCTGGACGTAGTAGCCCATTGTGTGGTGTGTGTTTTGTGTGCCAATGGGAGACCGGGGACGGCGGAACCATTGTGAGGATACTCGGGAGTCCGGAATGGCGGAACCGAGGTTGGGTGTGTGCTTGGTTATCCGCGTTACGGAGCCAATGCAATGTGTGCCAATGGGAGCCCGGGACGGCGGAACCATTGTGAGGATACTCGGGAGACCGGAACGGCGGAACCGAGGTTGGGTGTGTTAAAAACAAGTTTTTGAAAAAGTGATACGTTTATGAAATGTGGAAAATGTTGACACGGTCTACGATGAGTTGCGTAGGAGAAACCCGGAGAATCTTGGACACCAACGTTAAATGTTTATCGTATACAAATGTGTTGTTATTAGTATTGGCTAGATAAGCATGCTATGAGAAATTCTTTGACTATGTGTTGTATTGTTGTAAGTTAAGGGTTAGAGGGTTTGGATTATTCTATTGAGCGTTTAAGCTCACGGTGTTGCCTTTTTGGTGACCTTGGCCTATTATATTGGTGGCGACACTGGTATAATATGTCAGACTTCATAGATGAACAGGGTGAACTTTACACCTTGGAGGCCTTTGGAGCTGAAGAGCTAGCCCGGATGGAAGAACAAACGGAGCAGTAGTTAGGAACCTTAGTTCCCTTCCGTTTGTAATAAAAGTACTTCTTTTAAGTTTTGTTGTAATAAGAGCCCGATTCAGTTATTTTTCAATAAAATTACTTATTTAACGTACCCAAAATTCGGGGCGTTACACTTCCCCTCTCTCTCCTCTTAACTCAGTATAGTATGTTGGCGATAGTTACCCAAGTAGAATAATTGAATCCAATTATGATAGGCTTAACCCACCCTTTTCCAATGGAAGTGATAGTTTTTAGTACTATTTGTTATCTGACATGAGTTAGAAAATCTGACCAAAACTCACCCCTCTATCTAAAGAATGAGTGAAATCATAAAGAGCATCCCCATCCGGTTACTTTAAGGGTGGAGAAATTTTTGGGTGCCGGGTGGGTACCATGCGGCCATGTCTACGTTGTCTCCAAGCAGCATATTTGGATTGTCCAAAAGTGTGTTGGACAGCCCAGATTAAAGCCTTCTCTCTCATCTCACTCCATCACTTTCTCTCCTCTTTCTCTTTATTTTTATCTCTTCAAATTCGAACCATTTAAAACCAAAATGGAGGGTCCGGATGTGCTGCTCGGCACCCAAAAATTCATAGAGATAGAGTGATTATTTGGTGGGGAGAGAAAGGAGTTGGGATACATGTGTCAAATTCCTGGAGCTGAATAATTTTTCCTCTATGGTGGTCAATAGTCCTCATCCTTCCTAGTAAATTTTTGGTCCAGTATTATTCGGTATTTTGTTTAACCTTTTTCACTCTAATTTAAGAAGAACAGATTATATTTCCAGTTTGCTAGCGTTTTCTCACATTCAAAATGTTGTATGTAATGTCACTACTTTAGTGTTTGGAATTATCCCTTCATAGCTGAGAATTTAAGAGATCGGTGTTCTCCCACCGGTTCTGCGCATTTTGGTTCGGTCGTTGACCTAGGCAGCGGATCTGCTCGTGTTTCTGTGGGAGATGATGAAGCAGCGTCGCGGCGTGGTTGTCGGCAGCTCTGGCAGGCCGCATGTGAGGGCTGAAATGGCAGCTTCTTGGTGGCTATTATGAAGGTCCGGCAATGGGTGAGGCTCGTGGCGGCACTGCCTTTATTCTCTGGTGGATCTGGGTTCGATCGTGAGGGATTTTTGGTGGAGGCTGGGCTGCCAGAGGAGGGCTCTCGGTTCCAGGGTGGTTGGCGGCGGCATCTTGCATAAGGTAAGGTTTTTATGGGTGTTGGGTCGGTCTTAGCTTGTTCTCAGGCCAGGCTTGGCCTGTTTTTGAGCTTGAATGTATTATCTAAGTTTGGGAAAATGACAGCCCATGACGTGTTTTGATAATTAATATCCGTCAATGACAAGCTAAGAACATTTGTTAATGCAGAAAATGTTCTTATTGGGTATTAAATATCAAAACACGTCTTTGGCCGTCATTTTTCTGTAGGGAGGTATTCCCGAACAAGTCCAAGAAGAGCCCGAGCACGGAGAAGTAAAAAGTCAACACACTGTAAACCAGCGATATGAGAAGTCAATGGACCAGAGAGGTTGTACGATTCTCGGTACAGTAACACGAGATGTTATTGGACCAAATATAAGGAAAGTGACATGTGATGCCACTGTTCAGATACATTGTTCGGCAAAGAGCCGAACAAAGAGGAGAGCATATGGTCTCCATTGTTTCTTAAGGACCAGTTACATGTGAAGTAACTGGTCCAGGCCTTCTGTTCGGCCATGAGATGGCCGAACAAAGAGAGAAGTCCTATTGAAGGGAACATTCTAGAAGGGTCCAGAATCACCGGTATTCCGTTAAAGGATGAGATCCCAAGAATATAGGATCTAAGAAAGATACCCAACGAGTATGGGATGTTCGGCTTGTTATGGAAAGAGTCCTACAAAGATTAAGGAAATAAACTGATAAAGGAACGAGAATCCTTGATATCCTAGGTTTCCTATTCGAGTTAGGAATCCTAGGGCAACACGGATGCTTGGCCAGCAAGCATATGAAAATCTATAAATATGAGGTAAACCTAGAGGCAAAAGGTACGCAATACATTGTTTTTCTGATTGCTTTCTTACTGATAATTAGGGTTTGATTGCTAGTACGAAATACTAACAAAGGCATCGGAGGGCCTTTGCCACGAGAGGCAAAGGTGCACTCACTCCTTATCTGTTTTGTAGGATAAGGTTTTCATTGACAAAATAGGGTTACGTTTAAGAGGCACGTGAAGCCACTGCATTCCAGTGCTGTACAGAGCACTACTTGAATTTGTCCACCTACATTTTCCTCTAAGTTTTTAGACTTATAGGGTGTTGGGTTTTGACGGGTGTCCTAAATTGATTTCTTACTAATCTTAAGTTTGGGTCTCGGATTGAGCAGAAGATTATTTTTTGTGCATGATATTATTTCCTTACTCCTATTAATCTTGTAACAATTTCAAGATTAATAAAAAAAATTTACCGTTCAAAAAACAAAAAGTAAAGGAGTTATTGCTATCTAAGCAATGTGCATGTAAGTGACGCCTTTTAACAACACTTGTGATGTGGTGTTGCGTAACATGCAAATTAAAGGCCTTGGTTGGTGAGATGAGATGAGATGGTGTTCAAATTAACTTCGTTGAGATCTGGTATCAACATCGCATTAATTCGTTTGATTCCATGCATCTATACATAGAGGGGTTGGTGAGCCCTTCCCTTGTTAATTTGAATGGATGGATATTGTGGGCTACCACAGCCCCGGGTGAGATCGGGGCGGCCCGAAAAACATACCGCTCCATCGAATCGGTTTGAAAAATTTTGAAGAGTCGCCACCTGGATTTATGGTTCGCCACCCGAGAAACCGTTTTTGATTTGAAAATTGATTGATTTGAATTGAAAACCAGAGATCATTCGAGGGCTCGGAAGCCATGTTACGAGGGGGGAAGGGTTTTACGGCACCCCCTCGCCCGATGCGATGTCGGTCTCTACTAAACATTTGTGGGATTTTTCAAAGGGATTTTGTTTCATTAAGCACGTAGTAGGTATCCACAGGTATAGAAGATAGAAGGTGTATACTGGTGCTTGTGTACAAGGAGTAATGAAATGATGATGGACACATGCATGATGGCAAAGAAATGTAAACTGCCACTGGATCAACTCTCGAGCGCTTGGGAGTGTCTGAACCCCACCTGCACATTCTGTTAGTACTGACAAAACATAATGTAAAGACTGCAAAATGAAATACTATTAAGCAGACCACTGGCTCAACAGAGGACTTGAAAAACTGAGATGGGACCTCAAGTTTTCAAGTCATGTATCATTGCCATTGCACAAACAGATCTACAATTTTAAAAGAGCAAATTACACATCCATGCATGCAGAAGCTCAGAAAACACAAAAAACCGGGAAAGTGAAACGCAATGGCATGCATGCACTCCCGAGCGCTTAGGAATGGCTTCGAGCGCTTGGGAGTGAGCTGCATGCCAGCTTACTCTCAAATAGAAAATGGCACCTCTTCATCATGCAAACACCCTTATCTAAATTTTTAACAAGAGAATATCTTATTTTTAACTTAGGAAAACTTTGTTCTTACTTGAGATTCATAAGAAACATTTCTGTTTTAGAAGAAAATGATCTTCTGTGTCTGCATGCCAGAATAAAACCATTTTATTTAAAAGTGCACTTCACCCCCAGCCTACTGCTAACCAAAATGCCATGCATGGGACTGGAAACAGTCCCGAGCGCTGTGGAGCACTCTTGAGCGCTCGAGAGTGTTTCCAGTAGGGGTTTTGGAAAAACATTATTCATGGACTCTTTGCTCTTGCTTTTTCACTAAGGTCTCCCAACCATGCACCCAGCATTAAGGACTGGAACAGGCTGAGGGACCCCCCTCAGAAGGGAGAACAGCCTCTTGATTTGAATCAAGGATAGAAATGTTTCTACCTTTGCTTGACACTTTGCTCCTTGGATGGTTGTGAAAGGCGAATGTAGAGATCAGAAACTAAGAGTACTCTAGATTTCTTGCCCTATTCCTTGATGATTTTGAAAAAGACCTTTGAAGTTGAGAAAGAAGTTTGAGTTTTTAAGACTTTTTCCTTTGAACAAGAGAGAGAAAAGATGAGGAGTTTAGAGAGAGAATTTTCGTCCCCCTACTTAGCTGAAAAACCAAGTATATATATAGAGCATATAACCCATGGTTTTGAAAATGAAATGATTTTGAAATAGCCCCTTTTTTAAAGAAAGAAATCTTCAGCTGATATCTTCTCTGACTGAGGTTGAGTGTTGACTCACCTCAGTCGGTTCAAGGGGAATGCAATGATGGCTTGCATGGATAGTGGGAATCTTTTTCACCCATTGGGCACTGGAAGAGGTCTCGAGCGCTCTGGAGTGGTCTTGAGCGCTTGGGACTTCACTCTCGAGCGCTCGAGAATGAGCCAGGCCAGTGGTTTTTGGAAAATAGTTTGGAGCGCTTGGGACTACTTCCAAGCGCTTGGGAATGATTTGACCATTGCCTTTTCAAATCCTTTAAGGAGCAATGTCTCAATTGGTACATGGCTTGTTTTGATCCATATTCATCATCGGGGAGCCTCAGGGCCACAAATTAAGGAAATTCGACAAGTCCAAATTGGGGTGTCAATAGTTGCCCTTTTTGGACGGCGCTTGGCATCATGTTTGGATGCGAGTGTCGCCCAAAGATTGAGACAACCCAATTCGAGCCAAATCGAATCCTCAATTTACGAATTATATGCAAATAAAAAGCATACAAGCACTCAATGCATGAGGTCGTGTCTTTTCAGACTGCCTACGTACCCCATTTGTAGGGATCAGACCAGCGTAGTTCTTTGGGGCAAATGCAAACACGTGTAATGCATGCACTAGAAAGAGATCGACAAATGCTCTGATAATGATAGAAACAAGAAATGGGGCCCATCCGCTACTCTGTTCGGTGGACAAATTTGATGAAAGAAATATTACGCGTTGGGTAAAACTTCTTGCGAATACATCGACGATTGGAAACTTTCATCGACCTCTAAGCAGAACTTTTTGGGCGAATGAGGATGATCCAGAATAGATCGCGAAACAAAATCCACTGTCGATTGCTTTGTCTCGACTTGGACTTAAACAGGATTGAGATTGATTTTGCAAAAAATCTTGAAGGACAATAATCATTAATCAAGGTGAAATGCATGAGCTTACGAAAAGCATGGCATGGCGACGAAAAGAGTCAAGCGCTCTGGGCCCACTCCCGAACGCTCGGGAGTGGTGTCGAGTGCTCGGGACCATCGCTGGGGTCCACCGCCCTTTCATCTTCCTTTTTTTTGATTTGGGGGTTTAAACCCTGGTTCTCGAGCGCTCTCGAACCAGATCAACTGCTCTCCCTCTCTCTCGACTGCTCTCACTCTATCGACTCTCTCAATCCTCTCTATCACGATCTTGCGATCCTCTCTCTCTCTTTCTCACTCACGATCCTCTCTTTCTCTCAATCTTGGTATGGCGAGGGGGGATGAAGACGGGGTGGTCGGCGGCGGCGAAGGGGCGGAGCCCATCGGTCAGGAGGTCACAGTTGGTGCCACGGCGGTGGCAGCTGGGGGGAATGGCGGTGGCGCCGGGGCGGAGCCCAGCGGCGGGGACGCCACGGCCGGTGCCACGATGGTGGCGGCTGCTGGTGACTCGGGGGTCGCCGGAGGGAGTTCCGTGGCGGTCGCTGCCGGTGAGGGTGCCGAGGTGGCGGCAGTAGGGGGCTCCGGCAGCGGGGACGGAGGTTCGGGCAGTGGAGGCGGGGGTTCGGGCAGGCCTCTCACCCCCTACCATGGAGAAGTTGTTTGCGGCTGCCGAGCAGGCAAACGACGGGGGGATAGCCGACCTCGGTGGTGAGGAAGTAGTTGTTGGATAGTTCAGCGAGACGCCGGTGCTGAGGACGGCGACGGTGTTGGAGCCGAGGAGTGGGGATAGCGGGATCGGGTCCTCACGCCCTGTTCCCTTCGCGGATGGGGACTTCCTGAAGGACGCGGAGCCTCGGGATGTCTTGGACGCGTTTGGTGTCGATTCTGGGGTTGCGGCGGTGCTGAGGGACACTAGTACGCCTGAGGACCGGGCTTCGGCGTTGCTTTTAGGGGCTTTGCTGAGCGGAGCGGGCTCGGGCACTCCGAAGGTGGTTGTACCGGTGGTAGAGGAGTTGAGAGGGAATAGGGTGGATGCCGAGGCGGCTGCTGAGGTACGGGTTACCGCGGTAGACGAGGCGAAATCCTACTTGGAGGAGCGGCCCGAGTTCACTCCGGCTACGTATGCTCCTCGACTACACCTCTTCGAGCCTGTGGGGATGACGGCTTACGTCCCCGGCTATGCTGACTACCCTGAGGACACGCTTCTCCGGGACCGAGCTTCACACATCTCCTCCTGATGGGTCACGGTGAGTTTTCGATCACTATCTTTTCTTGAATTTCGCAAATTACTTCAAATTTTATTTCCTGCTTGAGATTTGATGCTATTTCTTGCTTTGTTGAAACAGCACACGACGAACGTGTACGGCCACGGGGGCTTAGCCAGCTCACTGGCGCACTTCAAGGTCTTGCCTGAAAGGGTGCGAGCACTGGTGGAGGCGGCAGGGTTCGGACCCTTCGTACAGCTGCTGACAGTGGTGAGGGTGGACCGGGCTATGCTTACAGCGCTAGCGGAGAGGTGGTGGGACACCACCAATACCTTCCACTTCCGGTTCGGGGAGATAACGGTGACGCCACTCGACTTCGCGGCGATCACGGGGCTCAGGGTTGGAGGAGACCCGATCCCTTACGACTCGAGTCTGGTGCTAGACGACATGGCTTTGAGGTGGTTCCTCGGGCGAGTGCCACGCCACAGCGGGGGGATGGCAGCTTACGGGCAGTTCGTGGAGTACTGGGACCACGAGCCTGCGACCGACGAGGAGGCGGCCCAGATGGCCCGAGCATACTTGCTATACTTGTTCGGGACTTCTCTGTTCCCGAACAGGCATAGTCGGGTGCACTTGTGCTATCTAGCGGGCTTGGTTGACTTGGGACAGGCGAGACGCTTCGACTGGGGAGGTGCTGCTCTGTGCACGCTCTACTGTCTCCTTGGAGCTGCTTCTCGCGAGGTTGGAGACACAGTTGGAGGGTACTGGCGGGTGTTTGAGGTATAACTTTGAATTATTGCTTTTGAATTGCTTTCGACCTGTAACGACCCCGAATTTTGGTCAATAAAAATTTCGTTAAATATTTGAATTTTATTTGAATTACTTATTTTCTCTTGAGTGGCTATAGATTCCTTGTTAATTTTCGTCGTAGTTAGATTTTGGTCCCGACTAGAAACCTTACGTGACCAATTTAGTTAGTTTCCAACCGACTACTTGGAGGAACCAAGCAACCGACTTACCTAGTTACTAGATGAACCTTTTGGACCTTTTGAAACTCTTGAACCTTTGTCTTTACCCATTGGTCCATAATGGTTAGGGTAATCTTTGTCCATTGGACAATAGGCCCCCCATTTAAATATTTTGGTAAAGTACAAGATATAGTATTTTAATGGTGTATGTTCACATGTGCAAAGTATATTTATTCTTTGTTTATTGGGGATTCTCCCACCCCTCCATTATTCATTGGTTAATAACCACAAGGGTAATTTTTGTCCATTGGATAATAAACTTTTTATTATAAAAGTACATGTAGTCTTTTTAAAATCTTATTTTAAAATAAAAAGTACTTGTACTCTTTTGTCCATTGGTCTTTACCCGCTAGAGAAATTATTATCCATTGGGTAATAGCCCAAATCTTTCTACCAAGTACAAGGTTGCATTTTAATAATCAAGAATTAGATTCCCATGTACTTTTATGCATTAAACTATTGGGGTATATTTAAACCCTAGATTTTCTTGTACTTGTACTCTTTTATAAACTAATGGGGAGAATCCTAGCCTTTTTATTTAATTGGGGTACTTGGTACCATACCTATATTTAATATAGGACTTTTGTCACAAGCTTTAAAAGGACAACCTTGATTATTTTAACATAAAAGTTTCTTTTTAACCTTTGTCCATTAGACAATAAAAGTTAGGGGATTTATTGTCCATTGGGTAATAGAGTTATTCTTTCAACAAGTACATGGGTTCATTAAAATAATATTTTCTTAAACCCCATGTGATAAAGTACACATTATTTTATTATTAAAGTACTTAGTAGCCTTAATAGCCTTTAAGGCCTAATATTCTCCTAAGTACTTTGTTATTATTTTATATTGGGGTTTTGTACCCAATTGGATTAATTTATTGGGGAGTTGATCTTCCTAGAGTACATTTGTACACTAGTTTATTTATTTAGTGGGACATGTGCCTAATTGGATTTTTGTTTATTGGTTTTTGGATTTGAAAGAATCTTGTACTTTGTACCTTTCTTATTCTTTCTTGCATTTATATATATATATATATGTGTGTGTGTGTGTGTGTGTGTGTGTGTGTGTAGTGTACTAAGAGAGAGAGAGAGAGAGAGAGAGAGAGAGAGGAGGGAGAGAGGAGAGAGAGAGAGAGAGAGAGGAGGAAAGTGAGAGGAAGATTGGTTGATCTTCCATTGTCCTTTCAAATCCAAGGGTAAATCTGTCTCCTAACCAAACATAACTCCCCATTTGTACTTCCATGCTTTGTTTAAAACCAAATCTTGTACTCTTGTCTCTTTTCCTTGCATCAAATCTTCCATAAATCCCATCATTGGTACAAACTAGCCATGCAAGCCTACCTTTTAGCCTAACCTAGCCATGCAAGCCTACCAAGTAGCCTTTGATCTTCCATGATTACATGCCATGTGTCAAAATTTGAGGTAGAGAGAGAGGGGGGGCCGGCCATGAGAGGGAGGAGAGAGCCAAGGTTTTGCCTATAAATAGGACCCCATTCCAAGCATTTCAACTCACTCCTTCACCTAGCAACTTCTCTCTCTAGAAAAATTGTGTTCCTTCTTTGTTCTTGTTAGTTCTTCCTTTGTTCTTGAGTTCTTCTTGAGTTCTTCAAGAAACTCATCCTAGGCCGCCACTAAACCGCCACCCGACCACCCTTCGATCCATAAAGTAGAGTAGTGTTAGTCAAGTAGAAGTTTCGAGAGAAACCTTTCTCTTTCGAAGCTACCGGAGACCACCGTAGGAAGTTACTCCGTCCGATAGCCGACGTACCTTCCGTAGCCGACTACCGCCAAGACGTAAGGTAGAGTCCCTTGTCCACTAACTCAACGTATAAGTAGAACCCCTTGCCCCTAACTCTACGTATAGAACCATATGTTAGAAAGTAAGGAAATCCTTACTCCCTATTTACTTACTTACTCAAGTATAACGTTGTTGTTACCTATTTACTTTAAGTATTCGTATTTTGATCTTTAGGATGGTTATGAGTATACGTATATGAGTTGCTTGTATTACTTGTGGTATGTGATAAAGCATAAGTGATTTCACTCCAAAGACGTCCGTACATGTGGCGTTGTGCTTTGAATAAAGCATAAGTGATACACTCCAAAGGCGTCCGTACATGTGGCGTTATGCTATAAGTATTAATTGAGCGTGATGAGTAATATAGAATTGGATGATCTTGTTAGGATGATTCTTGCTTATGTTTGTCCTACCGCTGAGTCTTTATATGTAAACGAGACACAAGAACCGAGAAAGTAAAAACATGACACCTAGGGTGTGGTTAATTAAAAGAAATGTTTTCCGAGGAAGGAAATATTTTTGAAACTATATAATGACCGGTTTTGGGTGGCATTATGTGAGTTGTGTGCGTGTGTAAAAGAAACATTTGAAAAGGTTTTTGAAATGTTTTGAAAACCGCAATGTGGCCGGACGTGGTAGCCCATTGTGTGATGTGTGTTTTTGTGTGTATTCCAATGGGATCCGGGAAAAACGGAACCATTGTGAGGTTGTGTGTGTGCCAATGGGAACCCGGCGCGGCGGAACCATTGTGAGGATACTTGGGAACCCGGCGCGGCGGAACCAAGGTTGGGTGTGTAGCTTGGTTATCCGCGGTACGGAGCCAATGCAAATATTTTTGTGTGCCAATGGGAACCCGGCGCGGCGGAACCATTGTGAGGATACTTGGGAACCCGGCGCGGCGGAACCAAGGTTGGGTGTGTAGCTTGGTTATCCGCGGTACGGAGCCAATGCAAATGATTTTAAAAAGGTTGGGTGTGTAGCTTGGTTATCCGCGGTACGGAGCCAATGCAAATGATTTTTGAAAGGTTGTTTTGTAAATGAAATTGTTGACACAGTCTACGATGAGTCGCGTAGGAGAAACCCGGAAATCTTGGACACCAACGATAGTTGATTAACGAATATGGATGTGTCATTGATTAGCTACGTATATATGTATCATGTGGAAATCGATGTGTTATTATTTCCTGTTGTTTTAAGTTATGGGTTAGCGGGTATGGGATTACTCTGCTGAGCCTTGTAGCTCACGGTGTTGCCTTTTGGTGACCCTGACATATTATATTGGTGGCGACGCCGGTATAATGTGTCAGATTTCGTAGATGAACAGGGTATGATGTACCCCTTGAAGGCTTTTGGAGCTGAGGAGCTGGCTAGGATGGAGGAACAAGAGGAGCTGTAGTTAGGAAACCCTAGAACCCCCCCTCCATTTGTGTAATTTATTGAACTCTTGTGGGAGTTGTATTGTAATAACGAGCCAGACTCCATTTGATTTTTATCAATAAATTGTCTTTTAACGTACCCAAAATTCGGGGCGTTACACGACCGCTTTTCGACTTGAATTATGCATTTGAGATTGATTCGACTTGAATTACGAAACTTGCAGCTTTGGGCTTACGAGGTTCTCGGGATGTTCCCACCCGAGAATACTTGTACGGATCCGAACTTACTTCCCTGCGGCTTAGCCTGGGGTAAGGCGTACCGGAGAGCGAAGGAGCGACGAGGGGAGGTGATGACTTTCCGGCGCTGGCTGGATAACCTGACAGGGGTTGTGGTACGATCGACACCTTTTGCTTTTCTTCTATCAAATTTTTCGGCGAGTAGACTTATGAACGAATCCAAAATTTGAATTGCAGGTTCGCTGGGACAGGAGGGCGGGGATGGAGGCTGACTTCCTTCCGAGGAGTCGAGAGGTGACACGGAGCAGGGTCCTACTGGAGTGCCTTCTGGGCTGGCAGTGGTACCTGGGGGATCGATTGACTCGACAGTCACTTGGTCTTCCAGCGTTCGTGGTTCCCGGGCTGCTTCCCCCACGCGTGCAAAGGACTGAGTCCTACACTCGCGCTGAGCTTGAGCAAACCGTGCCGGACACAGATCTGGAGAGGCACCTTCGACGCTCTTTGGACTACGTAGCTTATGCAGATCGGTACTTGGCGAGGAGCCTGGGGGTGGAGGAGGAGTTCAAGAGACGGGTAGCTGGAATGGGAGCTTGGAGGGATGAGAGCGGAGCGCGGAGCCGCGGTGGTCGCTCTGCACGGGGTCGGGGACGAGGTGCTAGAGCCCCTGTTGGTGGGCGAGGTGCAGGTACTGGAGGTAAGGGAGAGGGGAGCGCGAGGGTCTCAGAGACCGCGGAGACTTCAGCATCACCGACGTTGCCGACGCTGAAGTGGACTATAGGCGTGACGAGTTTGTCGAGCGCACGGGAGGTGATCGACGTGCCATGTCTCCCACAGCCGCCGATGCGGTTTCCTGCTCGGGTATAACCAGTACGCGAGGTCGGGGTGCAGGACGTGCGCCACGGCCTGCTGTGGGTGCGGGACGGTTCGAGGTTTTGCCTCGGGAGGCGTCTCAGCGGAGACCAGCTCGCGTGGAGCCAGAGGAGTCAGAGGAGGGGACAGAGGAGTCCTCCGAGTCTCGTGTCCTGGGGACGTCGGACTCGAGTACTGCTTCTGGCTCTTCTGACGACGACGGTGATGACGAGCCTGAGAGTTCTGAGTCCGCGAGACCACGGCAGAAGAGAATCCGATGGGTCTGAGCCTCGTGTTTTGCTTTGCTAGCTTTACTCTGTACATAGGCCTTCATGCCAGCGTAGTTGTAGATTTTGGGCCTGCGTGCCTCAGCTTCGTTCGGGCCTGCGTGCCCCGGTAGTTAGGATTTGGGCGCGTGTTTGCCCCAGTTTTTTGTACTTCTTTCTCCGCTCATTGTAAATACTGTGTTCATTTATGAGAATTCGCACTTTATTCTTTTATTCGTTCGCACTGTTGTTACAGAATTGTATTTTATGAAATATGTTCGTCTAGTTTTGAAAGAACGTAAAGAGTACGCGAATTTCGACCGATACTCTCAAAGTGAGGAATAAAGCTCGACATCGACACCAAACGATAAACTTTCGAGCGATCGACCATGAAATTTAGATTTAAGGGCTTTTGATCGTAACCGAGTGCGCTGCATGGTTGACAATGAGTGCTGTGACTCGAGGGGACCGGGAGAATTACTAAAATGTCTTTGACAATCGACACTTGCATTTAAAATGATGATTTTGGTACGATTGAATGATGAAAGCTTGAATTAAGAGTGCTAACACATTTTTGGAGTGCGTCAAACAGTCACTGAGACCCGTCATGGCTCGAGCGTGTTGCCCGATTCGACCAAATGCCCTTGACACGGATTCCGACATGCTCACGGAGTGAAAACTTTGGAAAACTTACGATTTTTCACGAAACACACTTGAATGCTCGACAACATATGGACAGAACTGCTGTACCCCTAGACAACTGCTGGGAATTGTTAAACTTGATGAAACAGGGTTTTAATGTTGCATGGAAGCCAAAATGGGGAAACTAGAATCTGCTGCAAAACAGCAGTACTCCCGAGCGCTCGAGAGTGGTCTCGAGCACTTGGGACTTCACTCCCGAGCGCTCGGGACTGCTGTCATGGACTGTCCCTTGCTGTTTTCCAATGCCACTTGTTGGCTGTCCTTTGTTGTTTTCTTCTGCTCGCACGTTTTCAATGTGCCTGAATGGCTTCGTATTAGCTGCTTCCCCAGAACAAAATGGCTTCCCAAAGCTTGACTTGTGGTTTTTCCAATATTTTCCAAGTTTCCAAAGTTTGAATTTTGAAAAGATTTTGAAAATGATAATCTTGATGAGTTTCAAGGCTGGTGGGGAAGCGGTGTTGCCCACTTTAAGCTTCTATAAATACCAGGCTCTCCTTTGGTAAGCCATTCACACTTCATTTCATCATTTCCTTTCAAAAATCCATTCTTTCCATCACCATGCTAAACCAAACCTTACTTCGCCCTTGGTTGGACAGTCTTGAAGGCATCGACTGGCTGAACTTCCGAGGGCATCAGCTTTACGCCCTAAGACATCTCCGAGAGGTTGCAATTCGCCCCGTCTTGCTGCATGCAGCGGCGCGCTTCTGGGATTCAAAGGTGCACGTTTTTCGCTTTGGTTCTCAAAAACTGTGCCCCACCGTCGAGGAGTTTCATGCTTATCTCGGAAGCCATGACTCTGCTGAGCCAGTTGTTCCTATGATTAGGGAGAGCATGAAGAATATTCTGAAGGCAAAGCTGGGTGTTAGTGGTAACGTGGCTGATTTTCTTACTCGGGGTAATGCCATTAACATCGTGCAGTTGTACGAAAGGTTCAGCCCACCTGGGGACTTGACCGATTTCGAGCACCAAGGTCGTAGGATGATGGCTTGTTGCATTTGCCTCATGGCGGCCTTCTTGTTGGTTCCATCCGCTGGTTAGCCCAATTCCTCACTGGTGGGGGTTGCTGCTCAGATTGAGGCTCGCAAGGATGTTGCGCCATTGGTTCTTGCTGAAACCTTGATGGGGTTAGATGCTGTTCATGCTGGTCGCACAAGGGTTTTTGGTGGTAGTCCACTGTTGCTGCAGGTTAGGGACCTCACTCAGCTCTCCTTTTTCTATTTCTCTCATTCATTTTACCTCGACACTCGGTTCAGGCTTTATCTGGCTCCTTACTTGTTTTCTCTCTTTTTGACAGATGTGGCTTTGCGACAAATTAAGTCTGTTGACACCCCCAGCCAATGATTGGTGGTATCGTGCAAGTGGATGGAACCGTCCCTTTCAAGTGATGTATGGGAGTGAAGATGATTGGGCTGATTTCCTTGCTTCTGCGGAGGAAGATGACATTGCTTGGCGGTGCCATTGGCTGAGGCTTCCTGCTATGACCGTTAGCAACATGGGCTCAACGCATGTGTTTGTGGTTGGCTTGACAGGCTTCTCCTTCTACTCCCCCTTCCGTGTTCTTCGTCAGCTTGGACTTAGCCAGGGGATGCCGCAGTCGGGCTCTGAAGTGCTTCGTCTCCCTCCCTTCAACATTCCGGGCCTTCGGAGTTACACTCGGTCGTGGGGGACTCGTAGGACCGAGCCAAGTGACCCACTGTTTTCTATTGCTTCGATCGGAAGGTACCGCAAATGGCTAAGGAGGGATGTGAAAGCAAGGATGGGTTAACTGCTTACTTTGCCAGACTTTGAAATAAAAAGTGTGCTTTGATTTTGTGCTTTTTCATTTTTATGCTCAGCTTGTAATAAAGAAGTAATCTGAATAAAATCGACTAATTAAGGGTTTCCCCCTTTCGGTTCGTTTGATCACATGCGGCTTTGAAAAGCGTTTTGGATTTGCCAATTTGGACTTGATTTGGGATCGGATTTTGATGTTTAGGAATTAGGACCGAATCTCGGGATGAGATTGCCTACGTATCCCTCGTAAAAGAGAATCAGGCCCGCACGTAGTTCAAGCTACGGGTTCACTCGAGTATTGACACTCTCCTTTTGCGCTCTAAATTTTGCCTAGTACCGCCCTTTCAGGTTTTCGGTCTAGCAAGCTTTTCTTTGATTATTTGCCTTAACTTTTGCCTAGGCCGCCCTCTCGGGTTTTCAACCTAGCAGGCTTGCTCTAACTTTTGCCTGGAACCGCCCGCCCTTGCGGTTTTCGGCCCAGCGAGCTCTCTCAGGGATAATAATGTTTGAATTGATCCAAATTGACAAGATTCGCAAATTCGTTGCCATCTAGGTCGACGATTGAAGCTGCTCCTCTAGAGAGGATGGTCTTGATGATGTAGGGCCCTGCCCATTTAGGTCGAAACTTCCCTCGTAAGTTGAAAATTGACGCACGGATTTACTTGACTACCATGTCCTCTTCTTGTAGGTCCCTTGACTTCACCTTTTTGTTGAATCCCCGGGCGATTCTTTGCTGATAGCCCTGAATGTGGTATAGCGCGCGCAGCCTTCTTTCATCAAACAGCATGAGTTCCTCAAACCTTCCGCTGATCCATTCAGCTTCGTCCACTCCGCATTCTGCTATGACCCTCAAAGATGGCACTTCTAGCTTGATAGGGAGAACGGCTTCCATACCGTACACCAAGGAGTAGGGTGTTGCCCCTGTAGGTGTACAAATAGACGTCCGGTATCCCCATAAAGCTAGTGGTAGCTGTTCGTGCCAATTTCTTGCTGACTGAGTAGTCCTTTCCAAAATCGTCTTAATAGTCTTGTTTGCTGCTTCGACTGCCCCGCTCGTTTGTGGCCGATAAGTGGTTGAATGATGTACTTGGATCTTGAATTCCTCAAAGAGTTCCAGAACTTTTCCCTTGAAATGAACACCGTTATCAGATACGAATGCTTGAGGGACCCCATACCGATAAACGTTGTTTTGCCTGATGAAGTGAGCCACTTGAACCGTCGTCAAAGTTTTGTATGAAGCTGCTTCGACCTATTTAGTGAAGTAATCGACTGCCACCAAGATGAACCTGTGACCGTTAGAAGCTGCAGGTGTGATCTTTCCGATGACATCAATGCCCTAGGCGGAGAATGGCCATGGCGTTGCCATCGAGTGTAACTCCGAGGGCGGGACATGGATAAGGTTGGCATGAGTCTGGCACTTGTGGCACCGGCGTACATACTCGATGCAATCTGTCTCCATGGTAGACCAATAGTAGCCTAGCCTTAACACCTTCTTAGCCAGCATCATCCCATTCATATGAGGTCCACAAACTCCTTCGTGAACTTCTTCCATTATTGTTTTCATGTCATCACCGTGAACACACAACTTGTGAACTCCGCAAGGGGATCGTCGGTACAATTGTCCTCCACAGATGATGTATTGAGATGCGAGTCATTGCAGTGTGATCCGATCTTTCCTAGTTGAATCCACAGGGAACTCCCCTTTTTCGACGAAATTTCGAATATCGTAGAACCAAGGGAGTCCATCGTCCGGTTCGTCGATGTTCATGACATAGTCGTACACATGTTTTCTCCTTTGCTCAATCATGACAGGCCTCAGCTTCACCCCAATTGAAAGTTCCAGCATGGATGCCAAAGTGGCCAGGGCGTCTGCGAAGCGGTTCTTCATCCTCGGTACATGCGTGAAGGTTACCTTTTGAAAATTCGGGATAAGTTCATCGAGTTGCTAATGATACGGCTTCATTTTCTCGTCTCTGACCTTCCATTCTCCGTTTGCTTGCGATACAACCAGGTTGGAATCTCCGACGTCTTCTAGCACCTTGACACCAATCTCCAATGCGGCTTCCATTCCCACAATACATGCTTCGTACTCAGTTTCGTTGTTCGTAACTTCGAAGTTCAACTTGAATGCGAGGGGAATATGCGACCCCTTAGGCGAGACCAGCAGTATGCCAATCCCGAATCCTTTCTGATTTGCGGCTCCATCGAAGTACAACATCCACGTTTCATCGACCGTCGACATCACATCTTCATCCGAAAATTGAAATTCTGTGTGCTCTGGCCCTTCAATCGAACGATCTGCCAAAAATTTTGCCACCGCTCTCCCTTTCACTGACTTGCGAGTGACGTACTTGATTTCGAATTCTGCTAACAAGAGCAACCAACGCGCTAGCTTACCGGTAAGTGCTGGCTTCTCAAATAGATACTTGAGAGGATCCATCCGAGAGATCAGTATCACCGAGTAAGCGAGCATGTGGTGTCTCAACTTCTTTGTGGCCCATACAAGCGCCCAACATGTCTTTTCCAGTGAAGTGTATCGCTCCTCACATCCTATCATCTTCTTGCTCAAGTAGTAAATCGCCCTTTCAACCCTATCTTCTCTTTCTTGTGCCAGCATGCACCCCATTGATGAGGGCATGACGGACAAGTATAGGATCAAAGGTTTTCCTGGCGTAGGCGGCATCAGGATCGGAGGGTTCTGGAGATAAGTTCGCACCGCTTCGAAAGCTTTCTGACACTTCTCGTTCCACTCGAACTTTACATCTTTCTTGAGTAGTCGAAATAATGGTTCACAAGTCAAGGTCAACTTGGCGATGAATCGACTGATGAATTGAATTTTTCCCAAGAAACACCGGACCTCCTTCTCTGATTGGGGTGGCTCCATCTCAAGAACGGCTTTGATTTTAGAAGGGTCTACCTCAATCCCTCGGGTTGTGATCATGAACCCGAGCATTTTCCCAGCAGTGACTCCGAATGTGCACTTCTGTGGATTAAGGCGCATCCTGTATTTCTGAATTCTCTCGAGGAACTTTCTCAGCGCTGGGAGGTGATCTTTCCGCTCCTTCCCCTTCACTATCATATCATCGACGTACACCTCGACTACCTTATGGATCATGTCATGTAGCAGTGTCGTAGCACCCCTCTGATATGTAGGACCGACATTTTTCAACCCAAACGGCATAACCCGATAACAGTAGGTTCCCCACTCGGTGATGAATGTAGTCTTTTCCCTGTCTTCTGGAGCCAAAAGAATCTGATTGTACCCCGAGAAACCGTCCATGAAGGATAGTAAAGCATGCCCTGCAGTGTTATCAACGAGTATGTCTATATGCGGCAATGGAAAGTCATCTTTAGGGCTTGCTTTGTTCAGATCCCTAAAATCGACACACACTCTGATTCTTCCATCCTCTTTGGGGACAAGCACGATGTTTGCAATCCAAGTGGGGTATTCAGTTACGATTAGAAAACCAGCGTCGATTTATTTTGTTAGTTCCTCTTTTATTTTTAACACCCAATCGGGCAGCATTCTTCTCAGCTTATGTTTAACGGGTTTTGCATCGGGATAGAGGGGGATCCTGTGCTCAACGATTTCTGGGTCGATTCCGGGCATGTCTGCATGGGACCAAGCAAGGACTTCTTTAAATTCTTTTAGTGAATCGGTGAGCTCTTGAAGCTCATCCGGAGACAGTCCGGAACCGACCTGAACCAATCGAGGGTTCTCCTCATCGCCCAAGTTTATCGAGATTATTTCTTCTTTTAGAGGCTGAGCATGCTTTTCATTTTCACGCTCGATGAGGGAACGGATTTCCTTGGGGATGTCCGCATCGAAATCTATTCCTTCATCGTCGGGATCTAAACAATTTATTTCAAAACCCGGCAAATAAGCAAAGGCGTCGTTCATTTCATTGATAGGCTCCTCGGAGGGAGGGAATACAACAGTTGACTCAAACTCAAAGTAAAAGCTACGACGAGGAGGGCCAATAGGCACAAACTCCGACTCACTACTAGACGAAGAGTCAGTATCAGACTCAGACTTGGACTCGATGCTAGTGTCGTGAGTGCGCGTTACAAATGGAACGAAAGTGCAGTTTTCATAAGCGCCCATGGCGTCCACAATGAGCTTAGAAGGGTCTTCCAGTTCATCTTTTCCCCCCAGCATGAGCACAGCCGCGTCTTCTATCATACCCTCTGGTTCCTCACCTTCGAACAGAGATTGGAGACTACCCAAACCAAAGGCTTCAAGCCAATCCAGTGCTTCAGACAATTCTTCCATCTTAGTTACCTCTTCATCATCCTCCTAAGTGTCATTGGCGAAGATTTCAAACCCAGGGTATTTCACTTTTGTCTCGAGATCAATGAAAGGCTCGGGTTCTCCTTAATATGGTGCTTCCTTTTCCTTCTGCTTCTTTCCGACCGCATGAGCTCGCGCGCAGTTGCGCCACCTTTTCTCTGGATCACTCTTCTTGAAATCGTAACCCAGGCCAAAGCGTTCATTGCTCCCGGGGAAATGAGGGAACTCGGAGACTCCTTGCTCATAGAGCCCTAAGCCCATGCCCGGCAGGTAATTCATTCGCTTCATAATTTCCAATGCCGCTGAACTCACCAAGAAACCATCTTCAGCCCGAATGGTGCAAACCTTTGAGGTCATGACAGCAAACCCCCCCATGGCCACGTCTTCTTCTCCGTGCATGATTTCCAGCAGCGGGGAATTATCTTCGGAGTGTGGAAGAATATCGAAATCCCCGTGGATAATGAGAGTCCCAGAATCCAATCCTAAGATGAGTTTCTGATGCAGCATAGAGGGTACCCTCATAACGTCAGAACGGTGCAGCCATGGCCTCCTTAGCAAGAGGTTGAACGAAGCAGGTATGTCTAGTATACAGAATTCCACGGTAGTCTTGAACTTCCCAGTTACCAGTTCCAGGTTGATCGTTCCCAGGACATCACGCCGCGTGTTATCATAAGCACGGACACCCAGAGTCGATGGCGCAAAGTCCTTGCTTTTGAGACCCAGGCAGTAAGCGGTGTGGAGAGGGCACACGTTGATGGCCGAACCATTGTCTATGAGTATCGCGGGGACCCACTTTCCCAGGCATTTCATGGTCACGTGGAGAGGCTTATTATGATTGGTTCCTTCAGGCGGGAGGTCTTTCTCGGTGAAGGACAATGTGTGTTGGGCAAGGTTTGGGGTTATGAGGGCAATGAGGGCTTCTAGAGCTATGTCGGAAGGGACCTCAAGCTTGGAGAGAGAGTTGACAAGCCTTCGGCGATGCACGCGGGAAGCTGCCAACGCTCCCCACATGGACATGCGAGCAGGGGTTTCATGAAGTTGCTGGATGATGGGGTCGGCGTTGGTATTTGGGTTTTGGTGGTGAAAGGCATTTGGGTTTGAGCTGACAAATGGATTAAGGTGGGTGGGCGGGTTAGGTTGACGTAGAAGGTTATCGGAGTTTGAGGAGTTATTTTGTGGAGCTGGCGAGACAGGGGTGGGGTTGGCGGGATTCTCGAGAATGCGAGGGTTACTCTGTTGAGGGGGGGCTGCTTGGGACGAGCTTCCTTGCTGGAGGTTGGCAGGCTGGTATACCCTACCACTTCTGGTAAGATTACTGACTACCTTGGGGACGGATTCCCACTGAAGATCCTCCCAGAAATCGGAGAGATCGGTATTGGCCTTGCGTTTTCCCTTGTCGAGCTTTATCTTCTCCAGGGTGTCATTCAAGAGTTCCATCTCCAGGGTATCCCATATGTTCTCTTCTTCCAAAGAGTTCCAGAAGTTGTCGTTGTTGCCGTTGTTGACTTGCAGAGAGCCTTCATCCAACATAGCCTTATTGATGGTTAGCTCTTCGCCGTCGACCCATACGTTCACCATTTCAGCCTTACCCCAAAGGTCTTCAGGATCCAGCACACAGATATGGGGTTCGTCAGGGATTTCAACAATCGGTTGTGGGAAGAATTCATTAATAATGTACTCCTGCGGACAGAAGACATGATCCAAGGTACGGGCAAGGGCGTCAGAATCCTTGGCGATATTGATTATGGCTGAAGTGGAGAGTCCGGAGAATAAGCGGGGGTTCATCAGATCAGGGCCCTGTCCCTCTTCCTGCTCCCAGAACAAGTACACCAAAGATGTTTCGTCAAGAGGGTCTGAATCGTCTAGCTAGAGCCACCCACCGGGTTCTGGGTCCCATTCGTCAAATTCCTCGACTGGTTCAGGCTCCAAGAATAGAGCAAACAGGGAATATCCATCAAATGGGTCAGCCATCATCTCATCCCAGACTTGTCTCCACTCACCACGTTCCAATTCTTCGACTTGCTGAGCATAACTGACACGGGCCACACTCCGTTGACAATGGCTCGTTGTTCCACTGCAAGGAAATCACTTGCCAGGTCCTCCCACCTTCTTTGAAAATCCCACTCCATTGTTTCAAGTGCACAGATAGCATCCTCGGCCGGAATCTCGACAATTGGCTTGGGTTCGGTGATAGGGATGATGTGAAGGCTTGGGTTGAAGGGGTGGCTTAGGGAAATGTGGTTTGTGCGGGCGTTTGAATGTTTTGGGAGTGGGTTGGAGACGGTATTGGGCTTTTGGTGAGGTATAGGAAAGGTCTTGTTGTATATGAGGTCTTGAATGGCGTGGCGAAGGCGGAAGTAGTTGTCGGTTAGGTGGCTAGGATTTTGGTGATAGGCGCAGAAGGCGTTGGGGTTGTGAGAGGCAGAGAGCTTTTGTGGCAGTGGGGTGGGAGCAAGCGGTTTGAGGAGATCACTTTCGACCAACTTTTCAAACACCGCAGAGAGAAGTGCTGAAAATTGGGCGAACACACGGGGTTGGGACCAAGGTTGACTGGTTTGGGTTACAATCTGGTTGACGGGTTCAGCTTGGGCCGTGTTTGAGGAGGTGTTTGGGAGTTAGGTGTAGCTGGAGTTTCCGAACAGCGTGCTGCTGTTACCGGAGTAGACCTTCTTAGCTTTGGGAGGAGGTTCAGGTTTGTCGAGGATTCCCAGTTGAACTGCTTCTTCGACGGCCAAGCCTGTGTCAAAGAATGTTTTAAAATCAGAGCAGGCCTGAGCCATCACCATATGCCTTGCAAGGTTGGGCTGAAGATTCCGGACAATCATCCGGATTTGATCTCTATCGGTCGGCCTATCCTTCATCTGTGCTGCCTTAGATCTCCACCTTTTCACAAAGTCTGCGAAGGCTTCCTTGGCTTCCATCTTTGTAGATTCAAATTCCCGAGTGGTAATCTCCAGTTGGATATTGTAATCATATTGCGCCACGAAAGCCGCACATATGTCTTCCCACGAGCGCTTCTTCCTTTCATCCAACGAAGTGAACCAGTAAATAGCATGTCCCACCAAGGTCTGGGAGAACATCTGGGCCATGGCGTCCCTTTCTACTCCCCACATAGACAGTGCTCCGATGTACCCAGTCAAATGTGCTTTCGGATCCCAATCCCGTCGAATTTAGCAAAATCGATTGGTCTAAACTTCTCTGGGAGCTTCGCATTGGGAAAAAGGCAAAGCTTGTTGATGTCAAAACCTGTCGAGGCAATTTTCTCGTTTCTCGCAATAGACTGTTCTAATTGGGTGATCTTTGCCAAGACCGCTGCCATCTCGGTGTTCTGCGGGGCTTCCACTTCGAGGATCGGCCGCTCCGGGTTGGGATTCAGGTTTATATTAGGGTTTGGGTTAGGAATTGGGATTAGGTTCGGATTTGGATTGGGGTTTGGATTTGGATTAGGGTTTGGATTTGGGTTTGGATTTGGATTAGGGTTTGGATTAGGGTTTGGATTTGGGAGTCGTCGGGCAACCCCGGTTATCATCATCATGAGTTGGGCGATTTGGTTGTCGGTACGTTCGCTTAGACGCTGAATAGCTTGCGTGACTTGCCCCATTTCTCCATTTGGGATTTCCTGGTTCGGTTCCGGGTTTGGATTAGGATTGGGATGCAGATTTGGATTTGGGTTTGGATCGCCTTCGTTAGGATTTGGATTGCCTCCGTTAAGGTTGAGGTTTGGGATTAGATTTGGGTTTGGATTGTCTCCGTTTGGGTTGAGGTTTCCGATTAGCAGGTCCATTTCTGCCCTTGAATCCGATGCACTGGCGGAGTCTGCCTGAAGTTGGAGCCGTTCCAATCTCTGTCCCAAGGGTTTGGTCCAGGAGGGTATGATATTCTTCTTCCTTGGCCTAATTGCTCAGAATTGATAGCAAACAAAAATCGTGCTCAGATGTGATCCCTGCTCACATTTTATGAAATTTGTGCATAATTCTTTGGAAAATGCGTGCGTCACCATCACCGTCATCGACTCTGATTTTTGAAAAATGATTGAATATTTGAGAGGTTGCCTTGATCCTCAGATTTTTAGGGTGTATCCTCATTTAGGAAGCGTCGTTCCCCAAAAGATGCTAAAATAAGTTAAGTATTCGGCTAGTATTTCATCAAGAAATTGACCATTGGTTTGGAATGACTTGGGGTGAACAACGTGATATGATAACCGAAGTGGTGTAAGCAGCACACTTGCTTTTAGCCTGGGTGGTGTCGGTATCACGGTGTTCCGTTTCCGTGTCATTCCTCATTTTGGTTAATTCTCCGACCGAACACCAACCAAGGACTTAAAAAAATCATAGTTTCCCTTAGGTTTTCGCTTGAGGACTCATACGGTTAACAACACGCACGAGGGTGCGTGACTCTTCGTCGGGTTTCGGCAACCTTCCAAAAGACCGCTCGAGCAAGTCTCGAGAACCGTGGCTGACAGCATGATGACGTGAGATGAAATGCAGCACATAGACAGGATATAGCACATAATCCTACCTTGCAGGCTCCTGTCCTAATTTGGAATGTTCTAAGGCTTGCTAAACATGTACAAAGGCCGGTTTTGGCTCGAAATGGGTTCCCCGGACTAAAGTCAAAGTATACCTCCCACTATTGAGCATACACCCAATAATGGTACAAACGGTAGAGATGACTCATCACAGTCGAGGGTTGCCGAGCATTCCGGGATTCCCCATCACCGACAAGCCGGGTAGGATTGTCGAAACACAACAGCGGGGCTGCACAAGATATATACACAAGAAATAGACAATGAAACAAAACCAATTTGAAAATCCCACAAACATTCTTCAAGCTTGGCTCACAAGTTTAATTAAACCATCTCCCCAGCGGAGTCGCCACTGTGGGCTACCACAGCCCCGGGTGAGATCGGGGCGGCCCGAAAAACATACCGCTCCATCGAATCGGTTTGAAAAATTTTGAAGAGTCGCCACCCGGATTTATGGTTCGCCACCCGAGAAACCGTTTTTGATTTGAAAATTGATTGATTTGAATTGAAAACCAGAGATCATTCGAGGGTTCGGAAGCCATGTTACGAGGGGGGAAGGGTTTTACGGCACCCCCTTTGCCCGACGCGATGTCGGTCTCTACTAAACATTTGTGGGATTTTTCAAAGGGATTTTGTTTCATTAAGCACGTAGTAGGTATCCACAGGTATAGCAAATAGAAGGTGTATACTGGTGCTTGTGTACAAGGAGTAATGAAATGATGATGGACACATGCATGATGGCAAAGCAATGTGCACTGCCACTGGATCAACTCTCGAGCGCTTGGGAGTGTCTGAACCCCACCTGCACATTCTGTTAGTACTGACAAAACATAATGTAAAGACTGCAAAATGAAATACTATTAAGCAGACCACTGGCTCAGCAGAGGACTTGAAAGATTGAGATGGGACCTCAAGTTTTCAAGTCATGTATCATTGCCATTGCACAAACAGATCTACAATTTTAAAAGAGCAAATTACACATCCATGCATGCAGAAGCTCAAAAAACACAGAAAATCGGGAAAGTGAAACGCAATGGCATGCATGCACTCCCGAGCGCTTAGGAATGGCTTCGAGCGCTTGGGAGTGAGCTGCATGCCAGCTTACTCTCAAATAGAAAATGGCACCTCTTCATCATGCAAACACCCTTATCTAAATTTTTAACAAGAGAAGATCTTATTTTTAACTTAGGAAAACTTTGTTCTTACTTGAGATTCATAAGAAACATTTCTGTTTTAGAAGAAAATGATCTTCTGTGTCTGCATGCCAGAATAAAACCATTTTATTTAAAAGTGCACTTCACCCCCAGCCTACTGCTTACCAAAATGCCATGCATGGGACTGGAAATAGTCCCGAGCACTGTGGAGCACTCTTGAGCGCTCGAGAGTGTTTCCAGTAGGGGTTTTGGGAAAACATTATTCGTGGACTCTTTGCTCTTGCTTTTTCACTAAGGTCTCCCAACCATGCACTCAGCATTAAGGACTGGAACAGGCTGAGGGACCCCCCTCTGAAGGGAGAACAGCCTCTTGATTTGAATCAAGGATAGAAATGTTTCTACCTTTGCTTGACACTTTGCTCCTTGGATGGTTGTGAAAGGCGAATGTAGAGATCAGAAACTAAGAGTACTCTGGATTTCTTGCCCTTTTCCTTGATGATTTTGAAAAAGACCTTTGAAGTTGGGAAAGAAGTTTGAGTTTTTAAGACTTTTTCCTTTGAACAAGAGAGAGAAAAGAGGAGGAGTTTAGAGAGAGAGAATTTTCGTCCCCCTACTCAGCTGAACAACCAGGTATATATATAGAGCATATAACCCATGGTTTTGAAAATGAAATGATTTTGAAATAGCCCCTTTTTTAAAGAAAGAAATCTTCAGCTGATATCTTCTCCGACTGAGGTTGAGTGTTGACTCACCTCAGCCGGTTCAAGGGGAATGCAATGATGGCTTGCATGGATAGTGGGAATCTTCTTCACCCATTGGGCACTGGGAGAGGTTTCGAGCGCTCTGGAGTGGTCTCGAGCGCTTGGGACTTCACTCTCGAGCGCTCGAGAATGAGCCAGGCCAATGGTTTTTGGAAAATAGTTTGGAGCGCTTGGGACTGCTTCCAAGCGCTTGGGAATGATTTTGACCATTTCCTTTTCAAATCCTTTAAGGAGCAACGTCTCAATTGGTACATGGCTTGTTTTGATCCATATTCATCATCGGGGAGCCTCAGGGCCACAAATTAAGGAAATTCGACAAGTCCAAACTGGGGTGTCCACAGATATATATTAATCAAAGTAAACTCTCCCTAACTTTCTCAGATCCTTCTATGAAACTCTTGTTAGGTGGCTTAATTACCTGCTAACTATAAACTTTTATTGACAAATTAGTTGGAACTAATTTTGTTTATTACTGTAATTTCATTGGTAGGTTATCTAGAAAGGGAAGAAGGGAAAGTCGATCGATATAGAGAACACCCATGAGTAATGCGACCTACCAAGTTGATGATGAATTATTATTAGACCAACTATGATATGATATTATTCTCTTTGAATGATGAATAAATAAAAGAAAACTCCAATATTCTCATACTGAATATTATGTGAACACATGTTGCTACCAAATCAACAACCCAGTTGCATACCCAAATAGAGAAAATTGGCATTAGCTTTTCTTTCTTTCTTTTTTGAGTCAAACTAGTAGGACATTTTATTGATTGATAATGTAACATCCTTTTGTCTTTGAGGTGCTTTAAAGTTATACTTTAGTAACTTAAAGAGGCGAAGTGCATTTTTTTTAAAAGTATTGTGCATGTGTGCCGTGTGTGTGTGTGAGTCATAAAACAAAAAGAAAAAAGAAAGAAAGAAACCCATCAGGGTGAGTTTTGTTCCAACGTAGAGAGAGAGAGAGAGAGAGGCGGTGGAAAGAAGAGGAAGAAGAGTGTTTGAAACCTCAATTCAGTAGGTAATTTTCAGTCCCTTTTGCTTAATTTCGTGTATGCTCTGCATTATGATATCTGTTGCTGGACAGATTCGTACAGCTCTGAGTTTGTCTATTTTCTCACCCTTTTATGTCGAAATTTACTTGGGTTTCTTCATGAAATCTGAACTAGATTTGATGCTTGTTCTTTTGGCTTTGGAATCACTTGAAAAGGTTAAGAACTCAATTTACTGTGAATTTTCGAATGTTGGTCTGATCCTGAGAATCTGTTTTGTGACAGATTTGTGAATTGGTTGTGTTTGCCTATTTTTATCATCAACACGCTGACCATGTTTATTTTTTGGTAATTTTACTGGAGATGTCTCTATGTGTGTAGCATTTGCTGTAAAAATTTCAGAATTTTCTGAGTAGTATGGAAAAAGATAAAAATCATGAACCGAGCTGCTGTCAGATTCGCGTCTGTGCAGGCAGCAGACACGTGTTGGAAAAATGGGCATAACTTCTTGCTCGGGTGTCGGTTTTACGCACCGTTTCTTGATTCTGAAACTAGACTTACATACCTTTCTGAACATGGAAGGTTTGTGCCTTAGTTACTTCTAGGAAAACTCAGTTTCGGTTCTGAAGTTAATGGTTTGTTAACTCTGGAAATCTGGGCAGGTTTTGGAATTATGTTATTCATCAATGTTGCCATAGTAAAATGTACTTACTGGCTATGGGTCCTTATGAGTCTTAAACACTGATCAATTGGTGATGTTTTGGTATTAGAATTAATGGAAAAGATTGAGTATGTGATTTTTAATGAGCATTCGATCACAGGCTGTTCTGCAGAAACTGCAGAGTTGTGTTTCTAAGTGTGCATCTTTTTGACAGTCGTAACTTTGTCATTCGAAATCTATTTAGGACAAACTCTATATCGATATTGGTGTACTGAAAGTCTACTTTCTAATGGTGGTGGTTTCATGACCCAACTTTGATCCTATAAAATGCTACAGTCTTTTAAAGACAGGCTGGTTGTAGGATGTCTTGTTATTTTGGGAGTGTTGTTGTGTTTGAACTTCATGTATGTTATTCTTTGGCCATTGTTTAGTTCCTTATGAGCTTATTATTCTTGTGTTGATCGCTCGTTGAACTCATTACTAATACGGTTAAGCGTGTGGTTAGGTAACGAGCTGAGTAATCGGGAAGTGCCAAAACCGTAAGTTGGCATACTTCGGTCGACTCACAGGTGAGTGTGTTTGATATCTTATATCTTCAATAAGATGTTAACATGTCGGTTGTGCATCATGCTATGGTTGGTTTAGTTGTTGGCATGCATGATTGGTGTATGTTGATTGTACCCGTATAAGGTTTGTGGAGTGAGTCACACCTTGTCGTGGGCCGTGCCGTTCTATTTACGGTGAATGGGAGCTTGGTGTGCGGGACACAATACCTTGGGTACATGGGATGTGGCAGACGTGTCACTGCATGTGTTGTGAATATAAATTGTAGTTGTTCAGTTAGTTGTTTATGTTGAGTTTTATTGGATTTATTCTATATCTTACACACTCCTGGTTTTCTTTTGGATTGCCAGATAGCAAGGGTTTGTAGGATGGTCCACTACCGATCGGCGTTTTGGGGTTGGATTTAAGGTTGTTGTTTGTGTCGGTGGTAGTGAGTTGTCTTGTACATATTATCAACTCGTTTTGTAAAGGATGTTTTGCACTTTAGTTTGCCAAGTATGTAAAGTTATGGGTATAACGTCGACTCTTTTAATAATATTAATGTTAAGTCTTCCGCTGGTTTATTCTGAGTTAATATCTGTTGTTAAGTGATTGTTTGGTTGGCGTTTGGGAATGCCATGTGGCCGCGCCGACTCGGGCCCACAATGGGTGTCGTTTTGCGGGGCGGGGCGTGACAGATAACAACTTGACTAATATTAAAGAAGGATGATTATCTCGCCCTAAAAAGCTCAATAACTAATATGGAGGTCTAGCTTCTCAAATCTTGGAACCAGAGCCTCGCAAACCACACCTTGCCAACTTATCGGCCACTGCATTTGCCGATCGTCGAACGAATTGAAACCTGCATCTCTTAACCTGATGAGCCAGCCATCTTCAATCACAACATCCACTTCGGCCGGACATTGAATCTCTTTGTTTAAAATCCTCACTATCTGTTGAGATTCCCCTTCGACTATGATGGCATTCGATCAAGAGCCTCACGCCAAGCCCCTGCCTCAGTGCATGCAGCCGAGCTCTTCCCTCTCAATTTGGTCGATCTTGCAGCTACAAATCGACCGCACTTGTCTCACACAACCATCCTTGCACCCGCAATCTGACCGCGTCGTTCCGTGTCAAAAATATATTTATAAAACTGAGAATTAACTACTACTCCGTAGAATAGTGGTCAAGACCGAGTATCGTTCCAACGGAGATAGTATGGTTGAGTTACGCCAAATTCGATTAATTTTTAGATTAATTCGGGCAAATGAAGTTTGGTTGTTTGAATTTGGAGAATTTTTTAAACTAAGAGAAATAATTAAATGGAAAGTTTGTAACGATTGGAGAGAAAATCTAGGGTTTGAATCCACCTCAACCGCATAACTCCAACATGCATAGGCGAGATTAATTATTCGAATCAGAAGGGATTATTATTAGGGCTTGCAAACCCTAGCAATAATCTTCTAGAAAATAATTGAGTTGTTAAAAGGTATAGATTATCCCATAGCATGAACCGTCTCAGAAGTACGGTCTAGACGCCTAACGGCACGGCCCGTCTTACGAGTATAATCTATCTCAGAATTCCAACCACAATCGATGAAAATCATTGTATAACTCGTATTTGAAAGCATGCATACAAATACTCAATAGATTAAAACCATCAAAATCATTCCATTCAATTGAAACGGAAAGGGTTCTTAGTTATACAATTGATCCGAATAATAAACCTAAAACCCATACATAAAATAGAGTTACTTGATGCGAAATTTCATCTTCCCCCTAGACAAGGGATTTTGTCACGCCCCAAATCCGGGAGCATGACCGGCCGTGCACCATGAAGCAATCATGGGACACAAAGCCTAACTAAAAATATTTTTAAAAACTTGAAACAAATAAAGAAAAATAGGATATTTTATTACAATAAAATGCATAACTCCAAACTAATGTTTTTCTTAAGCAAATGACACAATATCTCATATTTTTCAATCTCTAAACTCGACAATGAACTGCCAATTAATAAAAGTGCGGAAGCTTTTTGACAATAGAAAAGAAATAAAAATGCAGACGTCCTAGAGGTCCAAACAGAAGGTCCCGACAAAGCCACATAGTCTACTATAACGCTCCATGAACAAACCTAAAAAAAATGTGGAATAAATCCGTCAGCTGACGGGCTCAGTGAGTAGTTAAGCATGCTAAGGGTAATAATACAAAGTGGCATACGTATAAATAAACGATAACAAGGGCTCCAAAGAAATGGTGTCAAATTAAGGAAGGTCGAAGGTTCAACGAATAATACTAACAAACTAACGAAATCAGTGGCTCAACAAATAGTATCAAAAGATGAATGACTGAATAACGAATTATCACAACAACAATCGAACAATGATAACAACCATTTAATACCAACATCTTGCTCAACAATATCGGAACGAGGAACAACAATAGTGAGGTAGTCCAAACCAAAGTGGGAACCATATTTACCAATTACCAATTATCAACTGCCAAATATTTTCTCAGGGCTTAGCCTGCTGGATCCAACATCGTACTTAAAGTCACCACAGAATGGCGCCTGGGACCTTTTCCCTAAGCCGATCCGGAATAGGGTCACATGGTATTTCACAAGTCTTTTCCCTATCCGTTGAGCACTAGAATCACAGGGTATTTCACAAGTCTTTTCCCTAGTGGCCAAAGTCGCCACGATATTTCACGGCTCTTTTCCTTGGACTTTTACAAATATAAACATAATCCATGGTCCCAAACACAAAAGAACAACGGCGAGCCGGAGTCACCTGCACCAGGAATATTCTCCGTGTCATTGCAGAGTCACAATAATATTATGGAGCAATAAGAAAAATATGGGCAATTCAACAATCGAAAATATCATCAATAAAACTTGTATGCCAAAGGGTACGTCAATCGTCAATAAATATGAGAGCGACGAATAAGAACATCACTTATCGAATTACAATGAGTAAACGAATTGTCAAGAACAGATAGGCTCAAGGAGAATCCAAAAGAAGGATCACATGCTTAACCACTCACCTTGATCGGAAGGATTGATCGCAAATGCAATGCTCGCATTCTCTGCTAATCTGAATTAAAAGAATATGTACACACATATTAACACTAAAAAGACCAACTACACAAACTGTAACTGTAATGCTTAAACTTACTACTATATAGTAATTTAATATTTAACCTACAACTAATTGCACTAGAAACCTATCCACCAACAAATCCTATTAACCTATTGCCACACATGTACGCACATGCAACTCACACCTCAACAGCATACGATCTTAACCCTTAATTTATACCCATTCACATGGGCTTCCAAAACTCATCACTGATGCTACAAAAATGTTCAATATACATACACATATATACGGCAGGGGGAGTAAAAGAGAAGGGGAAAAAGAATACAGGAACAAGATTGCTAACCTTCTCTTCTCGTCACAACCTCCGCAACATGTCTCTCTCTCTCTCTCTCTCTCTCTCTCTCTCTCTCTCTCTCTACAAGGTAGCCACGCCCTTTTTTTTTAATATGAAAGGATGAAACCCTACCTCTTGTATATTCTCATTCCGTAAACTGCCCACGTATATACTGATACTTTTCTAATCTAATTATACGTTCAGCCCGAAATTTCTCTTTCACATTCAATAATTACTCGTCGAGGAAAAATACCTAATTATAACCCAACTTAGAATTTCAATATAAATTATTCGAGTTGAGGAGAAACTATAAAATAAACAAGTGGACGATAACTGATAACTCTTTTATTTATTAGGAAGAAATTTGAAAAAAAGATTTAATTATTTGCATCAAAAATAATTTTTTTTAACTAAAAAAAAGTGGGATGTCACATCATTCCCCCCTTACAAAGAATTTCGTCCTCGAAATTTAGAAAAGTAGCTAAACCACAAATTAACACGACCAACTAATGAATTAAACCATGATATTTCTAGTAGATATGATAAAATGAATTGCACCTTGCCCCTCAGACGCATCAATATCATTTCCTCCATCTTCTTTTCCCTTACAACGAGCAGCTACATGTCCAGGTTGTCCACAATTGTAACATAACTTAGGCAAGCCATCACAACTATAACCATAATGAGATTTTCCACAACGATTGCATAACCACTCAATCTGCTCACTCCCATCACCATTTGACTGCGTTGGCGTACAAGTCCTCTTGTTAAAGTTACTACCCTTATTGCTTTGTCCTAATTGCCACCATTCTCTAGATCTCTTAAACTGGCTCTCCTCACTCATCTTCTCCTCTTTCAAATCATTCTCTGCTGTCAATGCTTTAGTCACAAGTTTAGGTATTGTCTTAATGTCAAGTAAAGAAACTCTCTCATGAATATCGAATTGAAGCCCCCTTTGAAAATGCCACACCTTATCTATTTCTTTTTCCACCAAAACTCCTACATACCTTGACAATTCATCAAACTTCTGCTGATACTCTGCCACTAACATATTTCCCTACCTTAAAGCTAAAAACTCAGTCCGTATTTGGTCTTTAACTGCGGGTGGAATGTACTTCTCCTCAAAATCTTTTTTGAAATTGCTCCATAATAATTCATTCTGCTTATCTTTGTAATGTTACTTTGCTGACCGCCACCAATGCTCAGCTCCCCCCTACAGCTTATATGCAGCAAAATATACCTTTTGGGCCTCAGAACAACCCAACACATCAAAGATCTTTTCCATTTGCAACAGCCAAGCCTCAACATTCAATGGCTTATCAGTCCCCATAAAAGGCGCTGGATTAGTCTTCAGAAATCTATCAAAAGTATTGCCTTTGTCCAATATCAGAGACCTTGATGCAGTTACCGGTGCCACTTGGGCCTGATGCCTAACAAATAATCCCATAAAAGTCTGAAAGGCCTGAACAGTAGCTATCGGGTCAACAGAACCTGTGGGTGCTCCAGAATTTGTAATAATTTCTGTAATTGATCAGTTGGATCCACAATGGGGTTGGCTAGATTAGCATCATTTTCTGTTTCAACTACATCATCAAAAACTTCAGCCTTAGCACTACCTCGGCCACGGCCTATTGGGTTGGCGTGGCCACGACCACGTGCTAAAGAAGTGGCCTGACCACGGCTGCCAACTGTAGGAGTGGCCCGACCTCGGCCACGAATTGTTGTACCCTCATTTGTCGACCTAGTATTACGACGTGGACGAACCATTCCCTAACCTTGAAAATATAATATTACAATCAATAAGCTAGATGCAGAATTATACAAACAAACAATGAACTCACAAGCCTATGGGACTCCGGGGACATTCACCTCATCTAATACAATATGCAATGACAAATGCAAGTGTAAAAATCGAAACCTAAGCTTTGATACCACCACCTGTAACGCCCCATGCAAATCATTGGCCCAATACCTTGATTTTGATCCACCAGCCACACCACATGGCCCAAAAACTTAAGCACAAGGTACTAGTAGTAGCCCACAAAGTTTGTTATATGCCCAATATCATCTATATGCACGACCATGTGGGCCTTGGAGTTTGGTTTGATTTGGTTGTTTGTTTGATTTGTATTGGTGATTATAACGCTCAACCCCTCGTGAGGGCGCAAGGCTATAAAGTTGGGGAGATTGTAACACCCCATCCCACGTTGGAAGTCTACATGGATGATCTTGGGCATATAACAAACCTTGTGGGCTACTACTAGTACCTTGTGCTTAAGCTTTTGGGCTATGTGGTGTGGCTTGTGGATCAAAATCAAGGTATTGGGTCAGTGGTTTGCTTGGGGCGTTACAGATTTAGCCGGCCATGAAAACGTGCGTAGCTTTTTCCTCAGCCGAATGGTCTCTTGTTCGCAGCCCTGTTCCATCCTTCGTTCTCTGTTATTCCTGAAGTCCCCAATAACGAAACTCTCTTTTTCCTTTTATAATGCTACTGCCGATTATATTTCCATAAAAGAAAAGACTTCTTTTCCTATTTCAACTCCTCGCTTTTATGGTAGTCCTTTTCAAACCAATTTCTTCCTTGTATATGCACTTAGCCAACCAATACAAGTATAAATCGTATTGTATTGCTACCAATTGCACTTCCATAGCCACGTGCACAGTAGGAGCATTTATAGGGCCCCTCTCTATTGCTATTTTATTTTTCCACCACCGAATACTAGCCAATTAATCTTTGCAGCAACTCTCCGTAAGACCTTCCAAACTGCACGTTTTTGCACCTATTGGTCTCAAGGCCTGCAAACACTGTAAAATACTAAATCACGTCAAGTAACAATGTAAACAAACCAACACGGCATAAATTAGAAGGATTAAATGGGTGCTTTCAGCACCTATCACACTCCCTAACTTACACTTTGCTAGTCCCTAGCAAAGAAAAGAACTAAACAACTAATGAAAGCAATGAAAGATAAGACATTTAAACCCTCGGGTGCTCCGGTAGGACGAGTTTAGTCTCGTAAAGGCACGAGAGTTATCAGCAATGAACACCCACAAACACGGAGACCCTTTCGACACAAAAATCGCAACCTGTCATGCAACTCATCAACATATCAAGCAGAGGACATAAAGCTTCCACAAAGATATAGAAAGGCAAACATAGTTCCAAAAGCTATCACTTCAACAAATAAACTGTGGCACTTAAGCTTAGCGTGTGTGAATGCGGGCCTTAATCACATATGAACAATAACCAACCGCTCTCTCCGGACCAAGCCTCAACTTCAATTCTCACTGTGTCATGCACTCACAAATGAAATAACTCGAAACAAGGTGCATTATGAACTCTCAAGTGTGCGATTAGAAGGTATGTAAATGGAAAGCAAAGTACCTCGCACACAAGACACGAAAAGAACGCTTTATATAGTAGATACACAATCTCATGCACAAAATGCCAAGCATTGAAACTCTCCATCAATCAAACCTCAACCCAACACCCCTAAGATCAAACAGGACTTTATTCAAGGTTATAGCATTAGGGATGAGATAATGTATCAAGGCTAGGGTAAAAATAGATTCAAGTGTGAGGGAATAGGTGAGTATTTTAACTAAACAGGGCAAATATGTAATATGTACCCAGCTAACATTAATTCAACTCCATCTTATCTCTCCTTCTAACCCTTCAACATCTTTCAAATACAAAGCAACAATTCCTCTCTCTTTTTTCAACTTATTAGTGCCCCTTTTTCTCTTTTTTTTTTTGTTTTGTATTTTGTTGTGTTTCTTTTTTTTTTAAGGGATACCACCATGTCAAGCGCAAAATTCAAATACTACCCAAAAATTAACCTCTACAATCTCGCCCTTCTCCAAACACAATATGGAAGGTAGAGCTAACCAAGAAAAGGCTAAATGTACAAGGCTCAGTGTGGCTCGCAAGGGATAAATGTGAACACAAAGGAACGAACTGGCCCAAATATCAAGAAAGTGCCTATAATCCTCTCCCAGGGGTGTAACATCCATGTGACAAACCAAAATCAAGAGATATTATTATGTATTCAAGTCCAACACTCGGAGACCAAAACTAATGAGATTGACAACTCGGCGACCAAAACTAATGAGATTGACAACAAATGTGTTTCTTTTCATGACAAACAAAGAGTTTAATTGACACCACTCCAACAAAAGCTCAAGGCACGAAAGTTCACTCGGGCATAAGTCTCCACTAATCATAGCCTTTAAGAACAGTAAAATCACAGCTCACAAGCAATCAAGGCCCAACGTGCAATGTGCAAAAATGCTAAGACAAAAGTGCCAGCAGTCTAGCAAGTGAAACTACTCTGCCAAAAAGATATTGAAATGGTAGCAGCATGCTTATGCTCAAGTAATCAATAAGCGAGCACAACAAACAACAATCTCATGCAGAAAGGCTCCTATTTTTTTTAATTTTCAGTTTTCTCAATTTTGTCAATTTTTTTTTTAGGACTCTAAACAAACTATTAAAGAAAGCACTCGAAGTATTCCCTACCCGCCCCCCCCCCCCCCCCAACTTAAACTAGTCACTACCCTCAGTGATTGCAAAGACCCTAAAAGAAATAAGACAATTAAAAGAAAGAGGGAGGAAAGATATTACCTCGAATGGAGAACTAAGCCGAAAAGAGTATGGCGGCCGAGAGGCCCCCCAACTTGAACGAAACAACGTGCAATGCGTTAGTCTCCACCAAAACAAGATACGAAAATAAATTACAAAACTAACTGACAAAACAAAAACTAAGCAAAAAGAAAATAAAACTTATGAGATTGCATAAAAAACATAAACAACAATTAAAATCCACCATTTTCTTCACGCGAAAGACACGGCTTCTACTTTTCTCCTTTGTCAAAGACTGTGGTTCCCTACTTGTTGGAAAAGCAATATGCGTAGGATTCAACGATATCTTGAGAAGTGGTGCCATCATCTAATAGGCTGTCACTCCCTCTGGGGCTGCCAGATTCCTTACCCACCACTCGGCTTATGAAGCAATCTCCACCAAGCTGGACACTAAAGTCAGATGGTTCAGACAGATTTCTCGCTGCTAACTACGCGCCTACCGCCAGACCCAACCTCCTAAGTACTACATACATAGCTTTGACAAGGTGGCTATACTAGACCGTTGGAAGCCGTTCGAGCATGACAAACACTAGAGGTATCTCATCCTCCATGGATTTGAAGTCTCCTTGACTGCATTGAAAACTCAATTATTTGGATAAACCGGATCAACTAAGTCAACTTCCTCAATCACCTCCTCATTATAAATACCTTCCACATATGGTTTTAAACGTTGACCGTTAACCTTAGAAACTTTACCATCCTGTGGATCTTTAATTTCAACCGCCCCATGGGGAAAAACTTTTTGAATTATGAAGGGCCTATCGCATCTTGATCTCAACTTACCTGGAAAGAGATGCAAACGAGAATTAAAAAGCCACACTTTTTGATTTGGTTCAAAGGATTTTTGGACAATATGTTTATCATGAAAAGCTTTAGTCCTATCCTTGTAAATGCATGCACTCTCATAAGCATCATTACGCAATTCCTCTAGCTCACTCAACTGGAGACGACGATGAGACCTGGCAACAATCATAGCAAAATTAAACTTTTTAATGGCCCACAACGCCTTATGCTCCAACTCTACGGGTAGGTGGCACGCCTTACCAAAAACCAACCGGTAAGGAGACATGCCAATAGGAGTTTTATATGCAGTTCGGTAAGCCCACAATGCATTGTCTAGTCGTGTTGACCAGTCTTTGCGATCAGTCCTAACTGTTCTATCAAGAATTTTCTTTATCTCCCTATTTGAAACCTCAACTTGGCCACTAGTTTGCAGATGGTAAGGAGTCGCCACCTTGTGGGTGATAGAATACTTACGCACTAGTGCTGCAAAATGCTTATTAACAAAATGGGTACCCTCATCACTTATGATTGCTCTCGGACAGCCAAACCGACTAAAAACGTTGGTCTTAAGGAATTCGAGCACCACTTTATGATCATTTGTTTTCATGGCCACCGCTTCTACCCACTTAGACACATAATCTACCGCCACAAGAATATACGTATTCCCAAAAGAATTAGGGAACGGTCCCATGAAGTCTATGCCCCACACATCAAATAACTCCACCACTAGAATGGAGCTCAATGGCATCATGTCCCGATGGGATATGTTTCTGGCATGCTGGCATCGAAGACACGTCTTACAAAACTCATGGGCATTTTTAAATAAAGTCAGCCAATAAAAGCAGCTTTGTAACACTTTTGTCGCCATTTTCTTCCCACTAAAATGTCCCCCACATTCAAGAGTATCACAAAATGTCAAAATACTATGATACTCACACTCGGGGACATAGCGCCGAATCACTTGATCCGCACAATACTTAAAAAGTATTGGATCCTCCCACAAATAATGCCCAACCTGAGAAAAGAATCGGTTCTTATCAAGACGGGACCAATGCGAAGGAATCTCACCAGTGGCTAGGTAATTAACAATAAAAGCATACCACGGAGGCCGAACTTGCGACACCTCAAACAATTGCTCATCGGGGAATGAGTCATGGAGAGGCACAGTGTCACATGAGGAGTCAACAAAGATCCTCGACAAGTGGTCGGCCAAAGAATTTTCGGAACCTTTCTTGTCCCGAATTTCAAAATCAAACTCTTGTAGCAACAGAATCCATCTAATGAGCCTAGGTTTCGCATCTTTCTTAGAAAGCAAGTGACGCAATGGAGCATGATCAGAATACACAATAACCTTAGACCCAAGGAGGTACAACCTAAACTTGTCTAATGCAAAAACAACGGCGAGCAACTCCTTCTTCGTAGTGGTGTAATTCAATTGAGCATCGGAGAGGATTTTACTCGCATAATAAATTGCATGGGGAACTTTGTCAACCCGTTGGCCAAGGACAGTGCCAACTTCGTAGTTGGACGCATCACACATGATTTCGAAAGGTAATGCCCAATTGGGTGACCTCATAATAGGTGCAGAGGACAGGGCATCTCTCAACTTGACGAAGGCCATCATGCATGCCTCGTCAAACACAAATGGCACATCCTTGGTGAGGAGATCGCACAAGGGTTTAGCAATCTTGCTAAAATCACGAATAAAGTGGTGGTAAAAGCCCACATGCCCTAAAAAGGATCTAATCTGCTTAACAGAAGATGGGGGAGGGAGTCGCGAAATTAAGTCAACTTTAGTTTTATCCACCTCAATCCCCCTCGTAGACACCACATGTCCCAACACTATCCCCTTTTGAACCATAAAATGGCTCTTCTCCCAACTTAGCACTAAATTTTTCTCAATGCATCGCTTAAGCACCTTGCTCAAGTTGCGGAGACAATCATCAAACGAGGTCCCAAAGACCGAAAAGTCATCCATAAAGACCTCGAGAAACTGCTCCACCATGTCAGAGAAAATAGACATCATGCACCGCTGAAAAGTAGCGGGTGCATTGCACAAACCAAATGGCATACGCCGGTAAGCGAAAGTGCCAAAAGGACAAGTAAAGGTAGTTTTCTCTTGGTTTGCAGGGTCGACGGGCACTTGATTGTATCCAGAATAGCCATCTAGAAAACAGTAATAGCTTTTGCCCGCTAACCGCTCTAAGATTTGGTCAATGAAAGGCAATGGGAAGTGATCTTTCCTAGTCATGGAATTGAGCTTACGGTAGTCAATGCAAACATGCCACCCCGTGGTGACGCATGTCGAGACAAGCTCACCTCTCTTGTTCTCGACCACAGTTATGCCCGACTTCTTGGGCACCACCTGAGTGGGACTCACCCACTTACTATCCGCAATGGGGTATATGATACCCGCATCCAAAAGTTTCACAACCTCCTTCATTACCACCTCTTTCATATTCGGGTTCAACTTCCGTTGCATCTCACGTGACGATTTGGCATTCTCTTCGCAATTGATGCGATGCATGCACACGGAGGGATCAATACCCTTCAAGTCTGCCATAGACCACCCTATCGCACTCTTATACTGCTTAAGTATCTTAACCAATTGACCCTCCTGTGTGACAGAATGGTCAGACGCAATAATAACCGGAAGGGTGTCATCGGTACCTAGAAACACATACTTGAGATTAGTCGGAAGTGGCTTCAACTCAAGTTTCGGTGGAGCCTCAATAGACAGAGGGGCGTTCTCATTAGAAAGTGCAGAAAGAGGTTCAAACTGCGCTGTCCACTTTGGAGGTGAATTTTTAAGTAACAGATTCACCTCCTCGATGGACTGATCAATATCATACTCCTCATACCCAAAGTGTGCCAAACAAGCGGCCAATGGGTCATCGGTCAAAACATAAGGTAATGCCTCCTCCACCAAGTCCTCCACGAAATCGACTGCTAAGCAGTCTTCCTCCACTTGAGGGTGTTTCGCGGCCTTATAAACATTAAGCTTAAGGGTCATGTTCCCAAAGGTCACGTCCATCTCTCCACTCCTCACATGAATATTAGCATTTGCGGTCGCCAAGAAAGTACGGCCAAGAATAATCGGAGTCTGAATTTTGAGGGTTTGCATCGATTTTGTGTCAAGGACTATAAAATCAGCCGGAAATTGAAAATCATTAACCTTGACAAGAACGTCCTCAACTACTCCACGGGGCACCTTAATGGATCTATCAGCTAATTGCAAGGTAACCGACGTGGGCTTCAACTCCCTAAGCCCCATTTGTTCGTACATCAAGTACGGAATCAAGTTGACATTAGCCCCTAAGTCTAAAAGTGCGCGCTCTATGGCATGCCTCCCAATGACTATATCAATAGTCAGGGTACCAGGATCTTGCAGCTTAAGGGGAGCATCAGATTGAAAAATAGAGCTCACTTGCTCGGTGAGAAGGACCTTTTTAGACACATTGGTTCGGCTTCTCCTCTTTTGAGTACAGAGGTCCTTCAAAAATTTTGCATGAGTTGGGATTTGTTTGATCGCATCTATGAGTGGGATGTTAACGTTCACTTGCTTGAATACCTCAAGGGTATCCTCCATAGGTGCTCCCCTCTTAGGAAAAGGAGATGGTGCATTCGAACATGATGGGAACGGGGCTTTAGGCACATAGGGTGGTACCTTAGAGCCCGCTGACACAGAAGTGGGTGATGCAGGTGTGACTGGAGGGTTTCCCTCCTTACTCTGTGAACTCTCCTCCCCAAAGTCATCGGGGTCGGAGGGAGCCAAATGCTCCTTCGATTTCGCTTTCTCTGGTCGGGTTTCGACCTCTCTCTTATTGCTCAAAGTCATGATTACCTTAGCATCAGCAAGAGGCAAGTCATGAACCACAAACTGTCCTCCAGGGGGTTGGACAGGCTAACTAGGCAACCTACCTTCTTCCCTACGATTAAGTGCATTGGCTATTTGACCCACTTGGGTCTCGAGCCGCGATATGGATTGGATATTAGAACGCACTTCCTGTTGGGTATCAGTTAAATGGTCAAGCGCTTGCAGCACCTTGTCCTCGAAGGATGGATCCCGCGAGGATTGGGTGGGTGCTTGGCGGTTTTGTGAGCGATAGGCAGCTGGATTAAACGGAGTATTAAAAGGCCTAGGCTGTTGAGTAGAGGAACTGCCCTGCTCCTGCGATCTCCACGAGAAATTAGGATGCTTAGCCCACCCTGCGTTGTAAGTACTAGAATACGGATCATTACCTGGTTATGAGAAACCCCGTGCATTAGCGTACCCTTGTGCAGCATTAACCTGCTCCTCCACAAAAATAGAGAATTGTGGGGCCACAGGACAATCAGTGATGAAATGGGCTGGACTAGCACATAAAGAACATGCCTCCTGAGAAAGTGGAGGCTGTGAGGTGGCCGGTCCCATACAAAGGAGCTTTTCAACCTTTTCAGTCAGTATTTCAACTTTGGAATTGAGGTCGTGAGATGGTTTAATCTCATAAATACCTCGTGGCTTATCAGAACCAGTAGTGACTAACTTACCTCTCCTCTCAAAAGAAACATTTTGTAGGGACCCTTCGCTCATAGTTTCAAACAATTTCCAGGCTTCCGCTTCACTCTTAACCATCACAGAGCCTCCACATGAGGCATCAACCATCACACGATGAGGCGGAAGCAGCCCAGAATAAAAACTTTGTACTAATTGCCACTTAGATATGTCATGGTGCGGACACTTACGAATGAGATCCCAATATCTCTCCCAAGTCTCATAGAACTGTTCATTCTCAGCTTGTTGGAAAGTGGTAATCTCCTGCCGAAATCTGAGTGTTTTTCCTATGGGGAAGAATTTCTTAAGGAATGCCGCACTCATTTGCGCCCAAGATGTTATAGAATTAGTTGGCAAAGTACTAAGCCAATGTTTGGCGTTCCCTGTCAAAGTGAATTGAAACAAAATCAATCTCAATGCATCCATCAAAAAATTATGAATTAAAAGCGTGGAACTGAGGGCTTCAAATTCAGTGATGTGTTGATATGAATCCTCTTGAGCTTGCCCTTGAAACTTAGGGAGCATTTGGAGTGTACCGGGCTTAATCTCATACTGATTAGCCGCGATTGCGGGTAATCGTACACATGATGGTGTAGTGTAAGCCGTGGGGGCAAAGTGTGAGTTGAGAGGAACGGGGTTTGGTACCACAAGTGCTCCATTAGCATCATCTGCCATTGTGACTAAGTTGGTCTTTTTGTGAACCCTACGTCTCCTATCTAAATCCAAATTAAGAGGTAAGAGATCGGATTCCAAAGATCGACGACCAAGCATGCAAGTTCAATACCCCACAGGTGTAAAAACGGGGTACTTCAGACACATACACTAATTTGCCAAAAAGAAGAACAAAACTCATAGTGGGTCAACAAAATCGCTTTATATCATGGCACCGGTTCTCCACAGTGATCTTTGCTCGTTTTGTTACCTCGTAACCTGTAGCTAAGAGTACCAAAACTAACAAACAAAATTAAAGTAAAAAAAAAATGAACTAAACTAAAAACGTGTTGAACTTATCCAACCGTGCAAACTGTCCCCGACAACGGCACCAAAATTTGACCGCGTCGTTCCGTGTCAAAAATATATTTATAAAACTGAGAATTAACTACTACTCTGTAGAATAGTGGTCAAGACCGAGTATCGTTCCAACGGAGACAGTATGGCTGAGTTACGCCAAATTCGATTAATTCTTAGATTAATTCGGGCAAAGGAAGTTTGGTTGTTTGAATTTGGAGAATTTTTTAAACTAAGAGAAATAATTAAATGGAAAGTTTGTAACGATTGGAGAGAAAATCTAGGGTTTGAATCCACCTCAACCGCATAACTCCAACATGCATAGGCGAGATTAATTATTCGAATCAGAAGGGATTATTATTAGGGCTTGCAAACCCTAGCAATAATCTTCTAGAAAATAATTGAGTTGTTAAAAGGTATAGATTATCCCATAGCATGAACCGTCTCAGAAGTACGGTGTAGCCGCCTAATGGCACAGCCCGTCTTACGAGTATAATCTATCTCAGAATTCCAACCACAATCGATGAAAACCATTGTATAACTCGTATTTGAAAGCATGCATACAAATACTCAATAGATTAAAACCATCAAAATCATTCCATTCAATTGAAAGGGAAAGGGTTCTTAGTTATACAATCGATCCGAATAATAAACCTACAATTCATACATAAAATAGAGTTACTTGGTGCGAAGTTTCATCTTCCCCCTAGACAAGGGATTTAGCCGGCCATGAAAACGTGCGTAGCTTTTTCCTCAGCCGAATGGTCCCTTGTTCGCAGCCCTGGTCCGTCCTTCGTTCTCTGTTATTCCTGAAGTCCCCAATAACGAAACTCTCTTTTTCCTTTTATAATGCTGCTGCCGATTATATTTCCATAAAAGAAAAGACTTCTTTTCCTATTGCAACTCCTCGCTTTTATGGTAGTCCTTTTCAAACCAATTTCTTCCTTGTATATGCACTGAGCCAACCAATACAAGTATAAATCATATTGTATTGCTACCAATTGCACTTCCACAGCCACGTGCACAGTAGGAGCATTTATAGGGCCCATCTCTATTGCTATTTTATTTTTCCACCACCGAATACTAGCCAATTAATCTTTACGGCAACTCTCCATAAGACCTTCCAAACTGCACGTTTTTGCACCTATCGGTCTCAAGGCCTGCAAACACTGTAAAACACTAAATCACGTCAAGTAACAATGTAAACAAACCAACAAGGCATAAATTAGAAGGATTAAATGGGTGCTTTCAGCACCTATCACAATCCCTTCCGCTGGCCTTCGCTGCATGCATCCACACCCCGCAGTGGCGTAGCCAGGATTTGGATTTAGTGGGGGGCACCATATACCATTAGGCTAGGGAAATTTAATTTCCTTTGGGCAAGATGTAATCAAGTGAAATGCATTTTGTATGTCTATAAGTAAGTTTAGCACAAAATCAACCAAATGAATGAAATTTTAAGAGTAGATATATTAAAACTCTTCTAATATTATAAAGCACCATAGTAACCATTATACACTAACACTAACCAAGAGAACCTTAAGCTATGTAAGTGTGAAAGTGAAAGAAAAAAAAAAGAATCAATAAAACAACCAGATAGATGAAAATTCATAGAGAAAACAGAAAACCAGTACTCATCAATGGCTAAAAAATAGCATATGCATTAATACATGGAACAGATTTGTAGGGCAGTGCTTTCATAAAGGGAAAGAAAACATGAAGCATTACTCTTACATAAGAGACATATAGTAGTATATAACTAAAGGGGATAAACTAGAATAGTTCCTAAATATTGTAGGCCAATCTGTAATTATTAAAAGTAGAATGGGGGCACATGCCCCCACTGGTCTTCATGTAAATCCGCCACAGACGCCCCCGTCTTTGTTAATTTTGACGTACCCATCTAATGGAGCTACCCATAAACCACTGCCCCGAGCTGCATTACCACTTTGTCGATGACTCACTGCCCTTTCCCTGCATCCATCGATTGATCGAACAAATTTCGTTCTTTATATATATATATATATATATATATATATATATATATATATATAACAAGGGAGGGATTTTTTCCAATATAATATTTGTTCCCAAACAAATCTCAACCCTCCATTCTTAAAAATCCAATGGTCTAATTTTATCCCTCTCACAAACTAACTTTTGGATGGCATTTTCGTAAATAGTGTGTCATACTGGGGCTAAGAACAAAAATGGCATTTCAGGAAATATCAATAAGATTTAGGGCAATTCTATAAAAGTGGCAAATGGCATTTTGGTAAAAACTCTGCTTTTGTTTTCAAAATTTGAAAAACACGTACATATTCCTAAAATTGCTTTTACTTTCCCCTTTCTACCTTCTCTCTTTCTCTCTCTCCGAGGAACAGAGTTCACCTTCTCTCTCTCTCTCTCTCCGAGGAACAGAGTTCACGGAGAAGGTCTCCGGTCTGAACGAATGAGGAGCTCACCATGGTGGAGCGCAACCTCCTCTCCGTCGCCTACAAGAATATCATGGGCGCCCGCCGCGCCTCCTGGCGCATCATTTCCTCCATCGACCAGAAGGAGGAGTCCTGCGGCAACGCCGTCCATGTTGCCGCCTCTAGCCCTCCTCGATCTACGAGCTGCTCGATTCCAAGCTCATCCCGTTCGCCACCTCCGGAGACTCCGGAAATCACTTTTGGTAAGTTCTACGAAATTATTTTCTCAAGTTTTGTGATTTTTATTGTTACTCAGGCTTTGGAGTTCTGTAGTTTGTGGTTGTGCTAAAGTGCATGGTCGAAATTTTTGGCTTCGGAGTTGTGTAGTTCGTGGTTGTGCTAAAGTGCATGGTCAAAATTTTTATTGTTACTTGCTCACCACATGTTTGGTAAAAGTCCACAATGGAAGCAATTCCTGAAATTGACCACATGGTGGATAGATACAGAGAGATAGTTGATGAGCACATAGTGGTTATATTTTCTTTCATTCGAAAATTTTGAAATCGAAGGCAATCTGGATTGTGGCTTTCAGTCAAGGGCCAATTTGAACCCATACATATACTCTTAGAAAACTACCAATTAAAAAAAAAGTTCCTTAGAAAATCCATAACTGTACCAATACTCTCATGTAGGCAGGTAGAATGTTACTTGGAGCCTAAGTAGGACTGGCTGTGAGAAGCTATAGTCATTCTATTTTGCTTTCTACAATCTACTTTGATTAGTAAGCTGTAAACTAGAGTATTGTCCTTGAGTATTAATATTAGTTCGTTGGCTACAAGTTTCTTCGTTTGTGTATTTTGGTTAGGTTATTCTAACCAGTTTGTGCATACAGTTTTCTTCTCTTAGCAAGGACAATGGGAATTTGAATCCTCACGCTTTAGGAAATGGAGAAAGAAATGGTGTGGACACCATTGAATAGGTAAGTCAGTTGGTTCATTTGTTTGAGAGATTTTAGATGTGAAGTTTACTTTTAATTTTTGGTTGTTTGCTTTGGTTTCTTTTATCATCGGCCTTATTACTCAAAAGTATAGATTGACACCATTGAATATAATTCCCAAAGCTGTGGATGGAAAATCGAGTGCCACATTGACTTTCATATACAATCAATCATTACTTCAATTTTTTTTAAACTTTGAGTGCAGAGTGCATCTGGTCCATTTCCCCTTCTCCTTTGTCTCCCATCGGCATGGGAGCGAGGTCAAGGAAGGACTAGCAGAACACTCTTCTATCTCCTCTTTTTCTCCATATCTACTTCTTCTCCTAATCTTTTACGGACACCACCATACCTACACTGCCCAAACTGCAACATTGACTGTTGAGTTCGTTTTACAGATTTTGGGATTTGGAATTAATTGGATGTATGAATTGGGTGTATGAAAAATTTTCTTTTGTGTAGTATCGGTCTGTCTTGGCTCTGCGTTTGTTTGCCGAATTCGCATGATTTTCTCTTTTTCATGTTCATCATTGTAGGGTCTTGGTATTTGTGAAATTTTATTGGGAATAAAGAAATGAGTCGAAATCCCTTGGGCAAATATGAATTTTGTTAGTACTTTTGTTGGCTATTTTTTCATTTCTTTTTTAGATCTTTTTGTCCCCTCCAAGAGTTGATTCTTTTGTGCATTTGTGGCCTTCTTGAAGTTGCATTAGACATAAACAGTTCTAAGGGAGAGAATGCGTAGTATATATCCAAAAGAAAATTCCTTTTCTTTCAATCTTGACTCTCCAATTCTACACATCCAAGGGTCCAAAAAATGTCCCTCTCACAAACTAACTTTTGAATGGCAGTTTGGTAAATAATCTGTATTTTTTAAATGTCAAAAGAAGGAAGTGGTTAAGGGCTAAGATTGAAACCAGGAGGCTTCATGGTTGAGGTTTCAAAGCCCTAGCTATAGTTTTTGTGAGGTTTGAATTCTTCTCCTTATTTTTTCCGTCTCTTTTTTCAGTTTAAGGAGTTTTATCGTTCACATCCAGCATGGCATGATCTTTTTTTTTATCAGAAATTGGTGGTTAACAGGGTGTTTGGCGAACCATCAATCCTGCCAAAAGTCGACCACTTCTGTTGCTCTCAGAGGAAATCGTTGGGTGGCCAAACCCATGCATTTCAAGAGAATCTAACAGGTATAGCTTTCCTATTAATTAGATGATTTTGTTTTACATCTAATGGCTCATTTGATGTTCCATTATTGTAGACTTTACATTGCTACTTCTGAATCATTGGGTATCGGCTTGATTTACTTGCCATGGCCCGTTAATGTACAGAAACACTTTCACAGTTTTTGTATAGTGATTTGTGCTATACTTTGTAGCAATTTTCATGTTCGGATTTGAGAATAAAAAATCATCATTGGGTACACATTAGACAATGCAGACCATAATGGTGGTTATGCACTGCACATTCTTCTAAACAAAAATCATCAAGTTTCTTTAAAATGTTGATAATAGCGGTCATTATACGAGCTAATTTTTGTTTGTCCCAATTAAATGTACTGCATAAGACCTTAAGCAAAGAGGAAGAAACGGCTTAAAGAAGACACAACTTCTAAGATAAAGTCATTGGTCGATGAGGTAAAGTGAGGTTGCACTGGCCTTTATGTCCATGTTCTTCTGGTCTGTTCTTTTGCTATGGGAATATTGACCTAGCAGATCTTTGCAACATATTGTATATTGTTAGTCTTACCTCTTAAGAAAGGTTTCCTCTCTTGAGCAATTTTGTGACTTTGTGGAGGTTTTTGATGTGGGAGGAAGTGCATAGGTAGGGTTTTTCTTTGTGTTCTTTCTCTCCTTTAGATGGCAGTCTACAGCTATCGCAATTATCTAAGATTCTAAATTGTTGGAGGGCCTATTTGTTCTGTCTATTAGCACTAGCATAGATTACTATCTGTAGCACTCCTGCATATACAACATGCAAAAATTCAGTGAAAGAGTTGGTGTGCTAAAATTACGACAATCCTGCGTAATTGTGTTCTTTTCTTGAGGTGTTGAATGGCTTTTTTTTACCGATACCTTCTGTTGAAGTCTAGGTGCACTAATCATCAGAGATTTGGAGATCATGTATAATCATTGCTCTCTTTTTGTGTTATGGTCTGTGCCCATGGATTACTTTTGTGTGCCATATTGGAAAAAGAAAGAATCATTTTATGGCATCCTGTGTTCATATTACTCCAACATTGCATTTTGGTTGTACCTTGCTCAGCTTTTGGAATAAAACTTACATTCTCCATGCCAAATGCTTTTTGGTAATGATTGATGAGTCAAAGTCAAACCGCTTGCTAATTCATATCCCGTGGGACTTTGGTATAGGGGAAGTATGAACAAGAGAAGAGCGGTCGGATACATTTCAACAACTAAAACTGAAGGTTGGAGAGATCTTCAGTTCTTGACAGATCAAGCTTGAAGCTCAGCTTGCATTTTTTCCTTATGGTCTTAGCTACTGTGCTTTTACTATTTTTAATGAATGACTTTTTGTCTTTTGGATATTCTGCAGATATCAAAAGAGGAAGGTAGATTGAAGAAGGATGAAGAAGAGAAAAAAGAAAGTGTGAGCATGAGGAGCAGTGGGTGCCTTCAAGAAGGTAATTTTTTGAATCCTTCAATTTATATTTTCCAACACGGTCGTCTTTAAGATTCCTAGCTATGTTCTTTGTTCAATTTATGTGTCCTCGCTTTTGTACAGTAGATTGGCATATTAATATGCACTTCACTTATTGCATATCGTGCTTAATGAGCTTTCTGCCCTTGGCTTTTAATTTTTTTTAAACTTTATACACTGGCATGACTAAAACACGGAAGCACTTTTCACTGTAAACTGTAGACGAAGGGCTACAAAAGGCTACCAAAAGAAAGTCAGCTTCATCCCCAAATCTGAAGCAGTAAGCCATCTACATTCTCATCCTCCCCCTCGCCGTCTCCATAGACGTTCTCTTTTGTTGTCTTTCCATTTCCTTGCTTTGTTTATTTCAATTTTTTCCTTTTTTCTGTTTACAGTTAGTATTGCCGATTGCCATGGTCTTCAGCAGTATCTACCCGTGCATGTTGAGGAGGCATTGCACTTGCGAGAGATCGAATATGCAAGTCGAAAATAGGTATGGTTTTGGTTTTTAATACAAAAGTTTTTTATTTAGACATGTATGTAGTCGCTCTTGAAACAAGATTTCTGAATAGTTAACCATCCATTGTTATATGGATTTAAAGCACGTCTAAGCTCCACCAAGTAATACTTCACAAAACTTCAACCTTTTGTATGTTCGAAGTGCCTGACAAAATGTAGAGCATTCTATGCTTTAGTTGTAGTGGATTCAAAACGGGGTGCTGTATGATCTCTTTAGTCCATTCAGGGAGGTCCGACGAGAAATCCAACACTGTGGTCCTTTTTAATAAAAAATTCAACATTCTTTTAAATTTAATGGGCACGCCCATATGTGTCGTCAACATGGTGCATGTCTCCGGAGTGTCCAACACGTGACATTTGTTAGTTTAGCATATTTTTTGTTAACATGGAAAGCGTACCTATGCTAAGACTTGATGTGCATTCGAGCCGCTACGGATTGTATGATTTTTCTGTAAAAAACACGAGCATTAGCCTCAAAAGTATAATGGCCCCATTGGCTTTCTATAATACACATCAAATACACAAGATTGATTTGCATTCTTTGACTCTGGCAATTCTTCTATGAAGTATAAAAATAAAATTCATATTTTGCCTCTCATCTTAAGCTTGTATTAGGTAACCCTTCTTACTGACATAAATATGATTTTTATTTTATTTTTTCAGATGTCAATGATTTTGGAGATGGAGCTATTGGGTCCTTTGTTAGACTGATGAGGTCAATAGTAAAATAGAGTAGTTGGTTTAGATTGGTACGAGCCATAGCACATGCAATTGTACAGTTTCTTTGATTTGTATTCCCTAACTTAAAAAAAATTGCTTGATTGAATTGGAATTCAATGCACTAAATTTTGATGATCCTATGTAGAATTTTTGAGAATTGAATGCGCCAGGGTTGTTGGTCAGTGCATTTGAATTAGTGTCTTCAGGCATAGGCCCATTTGCTATTAGAATTATATCTTAGTTAGCATTCTTTGGGGGGGTTTGATGAATGTGTAAGTTTTTTGTATCTAACTTAATTGATGAATTGTTCGAACTGCTCTATGCATATTTTGCGGGGATTAGGGAGGTTGAAAGAACAAATCGTTATGCAGTGATTTAATTTGCTTAGATTATGATCATTTTTTTTTTTTTTTTGTGAAACTTAGATAGCTCTTTTTTTGTTGTTGACATCTTCGAAATTCACTGAATTTTCAAATTGATTAGATGTACTCTGTTTGAAGCTTATTTAAAAAATCTTTTCTTGAAAAAGACAGGTTTGCTATTGGGTTGGTTAGAAGCATATAATGGTAATTCAATTTAATTGTTTTCAAAACGTGTTGCGCCGTGCCTTCAGGCACGGGCTCATCCACTAGTATATATATATAACAGGCTACAACATTAGTAGCTAACACCACATATTTTTGCATTGAAAATGGTCGTCTAAGATTAGTCAATGTGCGTATAAATTGGCCCAGCCAAACACATGAGTTATAAATGAAAAGAAACAGAAAGCACCACAAATTTTGTTAGTAACAAACCCCATTAATGAATTGATTCGTCAGAGTTACGTTCGCACCGTAGTTGCACATACGTAACCTGCAGGCCCAGCCAGAGCAAACATGCAATACTATGTACAGTATATACTCTCTAATCTTATTTTTGTTTGGAGTACTAATACTAATAAGTAGGAGTATTATGGTTGCTTCACCTACCCCAACAATTATACAAGTGGTGGTTGGTGGTGAGCATGACTTTTAAATACTCCATCTGCTTAATGGCTTGCTCTTTCTTGTCTTGGTTATTTTTTAAATATATACTATGTAATACTTTATACTATATGGATCGGTTTGTTGCATGCAATTGGTTTTGGTTTCATAAGGCCTTTCAACTTGCTTAATTAGTCAAAATTAACTGCGCGCTTATATAATTAATTAGTCAATATTTTCAACAATCATTGGGAAAGACTTCTTTCTTTCTATATATATATATGGGGTTCAATGCACATGAGTACGTACAGTACACTATTGAAAGTTTCAAAGTACAAAATAAAGAAAGAACTTATATATACTATATATATACATACAAGAAAATGGGGTGATTAATTAATACTATTTACAGTATTTCCCAATTATCTCGGCGGGTTTACTAATCAATTAAGCTTGCATGATCCATTGATATTCCTTGTGTTATATCCGGTGCGGATGGACTAATGGGCAAGTGTAGTCACTCAATCTCCTTAAAAAAATAATTATAATTCGGAAATTGCCCTAAATGTTGCACCTAAGGTATAAAATTTATCCTGAGCATTTAATTAATCAAATAGGACTTTCACAATATGCGGCTTCTGAAAAAACTGTTTGCATTTGGATGAGAATCAATTAATAAATACTAATATTATTACACTTATATACTAATTAATGAAAAGACATCTTAATTTTACACAACAAATGACTTCTTTATATATTAATTTTCTCAATAAGAAAAAAGTCATTCATGGTTGCTTTCATTCAATTTTATCTCTTATACAAATTGTTTCCGTACTATTAGGGAACAAATATATGTTAGAGATGTTCTTGGGTAAGAGTTTATTAATCCCATTCGTTGAGATTTCTGGCTATGTCGTCTCGGAACTTATTGCTCAGATAGTATTCAATAATGTCTCAATTGCGTATTTTTTTAATTCAGAAGATTCTTGCTTACAGAAGAGAAAAATATTGTGTAGAATTTAGGTGGACAAATGAGCATCCTTTCTAACAAATTGAATCGTAAATTAACTAATAAAAATAGGAACGAAAATGAAAACATAGCCAATTTTTTTTTTGTAAAATTAATTCAGTTAGTTGAAGGCAAACCTGGCCTCTATGTCCCATTCGAACTAGGGGATGGTGTTGTGCACCCGCCGCACTGTGCGGCATCCAACCCGTCCGTTCGGTAATTCAACAGTTCAAATCTTTTCTCTACCATGTAGCATCCGAGCGGTTTATTACCAAGATAAAATCTGGACTATGAAATTGTCGAATGAACAACTTGGATGCTGCATAACACTGTGTTGTGCCGAGGGTGCCTAGCACCATCAAATCATGCCATTGACAAATGAGTAGTGCTATACGTACCGACCACCACCATTTCAAAATCGTACCGATGGTCTCGCCAGGCCCACTCCGGCCATCGGACGGCCGATCCGAGCCGTCCAAAAATTCTAAAAAAATAAAACCGAGGGGGCTTACGGGTGAATCAACGACATCCGATGCATGTAGGGTGCTCGATCCAAACACCCCGTTTTCGCATATATATGTATGTGAATCAACGGCATCCGATGCGTGTAGGGTGCTCGATCCAAACACCACATTTTCGCATATATGCAAAAATGGGGTGTTTGGATCGAGCACCCTACACGCATCGGATGCCGTTGATTCCCGCGAGAGCCCTCTCGGTTTTTTTTAATAGAATTTTTGGACAGTTCGGATCAACCGTCCAATGGCCGAAATAGAACCGGCGAAACCGTCAGTACGATTTTAGGATGGTGATGGTCGGTACCAATATCTTTACTGATTGACAAATACTCTACTATCAGAATGGGAGGAAGCTATTGGGTAGAGAAAATACAAGATTTTGTGTGACAGCAAATACAGCATCCTACCAACCACAGATCATGTATGGTTGGAATGGGGTTGGTAGGTCTTCCACTAGGTGGAATGGATAATAGTAAACAAAAGCAACGCAGTGACTTTCTAGAGCCGTTTGCGAACAACTCAATTAGTCCTCAACTAGGCTCATACTTGTTTGGATTTTGGAGGAAATTTTTGAAAATGATAAATAAAGAGAGATAGATAAAAATAATAATTATTAGAAATTGTACGCAAGAATTTTAAGAGCCAAAACAAACAAACCCTTAGGTTCCTCAGGATAACGGTTGGGTGAACTCCAATCTCCAGCCTCCAGTTGCAACACAATGAAATGTTTATTTTTTACTCCCTCCATCCCAATTTAATAGTTAATCGTTCTATTCTAATCTGATTAAAAATTGGTTATATCTTTAAATCGGTAATTAATTTTATATACAATGTGGATTTTTTTTGATAACTCTCGATTAGTTCTGTAATACGAAGTTCTTAAAATCACACATAAAATATTATAAATTAAACATGACATGAACTTTCAAAAAAGACTATTAAATTGAGACGGAAGGAGTAATTACTTAAGGTGTCGAAACCAGTGGAGCCCAACTAAAAGAGAAAAGACAATAGGCTCTAATCCAGTTGGTATCTTCTGGTTCTTCCCATATGGGATAACAGGGTTCGAGCTCCTTCATGGGCGTTTGAGAGTTAAGATTATGAATGCATCCTAAACTCTTTGTAACTAACCTACTAACATCCGGCTAACCCCCACTAATGTATATACAATATTGGCAAAAAAAAAAAAAAACTAAAAGAAAAAAGCTTCGTATGAACTATATATTCCTACAAGAGTTGATCATAGAATGTAGTAGACTTTCAATTTGAGACATTAGAAGAAGAAATTTTTTTATTTCAAACATTAATCACCAGGCCAACATGTAGTATGTCTTGTAACCATAAAGGTTCTAGTTTTTTTTTTTTAACAGCTCGTGTTCCAATTGAGAATTTATTCTTTCCCTCGTCAGCTGAGACAACCCATTGAATTTTATTTTAAATGTTTCATAGAAAAACACGCATTCATATCTTTCATTTCTTCTCACTTTTAACCTAAAAACAAAAAAAATAAGAACATTAATTGGCTTCTGTTTTTTCTCTATAAAATCCAAGACAAGGAAGGGATTATTTTCAAAACTATTTCGATGATACTGAGATTGACTTCAAAAAGTATTTTCAAAATTATTTTCTTTAATATTAATTTCAGAAAATGTTTTACAAAAACTTAAAAAATATATATTTCCAAAACTTTCTTATTTTCAAAAACTATTTTTGTTAAAAAATACAAAAAATAATAATTGAAAACTATCTTTTCTCAAAAAATAATTTCAAAAATGTTTTCAAAAAAATAATTTAACAACTATTTTTTTCCCAAAAAACTGTTTTCAATTTTTTTTAAGAATTTTTTTTTCAAAAACTAGTTCTGCAAAAACTTTTCCCATATTGTTTTGTAATAAAAAAATTTCCAAAAATTGTTTTTAAAAATTGTTCTTTTTCAAAACTTTCCTTTTTTGAAAAATGTTTTTCAAAAACTTTTTTAATAAATACTATTCCTTATCCCATAAGTAATTCCATGCGAATCAAACATGGGATTGAGTGAAATTAGCGATAAAATTAATTTAAGACAAATATTCTAGGAACTATCAATCCTAGGACTATTAATCCCATCTTTTTCAGTCCTCGAATCAAACGCCAAGTATACTTTTTATCACTTACAAAAAAAATATATATATTGAAATTTTCTAGACCATGCACCTTAACAACAATGCACGTGCAAAACAACTGTGCTAGGACCACCACATGGGCCACACTGTGCGCCGTGTGGGGTCCACAAGTCTGGGCCCCACAAAAATCCAGAAAAAAACCCATAAATTTTAAAATAATTCTTTATGGAGCCTTGTAAAAAATCAGTTCTAACGGATATTAGTAGGTATATTTTATGAATTCATAGTTTAGCCCTTACAAATTCATAAAATATACATGCCGATATCCGTAGAGCTGATTACTTAGAGGGCTCAATAAATAGCCCCTGCGAATTCATAAAATATATATATTAATATCCTTTAGAGCTGATTTTTTTACAGGACTTCATAAATAAGTATTTTAAAATTTATAAATATTTTTTTTAATTTTTATGTGGGGATCAAAATGAGCCCCACACGGTTTGTGGTGGCCCATGCGATGGACACCATGTGGTCCTAGACTTTTTGCGTACAAAATTGGTGGGAAAAATGGATAGTGATGACTTGTTGGTTTCGTGCAACAAACCCCATCGGCGACCAACCACCCCTTCCCCCCACCTTGTTGAAATCCCACTTTTTATTTCCTACTCCTATTTTTTTTAAGGGAAAATTTTAAAATAGCCCCCAACCTTTATACCAAAATTCAATTAGACTCCCAACCTTTTAAAAACTTCAATTTTACTCCCAACGTTATATTCCGTTAATCAAAACGCCCCCTTCCGTCCGAATGACTAACGGATTCCGTTAAAGGCTCGGTTAAATATCGTCCCGATCGAATTTTGATGATCCGAGCCGCTCAATATTTTCAAAAAGTGATTTTAAGGGTACCTCATAGAAATTAGCAAAAGAAAATGACCGCGAAGGGCTTCATCTGAATAATTTTTATTGAATAGTTCAATAAAAAACTACTAAAATCAAGCATTTTTTGGTCATATTTTTTGTTGATTTCTCGCGGGTATCCTTAAAATCACGTTCTAATCACATTGAGTGGCTCGGATCATCAAAATTCAATCAGAAAGGGGGAGGTGCAGACCGAAGCAAAATCCGGACGTCCGGACTTGAACAAAATCCGGACCGATCCACACCTCCCCTTTCACAATTGAGTTTCGATGATCCAAGCACTCAATGTGTTCAAAACGTGAATTTAAGGGTACCAACTAAAAATCAGCAAAAAAATAGACCGGAAAGGGCTTGATCTGAACAATTTTTTTATTGAACTATTCAATAAAAAAATTGTTCGGATCAAGCCCTTCCTGGTCTTTTTTTTGCTGATTTCTCATAAGTACCCTTAAAATCACGTTTTGAACACATTGGGAGGCTCGGATCATCGAAATTCGATCGGTACGCGATTTAACAGAGCTTTTAACGGAATCCGTTAGTCATTTGGACGGAAGGGGGCGTTTTGATTAACGGAATATAACGTTGAGAGTAAAATTGAAGTTTTTAAAAGATTGGGAATCTAATTGAATTTTGGGGTAAAGGTTGGGGGCTATTTTGAAATTTTTCCTTTTTTTTAAAGGCCCTTTGACGAGTAATTCCGCTGATGTTGGACCCCACCGAGCAGTTCCACGTGTCACCATCTTAACCATCGAATATTTCAATGAAAATCCAACGGCCTCGTGCAGCTTTCAACTAACATTTTCGTTCGGCCTGTCCACCCCACCAAACACCCAAAATCTCAATGAGCTAATCCTCTCCTCCTCTATATAATTTCCCCTAATTTGTCCCCACAAAACTCAGGAAATTGATCAGTTTTCGATTTCCTTCCATCTAAGTACATAACTACTAGTACTTTTTTGTGATAGTTCATGAACAAAAGTTAGCTTTACACTATGTAAATCTTGGATTCGTCGAGCCATTTTTGTCCAACCCATTCCTTATTTTTGGATTTCAATAATTCATTCCCATTTGGGTCTTCACCAAATTAATCCAACATTTTCCACTCGATCGGTACCTATACCTCCAACTGAATTTCAGCAATGGAATTTAGTAACGACCAATGTAGTGGTACTGATGACACCATCTCCTTGTGTGTCCAAGACCCATTGAATTGGGTTAAAGCTGCGGAGTCCTTAAAGGGTAGTCACTTGGACGAAGTCAAGTGCATGGTGGCAGAGTACCGGAAGCCGGTGGTTCGGCTTGGTGGCGAGACCCTAACAATATCACAAGTGGCTGCGATAGCCACCCGTGAAACTGAGGTTACAGTAGAACTCTCGGAGACTGCCAGGGCTGGCGTGGTGGCAAGTAGTGATTGGGTGATGGAGAGCATGAACAAGGGGACAGATAGCTATGGTGTGACCACTGGTTTTGGTGCAACTTCTCATAGGAGAACCAAACAGGGTGGAGCACTTCAGAAAGAGCTTATTAGGTAAACAAAGTTCTTCGCTCAAAAGTTATCATCATGAATCCATGATACCCTTTCTTTTCTTTTCTTTTCTTTTTGAGATGATGATATGCGAATTGATTTCTTGTATATAAAATTCTCATGCCCAATCACATGATCGTATGCATGTGATCAATTCATTTGAATCAAAATATAACTTGTCAGGACTTGTACGTAATTTCACGAGATTAATATTTGGAGTAATTATTTAATGATCTTGAGGCACCGCTACGTACATAGTGCCGTCCATACATTTAATATTTGTGCCATAACAACATGTGTACGTTGACAAGGATGTTAGTGTATTACGTGACCGATAGACTGCCAAATAATTTTTTCGATTAATTGACAACATTATCTGGCAGTAATGAATTTCTGCATAAGATTATTTCGGAATGGTACTATACAGAAAATGTTAATTAGAGGATTGTTGTAGGGACAGAGTCGATCGTTATCTGGGTTGGTGGTTTCTTAAGGATCAACCAGGTTAGAATTTTGGTAGTACTGCGTATCAATTTAAAAATGAATTGTTTACCTTTTGTGGTAGTTTGATGTGCCTTGCATGCCAAATACTAGTAAGGTTGTTCGGCTAAATAAGCAAAATGACTTCTTTTTTTTGTCGTTATTCAATTTTTTTTTTACATTTGTTAGTTTTTTGTCAATTTTTTTTGCTGATTATTGCTTTGTCATGACAAGAGGAATCTAAAAAGTAAAAAAAAATTACTATCGAAATCAATTTTTTTTAAATAAAGACGAAAAAATTGGCTTATTTTTGTCTTTATTCATAAAAATTAGGTTTCGAAAAGGAACAAAAAACAAGGTCACTTGGCTTATTTAGCCGATTACTTTTGTCCTCATGAAAGAGAAAATTCCAATATTATTACTTGGCTGTGATCAAGGCACCAAAAACATCTCTAACAATACCTTATAAAACCTCAAAAAAAATATTACAGCTAAACGTGCTTCCCGTTAGCATTTGCCAATAAAAATGAGTATAATAAAGTAAAGGAAATTCCTTTCAAAAAAAAAAAGGTAGAGAAATTTATTTTATGTTCAACACCCGCTTACACACAATCACAAACAAACGCAAAAGGAAAGAGAGAATCTATTCTTTCTAATATACGAAGGGAGAATCCCTTTTGGTGTAACCATCTTGTGAAATTGTCACAAAAGTATTTTCCACTTTTGCCCTCCAAAAATAAGTTCTTATAGTTTTTCCAAATTCATAATATTCCAATATTTTGGGCAAAGTGGTAATTTCACTGTGCTCAATCCAACCATCGCAAGCCCCACGTCTACCTCTTTACTATTTTGAGAAAATAACACCCATTTTCGCTCATGGAGTGCCCGTGAAATTACATAATTGTTTTTTGAAGACTTTAAGAAATGAAATTAATGCAATAAATTCATAGCTGGGCTCTGGCTATATGGTTTATTGATTAGTCTGTGTTTAGATAATTAATGTTAATGTATAGGCCATATCTTTATCCTTCTGGGTCTATATATAATGACAAGAGTTAAAATTCTTTCCACCACATTCCACCTTTGGTTTTTCACCACAGTCCGTTACGGATCCCACCAAGCATTTTTTGTTATAATCTGAACCGTTCATCTTGTAAAGCCCACATAATAGTATGTGCACGCAAAAAAATGAGCTTGGTCGGACATCAACAGATATATTAAAAATTGAATTTTGGTTTAGGAAACGGACTGCCATAAACAATTTAACTTCAAAATCTATGACCCTCCATTCTGTAAACCAAAATTCAAGTTTTGATATACCTATCGATATCCAATCAAGCTGATTTTTTTCATAAGTATACTACTTTATGTGTTCTACAAGATGAACGGTTCAGATTGTAACAAAAAAGTCTTATATATAAGGCCCACATACGGTGGTGGAATCCCATGATTTTCACCTACGACTGATAGAATTTACACTCTAATGAAAAACGATAATTTTAGTTTGTTTGTGGTCCAATCCAACCTCTATCTCTCTCTAGCTGAAAAAATTACAAGCACTTTTCAGTTTCAACAGATCACATGATTGATGGTTTGTACAGTACTCCTTGGTAACTAGTAGTATTTTAATCCAAAAATCAATGTGAAATTTTGGTGCACCAGGTTCTTGAATGCCGGGATATTCGGTAACGGGACGGAATCTTGCCATATCCTGCCTCGTTCGACGACACGGGCCTCAATGCTGGTGAGAATCAACACCCTCCTTCAAGGGTATTCGGGGATTCGATTCGAGATGTTAGAAGCTATGACCAAATTTCTTAACCACAACATCATCCCGTGCTTGCCCCTCCGGGGCACAATCACAGCCTCGGGCGATTTGGTCCCTTTGTCCTACATTGCTGGGCTTCTAACGGGAAGGCCCAATTCGAAGGCCGTTGGGCCCAATGGAGAATCGCTCAATGCCGTTGAGGCCTTCTGCTTGGCGGGTATTGATACCGGTTTTTTTGAGTTGCAGCCCAAAGAGGGTCTTGCGCTGGTGAATGGTACCGCGGTTGGGTCGGGCCTAGCTTCCGTGGTTCTTTTTGAAGCCAACATCCTCTCTGTCCTCTCGGAAGTTTTATCAGCCGTGTTCGCAGAAGTCATGCAAGGAAAGCCCGAATTCACGGATCATTTGACCCATAAATTGAAGCACCACCCGGGCCAAATCGAGGCTGCAGCTATAATGGAACACATTTTAGACGGCAGCTCTTATGTCAAAGAAGCCCGAAGGCTTCATGACATTGACCCGCTCCAAAAGCCGAAAAAGGACCGATACGCCCTCCATACATCTCCCCAATGGCTCGGGCCACAGATCGAAGTCATCCGATCCGCAACCAAAATGATCGAAAGGGAGATAAATTCCGTGAATGACAACCCATTGATCGATGTGTCCCGTAACAAGGCCCTACACGGAGGAAATTTCCAGGGTACCCCAATAGGGGTGTCAATGGACAACACCCGACTTGCCATTGCGGCGATAGGCAAACTCATATTTGCACAATTTTCGGAGCTCGTTAATGACTTTTACAACAACGGTTTGCCCTCGAATCTCTCTGGCGGGCGTAACCCCAGCTTGGATTACGGGTTCAAAGGTGCCGAAATAGCGATGGCGGCTTATTGTTCCGAGCTCCAGTTCCTAGCTAACCCTGTAACCAATCATGTCCAAAGTGCAGAGCAACACAACCAAGATGTGAACTCATTGGGCTTGATCTCATCCAGAAAAACAGCCGAGGCACTTGACATACTAAAACTCATGAGTGCGACTTGGTTGGTAGCCTTATGCCAAGCAATTGACTTGAGGCATTTGGAGGAAAACCTAAAAAGCATAGTAAAAAACACAGTGAGTCAAGTGGCTAAGGGGGTTCTAACCTTGGGTTCAAATGGAGAACTTCACCCCTCAAGATTTTCAGAGAGAGAATTGCTCAAAGTGGTGGACCGGGAGCACGTATTCGCGTATATAGATGACCCGGTGAGCTACACGTACCCGTTGATGCAGAAACTCCGACAAGTCCTGGTGGAGCACGCTATGGCGAACGGGGAGAGGGAGACAAATCCCGCTACTTCGATTTTCCAAAAGATTTGCGCGTTTGAGGAGGAGCTGAAGACCGTCCTGCCCAAGGAAGTCGAAACTGCACGGTGCAATGTGGAGAGTGGAATGGCAGGTATTGGAAACAGGATCAGGGAATGTCGGTCGTACCCGTTGTACAAGTTTGTGAGGGAGGAATTGGGGACGGGATTTTTGACCGGAGAGAAGGTCCGGTCACCGGGAGAGGAGTTTGACAAGGTGTTCTCAGCCATTTGTGAGGGGAAGTTGATTGATCCTTTGCTGGATTGCTTGAAGGAGTGGAACGGTGCTCCTCTGCCAATTTGCTAATTAATTAATTAGGATATATACGTGACAGTCTCTACATTATTATGTGCACATTACAATTTACTAGTGCAATATTTGTTGTTTTTTTTGTCAGATGTAAAACTTAAGTTATTTGACTAGTTTGTACTTGAAAATATTTTATCTCAATTTGTGTAAGAAGTGTGTATTTGGTCACCCTATAATATTCTTTTTTCACTCAAGCCCCGTTTGATAACAGTGATAGAAAGGTAGGATTCGTAAGGAGATGAGATTAGGATTGAGATTGATAATGAGAAGGGATTAGTAATGAGTATGTTTGTTTGAAATGAGATTGGATGATGAGATTATTAATATCATGTTTGTTTGAGATGAGATTAGATGATGGGATTGGATTGATCGAAGAAATTGGTATGAATACCAAGTCCCACGGGGTATTGCTAATACCCCCTAATGGCCGGATTGTACATCCCAATGGACTAATAGTCCGAACCCTTTTTTGTTACCATACAGAGTATTAATACTCCCATGGGATTAGTATTCCAATCTCAAATCCCAAACCTGTTATCAAACGGGGCCTCATTATCTTATCGAACTTTCCTTCAACTATCCTAGCTTGATTCATTTAGAGTTTTGCTCAAAACCCATTTTGGTAGGGATATCTCTCTCTCTATACTTATGTGAAGGTGTAGTGTGTAAAAATGTGTTTGGATTGTCGTACTATAGTTGAGTGGAGCTCGGTTGAGTTTGTAAAGTATTTTCCTGCAAACCTAGGAGGTACTAGTACCTCCCTTTTTGTGGTACCTGTACCACCCGGAGAAAAGCATACAGTTTTCTTCTTATGTGATGTATTTATGGGATTGTGTTGGTACGCGTGTTCTTGATATTTAAAGATACACGGACGTGATTTGATTGAGGATGTTGATTGACTTAGGCTTGTGTAAAATTAGGACAAAGTTATGGTACACAGGGTATACCGTATGTCTAAATTATGGCAGTTTGTAATTTTCATTATGACGATTTTTGGTTTTCTAATGCATATTTTTTACGCTAGTTACGACTTCTACTTTAAAATTTACCTATTGAACAGGTCATTAGTAGGTTATCCATAGTTAAAAAATATTTATGTAACTATAATTATTCATACCAGAAACCATAATACTTGTACTCCAACCAAATATATGTGTACAATATCACAAATTAAATAATGCTACCCACAAATGTTATGATAACACCATAAATTGACATTATCTTACCACAATGAGTTGTACCAAAAATTCTTTGACACGTATGATATTTCATAACAAAATCAAAATATGTCGTACCAGAATCAACAATTGTTATACCGAAACAAAATACATGTGTAAAATACCACAAATTCAGTAAAATAACCAAATTTGTTATGATAACACCTAAAATTGTCATTTTCTTACTACAACGTGTCGTATCAAAAGAAAACATATTTAAATACTACAAATTATATAACAAATCATAATTGTTATGACAATACTATAATTTGGCATTTTCATACCCACAACTGTCATAGCAAAGGAAATTGATTAAAATATTCCGTAACAAGACCAAAATACCACAAATTCCGTAATATAACCAAATTTGTTATGACAACACAATAAATTGACGTTTTCATACCTACAACGTGTCATATAAAAAAAAATCAATCGAAATGTTCAGTTAAAGATAGTTATAATTAGCAAAATACCAAACCACAAATTCAGTAATATAACCAAATTTGTTATGACAACACTATAAAGTGATGTTTTCATACCCACAACGTGTCGTATAAAAAAAATTCAATCAAAATGTTCAATTAACGATAGTTATAATTAGCAAAATCCCATACCATAAATTCAGTGATATAACCAAATTTGTTATGACAATACCATAAATTGACGTTTGCATACCCACAACGTGTCGTATGAAAAAAATTCAATCAGAATGTTCAGTTAACGATAATTATAATCAACAAAATATCAAACCATAAATTCAGTAATATAACCAAATTTGCTATGACAACACCATAAATTTAACGTTTTCATATCTATAACGTGGTGTATAAAAAAATTCAATCAGAATATTCAATTAACAATTGTTATAATCGGCAAAATACCATACCATAACTAAACGTCAGCGAGTATATTTTTAGAATGATCGATCGTAACTGCTAGAATATCAAGTCATACAATATTCAGCATTGTCACCAACATTAGATATCGACAACTGCGTAATCGAAAAAATTTAATGTATCCAAATACAAGAATGAAGTTGATCGCTTATCATTAGACCCTTAATCAGACAAAAAAAATCTTTTTATTATTGAATTTAGGTGCCGATGAAAGGGCTTTCTAAACCCTGTCGAGCCAAAAAATTACATGGATTATTTAATCAACAAATATAACGAAATCAATGGTTTTGAACGTCATTATTGTGTCGCGGTTGTAAGTCAACCGTACATTCAGTTACAACATAAAAATTGATTTTATATCAAGTATATTGAATGCACAATTCTAAATGTTCTTTTGGTTCGACACATTGTGGTAAGAAAATGCCAATTTTTTGTGTTGTCATAACAATTATGGTTATGTTATATAATTTGCAGTATTTTACAAATGAGGGAGAGTGAGAGAGAGTCATGGAAGAGAGAATAACGTATTACATATTAAGCCAGTTTTTCATTTTATTGATTGATTTAATAAATGGGTGGTCCGGATTATTCATTTTTAAATCCAAAGGTTTAAAATCATGGTGCGTATGATACAATCCCTAATAAGGGGTGTATACCATAGGACTACCCGTAAAACTATGATCGAGTTTGATTTCGTATTGATGTCATGCCTAAGAAAATGTTGAATAAAAGGTTAAGCCTTGAAACAACACAACAGTTAAGCTTTGACGATTGATCGAATGATAAATTTAAAGGTTAAACCTTGAAAGAGCATTAAGGTTAAGCCTTGAAATAAACGTTTGGACGTGTAGGAACTTAATGGGGATTGAATGGTTTCATATATAAGTACTTGGCTTTATTGAACTTGTATTTCTTTATTTCTTTCCAAATTGTCGTGGCACTCATCTTTGCACAACCATATAGAGTCAGTTGGGATAATCTACGGGGCAAGTATGAGTGTACTCAACTCTTCATTTTTCAGGTACAAACTAAGAGACATGACTTAGAGTGCTTGGCGTGCATTCATATGAACATCTTTTGAAAGATCACTTGGAAAGTTTCAATGTCATCTTTCATGTTACATATTTTGGGAAGATGAAAATGTAACTTCACTTTAGTCCTCAATTTGGATGACTGTACTAAACTTAATACATTCCCTTTTGTCATCATTCATGATAATTTGGTTGTAAGTTATTGAAACTACTTTTGGATAGAACATTGGGTTTCAATGGAATGACATGGCATGGTCTTTTATGGAAAATTATGAACGAGTTTATCGGTATTTTATCTATGTAAAATGTATTGTATTTTTGTTGAAAATCGAAGGCATAACATTCACACACACACACCAAAAAAACACATTCTTATAGCTAAAAATGGAATTGTTACTAATTCGTTTCTCATAATAATCCAGTCTGCGTATTTTAGAGGTGGTGTACTAGCTAGCAAGTAAGGTGTACTAGTTTCACATCTGCTTTTTGCCGATGACTCCGTTGTCTATTGCCAAGCTACTAACCAAGATTGAGAGGGCTCCGCCAAATATTGGGAATTTATGAAGATGCATCGGTTCAAAAAATTAATAAAGACAAGTCCTCAGTTTTCTTCAGCCCAAACACTTCTCTCTCTGTTCGATCTGGGTTCTCTCTCTGCCACGGTTGGGATTTCAATGGAAGTCAAAGATGCAAAATATTTGGCACTTCCTATCTTCCTTGGGAAATCCAAACCAGAATTTTCTCGTTTATACAGGACCAAACTCTAAAGAGATTATTAAGGGGATGGAGCGAATCACGGCTAAATTCAGCTGGGCGTGAAACTCTCATTAAGTTAGTCTTACTGGCTTCACCATGTTATTGTTAGTAATTTATTTTAATCAACGGGTATCTGTAATCTTAACGTGGGGAGATTAATAAGTATTTAATATCATGGAGCTCGTAATATAATTGAGATAAAGACGGGAGTGCAATTATAATTCTGTAGTGGGGTGAATTATAATTAGTGAAATAAGAAATAAAATCCTGGCAGGATTAAGTTTTCTTATTTACACTGGGAGCCCAGACTTATTACTCTTTAGGTCCATATCATAACCCTATATATACACGTTATGCTCTCTAAGTCAGTTGGATGTTTTTGTTTTATTCAGTAAATAGAGGCAGGCTTAAAGAGAGCAAACAAATCACGAAAGAGTCCACACTTAGTTTGTGTTCTAGATGTGGATGGAATATGATAGAAGATCGTAAGGTACGGTCGAGCAGTATTCGTGGTTTATAGCAAGGCGTGCTATAACAAGTTCAACCAGCGTTCGTGTCGCAAAGAGTTGAGGTAGAACCCTAATTCCGCTTTATAGGGTTTTAAAATTTTTGTTGTCTAATCTGTACGCGTCATTACTGGGTCTTGGGGATTCAGTTTCCCAACAGTGGTATCAGAGCAGGCTGTAATCACGTGTATGGATTAAACAAGCCATGTTGTCCGTAGGTTATAGAGGGTAGAACGTAGAACTGTACTAACCCTTGTTTTGCAGCGTTCTTACCCAGCTATTATGGTCACATGATTTTTATTGATTTTATGTGATTGGATCCCACGATAATTTTTTTTCGTGGTTATTGTTATTTATTGGCTGCCACGATTATTTTTCGTGGTTGTAATAATTAACGTAGCATGTGAACTCCAATGGAGGCATAAGATCGATGTTTGTATGTTTCTTCGATTGTAATAGCATTCGACGGTTATTCGGAGATCGAAGATGGTAGATACAAAAGATACAAGTTGTTTGGCTCGCAACAGTTTTTTTCCAGATTCGTAGGGTCTGATTGCAGGGCTATTTCGACCTAGTAAACGTTGGAATTAGAAAATCTGTTCTTCACGAAAGTTGTAGATAGTTGAATTTCGAATCCAACCCAATTTGAATCACTTCAATTGGAGGTCGAATGAAGAAGATATGATCAAAATACTGAAGGTTGTGCAGTTTACGCGGGAATACATCAAATCCAAATTTTCTTGCCTAAGCACGGTTGGATTTTGGTTTCCTTGATTGATTCAAACTATCTAAGTCTTCTACACAAGTATAGCCAAAGGATTTCAAGTTTGGAAGGACTCCTTATTGCTTAAGGATTTCAAGTTTGGAAGGATTCCTTGTTGCTCAAGAATTGCATCTTTGACCATAATAGTTGGGATGCATATTTTATTATGTTTCCTTATTTATGTTTATGCATGTTTTCATGAGTGTTTGCATGTGTGATAGTTTACCATATTTGGACAACATGGTAATATATGGCCGTTGACCTAGATCACGTTTTTTGCAAACTCGAAAATTTGATAACCCTCACAAATTTTTTAAGGGAAAAAAGCTGAAATGGTCCCTGTAGTTAAGTGTTTGTGTCAACTTAGTCCCTGTAGTTGTAATTTGCTCGATTTACACTCTGTACTTTTCATTTTGTTTCAACTTGGTCCAATTACTAACCGCCGTTAGTTCGCCGTTAGTCCTTTTAACAGCAAAATCAAATGGCTCCCTTTTTAGGGGTTAAAATAGTAATTCTCTCATTTTCCTCTTGCCCTAATATTAGGGGTGTGCACGGTTCGCGTGGGTCGGGTTTGCTCCCGAACTCGACAAAACATGTCAGGTAACAAATGTTTTAAGCCCGCAAACCGAATCGAAAAGGGGTAAGAACTGTCCGCGAGCTTGGTTCTTTACGTTGGGTCGAGTCCGACCAAAAACTGAATTAATCTTTATGAATTGGTCGGGTCGGGTAAGAAACACACCAACCCGGACCCCGAACCAAAATCTGATTTTTAACAGAAAATAAACCTGTACTCTTCTGAACCACATGTTCGACCCCACCTGAGACCCTTCGAGTCAAGTCGGGTCGGGTCCGCGGGTGAATGGATTTTTTGCACAGGCCTACCTAATATACCTCTGAACCAAAACACAACTCATTCTTCCATTCTCCATTGATAAGGAGGCACTTGAGAAGAAATTTGGTTATAATTTTCTGCAAAAAGTTGCCCTCCAATTCCGCATTTTTATGATCAGCCATGAGGCAACATAACCACTGGTATTGTTTACCTGTTCAACTTGTGGACAAATACTGAGATGTCTTATTTTTCTGCATAGTACTAAAAATGCATATAGAACCATGTCCAAAAGTCACAACAATATATAGATCTAAAAGTCACAACAATATAAAGAACCATATCCAAAAGTTAGAATATTACATGAACTAAGGGGTTGTTCGGCTAAATAAGTCAAGTGACTTATTTTTTGTCCTTATTCAATTTTTTTCGCATTTGTTAATTTTTTGTCAATTTTTGAAGATTATTGCTTCGTTATAACGAGAGGAACCTAAAAAGTAAAAAATTACCATCGAAATTCATTTTTTTAATAAAAACGAAAAAATTGACTTATTGGCTTATTTTTGTCTTTATTGGCTTATTTTTGTCTTTTTTTTAAAAGAACTAACGGCGGACTAACGACAGTTAGCAATTGGAACAAAATGAAAAGTACAGAGTGTAAATCAAGTCAATTACAATTACAGTGACCAAGTTGACACAAACACTTAACTACAAGGACCATTTTGATTTTTTTCCCATTTTTTAAATAACTAAGTGGGAGAGGGAATTTATTTTGGATAAATCTCATGGTCTCCATTGCTAGTTCGTAGGTGATATAATTAATTTTGTGTGTTGGTTTCAGAACCTTCCTCCCTATTGGACAAAATTAATTATGGCATCATCGGTACAAACTTCCTAAAGGGATAGCTCTAAGATAATTGTTGTGTGAATTACTTCTCCATCAGAGGTAATTCATAACGGAACAATGGGTCATGGGGCTAGGTAATGGTATACACTTAGCTGTAAATAATAGTATCCTCACCATCTGAGTCACTATTATTATTTATAGGACCGAAGCTATATTGGCTATTTAATTTTACTTTGCATGGTATAGTGTCTAGATAATAAAATTAAAAGATTGTGTCTATCTACACGAATTATAAAGAGTAGAAGACTTCCCATCGAGGCATACTCTTCACGGTGTGTAGAGTTGCCAATGTTTTTCTTTTAACATGTGGTTGAGGAAACCAATATTAAAATGAAATTCAAAGTTTTTTATTGCCCTTAATAATTGATTGTTATATTATTTGATTCTCAGATTAAAAAATGGGCTCTTTCAATTCACTTGTCTTTATTCTCAAAGAAAATAAACTTACTGGATCGAATTATATTGACTGAAAAAGGAACTTGGATATTGTGTTAACTGTTGAGAGACACAAATTTGTATTGTCTGAGGTGTGCCCTCCTAGACCTGATGAGAATGCCATAGAACAAGAACCAAATTTTTATAAAAATTGATGAGTATCACCCATGTTGAAGGGACCCCGATTATGGATCATGTTCTGAAGATGATAGCTCTTCTTAATGAACTAGAGATTCTTGGAGCTGAAATTAATCGGAAAACCCAGATCTATTTCGTTCTTAACTCACTGCAGTCTGAGAGTTTTAAGTAATTTTGCCTGAACTATTATATGAACAAAATGCATTTATCTTTGGCGAAACTCCTTAAGGAACTCCAAGCAGCTGAGGGTCTTTTGGTTGTGAAGAAACCATCATCAGTGTCAGTGGCAGAGAAGGTTTCTACTTCTAAGCTGAAAAGCAAGAAGAAATAGAACAAGTCTCAGAAAAAAAGGTTGTGGAGGCAGTCCATGCGCCTCAAGGTGGAGTGAAAAAGCCTAAGGGCAAGTGTTTTCACTGCAAGCAGCAAGAACACTGAAAGAAGAAATGTCTATTTTATCTTAATAAAGTGAATAATCAAGATAGATCTTTTCACTAGTCGTTGAATCATGTTTAGTGGTGTTATCTACCAGTACCTGGTGTGTGGATACATGAGCCACTAAGCATGTTTACAATTTGTTGCATGGGTTCCAGGAAACCAGAAGACTAGGTGATTGAAAGATTTATCTGCACATGGGTAATGCTACGAGAGTGACAGTAGTTGTAGTAGGAAATGTTTTTTTAAATTTTAATAATAATAGGAGTTTAATTTTGAGAGATTGTCTTTATGTTCTCACACTTAGAAAAAACTTGGTTTCAGTTTCTAAGTTGATTAAAGATGAATATTTGGTTTATTTTAGTAACTTTGTGGTTATTAAGTTAAATAAACGTTTTATCTATTCTGGTTCATTGATGGATAATCTCTACTTTATTAATCCTATATTTCCTACAGTGCAACTGCATGAATTGAATAACACTAATAATTTACCATGTAAGAGAAAAAAAAAGCCTTCTAAATTGAACCAAAAGTATATTTGGCACTTATGTCTTGATCATATTAATCTGAATAGGATTTTTAGACTGGTCAGGGATGAATCTTTAGGTTCATTGGAAGTTGAGGAACTTCTAGTCCGTGAATCCTATTTAGAAGGTAAGATGACCAAGAGACTTTTTTATCAGTAAAAGGTTACAAAGCCAAAGAGCCGTTGAAATTGGTTCATTCTGATTTTTGTGGACCCACGAATGTCCAAGCAAGAGGTGGTTTTGAGTAGTTCATCATTTTGATTGATAATTACTCAATGTTTGGATACATTTATTTGATGCACCTTAAGTCCGAATGCTTTGAGAAATTCAGGGAGTATAGGGCAGAAACGAAGAAGTGTCTGAGTAAAATGTCTTAAGACACTGCGATCTGATCATGGTGGTGAATACCTCTTGGGAGAGTTTAGGGAGTACTTGTTAGTTGAAGGGATTACATCCCAGTTATTAGCACCAGGTATCCACGTCAAAATGGTTTAGCAGAAAGAAGGAATATGACTCTTATAGATATGGTGAAATCAATGATGAGTTATTCAGATTTACCAATTTTCGTTTTGGGGACATGCACTAGAAACAACAACATATATTCTTAACTTGGTACCATCAAGTCAGTACCCATCTACACCCACAGAACTATGGATTGGACGCAAACCTAGTCTGCAGCATGTTCGGGTTTAGGGTAGTCCAGCACATGTGCTGAATGGGAACGCAGATAAATTGGAATCGAGGACAGAAGTTTTGCTTGTTTGCGGGGTACCCTAGAGGAACGAAAGGTGGACTGTTTTATAGTCCTACGCATAAGAAGGTCATTGTTAGCACTAATGCCCGGTTCTTAGAAGAGGACTATATAATAGACCACAAGCCTAGAAACAAGATTGTTCTAGATTAATTGAAAGGAGAGAGACCGACAAAGACTTCTTCAACACTAATAGTACAGGAGGTTACACTGCAAGAAAGAGTTGTTGACACACCGGTACCTCATCATAGTGGGAGGATTGTTGTCCCACCCAATCGGTATACGTTCTTGAGAGAATCTTATGATACGATCCCTGAAGAACAACATGCTGAACCCTGCAACTATAATGAGGAACTAGAAGATAAAGATGCAAAATTTTGACAAAAGACTATGAAATCAGAGATGGAGTCTATGTACTCTAATCAGGTCTGGGATGTTGTAGAACCACCTGAAGGGATTAAACCCATTGAGAATGTATCTAGATAATGGAACTGGATAGATTCATAGCAAAGGGTCAAGAGCACATGTTATGTAAACTTAAGGAGTCTATTCGTAGACTCAAGCAAGCATCTAGATCTTGGAACATCCGTTTTGATCAAGCAATCAAGTTGTTTTTTGGTTTTGATCAATGTCCGGATGAGTCATGTGTGTACAAGAAGCACAACGAAAAAGTGGTGGTGTTCATGGTACTATATGTAAATGATATTCTGCCAATCAGAAACGATGTGGGAATGTTGTCTTCGGTAAATGTGTGACTATCTAGCCAGTTCGATATGAAGGATTTGGGAGAAGCCAGTCACATTGGCTTATCGTAAGCTACTTATATCGATGAGATCCTTGCTCGTTTTAGCATGTAGGATTCCAAGAAAGGGTTCCTCCCTTTTTAGATATGGAATCAACCTATCCAAGGATCATTGTCGTAAGACACCTGAGGAGATGGAGAAAATGAAGGCAGTTCCTTATGCCTTGGCAGTAGGAAGCCTTATGTATGCTATGTTGTGTACTAGACTTGATATTTGCTTTGCCGTTGGCATGGTTAGCAAATTTCAGTCTAATCCAGGGCAAGAACATTGGACTACAGTGAAACATATACTCAAGTATCTGAAAAGAACTAAAGATCATATGTTGGGGTTCCAGTCAGATAGTCTGGTACCTCATGGGTACACAGACTCAGACTTTATGTCAGATAGGGATTCCAGAAAGTCTACCTCAGGATATGTGTTTACCTTGGGAGGTGGAGCCATAAGTTAGAGGAGTATCAAACAATATTGCATTGCTGATTCTACCATAGAGGCAGAGTATGTGGCAGCTTCTGAAGCAGCCAAGGAAGCTGTTTGGCTTAGAAACTTTTTATTGGATCTGGAAGTGGTCTCTTCAGTACAATCAGCCATTACACTCTATTGTGACAATAGCGGTGCAGTTGCTAATTCGAAGGAGCCAATGACTCATAAGAAAGGCAAACACATTGAGCGTAAGTATCATCTGATTCGAGAGATCGTACAGAGAGGTGATATTGCTATGACCAAGATTGCATCGGCGAATAACCTGGCAGATCCTTTTACAAAGAGCTTACCAGCTAAGACTTTTGATAGTCACGTAGAGGGAATGGGAGTGAGATGCATGGCAGTATGTTTTTGAGTCTTAGTGGGAGTTTGTTAGGAGATTATGTAAAAGTTATGTTTTTATATGATGGATTAATATTTAATTATTAATCAGTTTTATCCATTTTTGATGAGAATCTTTTATGGGCAATATTTGCATAATATTTTTGTATGTTGTGCATGTGTGTCTTTTATTTTACAAAGTAGATATCCGGTGTGTAGAGTTCGGCTTACACACAGAAGATCAGATCATCGGTTCTTGTGAAATATAAGATATGATTCATAGTCTTAGATGGAACTGGACACACCATCGGTAGGACTGTAGTACAATGTTTAGTAGGTCTGTCTTGACTACAGGGAACGGTCTAGTTCTAACTCATTGTGCTAGTACACTTTGTGTGTATTGAACGAGACCACATTGAGGTAATTGTCTTTATACTAACTTTATAAGACAATTGGAACCTCATTGTTATTATGAATGCTTATGCTCTTAATCCAAAAATAATTATTAGAGGTGTATATTTAATGTTGTTGACTTTGATTCATTAAAGAGTGAGATCTTTATACGGTCAATAGTCTCGGTGAGTTGGGTCGCAACATTATGTATATGACAACTATTAATTATTAATGGAATTCATGTCTTGATAGGGATTGATGATACCCCTTGAGTAAGCTTATAAGTTTCGAATATGTCAAACCCTGTAGGTGAATTTTGTATCTAACATATCGAATAAGTTAAGCGGATAGTCTCAAGTTAAGATGTTGATTAAGTGAGAGATTGCTAGTAATTTATTTTAATCAACGGGTATCTGTAATCTTAATGTGGGGAGATTAATAAGTATTTAATATCATGGAGCTCGCAATATAATTGAGATAAAGATAGGAGTGCAATTATAATTATGTAGTGGGGTGAATTATAATTAGTGAAACAAGAAATAGAATCCTGGCACGATTAGGTTTTCTTATTTACACTAGGAGCCCAGACTTATTACTCCTTAGGTCCCTATCGTAGCCCTATATATACGCGTTATACTTTCTAGGTCAGTTGGATGTTTTTGTTTTATTCAGTAAATAGAGGCAGGCTTAGAGAGAGCAAACAGATCACGAAAGAGTCCACACTTAGTTCGTGTTCTAGACGTGGAGAGAATATGATAGAAGATCGTAAGGTATGGTTGAGTAGTATTCGTGGTTTATAGCAAGGCGTGCTATAACAAGTTCAACCAACGTTCGTGTCGCAGGGAGTCGAGGTAGAAACCTAATTCCGCTTTATAGGGTTTTACAATTTTTGTTGTCTAATCTATACGCATCATTACTGGGTCTTGGGGATTCAGTTTCCCAACAGTTATGCTGTCATGTTTTCAACTCCCAAGAACGATCATGAATCAAATCTCAGCTGCGATATCCAATTTCTGGTGGGGTTCCAGAGAAGGCGAACGAAAGATTCACTGGGTTAAATGGGATAATCTGAGCAGGTGTAGAGGTTAAGGAGGTTTGGGCTTCCGGGATTTAGATATTTTCAGTAAGGCGTTACTAGCAAAGCAAGGGTGGAAGCTAGTTTATGGTGAGCAACCTCTTTTTCGACAGATTTTCAAAGGGAGAGATATTTTTCTCGTGCTTCGTTTTGGCAAGCGAATGTGGGTAGTCAATCGTTTTTTTTTTTTTTTTGATCGGCAAAAGATGAATTTTATTAAAAACGGAGAAAGGGGAAAGAAATCCAACAAATAGTTGGACAAGGACCGGAAGAGCATTGCATGGGCCAATGACTTAATTCATCAAGGCTGGAGATGGCAAATTAGATCCAGCGAGGAGGTTCGTATTTGGGAGGATCCATGGCCATCCAAAACCTTCCCTTACATGGCCAACCGGAACACACCGAGGAGGAGGGGTATCAAACGGGTTTATGATCTAATAGACAATGCCACTAAAACTTGGAAGACTGATCTGGTAAAGGCGCTCTTTCTCTTTAGAAAGGTTATCTTCTCGCGACTAGGGTTTCAGGGGAGGCCTCCGCCTCCCCCCTTCTCGTTCTCCGCCTCCTCTTCTCCTCCCAGTCTCTCTCTCTCTCCTACGGCCCTCTCTCTTTTCCTCTATCCCGTTTTGGCTTGTCTCTTTCCAGTCGGGACTTTTTCGTGTTGGGTGGGCGGCGGTGGGCTCGGGGCCATTTGGCCTCTCAGCCAGTCCAGCGGCTCCTATCGAACAGTTTCCAGATTTGGTTCGGTTGAGGTGGCGTCGGTGTCTGGTGGTTGGGAGTGGTGGTTTCGAGTTGAGGAGCCAGAATAAGGGTTAGGAGTTGGGGGTGTTTTGCTTTTGTTTGCTGTTTCCGGTTAGTCCGGCTTGCCTCCGCAGGTTTCCCCCGTTCGGACCTATTCCCGGTCTGGGTTTCCCCCAGATCCGGCGGGTGTGGTGGTGGCTGAATAATCCACTGATTTTCGTTCTAGCGTGTTGGTGGTGCTATGGATAAAGGCTGGAGCATGGTCCTGGAGCCTTGTTTCAGCCTTGGGGAGACGAAGACGCATAGGAGGATTGCAGCAGACAGCGTCGTGGTCGTGTGAGAGCAAAGGCTTTGCCCATAGTGGTTTTCGCTCGTGCCAAAGGGGGACTCGCCGGAGATGTTGATCTCATTCGCTTGTGGCCAAGTCCCGTCAATGCTTCTGGATGCGGAAACTGAAGGATTTCTCTCGACCGAAGTGTTGGCCGGCGTGCTAGTGGATTAGTCCATGTTTGCTATAATTTCTATTTTGTTTGTGTTCTCTCTTGTTTCCTTGGTTTAGTATTGTTTGTCTGAGCCTGCCCGAGGCGGGTGGATGATAAGTTGCTAGCTCCTTGTGAACGACCCTTTGAGGCGGTGAGAAGTGAGCTCCGGCTCGTGCTTAGCTCCTCGTGAACGACCCTTTGTATGTTTTATCCTCTAAGATAGGCCGATTTAGTTTTCCTTATCATTGTAATTGGAAGGATTCGCTGTATGTTGCCTTATTGACTTTAATGAAATTCACTTCGGATAAAAAAAAATCTGGTAAAGGAATGCTTTAACAAGGAGGATGCTGATTTGATCCTTTCCATTCCAATAAGTACGGAATGCAGACGTGATCGAAAGATTTGGCACCCATCTCCAAATGGCCTTTTTCGGTCAAATCAACGTACCATTTGGAAAGGGAAAGTTTATTAGTGCAATCTCAACTATCCAAGAAGCCCAAACAAGTTCAGCCGTGGTAATGCCGTCGATTTGGAAGTGCTTGTGGGGACTGCCTATTCAACCAAAAATCAAAGTTTTTGCCTGGAAGTGTTTCAACGGAGCCTTAGCAACCAATTCGGCTTTAGTGGGGAGGAAAATAAGGTCTAATCCTATATGTTCATTGTGTGAAAAAATGGAGGAATCTGTTTGTCATTTGTTATTTAGATGTGAATTTGCTGTAAGGGTTTGGATTCACTCGCCATTTAAAACTAAGACCAAAGGATTTTAACGATTGTAGATACATGTCTGACCGGTGGACTTGCATCCAGAGCAAGCCCAACTCCCAGCTTCATCTATGGGACTGGGTTTGGTATATTGTTGGTGGATTTGGAGAATGAGGAATGTGTTTGTTTTCAACGGGAAGAGATGGACGACCGTTGAGCCAGCAACTCCATTTCAACCACTGGAACATGAACTCGGCCAAAGGTGGGTCTAATTAAGATAAATGTGGATGCCGTGGTTTCAAAGAGGAACAATATGGTTGGGACTGGTGCTATTGCTCGAGGAGATAATGGTGCGGTGCTGGGCCTAGCAATTAAAGTACATAACGCCTTGAGCTCGCCCAAGATTGCAGAGGCTCTAGCGATTCGGGAAAGGATTACAGTTGGGAATTACTCCAAACTTTCCAAAGGTGATTATTGAATCGGATGCGGAGGCCATTATTAAGAGTTGTTCGGCTACTATGACTCCTGCCTCAGACATTGCAGTGTTGATTCAAGATTGCTTGGCTTTTAAGGACTCCTTCATTTCGTGTGATTTTCAGTTTTTTAAATTAACGTGATTGTAATCGGACTGTACATTCGAGTGAAAAAAAAAAAAAAGCTCTTTGTAGTGGGATGTCCTGCTCTGCCCCCATGGGATTCTATACTTTCTGATATTTAGGGTTGTTTCACCCTTCAAATGAATAATATCATTCCACTTTGACCACAAAAAAAAAAAAACACAAGAGTAATTTTTCTGACATTTTAATTGTGTATGTCTCTCTCAAAAGATAATTAGCTCCTTGTAAATTGAGGTATGGATCTTAAAAATAAGCATATACGTTTGAAAACAAAAAAGTACTAGTCCTAGTGCACGTCGGACATCCCACTATAATATAAGCATATACGTTTGTAGTGGGATGTCCGTTTGTAAACATTTTGCATTTGTTTCGGTAATATTGTTTAGTTTATTTAATTTTTCTATGAAAAATAATCACAACTCTCTGTGGGTTCGACCTTGCTCTTCCATTCCAATACTTCGATACGATTCATGCACTTGCGAGTCAAATAAAATTTCACAATACGACACCGCACCACAGCTCTCTACAGTAGGGTTTGTTTTGTCAATGATTCAATGATACTTTCCATTATCTTTTTAATAATGTGTTAGATTTTTGATTTATTTACTCGATCCTCAACCTTTTGTTGAAAAAAAAATTAGCGAATGGAAGATCCCAATCTCATCCTATAGATGACCTTTCGTGGATAGTATTTCGGAATTTTACGGCAAGCACTAAGGGGGTGTTTGGTAACCTTTTTATTTTCAGTTTTTGGTTTTTATTTTCACTTTTTTGAAAATTAATATAAAAAACTTGTTTGGTAACAAATTTTTACTTTTTTGTTTTTATTTTCACTTTTAAGAATTCCTGGAAATTATGAAAACTAGAAAAGGGAGTTTTACCCAATTTTAAAAACAGAAGTTCAGCCTTGTCGATCCCAATCGTTTCTCTCTGGTGTTGTTCTGGTACGCTCCTCTCTCTCTCTCTCTCTCTCTCTCTCTCTCTCTCTCTCTCTCGTATCTCTCTCTCCATAACTCTCTCGTCTCTCTCTTCCCCTCTCTCCCAGTCTCCTGCAAAACCCTAGATGGATCCCTTTGGGTTTGTGTGTTTGGTCTATTGATATTTATTCCTCTTTATGAAACTAAAATTCTGCAGTTGTATATGTATAATCTATGTTCTTTTTGTAGATTACTTGAAGAATACAAGCTTATTCAATGTAAAGACCCGTAAATTCGTAAAATCTATTTAAATATTTTATAAGGAATAAAAAGGAGGAAATTGATTTGAAATAATGAGATTTGGGGTTAATGTGTTAAAATTGTATACTTGAAGGGAAAATGTGTGATGTGTGCATAGTGTATATGTGTGTGGGGTGAGGGGGGCAGGGAATTTTATTTCCCTTTTCTCTCCATCTCCCCCGTTCCTCTCTCCTTCTCTCGGCTCCCACTCTCCCACTCTCACTCTCACCAAATTTCACCCAAACAATTCAAAACCCACACAAAACTACCTCCAATCTTTCATTCCTACGCGTATTGGAGTTTGTTTCTCGTCGGATTAAGCTCGGAGGAAGCGTATTTCATCCGGTTTCAAGTTTTGGAGCTAGGGCTTGGAAAACCCTTAAAATTCGTCCTTCAATCTTGAGGTAGGGAGTTCTACCTTTCAATATATGTTTATGACTTGTCTCTACTACTTGATTTGTGCCATTGATCTTGGTTATTGTTGTTGATGTTGTTGTGGTTGAGAAACCCATGAAAATCTGCTCGAACAACTTTTGTTATCGATACCTTAGCCTTTGTTATCGATACCTTTGTGTTTCAAAACCCAGAAAATCACTTGTTATCGATACCATTTACCATTGTTATCGATACCCTTTCGTCTGGAACTATTTTTGACCAAATGGTATCGATACCTTTGTGTTAGGTATCGATACCTGTTGCTTATCTCCAGCTTTTGCTGTTTTGCTTCGTACTTTACCGTTTTGGTTTCCAATCACTTCCAACCCATTCAAACACTTCCCGAATGATCCCTAACTTGATTACTTGTAATCGAAGACCTCGTTGAACATTCCCATGACCTTAATGCTCATTTGAACTTGATTTCACGAAAATCATTTTATAAATCATTGTTGGATTGGAAAGGCATGAATGTGTTGACAAAAGGATTTTGAACCTTATGGACACGACAAGAACATTTCAGGACATCCCGAATGGGTAAAGTGTCTGGCAGAGGACATCGGGGTCCTTTAATTGGCCCGATTTGAGCTATATGCTCGTATTTGATACTTCAGGACATCCCGAATTGGTAAAGAGCCTGGCAGAGGACATTGGGGTCCTTTAATTGGCCCAGTTGGAGCTTCGGCTCATGACACATGTACGAGACACGTTTTGGCATATGGTGTTTTCAAAGTTTGTTCAGTAAGATACATGATTGGTTTTGAAAATGAAAGGTTGGAATTGAATTACTATGGTTGCCCTTCTATTGGTTTTGAGTTGCCATCTTTCATTCTGTGACCGTTCATGCATTTCATATGCATACATTGTTAGATTAGAGCTTTCTACTGGGCTAGTCTAGCTCAGACCTTACATTATCTTTCAGGTACTAACCTTAGGCAGTAGTTGCATGCTTGGAGTGCTTGGGCGTGGACATGATTGTCGAAAGCTAACCTAAAGAGTTACTAAGTCATCTTTGTGATTTTTCTTTTGGAAGATGTTTTCGTAACTCTATTTGTAAATCTTTTGATTAAAGAATATTGTACCTTCTTAAATCTGATTTGATATTTTGTACTATGTTGATTTGGGCCATAGAGCCAATGATGTACTTTTTGGTAAACATTTGGACGTTGAAATGTAACTGATGGAAATGAGAATGTGAAACTATTTTGGGGTATCGTACGGTTTATTGTGAGGTTTTATCCATGAAAATCCATTATAATTATGTTGAAAATCGAGAGCTTGACAACTTGGTATCAGAGCGAAGGCCTAGAACGCCAAGAGACCGTGGGGAGACGTTTCGTCTCATGGGTTCAAAATGTCGCACCTTCTAACATAACTTGTGCATGCTTGTGTGACTAACATCTATGTGACTACTTGACATTGCATTTTTTTTCTCATCGTAGAGTAGTGTAGAGTTGTTAACCCGTGTTGGGAAGTTGAGGCTTGACCTCATGGTAATAGTGTTATGATTAATAGTTTTCTTTCTTATATTATGTAGTAAGATGCCTCCGAAGACGCGTGTTAAACGAAGTGGGGCTGGAACCCGGGGTGGTAGAGGTCGTGGTCGTGGTCGTGGCCGTGGGGTGCCACCTGAGGACGAGGTTAGTCAGCTCGAGGAGAATCCTGGTGGAAATCCGGGGGCTGGGGTCGGTCGAGGTGCAGGGGTACCTCCTAATCAAACTCAATTTGCTAGGGACCTCGTCGCAGCACTTACAGCTGCAAATCTTCTAAACCAAGCTCCTAGGGAGAATTTCGAGGATCACGCTATGGTGGCAATGAGGGAGTTTAGTCGTAGGAACCCTCCGATGTTCAATAGGACTAGTAGTGACCATTTAGTAGCTGACCACTGGCTGGCTCAGATCCGTAAACTTTTTAGAGCCTTCAATATTACTGAAGATAACATTCGGGTAGGCATCGTGGCCGTTCAATTAGTTGGGGAGGCCGGCGAATGGTGGGAATCCGTCCTAGAGAGTAGAAAGGATGCAAGGAGGGCGACAAGGACTGCTGCTCAAGTGAACGAACCAGATGTTGAAAATCTGACGTGGGCTGAGTTTGAGACACTCTTTGAGGATCAATACTTTGCGGAAACCTCACGTGAGAATTTGAGGGATCAATTTGAGAAATTGGAGCAGGGTAATATGACTGTATCGGAGTACGTGCAGAAGTTTCAGTCCTTGTCTCGTTTTGCTCCGAAGTTGGTGGCAATGGAAGAAAGGAAGTGTTGACGATTTGAGAAGGGGCTCCATAACACTGTGAGGAGAATGGTGATAGCCCAACATAAGATGAAGTTTTCTGAAATGGTGGAGTGCACGAGAAGTATTGAAATTCCGAAGGAAGCTCAACGAAATGCAAGGGCTTGGAAACCAAGTCAATCAATGGGAAGTTTGAGTTCTTCTTCGGGTAGTTTTGGGAGTCAAGGGCGGAAGAGTCAGAGAGAACCATCTCAGCAACCACCTAATCAATCCAACTTTAGGGTGCCTTCTTCTTCGGGAACTCGGGGTACCTCATCTAGACCTTCGATTGTGTGTTACAGGTGTAACCAACCAGGGCACGTCCGTACTCAGTGTCCTCAGCTTCTTAAGGCATGTTATAATTGTGGTAAGACGGATCATCTTGCTTGGAGTTGCCCTCAAGGGGCGGGAGCGCGTAGTGAGTCGGGCTCGGTACAGCAGTCAGGGGTAGGGCGTGGTGTTGGCCAGCAGTCTTTTCGAGGTGCTCAGAGGCAACAGCAGCCTCATTTCCGCCAGACATCGTCAGTTCAGAGTTTTGGGGTTGACCGGGGAGCGAGTTCGTCCGCACCTTCTCAAGGTTCCGGTCAAGAAGGAGGTTTTGTGCAGGGTCAGGGTACCCAGGGGCATGTTTTCAACATCAACACTAATGCTTCACCTTCAGTTTCTCAGGCCCCAGAAACATCGGTTGTAAGGGGCACTTTTCTTCTATTCAATTCTTTCGCTAGGGTACTATTTGATTCTGGAGCATCACATTCTTTCATTGCCACATCATTTGTATATGCATTGGAGTTGGACATCGAAAATCTTGATTCGCCGTTGTTTGTCGAGACACCATTAGGGGGAAAGTCATCTTTAAGCCGTATCTGTAAGGGTTGCGAACTCGTTATTTGTGACCATCACTTCGTTTTTGACTTCATCGTGCTGGACATGTTGGGTTTCGACCTCATTCTTGGAATGGATTGGTTATCTACATTCCACGCAACGATCGACTGTTTTAAGCATCGTGTTCATATATGTCCGCCTAAGGGTGTTTGTTTCGAATTCCATGGGGAGCGTCGGGAACCTTTAGCACCGTATTTGTGTGGGTCTCGGGAAAGGGAGTCGGCTTATGCTATGTTGGCGAGCTTGACGTTAGATGAGGATATGTCTACGCGTGGGAAGTTACCTCTAGTGGTTCGCGAGTTTCCTGATGTGTTTCCTGAAGAGTTACCCGGTTTGCCTCCCGAGAGAGAAATCGAGTTCACGATAGACTTGCTTCCAGGCACCGCTCCTATCTAGATTCCTCCTTATCGTTTCACACCCACCGAACTTAGAAAGTTGAAAGTTCAACTGCAGGAGTTAGAAAATTTGGGGTTTATTCGTCCTAGTACATCACCGTGGGGAGCACCGGCCTTATTTGCCCAAAAGAAGGACGGTTCACTTCGTTTGTGCATCGATTATCGCAAGCTTAACCGTGTGACCATTAAGAATAAATATCCCATGCCAAGAATTGATGACTTGTTTGATCGACTCCGAGGTGCCACTTGCTTTTCCAAAATTGATTTGAGGTCTGGTTATCACCAATTGAGGGTTCGTAGAGAGGATATTCCTAAAACTGCTTTTTGTACTCGCTATGGCCATTACGAATTCATTGTAATGCCATTCGGTCTGACAAACGCTCCAGCTACTTTTATGGATCTCATGAATCGTATCTTTCGTGCTTACCTTGATCATTTTGTGGTTGTATTTGTCGACGACATTCTTATCTATTCATCCACAGAGGAGGAACACCAAACTCATCTTACCATCGTTCTAGAACTCCTAAGGGAACATCGTTTATATGCTAATCTTAGTAAGTGCGAGTTTTGGTTACCCGAAGTTAAGTTTCTGGGTCATATGGTTTCGAAGGGAGGAGTATCCGTTGATCCGGGAAAGATAGAATCCATTATGAACTGGCAGCAACCGAAGAACGTGTTTGAAATCCGAAGCTTTTTGGGGTTGGCCGGATACTACCGTCGTTTTGTTCTCGACTTTTCTCGTCTAGCGGCACCGATGACTAGGCTAACTCGAAAGGGGACCCGTTTCGTTTGGAGTGACCCGTGTGATACGACTTTTGAGGAATTGAAGGAGAGGTTGACTACTGCACCTGTTTTGATTGTGCCCGAACGTGGAATTGGCTACTCCGTGTATTGTGATGCTTCTAAAGAAGTATTGTGGTGCGTATTGGTGCAAGCAGGGCTAGTGGTAGCATATGGTTCGAGGCAATTAAAGACTCACGAGCGGAACTATCCTACTCATGACTTCGAACTTGCGGCCGTCGTCTTTGCTTTGAAGAGTTGGTGTCACTACTTTTATGGTGAGAAATTTGAAGTCTTCTTCGACCATAAGAGTTTAAAGTATCTCTTTTCTCAAAAGGAGCTTAACTTGCGTCAACGTCATTGGATGGAACACATAGAAGATTACGATTTTGAGCTGCATTATCATCCGGGTAAAGCGAATATTGTGGCGGACGCGTTGAGTAGGAAACCGATACATTTAGTGAGCTTAGCCATACGTGAGTGGAAGATGGTGAATGATTTAGGCCATTATGCTTCGCACTTCGAGGAGGTTCAGGAAGGGGTCACGTTATGCAACTTGACCGTGCAATCGACTTTATCGACTCGAGTAGTGGAAGCTCAACAACACGATGAAGAAGCTGAGGAATTTCGTACCAAATTCCTTAGCGGTGAAGCTCGAGATGGGTGGATGATTCACGCCGACCAAAGTTTACGTTATCAAGGGAAGTTATTCGTACTCGTTTCGTGTCGGGAAGAAATCCTACGAGAGTTTCATCATTCACCGCTAGCCGTTCATCCAGGAGGAAAAAAGATGTATCATGACTTGCGTAGGCAATTTTGGTGGCCGGGAATGAAAAGAGATGTTGTGATCTTTGTGTCCAACTGCCTTACATGTCAACAAGTAAAAGCCAAACATCAACGACCTGCGGGAGAACTACAACCGTTACCGGTGGCCGAGTGGAAATGGGAGAATGTGACGATGGATTTTGTTACGGGTTTGCCGAGATCGCCAAGGGGGCATGATGCCATTTGGGTTATCGTGGACCGTTTCACCAAGACCGCTCACTTTCTACCTATCCATGTTACCGATTCCAATGAGACGCTTAGTCGTTTGTATATTCATGAGATTATTCGACTTCACGGGATTCCCGTATCCATTGTGTCCGATCGAGATCCGAGATTCACCGCACGTTTTTGGCAGAGTTTGCAGGCCGCTTTGGGCACGAACCTCTTGTTTAGTACCGCCTATCATCCGCAAACCGATGGTCAATCCGAGCGAATGATTTAGATTCTGGAAGATTTGCTTCGAGCTTGCGTTATGGATTTTTGGAGAAATTGGGAAGACTATTTGCCATTGGTAGAATTCGTGTACAACAATAGCTATCAATCGAGTATTGAGATGGCTCCGTATGAAGCATTGTATGGGAGACCATGTTGATCACCCGTGTGTTGGACCGAATTGGGAGAGGCTACGTTAGTGGGGCCGGACATGATCAAAGAGACTACTGAGAATATGAAAACGATTCGCCAACGACTTTTTGAGGCTCAAAAGAGAACAACCGAACAGGTTAAGGTGATTCGCCAAAGGTTGCTAACCGCTCAAAGCCGACAAAAGAGCTATGCCGATCGTCGTCGTCGCCCATTATCATTCGAAGTGGGAGATCATGTGTTTCTCAAAGTATCGCCACGTCGAGGCTTGTCACATTTTGGGAAGAAGGGAAAGCTTTCACCGCGTATATCGGTCCATTTGACGTTATCGAGAAAATCGGGGAGGTTGCGTACCGTTTGGCCTTGCCGCCAAGATTATCGAATGTGCACGATGTGTTTCACGTATCTATGTTAAGAAAGTACGAACCGGATCCGTCACATGTGTTAGAATGGTCCGAATTTGAATTGGAAGCCAACGCATCTTACGGAGAAGAGCCGATATGTATCCTGGATACGCATGATCAAGTGTTGAGGGGTAAGACGATACCACTAGTGCGAGTGTTGTGGAAGAGTCAGGGTAGCGAGGAATCGACGTGGGAACGAGAAGATGAAATTAGGGAGAAGTATCCGTACCTATTTTCGGAATGAATCGATGTGAGTGTTTAACATCGAGGTATCATATTATTTGACCTGTTGCATATCAATGTGGCGCATGACTTAGATGAGTAAGATTATTTAAATTTCGAAGACGAAATTTCTTTAAGGAGGGTAGGGTGTAAAGACTCGTAAATTCGTAAAATCTATTTAAATATTTTATAAGGAATAAAAAGGAGGAAATTGATTTGAAATAATGAGATTTGGGGTTAATGTGTTAAAATTGTATACTTGAAGGGAAAATGTGTGATGTGTGCATAGTGTATATGTGTGTAGGGTGAGGGGGGCAGGGAATTTTATTTCCCTTTTCTCTCCATCTCCCCCGTTCCTCTCTCCCTCTCTCGGCTCCCACTCTCACTCTCACCAAATTTCACCCAAACAACTCAAAACCCACACAAAACTACCTCCAATCTTTCATTCCTACGCGTATTGGAGTTCGTTTCTCGTCGGATTAAGCTCGGAGGAAGCGTATTTCATCCGGTTTCAAGTTTTGGAGCAAGGGCTTGGAAAACCCTTAAAATTCGTCCTTCAATCTTGAGGTTGGGAGTTCCACCTTTCAATATATGTTTATGACTTGTCTCTACTGCTTGATTTGTGTCATTGATCATGGTTATTGTTGTTGATGTTGTTGTGGTTGAGAAACCCATGAAAATCTGCAAAAAATCTGCTCGAACAGCTTTTGTTATCGATACCTTAGCTTTTGTTATCGATACATTTGTGTTCCAAAACCCAGAAAATCACTTGTTATCGATACCATTTGCCATTGTTATCGATACCCTTGCGTCTTGAACCATTTTTGACCAAATGGTATCGATACCTTTGTGTTAGGTATCGATACTTGTTGCTTATCTCCAGCTTTTGCTGTTTTGCTTCGTACTTCACCGTTTCGGTTTCCAATCACTTCCAACCCATTCAAACACTTCCCGAATGATCCCTAACTTGATTACTTATAATCGAAGACCTCGTTAAACATTCCCATGACCTTAATGCTCATTTGAACTTGATTTCACGAAAATTATTTTATAAATCGTTGTTGGATTGGAAAGGCATGAATGTGTTGACAAAGGATTTTGAACCTTACGGACATGACAAGAACATTTCAGGACATCCCTAATGGGTAAAGTGTCTGGCAGAGGACATCAGGGTTCTTTAATTGGCCCGATTTGAGCTATATGCTCGTATTTGATACTTCAGGACATCCCGAATGGGTAAAGAGCCTGGCAGAGGACATTGGGGTCCTTTAATTGGCCCAATTGGAGCTTCGGCTCATGACACATGTACGAGACACATTTTGGCATATGGTGTTTTCAAAGTTTGTTCAGTAAGACACATGATTGGTTTTGAAAATGAAATGTTAGAATTGAATTACTATGGTTGCCCTTCTATTGGTTTTGAGTTGCCATCTTTCATTCTGTGACCGTTCATGCATTTCATATGCATACATTGTTAGATTAGAGCTTTCTACTGGACTAGTCTAGCTCAGACCTTACATTATCTTTCAGGTACTAACCCTGGGCAGTAGTTGCATGCTTGGCGTGCTTGGGCGTGGACATGATTTTCGAAAGCTAACCTGAAGAGTTACTAAGTCATCTTTGTGATTTATCTTTTGGAAGATGTTTTCGTAACTCTATTTGTAAATCTTTTGATTAAAGAATATTGTACCTTCTTAAATCTGATTTGATATTCTGTACTATGTTGATTTGGGCCATAGAGCCAATGATGTACTTTTTGGTAAACATTTGGACGTTAAAATGTAACTGATGGAAATGAGAATGTGAAACTATTTTGGGGAATCGTACAGTTTATTGTGAGGTTTTATCCATGAAAATCCATTATAATTATGTTGAAAATCGAGGACGTGACATTCAACCATTTTGAGGAGAAGGTACGGACTAAATCTATGTACTTGTGTTGTTACTTCTGCTAGGTTATGATATTGGTTCTGGGTCTTTCTTTCTTTTTTTATTGCTTCATTGTCATTTGCGCTATGTATGTTTATCAATTGGCTGATTAATCAACCGTGTAGGTAGTTCATCGCAAAAAATCGAAAGACCACTGCCTTTTACTTTCTTAGTCCAGATTCAGGGTTGTGTGGGTTTCAAATCACCCCTCCCCATTTTTTGTACCCAGCCTCTGTACCACCTCTAGAATCGTGACATATGTTCATTCCCTCATTATACTCCAACCCTAACACTGGTCCAATTAATCAAAGCCAGTGCTTCCCTCATATGTTCATTTCCATGAAATACATTCTGATTGATATGAGTTATGTGTCAAATAATGGCCTGGGCTTTTATTGAATTGCTTTTTTTCTAAGCTTTTAGTTGATCTTATGGGTACTTCTTAATCTACTGTTTACTTCCAAGTAAAATAGTTACAGTCTACATTCAACCCTAATCCGTAGGAGTTCAAAATGAACTTTATTTGTTGAACTACATTGTATATGCACTCTCTCAGTGAACAGTATTCCCTATATCTACTATTTAGAAAATTTTACTGACCTCCCCTAAGGTTTCTGACAAATGCAGGTACCCCCTGAGGTTTCTGAAATTACACTGACATCCCCTACTTTTGCTGACAATATCAATATACCCCTTTCACGTTAACTTACCCTAGATGGCATTAACCCCACTATTAAAAAGACCAAAATACACTCTAATAAAAAATAAATAATTGCACAAAGTCCTTACTTTTTATACCACTATCTTACCTTACAAATTTCGTAAATAAAAAACACTAACAAATCAACTTTTTATCATACATCAATGTCCATAATCGAATAATAAACACAGTGCAAACATATATAGATTTATTTTCATTGGCAGTAATCGATATAAGCACGGGAACATGATTATAGTTATGTATGAGTTTTTTTTTTTTTAAAGGTCATTTTTTTCCTTTTTAACTAACCTATTAATCTAACTAAGGGTGCGTTTCTGCTATATAATTGGACTACAGATAATAGCAATAGTGAAGTTGTTTACGCTAAATGGTATTTTAGTTCATATATTTTTTAGGAGAATGACTTTCTTAAAAATTTGTGAAAACATGAATTTTAGTTCATTTAATTAGCAAAAACGTTCTCTAAAAGTATTAGCAAATTTTTTTTTTGTAAGTCGGCCTATGTATAGTCGTAATAAGAATGCACAAGATGAAATCTTGTAGTTAGTTTAAGATTTTCTCTTGTTGGTTATGAGCAAAATGCTCAAGGAGAATAAACAAGCTTGCCCTTTTTTTTTGTTTTTTAAATATCTCAATTGACTTCTTGACGGTTAAAATCAAAGTGCAAAAGAGAATAAAAGAAATGTACCTGGGACTAGATCGTGGGTCTGTTTTTCTTTTCTTTTCATTTTTTAATCCAAAGATCCTGGGCCTGATATTACCAGTAATTTTATCGTCCGCGTATTATCCCTATGTGGAGCTTATTTTCATGTGCATAGGTGAGTGTCATCCCAACGCCTTGTGGATTCGTCAATGGATAACCTGGTCGTTGAGGTCTTTGTAGCCAACAAAGGGCTTTGGATGTTGGGATTTTGTAACCTCCGGGCAATTTTCTGTTCTTTTTGAGCAATGAATTGCTTGTTATCTTCAGTCACAAAAAAACACATCTACTAACTTATACCACTCTTTTTTTAAATAATCACGTGCTCGAGTCAGCTTGCGCGCACCTCGAATAATTACAAGACCTTGAAATAACAACTCAATAGGAGTTGATAGCACATATATAGGAGGTGTCGAACCTGACCATTGTTATCCACATTAATTACACAAAATGCTTTATATATATTAACATGTCCTTAAAATATCTATACATTAAAAATAATCCATATGATATAAAATTGATACCAAATCTATACATTAAAAATATCTCCAACTGTCACACTTCGCCCCGCAAACGTCACGCAGTGTGAACCCAAGTCGGTATAGCCACGTGACATTCCACACAAAGACTAACAACAAACTATAAAACCAAACAGAATACTTATTACCCTAAAACATAAAGGAGTCAACTTATCAATCACAACCTCGCATAACTAAAGCAAACCACAACTTCTATTACAACACATTAAAACAACCGACAACTTAATTACAACCCACTACTCAAGCGCTCAAACACTCACACTCTTAATTACAATTTATATAAAATCAACTTCTAAATAAACTGCCTAAAACCCGCTTGACCATCACCATTACTCAAAACTAGAATTGGTTTCGTACGGTAGGTATTGGGTTTGCATTGATACAATTAAAAAAGTGCAGAGTCTAATTTGTTTCACGGGTTAAAATTCTAGGGTATACTAGTACTAGTGCATGCCCGTGTCTGAAGGCACGACGCAACGCTTTCTAAACATAATTTAAATGAAATATGAAGCACCGGTTGTTTTTGATTAAAAAAAAAAAACCATTTTTTTCGAATTTTTTTAGATAGAACGGTTGTTTTTAACTCCATCTCATATGGGGTGAATTCCGTATATGTATGTCTCACCCCATATGAGAGGACGTTACAAATAACCGTTAAATGAAAACTTTGATCTGGTTTCCCTCTTTGTAATGTTCAAAATTTAAAAATAACACAGAGAATGTGGAAGGTTGGTCCTTTTTTTTTTTTTTTTTTTTTGGGGGGGGGGGGGGGGGGGGGAGGGCGAGAAAATCACAGAGGACTACAATGTAAATAAATTTGAAATCAAAACAAAATTGCAAAAGTAAACCTTGACCCAAAGTTAAACAATCCCGTGATAGATTAGACAATAGTGGGAGTTTTGCAATCGAAATAACCATTTAAATTGAGAAAAAAAAAATGGAGTCAACCTTGTTTCAAATCAGCTGCGATTGGGAGTGTGTGTAGAGAGAGAAGGAGGAGGAGTCATTGATCTACCCTTAGATTTGTGACCAAAACTAATCTAGAGAAAATATTCATTCTCGAAGAAAATCACAGCGCTAAGGAGGGGTGTCGGCTTTGGAAGCGGAGAGCTAGAAAGGAAACGTAGAAGAGGAGAGAGAGAGAGAGAGAGAGAGAGAGAGAGAGAGAGAGAGAGAGAGAGAGATCTCAACTTTGAACATAAAATCTAATTAGTGGCAATTATGCAATTAACACTGTTTGAGAGAGAGAGGGAGAGGGAGAGCCGTAGGATTTATGGGGTAAATTAATGGTTAGGATTTATGTAGGACATAAGATTCAAAAACCGTTCTCCCTTAGTATGTAGATTATCAATTATCTACTAACTAGCGCATGCCCGTGTCTGAAGACACTGCTCCGAATCGGTGGGCAAAAAATTATTCTTGAATATCTCTCTAACCTCTTTAACGCAAAGGCCAAAAAAAACTCAAACATAGCATCCTCCTTCACTCATCAATATTGTTTTAAAAAAAAACTCAAAATAGTTCAATTTTTTTTTTTCGAAAAAACACATAGAAGAATTGTGTGTATTTTTATAAAAAGGATTGTTTCCTTTTCGCGTATGAATCCAAAAATGATTATTTCTTTTTTACTGTAGGAAAATCAACCTAAAATGAATCAACTTAAAAGCAAATATTAAATTGAATGTAAGGAAATCAAGTTTAGAGAAATCAATTGAAAAAAGAAAGGGTGTAGGTGTATATAATAGAAAATATTCATTCAATCCGACGGCTATAACCTTATCAGAAAGTACGATCGAACGGTTATAGATGCTTCTTTATTTGTATGCCTAGACATTTTTAAAGAAAATTGCTCAATTTTATAGTATAGATGCTTTGTTTGAAAGTTGAGGAAATTAAGAGAAAAGAAGAGAAAGGAAAAGGGAGCCGCTATTTGCAACCTACAATTTTCTCCATATAGCCCATTATCTTCATACAATCCATTTTCTTCATAAAACCCGTCTCCCATATTTTAAAATAAAATTTACTCCATTCAACCAACTAAAATCACCTAAATTTACTCCATTCAACCCACTCTCTCAGTCTCAATCTCTCTCTCCCGGCTATCAAAGCCCTAAAACAAAACCCAAAATTACACTTTACCACCAAAATCAAATCTAAATGTAAAACCTTCTCCCTCTCTGTTCTCTGTCATCTCTCTCTCACCCTTAGGACTGTAAATAAACTGAGCCGTTCGTGAACTGTTCAAAACTCGATTAGGTAAAGGCTCATTTAAATTCGATTCTTGTACTAAATGAACCGAACCCAAGCCTCAATTTTCTGGTCATTTCATAAATGAGTCAAACATGAACCGACTAGTATTCAGTTCGATTAGACTCGCGAATCTGAAGTATATGGATATCATGGGAGTTTTATATATGCACATAATGAAAATTGTAGAATTTGTACAAGTGTAAGCATTTACAATTACTAAAAAGTTATTTATTTATTTATATGTTTTTATCACTTTATATACCTATGAACATATTTATGGACATACTAAACTTTTTATTTGCATTTTTAGACATGTATACATGAAAGCATAAATATATGATGTTATCGGCTCTTTAAAGCTCGTGAACAAGCTTGAATTCGACTCAAATTGAGGTAAGATTGGCTCGGTTTGGGCTCGTCAAATTTTTATTGAGTTCGGCTCGAGTTCAATTAAGTTCGCTAAAAAAACTTAACAAATGACTCTAAACATTCTAATATTTGGCTCGATTCGGCTCGTTTATATCCCTACCCTCCCTCCCTTCTCGTTGTTCTTGTAACGACCCTGATTTTTGGTAAATAAAAATTTCGTTAAATATTTAAATTTTATCTTAATTACTTGGATTTGCTACTAAAAATTTCTTTTTAATTTTTATAATCCGTCATAATTAGATTTGAAACTTATAAAATTATATCTTTCACGCCGAGCAATCTAGTCATTTTCTAAAGACAAGTATGCTTGTAGAAGCACTCGTATTTTTTTCTAGTGAGTTAAAATAAAATCTTTAAATTATATTTCTTGGCTAGAAATCCTACTTGGCAAGTAGAATTAGTTTCCAACCAATTCGTTAGAAAACCTTAATTACCGTTTCAATCTAGTTACAATTTCCTAATCCTAGATGGACCTTTTCGACCGTCTTGGAGCCTTTTGAACCCCCCGAACCCTAATTGAACCCTTAGACTTTAGGGGTAATCATTATACCCCATGACAAGTCATTTCAAACCCTAATTATGACCAATATTCTTTTACCCCTTGGTCCATAATTGTTAGGGGAATTTTTGTCCCTTGGTTAATAGACCTTTGACTTACCAATAAGCATGACAAGACAAGTCATACAAAGAATCCCATCATTTTGCTTCCAAGGGAAGCAAGACTAGCTTTGCCATGCATGCACGCCTATGTTCTAGTCTTAAAATCCTAGACTTACTTTCCTAGATTTTCTTGGATGTATATAGATACAAGTGAGAGAGAGAGAGAGAGAGAGAGAGAGAGAGAGAGAGAGAGAGGAGGCCGGATGGAGAGAGTGGGGTGGAGTGTGTGCATGAGTTTTGATTACTTACACAAGCAACCTTTATAGCCTTAAGCCTATTTTTTTGACTACATGCCAACCCATTCTAGTCTTCCAAAGTACAAAGCTAGGCCATGATTATATTCCTTCTTGCAAGCAACCTCCCCATAGACTTGACAAGTCCAAAACCCTTCATGATGACCTAAGATTTGGCCTACAAATGGAAGTGACAAGTCATGGAAGACTTGGCATGCTTTCAAGCTTGATTGGACATGACAATGGAGCAAATCCATGGGGAAAAGAGAGGAGAGGGGGGGGGCCGGCCATATGGAGGAGGGAGGGAGCCAAGACTTGTGCCTATAAATAGCAAGCTCACTTCAAGTTCAACTCACCCCTTCACTCCCTTGCTTACATTCCTCTCCAAACACCATTTCCAGTTCCAGTCAGCTTACTGCCCTCCACAAATCTTCATTTTTCTCCTGCTTAAAGTAGTTTTTAGAACCAACTCCCTTCAAGAAAGTTGTAGAGCACTTCGAAACCTTCAAGTTAGACCCAAGAACCACCCCAATCGATGAAGAAATGACAAAGATATCGGCATCCGAAGTTCAGTAAAAATCTCGGATTTCTATTTCCAGACAGCATACTGTCTTCTCCTTTATCACCATTTTTCTCCTACCTAAAGTAGTTTCTAGGATCAACTTCCTTCACGAAAGTCGTAGAGCACTTCGAGAGCTTCAACTTCGACCCAAGAACAATCGTATTCGGCCAAATATTGACCGAGTTTACTGCCATCCAAAGTTTGGTCCAGATTTGCAAGTTCACCGCCCGTAGAAAATCTTCCAACTAGCTTATTCGGCCCCGACTAAGTTTCGGATCAAGGTAGATAAATCTCTACTCATTTTTCCTAGTATAACTTTAGTTATTTTGCTTATGATAAGGCAAGTTAAAGTATTAGGAATAAATAGCAAGCTCGTTTTACAAAATCTTGAAATGACATTACGATCATGTAGATTTTCTCTACTCACTTCCCTAAGTATACGTAGAACCCTAGTCCAATAACTCTACGTATAGTATAGAATCTACGTTAGAAAGTAGCATGTTCTTGATTCAAAGTATCAATATCGTAGATAAGATTATCTATTGTTTGGTTTCAAGTAAATAAGCTTATCGTTTAAAATGCATGATTGTCAATAAGTTTATCTCACTAATGGAGGTATGAACATGTTGGATAAATGACTTTGTCTTGAATAAACATATGTTGTATTGAATTTCTCAAAAAGTAAGATATAACGATTTTCGAAAGATAAGATTTTAACGCTTGAATTGAAGTATTCATATTTTGATCTTTTCGAGCATGCTTAGCAATATAGAATTGGATGATCTTGTTAGATTACAATGAATGATTTATGGTTGCGTATGTGAAAGGTCCTACCGCGGAGTCTATGCATGAGAACGAGACACGAAAATCGAGAAAATAGAAACATGACACCTAGGGTGTGGTTAACAAGAAAAATGTGTTTCGAAGGAGGAAATATTTTTGAAACTACATAATGACCGATTTTGATGGCATTATGTGAGATGTGTGTGTGTGAATGTGTGCCAATGGGAACCCGGGACGGCAGAACCATTGTGAGGATACTCGGGAACCCGGAACGGCGGAACCGAGGTTGGGTGTGTGGCTTGGTTATCCGCGGAGAGGAGCCAATGCAAATGTGTGCCAATGGGAACCCGGGACGGCGGAACCATTGTGAGGATACTCGGGAACCCGGAACGGCGGAACCGAGGTTGGGTGTGTTAAAAACGGATTTTTGAAAATGTTGATTTGGTGATGAAAAGTGAAAATGGAGACACGGTCTACGATGAGTTGCATAGGAGAAACACAGAAAAAAAAAACATGGACACCAACGATACTTGAATAGTGAATGTGGATGTGTGATTGTTACTATTCGTCGTATATGATTTACTGTTTGTAAGTTATGAGTTAGTGGGTAGGGTTTACTCTATTGAGCGTTGTAGCTCACGGTGTTGCCTTTTTGGTGACCCTGACATATTATATGGGTGGCGACGCCGGTATAATGTGTCAGATTTCTTAGATGAACAGGATAAGATGTACACCATGGAAGCTTTTGGAGCAGAGGAGCTTGCTAGGATGGAAGAGCAAGCAGAGTAGTATTAGGAACCCTAGTTTCCTTCCTTGTTGAATAAATGTACCTTTCCTTATGATGTATTTATGATGTAATAATGAGCCAGACTCTTTTTATTATATAATAAATGCCTCATTTAACGTACCCAAAATTGGGGGCGTTACAGTTCTCCATCGCCACCACCACACACCTTTGCCGCACCACCACTGCACCATCTCTCCTTCTTTGAGGTACGTCCTCTCACACTCTCTCTGTCTCAATCTCTCTCTCTCGGTATATACATACAAACAATACATTGTGTACATGCATTATGAAAATTTCCCCCCATCAATAGGTTGTGAAATCACTTGAGATAGTTTGTGAGCACTGTAATTGAAGCATGTGGCTGTCATGCGTTGAAGCATCACCCTAAAAGTACCAAAGATAGAAAAAATTCTTAAAAAATTGGTTTTCTTGCTCTTTAGATTCATTTCGGCAATTGATTGTCGAAACAATATATATAGTTTGGTAATTAACTCTTGAAAACATAGACTTATTCAAATTTTAACAACCAAATTTTCTTATATATTTTGGTATTTGCTTATCGAAATGTTATTTCACAAAATAATTTTTACTAGCCATACTAGATTCGGAACCTGAATGTTGAAAAGGGCGTTGTTAAATGGTACGTAATTACCGAAAAGAATTAGGTATTACAATAACTACTTATCGAATTTATATTTCACAAATATAGGTTCAAATAGTTCGATTTTTGTATTCAATTTTTTAAAACACTTTTTGGTGGTTAAATGTGGGAAAACACATTTTTTCTGGACCTAAAAATCCGAAATTTTGGGGGCAAGAAAAAATTGCTCGATTGGGGAAACTTATTGCTTGACGCGAATTCGGCTCCTAAGGTACAATGTTTGTCACAACACTTTTGTTCTCAACCATTATAGCATCGCTAAAAGAATTTGATTCCATTTCAATTTCGAAATCAAAACCTATAAGTGAGTCATCTTTACTGTTTTCAATGGAAGGAGAAGATGAGACCAGAGATGATGATGAACAGGGATGGATGGAGGAAGGATGAAGACGACTGTGTTGTGGGTTTTTTCAACAATGTCAACTATGGATTGAGGGGGGTAGCGGAGGAAGACAACTGATATTGGATTGTGGTTGTGTGAAGAAATTTTGTGTAGGATTTTATGTTTGTGTGTAAAAATTAATAAGGGTAGCTAGGTCATTTCACGTTCAGGTATAAGGGCAAGTAAGTCATTTTGTATTAGGGTATCTTTGTACTAGGATGAAAAAATTTTAATGGGTTGTACGGAGAAAATTGTGAATTGCGAATAGCGGCGAGAAAATTGAGGAAAAAAATGAGAGAGAAATTGTACTATTCACACTTTTAGATTTTTTATTTTATTTTCTCCCCTTTTTCTCTCCAAACAAAATAATGAGAGAAGTTTTTTTAATTTTTCCTTTCTTTTTCTCACTTTCCTCAAGTTTTAAACAAAGCAAGTTTTTCCCCAAAATTCTTTGTAGGTGCTCGCACATTAATTTCTTCTCTTTGGGTCCATTTGATTAGCGAGAAAAGTGGAATGAAAAGTGAAAATGATAGAAAGTGAAGTGAAAGAAAATAAAAAAGAAAATTTATTTATTTTTTCTCACATCCGTTTGATTAGAATGAAAATTTTGCAAAAAAATAATAGAGAAAATAAGTTATCTTTGTTTGGAGGGAATAAAATTGGCGAAATTAAAAGAGAAAAGGTGGAGGGAAAAATGATAAAGAAGAAAGTTAGAGTAATTGTTGTTAATTTTTTCAGAATTCTCTACACATTTTGTGAGAAAGAGTAAAGCAAACAAGTTTTCATTTTTGTAAGAAAAAGTAAAGCAGGAAAGCTCTCATATTTTAGAGGGTTACATGAACGTTCACTTTCTGCCATTTTCTAGGATATTATGTCTTGTTTTTTTTACTTTTTCAAAAGTATTTTTCAAAAGATTTATCCTACTTTCAATTATTTCTCTCTCCACTTATTATCTCTACTACTCTCATGAATTTTTTTCAAAAACTCTTCCAAACAAAGCATTAGTGCCATTTTCTAGGATATTATTTCTAAAGCTATTCACAGTAGTATAATCAAAAGCCAATTGTTTTTAAAGTTAACAATGTTGGTGCAAAAGATGGCTCACAATGGTATAATCAAACTTAGCAACAGTCTTAGAAATAATCAAATTTTGGGCTTTGGATAACCAAAACTAGCAACGTTTTTCAATAATCAAAATTGTGGACTCCATACCACATAAGTTAACTAATTCCAAAATTTGTATACACGCGTATTTCAATTGGTAATTTTTTTTTATCTTCTTCGCCTACTCTATATCTTCTTCACTTCACCCATAAATTATTTCTCTTTTTTTCCCTCAAAAAGTGAAGCTCATATTTCTCGATCATCTACAATTCAACCCATTATCGCCGGATTAAGGTATTTCACTCTTCTTTCCCATTTCTATTTTTTTTCCCAAAAAAATTCATAATAGGAGGGAAGAAGATCACTGATTTTTCCCCAAAATTAAGAGAGAAAATTGATATATTTTTGTACAAAAAAAACGTAAATGAAGGGAAGTGAATGACAAAAAACAAAGGGGGAAAAAGAGTGAAATTGTAGTGGACCCTTATTTTGGTTTTGGACTAGAAGTGACTATTGTGAATTTCAACATTGTTAAACTTAGCAACCTCTTAAGAATGAATAATCAAAAGCTGATGTGTCAACTTTTGATTATCCTTTTTTGATTATACCACTGTGAATGGCCTAAGAGCATCTCCAACGAGAGATGTCAAATCCTACGTGGACATGTTAACGGTAACATTTGACACCAAAATTCAATCCAACCCAACAGCCTTCTTTGATGCCAATTCCTGCGTGGATTTGAAGACAAGCTGTAACGCCCCCCAATTTTGGGTACGTTAATAAGGCATTTATTACATAAATAAAGAGAGTCTAGCTCATTATTACATCTTAAACAAAGGGTACATTTATTCAACAAATGAGGGAGCTAGGGTTCCTAACTACTGCTCCGTCTGCTCTTCCATCCTAGCAAGCTCCTCGGCTCCAAATGCCTCCAAAGTGTACAGTTCTCCCTGTTCATCTATGAGGTCTGACACATTATACCGGCGTTACCACCAATATAATATGTCAGGATCACCAAAAGGTAACATCGTGAGCTAAAACGCTCAATAGGAAAATCCTTAACCCCAACCTTAAACTTACAAACAATATATAACAATGCATAACAATCACACATCCACATTCGATATTCAACTACCGTTGGTGTCCTTGATTTTCTGAGTTTCTCCTACACGACTCATCGTAGACCGTGTCACCATTTTCACATACCAATCAACATTTCCCAAAATCCTTTGTTTAACACACCCAACCTCGGTCCCGCCGTTCCGGGTTCTCGAGTATCCTCACAATGGTTCCGCCGCACCGGGTTCCCATTGGCACACAATTGCATTGGCTCCTTTCCGCGGATAACCAAGCCACACACCCAACCTCGGTTCCGCCGTTCCGGGTTCCCGAGTATCCTCACAATGGTTCCGCCGCACCGGGTTCCCATTGGCACACACTCACACACACAACTCACATTACGCTACCAAGACTAGTCATAATGTAGTTTCAAAATATTTCCTTCCTCGGAACACATTTCCTTCATTAACCACACCCTAGGTGTCATGTTTCTACTTTCTCGGTTCTCGTGTCTCGTTTTCATGCATAGACTCCGCGGTAGGACAAAAGTATACATGAATCATTCATTGTAATCTAACAAGATCATCCAACTCCATATTATATCACAAGTAATACAAGCAATTCATAACTCGAATGCTTCGAATCAAATGGTAAAGCTTACATTTTCGAAAAATCGTTCATTCCTTCTTTTTGGAAAGTTCTAAACAACATATGTTTATTCAAAGTAACAAGTTGATTATCTCAACATGCTCATGCTTCTATTAGCGATAGTACGTTGGTATTCCAAACATTACCAGCAATATATAACCTTATCTACTAGAGAAAATAGTTAGGGATGTTCTAGTTATAAGAGTATCCTACATTATACTGGGGATGGAGGATAAGGAGATCCTACCTTTCTTCTTGGCGGTAGTGCGGCTACGGAAAGTGCGGCTACGGAAAGTACGTCGGTGATCGAGCAGAGTAACTTCCTACGGAATGCTTATGGTAGCTTCGAAAGAGAAAGGTTCTCTCGAAACTAAGTCTTGACTACTACTACTATTACTTTTGGATCGAGAGGGTGGTTGGGTGGCGGTTTATTGGCGGCTTAGGACGAGTTTCTTGAAGAACACAAGAAGAACTTCAAGAACAAGAAGGACTAAGCAAGAACAAAGGAAGAATACAAGTTTTTTCTAGAGAGAGAAGTTGCTAGGTGAAGGTATGAGCTGAATGGCATGAGGGTGGCTCTATTTATAGCCAAAACCTTGGCTCTCTCTCCCTCTCACAAGGCCGGCCCCCCTCTCTCTCTCCATATCTCATCTTTTCTTGATTGAAAGCTTGATGGGTTAGGCTATGTATGGCTTGCACAACTTCTACCTGGTTTTTAGGCATGCAAGGCTAGGTTTTTGTACCTTGGATTGGATTATGGAAGATTTGGTGGAGGGAATGAGGGTTTTTACAAGATTTGGTGATTATACTAACATAAAAAGACAATTGTAGGATAGATTTTGGCTAGGGAGAATATACAACCATGGATTTGAAAGGATGCAAGAAGATCATGGTGGTACAACCCTATCTTTCTTTCTTTCCTCTCTCTCCCTTTCTCTCCCTTTCGGCCCACCCTCTCTCTCTCTCTCGGCCCTCCCTCCCTCTCTCTCTCTCTCTCTCTCTCTCTCTCTCTCTCTCTCTCTTGTACACTATATATACATATTTAAGAAAGGTCAAGTATAAAAGTACATGGGTACAAGATTTTCAAATCAATTAACCCATTAAAGAATTCCAATTAGGCACATGTTCCTTTAAACTAATAGATTATGTACTATAGGAAATCAAGACTTTTATATAAAAAAATTCACAAGTACACATGTCCATATATTTAAATATATAAAGAAGTACCAAGTATCTAATAGAATATAAGGTTAGGATTCTCTTATTAAAATAATCATGAAGTACTAGTACTTAAGTATTATTAAAGTACTTTTAGAAATCTAGAGATTAGATTTACCCTTATATTTTAATGCATATAAGCACATGGAAAATCTATAGAGGGATTATTTAATAGATCCATGTACTATGTTGGAAGATTAGTGCTATCATCCAATGGATAACATTTTTCCTAGTAGTTATTATCCAATGGGCAATGGTTTCCCTAGCGGTTAATAACCAATGGATAATGGGGAAAAAAGATATCTAATAAACAATACATATATGTCCTTTGCACATGTGAATATACACCAATATAATACTATATCCTGTACTAATCAAATATTCTAATGAATGGCCTATTGTCTAATGGACAAAAATTACCCTAACATTTATCGCCCAATGGGTAATGGTCCAAAGGTAACTAAATGGATTGGTAGCTAGGTCTCTCTAACTAGTCTGGTTAGAAGCTAACTATACTGGCCAAGAAATATAATCTAATAAACGAAAGGGCTAACATCCGAATAGAATTCAACGAGAAAATTATAAGGCCATTCAAGAGAAAATAAAGGATTTCGAATAAACAACGAGATTTTTATTCACTAAAAATCGGAGTTGTTACAACCTATCCCCCTTAAACAATTTCGTCCTCGAAATTATGTGTACGCTCGGATTTGAACAGGTGAGGGTATTTTGCTTTCATGGTTTCTTCTCTCTCCCATGTGGTTTCTCCAGATCCATGGTGCTTCCATAGAACTCTTACCAATTTGATGGTCTTGTTCCGGATTATCTTCTCACTTCGGTCTTGAATCTCTATGGGTTCTTCTTCATACGTCACATCTTCCTCGATAGTGATGTCCTCCCAATTGAGAACATGGGTGGGTAAGGCGAGGTACTTGCGAAACATTGAAACGTGAAATACGTTATGCACTTTATCTAACTGTGGCGGTAGGGCTAGACGATACGCAACCTTCCCAATCTTCTCTATAATGTCGAAGGGTCCGATGTAGCGTGGTGACAATTTTCCCTTTTTCCCGAATCTGATGACTCCTTTCTTTGGTCTAATTTTCAGGAACACGTGATCTCCTACTTCGAAGGTTAATGGTCGGCTCCTTCTATCCGCATAACTCTTCTGTCGGCTTTGAGTGGTCTGGATTCTTTATCGGATGGTCTTGACCTTCTCCGTGGTATCTTGTACTAGGTCAGGTCCAATTATTCCCGTCTCTCCAACGTCTGTCTAGCAAATTGGGGATCGGTAGGGTCGACCGTAGAGAGCTTCGTACGGTGCCATCCCAATACTTGCTTGGTAGCTGTTGTTGTAGGCAAACTCCACCAATGGTAGGTGCTGCTCCCAGTTTCCGGAGAAATCCAAGGCACAGGCTCTCTGCATGTCCTCCAATGTCTATATTGTCCTCTCCATTTGTCCATCTGTTTGGGGGTGGAAGGCTGTACTAAGCCTTACATCTGTTCCCAAAGCTTTCTGCAATCCCTTCCAAAAATATGATACAAAACGTGGATCCCTATCAGATACTATCGAGATAGGTACTCCATGAAGGCGTACGATCTCTCGAATGTACAACAGGCTCAGTTGCTCCACGTTCTCTGTCATTTTCACAGGCGGAAAATGCGCAGATTTGGTGAGTCGATCCACAATCACCCAGATTGCAGTGTTGGATTTGGCAGATCTTGGTAGTCCAGTCACGAAGTCCATTGAGATGTGCTCCCATTTCCAGGTTGGAATTGGTAATGGTTGAAGGTCTCCTCCAGGTTTCTGGTGTTCAGCCTTGACTTGCCGGCACACTAGACAGGTAGACACGAATCGGGCTACGTCCTTCTTCATTCCTTCCCACCAGTACGTCCTCCGCAGGTCATGATACATCTTTGTACCGCCAGGGTGGACTGTGAAGTTCGAATGGTGAGCTTCTCGGAGCACGGCTTCTTGAAGAGCTCCGATATTAGGCACAAACACTTTCCCCTTGAATCTTAGGCTGTTGTCCTTCTCCATTGTCCATCCTGGTAGCGCCTTTCCTTCTCGGATTCGATACCGGATGAACTCACAGTCCTGCTCATAGGTTTGGGCCAGTAATATTTCTCGGTGAAGTGCTGGTTCCGCAACTAGAGCGTACAATCAAGCGTTCCCATTTTCTGACGACGGTTGCAGGTTGAACTCGTTGAGAGTATCTACCATCTCCCATTCCTTAATGGTTGTTTTGACCTTTTGCGCCTTCTCCTTTCGGCTTAGAGCATCAGCTACCACATTGGCCTTGCCAGGGTGATATTGCAACGTAAACTTGTAGTCCTCCAAGTATTCCATCCATCGACGCTGCCTCAGATTCAACTCCTTCTGAGTGAATAGGTACTTGAGGCTCTTGTGGTCGGTAAAAACTTCGAATTGTTCTCCCCACAAATAGTAACGCCAGATTTTGAGGGCGAATACTACTGCAGCTAATTCTAAGTCGTGGGTGGGGTAATTCCTCTCATGTGGTTGGAGTTGTCGTGATCCATAGGCTACAACCTTTCCGTTCTGCATCAGCACACATCCCAAGCCATCTCTTGACGCGTCGCAATTGACCGTATAATCTACACCTCGCTCGGGAATGATGAGTACTGGTGCACTAGTTAGTCTCTTCTTCAGCTCCTGGAAGGATTTCTCGCAGGCTTCATTCCAATCCAGCTTTACTCCTTTCTAAGTCAGCCTGGTCATGGGTTTGGCTAAGGTCGAGAAATTTGGTATGAATCTCCGGTAATATCCCGCCAATCCTAAGAAACTCCTGATTTCAAAAATTGAGGTGGGCTGTTTCCAGTTCAGCATGGCTTCGACTTTACTTTCGTCCACCGCGATTCCTTCCTTGGATACTACGTGCCCCAAGAACTTAACCACTTCTAGCCAAAACTCGCATTTACTTGCCTTGGCGTAAAGTTGGTTATCTCAGAGTACTTGTAGTGCTATTCGAAGGTGTTCCTCGTGCTCTTCTTTATTGGCAGAGTATATCAAGATGTCGTCAATGAACACCATTACAAATTTGTCTAAGTAGGGTTGAAAGATCTAGTTCATGAGACACATGAATACCGCCGGAGTGTTAGTCAATCCAAACGGCATCACTACAAACTCGTAGTGCTCGTATCTAGTGTGGAAGGCTGTCTTGGCGATATCTTCATCTCGGATCCTCAACTGATGATAGCCTGATCGGAGATCAATCTTAGAAAAGAAGGTTGCTCCTCTTAACTGATCAAATAGGTCATCGATCCTAGGCAGTGGGTATCGGTTCTTGACCGTAACTTGGTTCAACTTCCTATAGTCAATGCATAGTCGCAGTGTTCCTTCCTTCTTTTTCACGAACAATGTAGGCGCTCCCCATGGTGATGTACTTGGCCTGATGAACCCTTTGTCCAGTAGCTCTTTCAACTGGATCTTGAGCTCATTTAGTTCTGCGGGTGCCATACGATATGGTGCCATCGAGATTGGTGCTGTCCCTGGTTGGAGTTCTATAGAGAAGTCTATCTCTCTTTGGGGTGGTAAGCCCGAAAGTTCTTTAAGGAAAACGCCGGCGTACTCACACACGATGTGCGGTAATCCCAGTTCCATCCGATCGGTTTCTTCCATTTGGAGACTAGCTAGCCATCCAAACAGTTGATTCTGCCACCTGGATCTCTTCGTCGTCGAGCTTGCCGTTTGTCTATCCCCCTTAAAACGGAAACGAATCCCTTCTGGGGTGTAAGCTGTCACCGTCTTTTGATGACAACCTATGACTGCTTGGTGAGCCGATAGCCAGTCCATCCCTAGGATTACGTCGAAGTCTGCCATGTTGATCACTCTGAGGTCGCAGGTCAGGCGCAAGTTGGCTACTTCTATCTCGCACCCTCTACACACTAGATTAACAGCTATACTCCCCCCCAACGGCGATGTTACTCTCTCGCTCATACTTAGGGGTTCTGTTTCTAGTGCTAAAGCATTTACACAGACAGTGGATATAAAGGAATGCGATGCCCTAGAATCAAATAAGGCTTGTACGCAGGTACTATACAATAGTAGCGTACCTTGGATCATGGAGGGTTCCTGCTCCTGCTCCTCAGTCTGTAGTGCAAAGATACATCCTCCAATGCCCTGCTGAGCCCCTATGGGCTGCTTCCCCTTGTCCTGCCCATTTTGTAGCTGCTGCGGCGGGTTCCCGGGGCTTGGCTTCCCAAATCCAGCCTGTCCCAGCTGCTGAATTCTTTGGCTTCCAAAATTCACATTCCTTCCCTTCTGGAGTTGGGGGCATTCCCGCTTGTAGTGGCCCATGGCTTGACAGTTGAAGCATTACACGGATGCTTTGTTTTGACCGACTCTCTGCGGTTCACCACGCCCTGGTGCATTAGTCTTCCAAGGTTGGTTGCCTTGGGTCGGGGTAAAGGGTTTGGTAGGGCAGGGTCCGCCGTTGTTGGAAGGTTGAGTTCGGATAGGTCCGCCAGTGTTGCTTGTTGCCTTCCTCCATCGGGCTTTGAAGTCATTTTCCTCACTCTCCAGTCAAAGAGCACACTTCACGGCACCGGCATAAGTGGGAAAGGCTTAAGACACCACAGCCTTTCTAGCAGTTGTCAGCCCCCATTCAAACCTTATCGCTTTCTTGTCCTCCGTTGCTATGGCGGCTAGGGCGTAGCGGGATAGTTCCTCGAACTTGGCCGCGTATTGGGTAACTGTCATCGTTCCTTGTTTCAGGTTTAAAAACTCTTGTTCCTTGACCAAACGAAGAGGGGTGGGGAAGTACTTGTCAAGAAATAGGGTCTCGAACTCGGCGAATGTCATGGTGGCTATGGCATGGGTTGCCTCCATCAGATCCCACCAATAATGGGCCTCTCCTTTCAGCTGGTACGTGGCTAAGGCCACACGATCTCCATTTCGGGTAATCTCCAAGGTGTTCAGGATCACCTTAACTTCCTTCAGCCACGGTGGGGTTGGTATCTCCATTGAAGGTCGGAGGTCGGCGTTTGCAAAATTCATTCATTGCTCGGGTTCGGGTCATAGGTTCATCATCGCGGTTTTGGTTTCGGGGGTTGGCGTTTAAGGCAGTTACGAGTGCTTGCATGATTTGAGCTAGGTTGGGGTTAGTATTAGAGGATTCACCGTTCTCATATCCTAATCCACTGCGTGGGTTCACCATCTATGAGTAAAAATTGAAAATGGGGTTTTAGTCTACTTAAAAAATTTCCTTTTGTAAACGCAATTTATCATATAATATGCAACAGTACTCTTAAAACACGACAAGCTTTTCATAGATAAGCATAATATTATAATCATAAGCATAGAGTTCTACTATAAAACAAGTAGACTTAAAACAAGATTCCTAATACAAGTTGAAAATGATCCTACACAATCCTACTACATAATCCTTAACATCCTACATCCCGAAGGATTACAACGGTTACTAGATTTATTCTAGGTGCGCTTAGGTAGTATCCTTGGCCTTTACGAATCTTTTGGGGTCTCATCCTCCTCGAGATTCTCTTCATCTATAGGGTTTTCTTCCTCAGTCACCTTATTGGTGTCCCCTTTGTCACCGACTTCTTCCTCCTCATCACCAACCTCAAAGTCCTGCATCGGGGGTAGGACACCAAAGAACTCATGGAAGGCATACAAGACTGGGAACATTTCAGGAAACCAAGGGCCTTCCTCCACGGGATTAGGGGTGTTCTGCTGCACTCTTTGGAAATCTCTCTTCTATGCAAGTACAGCGGCAATGAAGTCGGGATCTTCCAATTTGTGGGCCGTCAGGGTTTCTATGGTATTTCTGGGTTGGTAGGCTTCGACTAAAAAATCGACTAGATATTTCATCTTTAAGCAAAAGTAAAAACTTTAATGGGGTAAGGATGATTTGGTACCCAATTAGGTTTTAAAAACAAGTATGGAATCATAAGCTAAAAGGAAACACACAACTTCATTATTTAAAGGGGTGGATACAACGTAGATGGCTTATAATAGCCTAATCCTACCGCTTCCTATTTACAACAAACGATCCACCACTTCTTAAACCTTCCTAACCAATCTAGAAGATATTTGGGAATTCAACCCGATATGCACCAATGTCGGTCTCATAAGGTGGTGGTGGTACATCTTCGGAGTCAGCAGTTATGTCCATGACTTCGGGCTCCGCTCCTAGGAATGCTAGTTCCTCCTCGTCAGATTCTTCACCCTCATCTCCCCAAATCTCTAAGTCCTCGTCGTCGGACGACCAATCTGAATTTGGTGCTTGCATCAAGTGCTGCCAGTCCGCTCCGTTTATTGGAGGGTCGTTGAACTCCTCGGGGTCCTCTTCAGGGTCTTCGTCGGGATCTTCTTCGGGTTCTTCCGCAGGTTCTCCCTCGGGATCCTCCGCAATCATGTTAACGGGAGGTATCATTGGAACTAGGGCGAGGGCTGCTTCAACATCGTTTCCCTCAATTAGGAACACATCATTGGGGGGTGCTATTTGGACTAGGACAGGTACTGCTTCGGCATCATCCAACTCTTCCTCATTTTCGGGAAATACTAGGGTGCCATGTTCTTGGTAGAAGTCGTTGGTGTAGGGGAAAGCGTAGGGGAAATAAGGGTCTCCCACTAGTTGATGTGTCATGGTTCTTATGGTGCTTGCAAGCTGGCGAGCTTCAGCTAGTAGGTTGATTTGGTAGGTACTCAAGGGATTCATCTACAAGGACAGAGTTTTAAACCTCAATTAGTAACGTCCTATGACAGAGTAACACTTAAGAAGATTTGAATCTAAGTTCCACTTCCGATCCTTGATTTAAGTCATCATCCAATTTTTTGGGAATTCCCAGCTCGGTGGTACTGCCAATTTCCACACCTTGCTTCAATCCAAAGATTGTTTTGTCAGAATTCCACCCAATTTGGGACGGTAAACTTAAACTCAATTCACGTTTGTGCAACGGTCAAACTATCTCATGGTTCTACCCATCCTACCCATGGCCGAGGTTTTGAACCTAAAGCTTTGATACCAAGTTGTAACGCCCCCAATTTTGGGTACGTTAATAAGGCATTTATTACATAAATAAAGAGAGTCTAGCTCATTATTACATCTTAAACAAAGGGTACATTTATTCAACAAAGGAGCTCGCTAGGATGGAGAGCAAGATGGAGTATAGTTAGGAACCCTAGCTTCTTCCCTTGTTGAATAAATGTACCTTTTTGTTTATGATGTAATAATGAGCCAGACTCTCTTATTTATGTAATAAAATGCCCTATTAACGTACCCAAAATTGGGGGCGTTACACAAGCCTTCTCATGCCAACTCTAACAACCTTCCTCCTCCATGCCAAATTTCAAAAAATGACAGTTTGAATAATTTAATTTGACATAAGAATTGACATTAAGGGTTGGAGAGAGATAGCTTGATGTCAAATAAATAGAATTTGGCATAAGGGTTGGAAAGGAAGGCTTTGATATCAAATTGGAGATGCCAAAATGCCACATCAGCCTTCAAAAAAAATTGACATCCCCAATTTGATGTCAAGGGTCGGTGGTGTGCTCGCTGTATACTTTTATGGTTTATCAGAGCTCTAGGATGAATGCCCTTGTGGTTTTCTCTACAAGGTATACTTCGATGCTTTCTTTTGTCACTTCTTTTGGTCTTTGGACTTAAAAAGAACAACATTAGGAATCTGCTATTTCTGTGTGGATGCTCAATTGATCATAAAATCTGCTTAGTTGTATGTTCAACCCACTCACTGGTCTATATCCCTTGTTATCTCCTATGTACTGGATAGTTTTTCATTTCTTAGCATGCTGGCTTATACTCTATAGCCTTCATTTTTAGACAAGTAGATTCTTAGTGGTAAATGAACGTCCTTTTAGTTATCTATGCACAAGCTAATTGGGGATGAATGATCATGAGCAGATGTGTATGTTTTATCTCTTTTAATATTCTGTTACTTTATTTTGTTCTTTTCAATTGATCTTCTTGATTTATTGTACTTAATTTTTTTTAATCAGCAGTATCTTGTAGTTGTTTAGGAAAAAATATGATCATATTTAGCACTTGTGCATTATGTTGAGGTTTATATATCAAAATCAATTGTACGATTCTGCTTCCATGGGCATGTTGATGTATTATGTTTCTTGTTGTCATGTTGTCATAAATGAAATATACTGCTTTTGGCAACCAAAAAAAAACTTTGTTCATGGTATACAACTATATTGATACGTTGGCAAGAAAATCCTTTCATTCCGTAAAATTTGTATATAACAAAAAAAACTTTGTTCATGGTATATATGTTTTTTTTTTTTTTTTGCTAAGCTGATACAAGAGGAATGGAAAAGAAAGACAATAGACATAGAAACAAACAAAAACAAGGGAAATGGCTATGGGGGTGTTTGGTAACCTTTTTATTTTTCAGTTTTTGGTTTTGATTCACTTTTTTGAAAAATAATGTAAAAAACTTGTTTTGTAACATATTTTTACATTTTTGTTTTTATTTTCACTTTTAAGAATTTCTAGAAATTATGAAAACTAGAAAAGGGAGTTTTACCCGGTTTTAAAAACAGAAGTTCGGCCTTGTCGATCCCAATCGTTTTTCTCTGGCGATGTTTTGGTACGCTCTTCCCTCCCTCTCTTTCTCTCTCGTCTCTCTCTTTCTCTCTCCCTCTCTCTCGTATCTCTTTCTCCATAACTCTCTCGTCTCTCTCTTCCCCTCTCTCCCAGTCTCCTGCAAAACCCTAGATGGATGGATCCCTTTGGGTTTGTGTGTTTGGTCCATTGATATTTGTTCCTCTTTATAAAAGTCAAATTTTGCAGTTGTATATATATAATCTATGTTCTTGTAGATTAATTGAAGAATACAAGCATATTCAACCATTTTGAGGAGAAGGTACAGACTAAATCTATGTTCTTCTGTTGTTACTTCTGCTAGGTTATGATATTGGTTCTGGGTTTTGCGTTCTTTTTTCCTTGCTTAATTGTCATTTGCGCTATGTATGTTTATCAATTGGCCGATTAATCAACCGTGTAGGTAGTTCATCGCAGAAAATCGAAAGACCACTGTGTTTTACTTTTTTAGTCCAGATTTAGGGTTGACAGGGTTTCAAATCACCCCTCCCCATTTTTTGTACCCAGCCTCTGTACCACCTCTAGAATCGTGACATATGTTCATTCCCTCATTATACTCCAACCCTAACACTAGTCCAATTAATCAAAGCCAGTGCTTCCCTCATATGTTCATTCCCGTGAAATGCATTCTGGTTGATATGAGTTATGTGTTAAACAATGGCCTGGGCTTTCATTGAATTGCTTTTTTTCCAAGCTTTTAGTTGATTTTCTAGGGACTTCTTAATCTACTGTTTACTTCCAAGTAAAATAGCTACAACCTACATTCAGCCCTAATCTGTAGGAGTTCAAAAGGAACTTGTTGAACTACATTGTATATGCACTCTCTCAGTGAAAAGTATCCCCTATATCTACTATTTAGATTTGTTTTTGTATCATTGTTTGTTTTTTTGTTATCAAAAGTAGGAAATGGCAAACAATGAGGTTATGGAGGTTAGTGGAGAAAGTTGTGACGGACCATGGTCAACTAGAAATGAGAAAATCTTCATTCGACTCATGGACGAGGAGATTAAATCAAACAAAAGTAGAGAAACTGGCACTTTCACAGCAGAAGCTTGGAAAAGGATTAAGAGTGAGTTGAAAAGGCTAATCGCATACGATTATACAAACGAATAGGTGAAAAAAACGTACTTCGTGCTTCGCATTCTATTCAACACCTTCAACTCATTGAAAGCAAACTTCGGTGTTGGTTGGGATAGCACACTTCTGACCATTACTGCTCCAAACGATGTTTGGGAAAGACTTTTCAAGGTAGGAATTTGTTATCGACGGTTCACTTTAGTCATGATAGAAGATACTATTATATTTCAACTCACGTATAATAATACCATGATAGGTTAATAAAAATGCGAGGAAATTCAAAAAAAAAAAGAGGATGCCATACTACCATGCGTTGTGCCGCATATTTGCGGACACGTCTGCCACTGGAGTGCATGCTCACCCTTCAAACAAAGTCCCCTTTGGTAGTGATAATTCAGATCCAAAATTCAAGATAATCGATGAGCCAGAAGTTGAAAGTGCTGGTGGTTCAAAGACCAAGCCCAAGGCTAAAAATAAGGAGAGAGATTCCATTGCAGCAAGCATTTCAAGTGCCTTAAGCATATTTGCTGAAAACGGAAAGAGGAGGGTTGATGTAATGGAAAAGAAATTGCACTACTCTCATCCCGGCTGTAGTGGGGTGAGTGAAGTATGTCCATAGGGGAAATGGGTATTGGCATTCTTGCTGCCGCAATGAAAGATTGCCAAGCATTGCTTAATACGATGGAGGACTTGGATGAAGATTCGTACAATAAGGTTTTGGAGAAGCTGCATGGTGACGTTCTTTGGAGGCAAATTTTCTTGGATATGCCTAAGAAAAGGAGAATCGCTTGGATCAAAAAACTTTGGACAATCTTAAATTCCAAAAGGACTTGAATTTTTGTTAGGTTTTTCATAAGTTATTATAATTATGTTTTATGCTCCTATGAGGTTGACGTTTGGACGCTGAAATCGTATTTTTCTTTCTAGAACTATTTTTGAGCTGAAAGTCTAATGAAAGTGTTGTTATCTAGTGGCTGGTATGTAAAAAAGTGTGTGTGTGTGTGTGTGTGTGTCTTTACTCTGGAACTACTGCGTTTCTGCTGCATTTAAGACTGTTTTTTGAGTGATATTTGTGTTATATTTATGTTGTTATGTTGCTGAAACAAAAATTTTTGCAATATGGATCCTATATCTAACTTCGACGACAATTCCAAGGATGAAGAGGTGGTGGTTTTGCTAAGTTTGGCACTATATGAATACTATAACATATACATAGACCATAGACCATGTCGAGTATCAATGTTAAGAGGCCATGACTACGTCTTAGAAATCCCCAATGGTCACGAAGATAGGTGTAATCAAAACGTTAGAATGAAGCCTCAAGTGTTCATTGCCTTTTGTGAGGCGTTGAAATTACATGCAAACTTGAAACATTTGCGATACTTGACACTCCAACAGACTTGCTCTTGGATGACACCTATCTTTGTGACCATTGAGAACTTCTAAGATGTAGTCACGGCCCCTTAACATTGATGTTCGACATGGTCTATGATATATGTATATGTTATAGTACTCATATAGTGCCAAACTTAGCAAAACCACCACCTCTTCATCCTCGGAATCGTCATCCTCGGAATCGTCGTCGGAGTCAGATATAGGATCCATATTGCAAAAATTTCTATTTCAGCAACATAACAACATAAATATAACACAAATATCACTCAAAAAATAGTCTTAAACGTAGCAGAAACACAGTAGTTATAGAGCAAAACACACGTACACACACACTTTTAGACTTTCAGCTCAAAAACAGTTCTAGAAAGAAAAATACGATTTCAGCGTCCAAACGTCAACCTCATAGGAGCATAAAACATAATTATAATAACTTATGAAAAACCTAACAAAAATTCAAGTCCTTTCCGGAATTTAAGATTGTCTAAAGTTTTTTGATCCAAGCAATTCTCCTTTTCTCAGGCATATCCAAGAACATTTGCCTCCAAAGAACGTCACCATGCAGCTTCTCCAAAACCTTATTGTACGAATCTTCATCCAAGTCCTCCATAGTATTAAGCAATGCTTGGCACTCTTTCATGTCAGCAGCAAGAGCGCCAATACCCATTTCCCTTATGGACATACTTTCACTCACCCCACTACAGTCGGGATGGAAGCCCTGCAATTTCTTTTCCATTACATTAACCATTCTCTTTCCGTTTTCAGCAAATATGCTTAAGGCACTTGAAATGTTTGCTGCAATGGAATCTCTCCTTATTTTTAGCCTTGGGCTTGGTCTTTGAACCACCAGCACTTTCAACTTATGGCTCATCGATTATCCTGAATTATGGATCTGAACTATCACTACCAGAGGGAACTTTGTTTGAAGGATGAGCATGCACTCCAGTGGCAGATGTGTCCCCGGCACAACTCATGGTAGTATGACATCCCTTTTTCTTTTTGAATGTCCTCACATTTTTATTAACCTATCATGGCATTATTATACGTGAGTTGAAATATAATAGTATCTTCTATCATGACTAAAGTGAACCGTCGATAACAAATTCCTACCTTGAAAAGTCTTTCCCAAACATCGTCTGAAGCAGTAATGGTCAGAAGTGTGCTATCCCAACCAACACCGGAGTTTGCTTTCAATGAGTTGAAGCTGTTGAATAGAATACGAAGCGTGAAGTACTTTCTTTTCACCTGTTCGTTTGTATGATCGTATGCGGTTAGCCTTTTCAACTCACTTTTAATCCTTTTCCATTCTTCTCCTGTGAAAGTGCCAGTTTCTCTACTTTTGTTTGATTTAATCTCCTTGTCCATGAGTCGAATGAAGATTTTCTCATTTCTAGTTGGCCATGGGCCGTCCCAACTTTCTCCACTAACCTCCATAACCTCATTGTTTGCCATTTCCTACTTTTGATAACAAACAAACAGACAATGATACAAAAACAAAGGGCAAATTTCATTGACCTCCCCTGAGGTTTCTGACAAGTGTAGAGACCTCGCCTGAGGTTTCAGTAATTATAGTTACCTCCCTTGCTTTTGCTGACATTGTCAATACGCCCCCTTCCGTTATTATTCCGTTATAAATTTAATAGAACCGGAGGATTCATGATGACATCAGCATTAAACACAACCACAATGCCTATTTTACCCTCCATTGGTCAACCCTTCCAACTGTATGTTTCACACTCCATCCCTCTCTCCCCCTCCTCCCCGTCTCCCAATCTAACATTTTACCTGGAATAAAATTTTTAGTTTTTGTGTTCAAGAAACCAAAACTCCATTATTCACTAGCTTATCACAGTAATCCAAACTCAAAAAAAAATTTGAATTTGAATTAATTTCCTTGACCAACAAGCTCATTTGTGTGGAATCTGTTCATTTGTGAGGAATCTGTTTGGGAAAAAAATTGAAGCAAATATAGCCACAAAGAGAGAAGAGAAGAAGATATAGGGAGTTTCCCCACACCCTACCCGCTATATATCGTCTACATTTCAGCCCGGCTGAAGTCGAATTCCATAAATTTAAACTCAAGACAATGTTTATGCAAAGATATATCGGTGCAAAAACGTTGGATTAAAATCATCTTATTTTTGACACAAATAGATCGACTTGAATGATGTGCGAGATTTAACAAGGTTAAAGTTGCTCCTAAATTTGACAATAAAGTTGGCTTCATCAATTTTTGTAGCAATTTTAACTCACAAGTGGAAATGAAACTTACTAAAAAAATTTGCCAAATAATAATTATGGTAGCCAATTGTGGTGGGTTGTAAATCCCAGTTTTTTTTAATAGAATTTTATTGATAAACAAGAGTGGCATTACATAAAATAGAGACCAAAACTGCAAGGGGGAAAACCACCCAATTTAGACCTAAGCTAGAGGCTTGAGAGGAGGCAATCCAATGAGCAGCCTCATTTCCTATCCGGGGGGTCCAGTTGAAAGAAAGCCTCAGTTCACTAGCAAGCAAACAAATATCACAAATAATTGCCAAAGCTTCCCAAGGAGGAACAAGTTCTGAAACACTTAAAGAAATAAGCTGCGCATTATCATTCTCAATGCAAACAGAGGAAAGGTTCAAAGCTTTGGCGAAAAGGCATGCTTCATGAAGAACAGAGGCCTCTGCAAGGAAAGCCGAAGTAGATGAGATCCTGAATCTTCTCCCATCAACAAGATGACCACGATTATCTCTCAAAATAATTCCACCCCATCCCCTCTTGAGATCCCTGGACCAAGAGGCATCACAATTGATTTTCAGAGAACCAACCCCAAGAGGGATCCAATGGGAAGAAGGTAAAGGTAGGGAAGAATGAAGCGACTGATGGGTAGAGCAAGTGGTCTCAGTAGCTGAAATAAATTCATCCCATGCTCCCATAGCACGAGCAATAGTTGAAATAGGGGATTGTTTCAAGGATTGGAACACAAGATCATTTCTGGCCTTCCAAATAAACCAACACAAAAAGACTGCTTTAGCGAAAATATCAGGCTCCAAATTCCCTTTGTCAATCTCTTCTTTTATTCTCAAAGACCATGCCAAGATAGAACCAATCTCACTTGGAAAAAAAACCCAGCTAGAGAATTAGCAAAAAATACTTTCCTTAACCACTTGTAAAGAAAAAGGATGTGCTCACCTGATTCAATAGCTTTCCCACATCTTTGACAGATTGGCGAGGCTGCACATTTTCTTTGTACCAGATTCTCCTTAGTAGCCAACTTGTTACGACAGGCCCACCACCAAAAGTGCTTCAATTTGGGAGGGATTTTGAGGTTCCACAAAAAATTCCAAAATGAAGGACCAGGAACATTAGACATGGATGGACGCTCGGGTTTAGAAACAATGTAGTCAGACCAAGCCTTGTGGTAACCCCTCTTGACTATATACTTCCCACTAGGGTGAAGACCCCATACGACCGAATCTGCTCCTCCGAGTTTTGATATGGGAATATTAGCCACCGCTTGGACTTTTTCTTCTGATAACACTTGTCTAAGCTTTGCAATTCTCCATTCACCCGAGGTGGGATTGATGAAATCAGCAACTTTTTTATTGGATACCCACAGAGGTTTTGTGGATTGAATGCAGAAAGGGAACCCACTTGTCATCCCAAAAATCTACTGAAGCACCATTTTGTATCTGCCAACGAACTCCTTTCATCAAAAGCTCCCTCCCTTGGAGAAGGCTAGCCCATGCCCAGGAAGGTCGAGAACCCTTTATCGCTTTAAGGAAATTGCCATTAGGAAAGTAAAGAGATTATAAAAGATGAGCCCAGAAAGCTTTAGGATTTTGAATGAGCCTCCACCCTTGCTTTGCCAAGAGGGCAAGATTAAAACTCTTGAAATCACGAAATCCCAAACCACCCTGACTTTTAGCTCTACAAAGATCATCTCCACTAACCCAATGAATCTTTGCATCCTCAAGAGCCGGACCACCAAAACCTTCTTACATATTTGTTAAGTTTATTGCAAAACTTTTGAGATAGGGAAAAACAGTCCATGGCATAGGAAGGAATAACTTGGATGACATGCTTAATGAGAGTTTCTTTGTCAGCAGCATTCAAAAATCTTTTGTTTTCCAGCCCTGCATCTTAGTAATAGCTTTTTCAATCAAGAACATATAAGCTTCTGATTTGGATCTCCCCCAAAAGAAAGGTAAACCAAGATACTTTGACTCAACTTCCATGATTGGAATATTCAGAATATTACAAATAACCATTTTCGCATCCTAACTAGTATTGACAGAGAAATAGATGGATGACTTATCAAAATTAATGAGCTGACCAGAAGCTACACAAAATTGATCCAAAATATTCTTTAGATTATGAATCCCATGATTTTCGTTTGACACAAAAAGTAACGCATCAACAGGCAAACAGAACATGAGAAAGGAGGGGACATCCCCTTTTGATCTTTAACCCACTAAACAGGTTGTCCCTAATGCCATTATAGAGCATAACCGAAAGGACATCCATAATGATCAAAAAAAGATATGGGGAGAGTGGGTCACCTTGTCTGAGGCCACAGCAAGGAAGAAAAGAGAAACGATTCTTGCCATTTGTTGTAACCGTATAGGAGATAGTAGAAACAATCTGCATCACCCAATGAATCCATATATCACAGAAACCAATCTTGCGCATAACTGCTTCTAAGAAATCCCATTGGACACGATCATATGCCTTGCTCAGGTCCAGTTTAATAGCAGCAAAGGACTCTTTTCCCTTCCTTTTCCTCTTGAGAAAATGGAAAGCTTCATGCGCAACCAGAATATTGTCTTGGATCTGTCTCCTCGGGACAAAAGCTAATTAGTAAGGAGTAATAATTCCATTCAGAAATTTCTTCAAGCGATTGGCCAAAACCTTGGAAATAATTTTCACCGAAAAGTTACAGAGGCTTATCAGGCAAAATTGGGATAAAGATTTAGGGTGGGGCACCTTTGGGATGAGCACAATATTTGTGTGGTTTAGTTTCTTGAGGATAAAACTCCCCTGGAAGAAACTCTTCACTGCCAGACACGTATCCCCTCCGACCTCATTCCAAAATTTCTAAAAGAAAAGACTCGGGTATCCATCAGGGCCAGAGGTGCTTTCAAAGCTCCCATTTGAAACACAACTAACTCTTATCTCCTCATTCGTAACTTGTTTAGTAAGAATTCTGTTCATCTCCCCTGTAACTGAAGGGGAAATATGGTCAATAGAAGTAGAGAAATCTCTAGGACCATCGTCTTCAAATAGGGAAGTGAAGTAGTGACCAATCTCCAAATTGATATCATCTTCTGATTCCTTCCAAACCCCATCATGAGCTTTTAGGTGAAGAATCTGGTTCCTTTGCCTTCTTTGAATCAGAGTGGTAGAGAAGAATTCAAATTCCTATCCCCATAGTTAAGCCAATTAATCCTGGATCTTTGGTGAAGATACATCTCCTCTCTAGCCATAATAATCTCCATAGTCTTGTGAATGGCCTGTTGAACTTGTAGATTTTTAGCAGTGGGAGCTAAATTCTGAACACAAGTGAGCTAATCTTTAAGCTCCACAAGACAAGTCCTGTTATTCCCAAACTCTTTCCTACTCCAGTCTTTTAGAACCTTCTTTAGAGCTTTAAGCCTGAAGCTCCAACAAAACATGGCAGAGCCCTGTACTTGAATAGGCCAATTATCTCTAATTGTTGGCAAGCAATTTGGGCTAGTAGTCCACAAAGATTCAAATTTGAAAGCCTTCAGAATAGGGGTAGGGGAAACACAGAAATCCAGCAGCAAGGGAGAATGATCAGATCCAATAATGGCATCTTAGAATACCTGAGCATAGGGAAACATCACACGCCAGTCCGCATTCGCCAAAGCTCTATCAATTCTCTCGCGAATATTGTCCAATCCCGATCTATTATTTGACCAGGTATAACTCAAACCCTTGAATTCCAAATCCAGAAGAGAGCAATCCGAAATAAGGCCATTGAAAGCCTCCAACCGAGAAGAAGATACAGGAAGGCCCCCCCACTTTTCCTTTGAGGAAGAAACCTCATTGAAGTCCCCGATATAGAGCCACGAAGAAAATAAAGAACGAGAACAGCTATGAAGATGAGACCAAGCTTGGGCCTTAGTTCCTGCATCCGGATGGATATAGATACAAGATAATGTCCATTTATTCCCCCCATGGGGCAAAGAGACATTAGCTAAAATATGAAAAGCAGAGCTATATATAATATTTACAGAAATGGAGTCGTCCCACCAAAGAGCCAAACCTCCAGAAATACCAACAGGATCAACATAAAATGAATGTAGTAAATTGGTTTTGCACCTTATTTTGTCAATAAAAGCCGACTTATTCTTGGTCTCCATAAGGAAAACCAAAGCAAACCGATAGGCATGGCAAAGCCCTTGGATATTCTGGAACGTCAGAGGTCAACCCATCCCTTGAACGTTCCAAGAGAGCATCAGGCTTCCATGGGAGAAATCTTATCCCATTCGCAATCGGAGTAACATCAATAGAGAAACCTAAGAGATCTTGCTGATTATGTTGAAAAGAGGGAACAATAGGGACTTCATTCAGAATACATTTCCTCTTAAAAGAAGAGGCACGCCGAGCAGCATACTTCCGAGCCTTTCCAGAATCCCCAACAGGTTGAGCCAGAGAAAGAATACCATGTTGGATAGAAGCCTCGAAGTCCCTTGGGGTGAAAGAAGGGATATCAACAGTAGGGGAGGAAGAGGCCTCCACAGGTTGATCAAGTTTTTGGAGTTTGAGGGGTGGAGAAATGTGAGAAGGAGAAGAATAGGGAGATTTTCATTTTAGACATAGAAGTTTATCAAAAATAGAAGAGAGATCAACAATCAAATGAGGGTTAGGGCTTGCAAGGGATTTGGTAGCAAGGTTTGGGTCTATTTGGCTAGGATTTATGAGTGGGCTAATATCAGATGGGGCATCAAGTAAAGGCCTGTTTGGAACTGGAGGCCCAAAGGAGATAGAGGGTTATTGCAGCCCGGACTATTGGGTGGTTCCTCGACAAAGTAATTGGGCCCCGAGGGGGAATGGTTATGGGTCGGGCCAAGACGGGTAATAGAATAGGTGGGGTTAAGGGGGACAGAATTGAAATCGGTAAAAAGGACAAAAGGGGGAGGAGATATACCTTTGTCTTTTGACGAGCACAATTTAGAAATAAAGGATAAACACGTGGCATTACGAGACGTCAAAATACCAGCTAGCTCATCACAAGGAATAACGGTCTTATCCTTTCGTACAAGAATCGTACCATCCTGGTCACTCGCAGCGGTCACCGTTAGCACACTCGCCGCCTCAACCAGAAGAGAATCCATTGCAACAAAATCCTCCGAGGAAGAATTTGAGATGGTCGGAGCAGGTTTTCCGAGGTTGATGGTTTCAATAATAGAGACTTCCGCTCTAAGATAACTCCCATACTCCAAGTTAGAGCGGTCCCCCACTGATTTCTTAGTGCAGTCATTCAAACCATGGCCAATCAGCCTACAGACATAACAGAAATCAGATAATCTCTCGTATTTAAACCTTATCCAGAGATCTTCCTTATCCTTTCGTTTCAGAAAGAAACCCTTATTCAGGGGCTTAGGAATATCAATAATAACTCTAAGGTGGAGATAATCTTTGAAAGTAGCAGTATCATATACCGTCATACCCGATGGATCCGGCTTCCCAATCAGATTTGCAATAGCCTCGCCGTTCTTTCTGTTCTTCTAGCCCAGGGGAAGACTGTGGACTTGCACCCGAAAAGGAGACAAGGAGAAGACGAGATCCTTAACCATCATATCATGATTCCAGCGGGCTAAGACCAAGAGCCCCCCCATAACTGACCATGGGGCCTGGTTCATGATCATGATCAGGTCTTCTTCTAGATCAAAAGTGAAAGCATAGAGGTTGTCCCTCCACACAGAGATTGAAAAATTACCCCTGGTTCTCCATGCTTTGTTGATAATATTATAAACACCTTGTCTGTGGGGTTTCTGAGAAGAGATAATTTTACCCACCAAAACAAAGTTTGGATAATCACTAGAACCCTCAGAGCTTTCATCCAGGAAAAATAGAGTCAGGCGGAGAGGCCATGGACGCAACTTTTTGGGTATAAGATGAGAGAAAAGGAAAAGAGAGTGAAAAAACACCAAACCTAGAGAAAGGAAAGATCTCGAGGAAATCGCAGAAAGAGAAAAAGAGAAAAGGGGGTTTGGTATTGAAAGGGACAGAAATAGGAAAAGAAATAGAAGAAAAGGAAAGCAAGACAAGGAATCAAGGTGGCATAGTAACTACGTGACCTTAATCCGGGGGGCTCTCACCTTAGAGAGAGAAACTCTCAACCTAGAGAGAGAATTTGGGGCTCAAAACTTGGGGTTCAAAATTCTAAATCCCAGTTGATATAGTGAAGGATAAGCCAACTCTTATGATGGGAACATGGAGATTACATCTTTACCCTTAATGCGCCCATCTTCTTGGTTTGAGTTTCGAGGGAGATTTTTGGAATAATGAGTCAAGAGAGATAGATAGAGAAATGCGAATAATAATTGAAGAGCAAATTTATTGGGACAGTGCACGAATACGATCTGTATTTCATAATAAAAAAGTCTAAAGAAATAGACTGGGAAAATCGACGGCCACGGGGTCCACTCTAGACCCCACGTGGATGATCCGAGCCGTTCAACGATTTCAAAAAAAAAATGTGCGGGCCATTTCGAAAAATCAACTCAATCTGTGATATATGTAGGTGCTTGATCCAATTTTTTATTATTTCACGGATCTAAAATTTGAATGAAAAATAGAAGATTAGATCAAGCACATACGCATATCGAATTGAACTGATTATTCACAAGCCCACTCAATTTTAAAAAAAATTATTGAATGCTTGAATCATCCGTGCGGACCTGAAGTGAGCCCCGCGTGGCCGTTGATAGTTAGATTCTCGTTAGCGGATAAACGTTGTGGCGTACACCTTCAATACACCTTAGACGTCCCTTTCTAACACGGCTAGACGCTAAGCGCCAGACCTGATCGGAAATCGCACGGTCCAGGAAGTAGGAACCGGCTTCAACGATGCGCAAGGTCGTATAGGCGTATATTAAGGAAATCCTTCAGATGTGTTCTAAATTGCGCACGTTTGAATGTCCGTCATAACCTAGACAGACAATTTCGTCTCTCTCTCTCTATCTCTCTCAAAATTTGGTACTTTTGGAGGCAACCCCAATAGAGTCCGTTGAAGTTACAGGTCTTACTGTTCATTTTTCTCCCTCAATTAACACTTAGTATTATTATGCTTTTCACTCCTGAAGTTAATGTAGTTTGAATTGCATAAAACCTCCCTTGCAATTCATCACAATCTTCAATCTAGGGTTCGAATGTATTTTTGTCCTACCTTTCGTTTGTAACCTCAAGTAGCAATTTTTCATAATTGAGTACTTGAGCTTGGTTTGCTGTATGGTGGTCTGACGGGTCCGAATCTAAGTTGTAATGGGTGATCAGGAAATACCCAATTGGCTCAAAGGGTTGCCATTGGCACCCGAATTCCGCCCAACAGACACCGAATTCGCGGACCCAGTTGCTTACATATCGAAGATTGAGAAACAAGCGAGTGCTTTTGGTATTTGTAAGGTGATTCCACCATTGCCCAGGCCTTCAAAAAAATATGTGATTTCTAACTTGAGCAAGTCTCTTTTAAAGTGCCCGGAATTGGGCGTAGATGCGAACTCAGTAGATGTTTCTTCTTCGTCGAAAAGGGATTCTGGAAACGAGGCAAATGATGGGGAGGGTAGGGCAGTATTTACCACACGGCACCAAGAATTGGGTCAGAATGCAAAAACAACTAAGAAAGCAGTGCAGCCCCAACCACCTGCTGTTCGTATGCAAGTATGGCAGAGTGGGGAAATTTACACTTTGGAGGAGTTTGAATCTAAGTCGAAGTCTTTTGCTCGGAATCAGTTGGGTATGGTTAAGGAGCTTTCTCCGTTACTAATTGAAGCACTGTTTTGGAAAGCAGCTTCTGAGAAGCCTATACAGATTGAGTATGCAAATGATGTGCCTGGCTCTGGGTTCGGAGCACCTGAGGGATCATTTCGGTACTTTCATAGACGAAGGAGGAGGAGGAGGACATTTAATCGTAATGGTGGAGGAAGCTATAACAGCATGAAATATCGAGTGGATAGCACGACCGATACTAGCGAAAACAAAGGGGAATCAACCGAGAGTTGTACTAATTTGGCTAAAGAGACAGCCAAGGAGTCTATTAGTTTACCAACTACTATATTGTCCCATGAAACACGACAATTTTCTAGGCAGAAGAGTTCAAATGCTTCTTCTAATGAGATGGAAGGTAGTGCCGGTTGGAAGCTTTCAAACAGTCCTTGGAACTTGCAAGTAATTGCACGCTCACCTGGCTCACTCACACGTTTCATGCCGGATGATATTCCAGGTGTTACTTCACCCATGGTCTATATTGGTATGCTATTCAGTTGGTTTGCTTGGCATGTTGAAGATCATGAGCTTCACAGTATGAATTTCCTCCACACCGGCTCTCCAAAGACTTGGTATGCAGTTCCAGGGGATTATGCGTTTTCATTTGAGGAAGTCATTCGTAAACAGGCCTATGGAGGAAATCTTGATCGTTTAGGTATGTGAAGCGTTATTATCTGGTATTAGATCAATATGGATACCTTGTGTGATGTATGGTGCTGTTAAATGTTCTGTTATTTGGTTGTTCAGACTGTCCTTTGATACCTATTGAATTTTGTTAATTGCATACATATGGAAAGAAACTGCTGCTTCTGTAGTAGGATTAGATGGATTTATGTGCTAAGACATTGTTTTGAGTCTTTTGACCAATTTTGATAAAAAGGATGCTGTTTCGATACGATATGTTGAGTATTTCTGCATTCGTATGGATTATGAAGTTGTAACCTGTAAGATTTTTCTATTTCAAGTTTGATTACTGATTGCAAGAAAAGGAATTTATTGAGCAATTTGGCCTTCTTTTTGTGCATTATTTTACCATCAACTGAGATTTTGCATTGTGTGAGGATCCTTTGGTGATCATTTTAGGTGAAGGAGTTAATTTTATCTGTATTTTAGTATTGTTTTACAAACCGTTGAAACATATGTTTGTCCTTGAGGCAACTTCATGTTGGTTTGTAAGGACATTACAGTGTGGCTTGGAATCCATGTTGGCTGATAGACGGATAGTGAAGCGCTCAGACTCGTATTTACATTCTCTCCTTTTGTGTGACCTACCTGATAATGCCTGAGAAAGGGTGGGGTTTTGTTTGTGTGTCGAGATGGTTGATGACCTTATAGACATTTGCATTTTCTGAGGATCTTAAAGGTAGTAGCGCCATTGGTTTGCGATTCTTGCACAAGTTGTAAGTTGAGTGTACTCTTTTCAAGTCAACAAGCCTTCATCTTGGTTACCTGGGTGAACTAATTTTGAGTTGATTTGGCTGAAAGTAAAATTTGATTTCACACCAATTGACAAGGTCATTTGGTTTGTGATTGTTGCTTAACGACGCTATTCCAGTCCATTACTGTTTTGTTGGAAACAGTTTCTGCCACTGACTTTTTTACGGAAATATTATTTTCATCGCATTTCCTAACCCTAGTTTAGTTTTTTTTTTTTTTTAAATTTTCAGCTGCCCTTTCACTCTTGGGCGAGAAGACTACTCTTCTATCACCTGAAGTAGTTGTCGAGTCGGGAATTCCATGTTGTAGGTGGGTTGCTTCTTAGTTCTTATATAATTCACCTTTGGTTCTTGCTTTCATTGTCATCGACTTCAGCTCATGGATGATATTTTCCATAGTTACGTCTATGTGAAGTAGATTTGTGGTGCACTGGTTGGTACTTGGTATCTCCTGGTTCCTGTTTTTCTGAAATTCTACTTAATTTTATTCGGGTTTGCTTTTTTCAGGTTAATACAGAATCCTGGTGAATTTGTTGTTACTTTTCCAAGGGCTTACCACATAGGCTTCAGCCATGGTAATCACTTTTTCCAGCTTTTCTCCTTTCAATCATATGCATTGTTATGCTGAATATAATTGTAGAATTTTGTCATTCAATTAATAGTTCCGAGCACATAGACCGTTATGACCTATGCAGCCTTTGGTGCCTTGAGAAGCTACAATTTGTTTGAATGCTGAAGTTAGAATACAATAGTTGATGGATTGAACCTTTTGATATTACGTGATGTTCGAGGACTGTACTGTCAAGGGATTCATTAAGTAATTTGGGCTGTCTTCATTTAATGTTCGACTTAAAAAGTCTCTCATCCCATCAATAGTTCTATTACATCTAACATGTTTGAAAATTGAAGTAGTATGATGACTTGCTAAATGTTCTACTAGTTTTGTCCTTTTCCATGCATTTCCCCCCTTTATGTTTGTCATTGACATCTTCCCATTGGTGATTAACAGCATGGTTATTATGCTTCCAAAATCTTTGTTTTCATGAAGTACTGTGTGTGGTTTGGTGGTATCATTGTTTATGGGATAAGTTTTGTGAAGAAAAGTTGAGTCTCTTATTTCTCTCTCTTCATTTTGACTGTTTTTGGATTCTTATGGCATTCATTACGGCATCTCTAGGTTTTAACTGTGGAGAAGCTGCGAACTTTGGAACTTCAACTTGGCTTAAAGTTGCTAAGGACGCTGCAGTTCGTAGAGCTGTTATGAATTTTCTTCCCATGCTTTCCCATCAGCAACTGCTGTACTTGTTGACCATGTCGTTTGTTTCAAGGTCAGTTTATGCTCTTTTGGTGGATTCCCTTTGGAACATTAAATATTGGATAAGTAATGCTTGTGCTGTATCACTGCTAGGACATTTTGTCATTCTTTAAATGAGCCTTTTCTTTCTATCGACATCTTGGTTTTCATTACATAAGGAGTCATTTTAATAAAAGGAGATTATAAAAAGAAAAATTAAGGTGGTACATTCAGACCAATTAGGATATAAAGGCTTTTTTTTAGGGAAATGGGGCCAAGGCCATATCACATCAAGAGGCAGATTCGTATGTGAACTTAGTAGTGTGGCACTAACTTATTATCCAATTCAAGTGGATCAAACTTGAATTGAAAAAATATCTGCTAAGTTCATCTTTCTGGGTGAATGAGAACCTGAAACGGGAGATATCAAGTCCGGATATCAGTTTGGGGTTGGTTCCTTTTGCATTGCAACAAAACGGGGAAGCCTCTACTCGTTTGTTTTAGATCCTCTGTTGTATCCTTAGAGATTTGAAATTGGTTTGAAGAGGTTTGGCTTTTGGTGCTCTTATATTGTGTCCCATTTGTTAAGAAGCTGTGTTTCTTTACATTTTAGAGTGTACTATTCTGACATAAACTTCACAGATTAATCATTCTTATAGAGGTCCTGTTTTGGTGGTTTACCATCAAAAGTTAAAAAGGAAAATAGTCAGAAGAATTGGAGAGCAGATGAAAGGGGAGAAAAGAATAGAATAGAGGATACCGGGAGCCAATCCCAAATCAAATTTTTTAGCTAATTCAGACTAGAGTCATTTGTCTCATACAACCTTTACCTAAAGCTTACTTTTAGGAAACCAAAGAAGCGCTAATTATAGTTACCAAACAAATATGATAAACGAAGTCCTGATATTTGGTTTAAGACAAGATCATGATTAGTCTTACGTCCAATACTTTTCCGTTTCCCATCCTTTGTCCCTGGCTGAGACTTGAGAAAAACTCTCCTTTGTAGAGTTGTGGAAGTAAGCAATCTTAGAGGTGAAGCTTGTATTGGCACGGGACTTCGTCAATCCTTTTGCCTTGTGATGAGGGAACATCTCCCTCAAAGGAAGTTCTGAGAGGCGGGGCCGATTTGAATATTAACATCAGTTTCACACTAAGGAGATATATGGATGGAAGGATTGTGTTGTAGCCACATATGTTTGGTTATTTTCAGTAGGCACGTTATGACAAGTTCGTTACAATGAATCTTTGTGGCTAAATAACTTTCAACCTTTAAAGCAATGTATTTGCATCCTCTAAAGTGCTATATGAAGCCAGCATCTCCCTTTGGATTTCTGGTGTTGCCTCAGTAGAAAGAGTTGGATTTCGACTGCAGCAGATACTGGCATGTAGGATAAGGTTACACAAGATGTATCCATCATATAAATTTTGAAACTTAGGGTCATACTATAAAGGGATTCATTGCATAGAACATGTTTGGAGGGTTCAAGAAGTGTACCCCCAAGTGCTGGCAAGGCATTCGTATCGTCAGTTTAATATTTTTTTTAATGACATCTTGAAGAGGTATCGGACATGCTTTCAGGAGTTTCAGTGTTCTGCACAAGCAGACTCCTGTGCATAAGTGTCTGAGCTTTGTAGACAAATGTTGATTTGCAAAATTGTTCCCCGCTTTACTTTATATAGTACTTGATACATATGATTATCTAGTACTTGCTGTTCAAAAAAAAATTATCTAGTACTTGATAGTTGATACATATGTTTCTTACATGATGTTGAGTTCCATTGTCTAACTACGCAGTCCTAGATTCTCTTTATCTGCTTATTGTTAAGGAATAAGGAGGAATGACCTCCTAATACATTTGTCTATGTAAAGTATGAAAAGTTGGGATTCTGTTGCATGCCAGGGTGCCAAGATCCTTACTGCCAGGAGCACGAAGCTCTCGTCTGAGAGATCGCCAGAAGGAAGAAAGAGAGTTGTCAGTGAAGAAAGCTTTCATAGAAGATATTTTGGATGAAAACAATCTTTTGGCCATTCTCCTTGGAAAAAATTCTTCTTATCATGTAGCACTATGGGACCTGGACTCATTACCATCTCCAAACAAAGATTCTCAACTATGCAGTAACATTGCTACTGTCCTGACCACCACACCAGGAGAAACCGTTTGCTATGAGGATAAGAATAATCATGATCTATTTAGCGAGATGAGCTTATATATGGAAAGGGTGAATGATTTGTTTGTGGATGATGATGACTTGTCCTCTGATTTTCAAATTGATTCCGGGACATTAGCATGCGTGGCTTGTGGGATTCTTGGCTTTCCATTCATGGCTGTGGTTCAACCTTCTGAGAGAGCATCAATGGACCTTCTGCAAGATGTAGCGTTTTCAAAACCTGCTGAGTCTCATTGCCCTCCAGGCTTTGATCACACAGTTGAGGATTCTGTTTCAGGTATAATATTGCTTTATTTTTCTTACCAATGTCTAGGTTATTTTCTTCTTGAATATTGGTAACTGTCTCTTTTCCTTGTTTTTTTTCCGCCATTCTGGCTAGTAAACTTCTTTTTATGCTATTGGTTGGTATTTTAAATCTTAATCTCATAAACTTAACCGTCTAACTTTGATTTCAGTACTTCAGAATAATTGGAGATTTTCCTTAAAATCTCAGACATTCCTCGCCAACACTTGAAATTGAGATGCTTGTAGTTCAGTTCTTCTATAGGATGTTCGGAGAAATGTGCACTAGAAAGTAGCAGATATAACTACAGATCGTAGCTAGTCAAATATGTTAGTAAGGAAAAACAAGGTTGGCAGGTGGGGGCTGCCTTGCGCAGCTTTGGAAAGGAGAGAATTTCAGAATGTCACTCTCTCCAACCTTTTCTATCTATCCTTAGAAGTAGGGCGAGAAAAAGTCAATATGATATTTGCGTAGATTTTTCCAATGAAACTAAGCGCTTTTTTTTTCTCTCATTCGGAAGGCTCAGTCCTAGACTCTGACTTCAATGATGGGAACAACCCCAGCGCTCCGGCGCTCCAGTTGGTGGAAGCATGTTAGCTTGGCATTCACCTTTTTATTCAGTCTCTGTAATCATTTTTCGGTGGTTTTCTACTGAACTCCTATTCCAATTCTCCATTTTATTTTAACTACAAACCGCAAATACTGACGCAACACTGACACGTGGACTCGTCGTTTTTTCAATAATAAAGGACATGGATAGTTAAACATAGGGACATGTTGAACATGTCTTTTATTTTTACTGACCTCCCCTGAGGTTTCTGACAATTGCAAGGACCTCCCCTGCTTTTTCTGAAATATCATTGACCTCCCTTGCTTATAAACTTTTATCAAGATTCCCCCTTCCATTTCCATCCAAAAACCATTAATTTGACTAGAAATAATGAAAATGCCCTCTCTTTGGCCACAACTCTTAACCATCTTTATCACCCTTCCCCATTTTAGTCATTTATTAAACCATAGAGTATCAGAAACCTGAGGGGAGGTCAGTGAAATTTACCCTTTATCTTTTGTTTGTGGTATCTAAAGCAAAACGATACTATCATCAATCGCAGGGGCGGTAGAAAAGAAAAAAAAAACATTAGTTTTGTCGAATTAGGGATGGCAAACACACGCATAAGACATAAAACCAACAGTCCCTAAATTAGCATTCAAGACCTAAGCAATTTTGGTGATGCCCCAACTTCTTAGAACTGCATTTTGGCCTCCTAACGTGTCTCCAGCGTTCCCAACAAACAAACTGAAATTTAAAGTTTGGACACCTCAGGCATGTTTCAGACATGGATACGTGAGGCAGGTAGACAAGTTTGTCTTTCTAGTGCGTAAAGATCACCAGCTGAAAGTTTCCACCGTACCTACACAAATAATTTGTGGCAAGATAGTTGTATTTCTCTTGCCAAGAAAACATGTGGGCATCACATGGTTTTTCTTTTGCAGATGGACTGAAGGACAAGATTGAAGGGAATGAGAGCAATAAGTCAAATGGAGCATCTCTAATTGCCAAATCGATCAAATCTATGGTTCATTCCTCAGAAGATATATGTACTTCTCCCAGGTTTTACAAGGGATGGAGTGCTACTAGGGGATTTCTGAGACCAAGGATATTCTGCCTGGAGCATGCAATTCAAATAGAGGAGATGTTGCGTTCAAAAGGTGGAGCGAATGTCCTTGTAATTTGTCATTCAGGTAAGGACAGTGCATAATGTTTTTGCACACCTAAGGTAGGGTTGTCAAACAACCCTGTCAACATGTGGAGCTAAATTAGTTCTCTTTTTGCCTTTTGTGATTCTGGTTTCAAAAGTTAAAAGGTGAAAATACATTTTGCGAAACCTGCAAACTTTTTTGTGGGAGCTATAAAAAGGGAAGTCAGTCTGGAAGTTATCTTCGCTTCATAACATCAACCTTTTTAAATATTGACCGGCAATCTTTTTCAACCTCTAATAATCAACAGTATGAGCTCATCTCTTCTTGGTTTTTCCCCCTATGTCAACAATATACATCTGTAATAACAAGAATATTATCAGAAATAAGTGCTGTGGAGCAAGAACCACCTATTCAAAAGAAAACGAAACCACTTAATAGTTCATGAGTGGTCAAAACTGTTAGTAATTTGTTGTGTTCGGTTTATGTGCAATACTTGTGTATTTATTTAGTTGTCATGCACTGATAAGATAGTACTGAAGATTACTGTTAGGAGTTTGTCCCACATCCGATAATCATCTCCTCCAAAACTAGTATATGAGCCTGGGAGGCCTCTCCACTCATTGCGAATTGGTTTTGAGTCGGATGCTTTAACATGGTATCAGAGCTAGGCTTTCGGAGGCTTTTGGACAAGGCTCTATTTCGTAGTTGGTTGGTTCCCCCTTTGTCGTGGATAGTTGATTGTTGCCGTATGTGTGGATTTTTAGAGCTTGTCCTACATTGGTTAATAATTACCTCCAAACTAGTACATGAGCTTGGGCAGCCTCTCCACTTATTGCCAACTGGTTTTGAGTTTGTTGCTTTAACATGGTATCAAAGCTAGAAAATTTGTTCCCCCTTATGTGTGCCATAAGTGCACCGTCGTTTGTTGTGATCCTTGTGTGTTATGGATTGTTTGTTTACCTCTCCACGTGCGAGTCATGGGTCGCACGTGCAGGGGAGAGTGTTGTCGTTTGTTATGATCCTTATGTGTTATGGATCGTTTGTTTACCTCTCCACGTGCAAGTCGTGGGTCGCACGTGCACGGGAGAGTATTGGGAGTCTGTCCCACATCGGTTACTTATCTTCTACAAAACTAGTATAAGAGCCTGGGCGGCCTCTCCACTCATTGTCAATTGGTTTTGAGTTGGATGCTTTAACAATGACAATGACAGTACTGTAATGAAGATGATGATAATACCAAGATACGTATCAAGAGAAAAATGATGATAATATCAATTGTGGTAATTGTGTAACAGCCGCAACACTTAAAAGAAATTTGTTGAAATGGAGGAGGCCGAAGTAGCGGATAGGATCAGTGTTCTAGATGATTTGGATGAAGTCGTGGGTTGGGAGAATGATGAGGACTTCGAGGATATGATGAATCTCTCTCCCTGGATCTGTTCGTGGTTTGTATTTGGGGCTTAGGTGGGTGGTTTGGTGATCTTGGATTTTTTTTGGTGTAGGCTGTTGGTTTGTCTGGCGGTTTTCGATTTTTGGGGGGTGGTTTTTTGGTTGGCTTCTTGCTTTACTTTGGGTGTGGTTCTCGGGTGGCGTATGCCGGTGTGCCCCGGAATCCTTTTAATCTTTGTAATCTCTTTCAAAGATTAATAAAATCTTTATTTTGCTGGAGAAAAAAAACAACAGCAACACTTCTAATAAAGATATTATTTTTTCTTTGTATTTTTTGCTTGTCACCTTATCCATTGGTTTGCCCTTTGCATTGATTTTTCCAAATTTTTGTTTGTGTAGACTTTCAAAAAATTAAGGCTCATGCTGCATCCATTGCTGAGGAAATCGGTAGTCCTTTTGGGTATAATGATATTCCATTAGGTGAGGCATCACAGGAAGAACTGAACTTGATTGATCTTGCAATTGATGATGAAGAACACGATGAATGTGGCGAAGACTGGACCTCAAAATCGGGTATCAACTTACGGTACTGTGTCAAGGTCAGAAAAAATTCTCCATCTAAGCAAGTGCAACATGCTTTGGCATTGGGTGGCATTTTCTCTGACGATACTTCTCCCAATTTCAACTCATTTAAGCTTAAATGGCCATCTAGAAAAACTCGGTCAAAACGGAACTTAAATAACTCGGTCCATGTGAAATCGTCTGGGATCATTCCAATGGAGAAGAAAAATGAAGTGCTGGGTACCAAGTCAGATGGAACCACAGTTAGAATAGAAAGTAAACTTATCCAATATTCAAGAAAAAAATTCAAGTCTAAGCGTTGTGCATCAGAAAGACATTGTGGAGGTTCAGATGAACACATAAACAACAGTGTAATTCAGGATATCGTTTCTAACACTGAAAATACAGGAAAGCCTTCCGATCTTGGTGACTTGGGTTCCAATAGAGATTCTGAATTTGTTAATGATCATGGGGGGAAATCCGTTTCATCACAAACTGTGGATTCACTTATAGTGGCCACTTCTGGTGTCGAAAATGTTGAGGAGGTGCCAATTGAGGACAATGAAATGATTGTGGAGGTCGAAGCTAGTGATTCAACGAGAGGAAATGGTTCTGAGAGAAATAAGCAATCCTGTGCTGAAAATTCCAGTGTTTCTCTCTCCACTGAAGTTCAAAGTACTATGGATTTTGATATTCAGAGAGACCATCAAATCACAGAGGAAATAAGCACGATACATGTGGCATCAGTGGGTAATTCTGAAGGGCAATGCAGTATGAAGTCTGACGGAGATGCGATGAAAGAGAAAGATGCATCTGATCTTATCAACTCGGGAGAGAACATAGATACGAGCATTGAGGTACTTGATTGCGTAGAAAGTATGGAAGTCGCATTAAAGACAAATGTTGTTGGTGAGACGCAGAGTGATAGTGAAAATAGTTGCTTGCCTAAGAAGAAAGAAGTGGAAAATACTGGCTTCACCGAGGTGTCCCCGAGGTCAAATGCAAGAAATGGAAGCAAAAGGAGGAGAGAAGTGGAGTTTGTTTTCAGTTCATTTATTCGGAGTCCCTGTGAAGGACTGAGGCCAAGAGATGTGAAAGATGCGAAAAGAGGCAAAACTGAGAGTACCGTAATGTTTGAGGAGAAACCAGAAGCGAAAAAGGGGAAAAAACCTTCGGATGATTTGGTTTCTCGCAAAGAAAAGAAAGAGAAGGGAAATCGGTCCAATAGGTGTGACCTAGAAGGCTGCCGAATGAGTTTCCATACGAAAGCAGACCTACTCTTGCATAAGCGTAACCGGTGTACGCACAAAGGGTGTGGAAAGATATTTAGCTCTCATAAATACGCAAGGCTTCATCAACGAGTTCACGAAGAGAGTAGGCCCCTCAAGTGCTCGTGGAAGGGTTGCACGATGTCGTTCAAGTGGGCGTGGGCCCGTACCGAGCACTTACGTGTTCACACTGGGGAACGTCCGTACAAGTGCAAGGTTGATAGTTGTGGCCTTACTTTCAGGTTTGTATCAGATTACAGCCGCCACAGACGAAAAACCGGACATTACGTGGACTCACCACCAACCTGATGACGTTCTTATTGTATTGGGATGTGTAATTCATGGTTAATCAGGGATTGTGAGTTTCTGGGTCCAAAAGTGTCTCGGAAACCTTGTGTAAAGTGCATAGGTTAGGGGTTTGACAGATCTTTTTGTTGGTACGTAGTTGAAAATCCAATCTGGGTTTTGGAGGTTTTCTTATTTTCATGTGGTTAGGAATCAGGAACTTGTTTTTCTTGTGTGCTCGATTGTTTGGCCACACTGGTGTGCTAATTGGGAAGTTGAGATTGTTCTAATTTGGGATATCCTCAACTCTGGAGGAAGTGTTGTATGGAACAGTTGCACTTTGTTTCTGAGCTAACTTTCTGTTACACAGTCAACTATAAATAAGTCGGCCGCGTGGTGCAACTGTTTCATACAATTTCTCTCCCACAACCCTCGGGGGTACATTTGTTTTTGAACTTCAGAAACCTCTCTTCTGGGATATGCTGCTTGTATTGAACCTCTCTGGGTTCTTTTGCTGGCTGATTATCTGAGGATTATGAAAATTGGGCAGGTAAAAAATCAAACTAATCAGATATCAATAGTCATCTGAATCTTTAAAAAAATGATTTCATCAAGGTTCTTAACGATATCTGATTAACTCGATTTTTGCATTGCATTTGTACATCGAGAGACCTAAGAAATAAACGGGTCAAATTATCATACTATGACAGTAGTGAGTCTAATTTCTAATCACATTGTTTCTTCATTGATCATGTCGTCGTTAAATTCAAAAATACAATTCGTTCGTGGTCTTAGAGATCAAATAATATTGGATTTACGTAATTTTAAGGAGACCTACAGCTACACAATTCGTGGTCTTAATTGTCACAACTTGTCTAAAATTCAAAATAAATCATTGGTTGATTTTCTGTATGTTTAGATTCAATGTGACGTGGCGCAATGGAGAGAGGTCGGTTGTCCGTGGATCTTTCTTAATGTCTGCAATAGATGTTTTAACTTGCAAAATCCAATTTGGCTTCTCTCTCTGTATTGTTCGTCAAATTAAATGCTAGTACTAGTATTTTTTTGTTGTTGGTTAGAGATAAAGTAATACTCCTCGTACGTGAACCAAGAGCAATTTGGCCTAACGGCACCAAGAGTTCACTTAGTTGGCCTTCCTACTCTGACAAATGCCTCCTGTCTCTTCTCTGAAATTTACAACAAACTAGTGGAGGCAGGATTTGAACCTACGTAAAAAAAAAAAAAAACACTTCAACAGATCCACTATTTTTGCTTATGCTAGTGTCCCCAGAAATTCGATTTTTTGCAATATGGGATTGAATGCTATAATACTTATTTGTATTTTGCTTTTTATTATTGGTGCTGTTGGGAAATTTGTAGAGATAGAAAATTTAGGTGCCATGACTATAAGTCCTGTTCCGCTTTTACTTCTTACAAAATAAGTGTTTATTTATAATTTTCAAACTTAAGAATAGTAGACTTACTGAAATAAAAAAATACACAACATGGATCTTATATGACAGATATATCAAACCCTACGGAAAAAATTAATTATTTTTGTAAGTCCATTATTTTTAAATTTGAAAATAAATTTTTATTTTTTAAATACCTATTTGAGAAAACGAAACAGATCGGGTTAGGAGTTTATTTTGATAAATGCTCGTTAGAAATTATCCATCCCCTTTTGTCAAAGAGAGATTATACGGGGGGGAGGGAGCTTTCTAGTTGTACACCAATTTGACTAAAGTAGGAGCAATTCAATTTGAGTAGATTTGAGGATTCACAAACTAGAGAAGAGAAATACTCCAAAAGAAACAAGAGAAGCCACCCACGATCACAATATATAAGCGTGCTTGTGCTATCAACATATACTCATACTCACTCTCTCTCTGCAACGCATACTCATCCTCTCTCTCTCTCTCTCTCTCTCTCTCTCTCTCTCTCTCTGCAAAAATGGCAGCCGCAGCGCCACCGCCTCCACCGTCCCCAGCCCCCACACTACCCCCACAAAACAACCCAATTGGCCACCCGCTTTTCGCCCGAATCCGCCTCGCCACCAGATCCGACGTCCCCCACATCCACAAGCTCATCCACCAAATGGCCGTCTTCGAGCGCCTCACCCACCTCTTCTCCGCCACCGAATCCTCTCTCTCCTCCACCCTCTTCGATAATAACCCCTCTCCTCCCTTCCACTCGTTCACCGTCCTCCTCCTCGAAACCTCCCCCACTCCCTTCCCCCAAACCCACTACTCAACTTCCTTCACACCCATCACCAAATCCTTCACCTTCGACGTCCCCATCGCCGACCCGGAACCAGACCTTTTCAAATCGGCCGAAAACAACGGCGCCGTCGTGGCCGGGTTCGTTCTATTCTTCCCGAACTACTCGACTTTCCTGGCGAAACCCGGTTTCTACATCGAGGACTTGTTCGTGAGGGAGTGTTACAGGAGGAGAGGGTTGGGGAAGATGCTGCTGTCGGCCGTGGCGGCGCTGGCGGCGAAGATAGGGTACGGGAGGGTGGAATGGGTGGTACTCGATTGGAATGTGAATGCGATTCGGTTTTACGAGGAGATGGGTGCTCAGGTATTGCAAGAGTGGAGGATTTGCAGGTTGACTGGTGAGAATCTCCAGGCTTATGCTCGTATGCCTGATTACAACAATTAGGGTTTGTTTGTGTTGGCCTCTGGAGTAATTTTTTTTTTTTTTCCGATTTATTTCTTCTTCTTCTTTTTTTTATTTTTTATTTATTATAGTTTATGAGGGAGGGAGACGGAGAATTTATTAGGGTTGTAGCAGTGGTGGTGGGGATTTAGGGTTGGGATTTTGGTGAATGTGTGATGGGTTTTGATTCTAATTTCTCATTTGCTCTTACATTTTCATTTCATGGAGTACTTAATAACGAAGTGAAGTGGTGTTAATGTTTTTTTGGGGGATAAAAATAATGAAGTGTTGTTAATGTTTTTTTGGGGGATAAAAATAATGAAGTGTTGTTACCCCTACTACCTTCGGTGAAAACTACAAACTCGATGATAGAGGTTAATTTACTTTTTGATACATGGAATGGAATGGAATGGAATGGATGATGCATTTTCCGGTTTTTACTTAATTGATGATTGGAAGATTTGGTCTGCTTTTGTATTTTGAATTTGAGAAATCAGGTTAGTTTGCTTCTTGTCTAGACGGTGTATATAAAGTCTACAAAACCCGGATTCCGATAAAGGTCATCCACCCTAGGGTTAGCTTAGTTTAACGTAATATTATTATTAATATTATTATTATTATTATTATTATTATAGAGGAATGTAGGAGTATATTTTAGTGCAGCGACATGGAGTTCAAATATCTGCAAACTTGTTTTTCTCTAGAATTCTTTGGTATGAACAAACATCTAAGGGGGGGAAAAAAAGGAGTGAAAACTCAGAAAAGACAGGTCTGGAATCATCTCCAGACTTCCTCCATGATTCCAGACTTCTCTCTGGAACAGAACCATGTCAGTATAACATTCGAATTAGAATTGGAATTAAGAATAACTAGTGTAATTTGTGTAAGGGCCCGGTTCAGTTTTGAAAAAAAGAAACTTTTAAAAAAATAAGGTAATTTCAAACTTAAAAATTATGTGTTTATGTAAATAATTTTTCTACCAATATGGATCTTATTTGATAAATCTCATTGAGATCTTTTAAACGGTGAAAAAAATAAAAAAAAATTATTTTTTTATTTTCATTATATTTTAGTTTGAAATTACCTTCTTCTTTTTTAAATAAGATTTAAAAAAAAATGGAACGGGGCCTTAAATGTGTTTCTGGGGTTCTCATCCGAGCCAAGACTTGGTAGGCGTTTGATATGGTGGCCCTGTAAAGACTGTCGATTGTCGATTACAAATAAAAATTGGGAATTGGTTTTAAATTTTAAGATTCGCAATGAACCACACCTGGCATATGATAGATTGATAGCAATTCATAAAAAACTACTAACTACTCCCTCTGTCTCTGTTTTATGAAAGTCTCTTTTATGGTCTACTATTTTATTTTGTCCATTTTGAAAAAATAATGAGTAAAAATTTGGAACTTATTAAATTCTAAAGAATCCCATAAAAAAAGTGTAATAATGATGCAAGGACAATTATGAAAACTAATAATTTTTAAAGTGAAACGTAGATATCTCAAAAAAAATCGGAATTTATTGAAAAAAGTTTACTACCGTAGTCTACAGCCACTTAGCTAAACGAGCCCGTTAGTGCAGTGAAACAGATGCAGATGATGTCAAAGAAACTTTCATTGTGAGTCATCCCAAATTCTAATTGATCTTTAGAACAATTTATAGGAAGAAGCACACATGTAGAGTGTTATAAAAATCACCAAGCACCATCTTCCGATCAGGAATCCTGTCATCGTCCATTAACATCTGCAAACGAAGAAAGCAGAGCTTTGGAGCGCTCTACAAAGTCGTATGTTGTACAACATAAGTGCCCGATTTCAGTTTCTCTTGAATCACTTTTTGCCATCGGTTGCAATGCAACGAAGCACAAGCCATTTCAGGTTGGAGTTTCGGGTTTGATAAAGATCATCCGTCTGCCGTGTCCATTTTCAATTGTGCCACCTAAATCGCTCAGTATTCATTACCTTCTGTGCAACAGATCTCAGATTCAAGAACAGAACAATCAACCCTGGTGCACACGCAAAAGGTAGGAGGAATAATACAAACTATCCTACCAGAGATTGCAAATATCATTGAACCGAATCACCAAAAGCATCATTGGCTTTCTAAAATACTTCTTTCCCAATTGAATAAACCACAGTTTTCTAAATCTTGATGTGATAGGAACTGAGAATGTAGCGACTTCTTTCCAATAACATTAGAAATTATCACTAAAAGAGATTGGCAAGCATGAAGTTCATCCATCGTCTCTGAATCAGTAGATTTGGACGAGAGATCCTTCCATGGCTGGCAAAATGACCTGTAAAAAACAAGGCATTTAACAACATTAGTTTTAGACAGGTATGCTGTGTGTACATTTCATATACAATCCGACATGGCACACTAGCTAATAGCAACAAGCCACAAATTCAGGAGCACGAACTCCTTGGTCCAAAACCAGGCGAGAGTACCATAGATTTTTCATCAGTGGCTAAAAAACTTTCCGGTTGGCATGGAACTTAAATTGATACTGAAACGCTTTCACTTTTACGATCAATAAGTACAATGGCATTTACTACCAAATTTCAGTCCAAACGAGTTTACTCCTGGCAGAAACTTTCAGCAATTTACTATCACATTAAAAGTAGTGAAAAGTGACAACCAAAGCATGATTCAAGCCAATTAATCTTCCAATCAAATTTTCCTATCTCAACAATATAGAAAAGCAAGGGAATCATATGCTACTAGTCCCCTTTCCTTATTGTTTGCAAGGAAAACATCTTACCATCTCCAAGAAGGATTAGCTTCAACGGGGCAACGAACTCTCAACCAAAGTGATGCCACAGTATTCTCATTACCAAGTAAGTCGTTCATTTCCGACCCTACAAGAGATAGAAACAAAACCGATACATTGGCAACAAATAGATAAAGTCGGAAAGTTTACCTACCAATCAACTTCAGATCAGCATTTACAACAATCACATGAAAATCGAAAGAAAGGTAACACCCAGCGTTTACAATGTATCGGTTTACAACAATCAATTGCTGCGAAGGTTGCGAAGAAGGTTGTGCAAAACTAATGCCAATTTCAATTCTAACTACAGTCATGAAGCATGGCACATCTCAGCAACTTTCACCAGATCCACATACCATGTTAACTTTGTTAGAACACTAAAACTCGACCACTCTGAAAAGATAACACCTTTTTTTGGAAAAATGAGTAGTAAAAGTTTTGAAACTGAACTACTATTTTTCTGACATCACGTGGGTGGGTTTTTCAGAAAAAGTATATACATTGCATGACAATAGAATCCTAAAATAAAAAATTGGTCTTAGGTCCATTATGTGAATTTCATAAGCCCAAAAGTCCACCTATTAGTTTTGTAAGAAGTCAAGTTCATTTTAAAAAATTCTTAGTAGGCCCAGTCTACTCCCTAGGGCAGGGTACCCTAGGATTTAAGCACTTTCATAGGGTTTTAGGGTGCACTTTCCTATTATAGGATAGGGTACCCTAGGGTTTAGACACTTTCATAGGGTTTTAGGGTGTACTTTCCTATTATAGGGTTTTAGTGGTTTAGGCACTTTCATAGGGTTTAGGGTTTTAGGCACTTTCATATAGTACCCTAGGGTTTAGGTTACGCGTGTGGACTTGTGGGCTTATGAAATCTCTATAGTGGACCTATCACCAAATCTAGTCATCTCTTTATCATAGACATGCTCATAGACAATCCACAGAAAATTTATTCTTAGACACTTCATTGCGTGATCAAATATCCCCTACGCAATAATGGAACATAGCACAATCAACATCCATACTTTATTCACATAATGTATCCATAAGTATACGAAACAAACCCCAGTCCTATGCAATTGGATCCAGGTACTTGATCACTATTATGCACTATGTTTTATGTACACCGTCCGGATATGGTAAATGACTTGTTGTTCTTAACCTCCCTCTTGTTGTGGCCTGTTGGACCAACTAAGTTCTACTTGTGCAGTATATGAAAACAAACAAGTCAATGACACACAATCTAACCCATCTAATTTTTCCTTCTTCAACTTCACATTTTACCTCCTCCAAGCTGCCGCAAATCCTTATCCAATTATATATACTCCCCTTCAAATTCATTATTCCATTTGAGAACACGTCTGTCAGAAGCCAAGCATTTGTCAATGTGAAGTCACTGAAGTGACTTATCTTGACAGCAATCACAAAAATACAACACCAGAAACACACCTACAGTTAATGACCTGTTGGTCAAGAGTTGACCTTGAGATACTTCAGTGAAAGGCCGAGGTTTCAAAACACATGGGTGAACTTTATTCCACTTTATCTATACCCCCCATCATTTGTACAAGTAAATCACATATTTCGGGAGGGCCAAGCCCAAACCTGTTGTAGACAAAGGTTCTCAACTTTATCTATACTCCCACCATTTCTAGGAGTAAATCACATATTTTAGTAAGGCCAAGCCCAAACCTAAAAGATAAGGGATCAACTGGAAGTCTAGAATTACTAATTCTGAGTAAATCATTAGACTACCAACGTCCTTGTCATGCATATCCTTAATCACTTAAAAAAGACATTCCGTATGTTCTAACTTTAGAATCCCTATACGAGGATTTTCCTTTTTCCCTTTTCCTTCAGTTGATGGATGGGTGCTGCAGGTATGCCATCTTAAAATCAGATATGTAACACTAATAACAGTTTTCTAATGGTGAAAATTTACTGCATAAACAGTTGCCACAATACCTAAAATAAAAAATTCCAAATCGTCCAACAGATGGGTAATGCGATCTACTTCTAACTATTACCCACCCCCAACTTATCAAGATTCCACATCCAGGGAATGCAATGCTTTTGAGATTGGTATAAGAGCCCTTATTACAGCTTAATTTTAAGACCATGAGCCTTGAAACTAGGCCATAAGCTAAAGGTTTTCAAATTCAATTCGCAAAACCAACTCTATGTTCAGCCTCAAACAGTGGGAAAACAAATGATTGGATTAGTGACCATATAAGTAATAACCAACCTGCTAAATGTAAGAGATCAGATCGAAGGAGCAGAGAGAGTGCAGATACGACTGAAGGAAGCAATCTGCAGTCCATGCCAAGAAGCTGTTGGAGGCCAAATATACTAGCCGCTAGCATCTCTTCACAGCCAAAGCCACACTTATTTTCTCCACATCCATTCTTATTGAGTTTCAGTAAAGACTGCAGTGTTTCCAGGTTTGACTTTTCAGGAGCAAAATTTAGCTCCAAGTCAACAGATCTCAAAGAAAGCCTTCCAAGGATCACAGATGCAGTTAGCCAACGCAGAAGTTTTGATATTAAAGAATCTTCAGATTGCTCTGTCTCCAACAAAATTGCAGAATCGCAATAAGCATCTCTGGGCTGAAGCGCTTTTGCAGAGCTAGACTGTAAAGCAGTTGAAGTTGCCCACCTTACAAACATAAGCAGCTTATCTCCCTCCTGTTAATCAGATGAGAAATAGCTCATTCACTTCCAAAGAATAGAATAATCAGCAATCTAAGCCTCAATTGACACAAACCCTTAAGAGAACTACTAAATTATAGGTGTATCAAGTACTAATATATTTCACCTTTATATGGAACAGGATTTTAAGTTGCGGTCTTCTCTGGCCTAACGGTTACTCACGCCTAACAATTATGGAGAGTATTGGCCAATGTGTCTTGACCTCGTGGGAATTTGAGACCAAACTAGCAATTTTTCTCTCAAGTGCTAGCAAATTCCATAAATCTCATTGATAGAAGTTATTTTCCACAAAACACATGTTTGAGTTGGTTTTCAAATACTTACCAAATTTTTAATTAAAATTCAGCACTTACTGCATCACTAGTTCAGTTATACTCTCTATTTTACCATAATATAGATGACATTTGGGGCACACTATGCCAATCAAGCCAAATAAGCTCAAAACCATCTCTATGTACATCGCAAACCCTCCATTTGGCTACCGAAAGCTTTTTATCATACATGAGCATGTGGATGCACCTAAGAATCAATATCTACGGAAGTCACCAACCGATACAGTGAACAACTATCAAATAATTGTATCAGTTTGTACCAGAAAAATGAAAGGACTACTTATAAAATGCAGAGAAGAAAGATAAAAGGAAGGTTGAATTTTCTACATTTTCTAAATAAAAATCAAGCCGACCCCAAGCGATTGGGACATAAGGCTCGGTTTGGTTTGGTTTAGTTTGGTTCTAATTAAAAATCAACATATGTGTCCCTGAAAGACAAAAATGTGTGCAAAGAACTTGAAACTACATAATTAGCCATTCAGATTTGCAGTCACAATATACAGAGTCAAATGCACGACAATCAAGCATGCTTCCGCACACCCAGATCAATGGGTGTGTAAATACGGCGCGCGCTCACAGAGAGAGAGAGAGAGAGAGAGAGAGAGAGAGAGAGAGGTACCATGCATAATATGGCCCCTGGAGGAGTGCTCATAAGTATAGCTTCCAGTCCTAATTCGGCACAAGGACTATAATTTCCATCACGGCATACATCAACAACTTTGTATATCTGATACAAACCCTCAACAGACAGGGTAAAATGTGGCTGATAAACTTTTCGTTCTTGAGATATCTTCAAGGTTAACGTAAGTATCTCCAGAACTGAAGTAACAAGATGAACTTTTTCTATCAGATTGCCACCAACTAAGAGTTTGTATAAATGAGTTGAAAGTTCAGAGAGCTGCTCCAGGGCGAACTGCTGCAACCACTCAATTACGTTTTGGGTAGAAATGACATCATTGACCACCTAAATAGAAATAGGAGTTAGGAGTAGGAAGTTTCTGCATTTAGCAACAATCTGTCAAAAATGAGACACTACACAAATTTTCTGCTGTTAACATCATTCACCTTGATCACCCTTCAAGAGTTAATAAGAGCTAGGATATCACTTCCAGATTTGAATAACACACTAGTGGAGATCCAATAAATCCGGGAATTCCTAAATCCCCACGAATGGAATATGACAGAGCAAGGAGAGCTTAAACACAGCATTATTATAGGAGGCACTACTACTATTATGGCCCTCTAAAGATTTGTTTATGTATAACAAGAACCTCCATATATGAGAAGAGCATTACATATAGAAAAAGAAGAAGATTATCAGACCATTCCCAACATTAGAAAGCACCAGCTTCGGACATAAATACTGATTGAACTCTATCTCTCGTGGAAACCCTAATCTGAAAAGCTACCCACTGATTGAAGGACCCTCTGGAAACATCTATGTTTTACACAGATAACAGTGTGAGTATCAGGTGCGGGGGTATATCTAAGGGTCGGAAACCTAAAGTTTAAAACTTGAGGATACGTGGATATGGATCTAGATTTGCTTCAAGCATTAGATCATATCCAATATCTAGATATGGATCTAGATATAGATCAAGCATCTAATGCTTGAAGCAACAAGAGAAAGAAAGCCGTATGTATAGCGTGATGAACTCATCAGACAAGAGCTAACTTCCAGACTCCCCTTTCCTAATATAAGACCCAGTCCAAGAAGAGCTAATCGAGAAGGCAACGAGGATCGGAAGCTATGAAGCACCGACACCTCTAGAGGTCGATGAATCGCATTGTCAGGACACGGGGACACGGCGGGACACCTCGGAGATACGTACTGGACACGCCACGTGGCATGTCCCATATTTTAATATTAAATTTTGAGAGGGACATGGCTGGGGACACGGCGGGACATCGATGGGGACACTACGGGGACATCGATGGTGACACAAGCAGGGGCCAAACTATAATTTTTTTTAAAATTTTGGGGGCCAAACTGCAATTTTTGAAAAAATTGGAGGTCAAACTGTAATTTTTTTTAAAAAAATTTGGGGCCAAATTATAATTTTTTTTAAATTTCTGGGTGTTAAACTATAATTATTTAAATAAATAAATAAATATACACATGGCGTGTCCCCCACCGTGTCCGTGCCCCATTTTTTTAGAATTCTAGTGTCCCGGTGTCGGTTTCGGTGTCCGTGTCCGTGCATCATAGATCGGAAGTCTTTCAAGACAGAACGGAATTAGTAGATAGATTGGACTGAGGGCAGAGACTTATTTAGCACATTCTCATTTATTGCACTAAATAAAGATATTGCACCACGGATTGACCAGTTATAGGTAAAGGAAGGACAGGTAAGAATGGAATGATATTTTTTTATAATTAAGTTTTTATATTTTCAAATTTAATATGTAAAATAATAGATAATTTATGCAAACTAAGTATATTGATTCTTTGTTTTGAGATAAAATGATAATAAAGGCCCATAAAGAATTATGGAATCTATTTTAATTGCCCAAAAGTAAAAGCCCAGTAGTAGCCCAACAAGAATAAATAGGTCCATACTGTCCATTATACAATTTACATACCCAATTCGCAGCCCAAAAGAATAAAATAAACCCTAATTGTAAAAGGAAAAAAATAAGTGGCCGTTCTTCTTCACTTTGTAACATCGACGATCATTGAACGTCTTCCATGCTTCCACGAAGTGACATTTTTCCTGCCAAACCAGGTACCACTCTTTCCTCTTCCTTTCTTCTTCTTCTCCCTCTTGTTCTCTTCTTCTTTTTCTCCTTCTTTGGTGAACCAGACCTGTACAAACAGCCGTGTCTGGATTTTTTTGGCCGGATCTAGTATGAATTCCGCACCCACGTGTCAACACGGGTTCCTTGCCCAAAACTGGGGATCCGTGTATCATAATGAAACACTATAAGCCAAAACAAAGCGACTTGTGCTAGTCTACAATGATTCTCACTTTTTGACAAGTGCTAATCTACAAGCATTCCTAATTAATAGGAAGGATGAGATAATCAACACTACTAACCAAACCAACACTCAATGGATCTATATTACACGGACTCGGGAACGAGTATCGGATATGGGTACATGTCTAAGACTCCAAGCGTCTGCTTCATCCAATTATCTTCTCAAGGACTCGGGAATATGCAAACATATTCCATTAATTTCAATTTTCTCAGATAAAAAGTGCTCACAAAACACCTCAGGGCATTTCATGCATAATATAAGAGTTCCACACAAATTATAAATTACGTTTGCTAGGTGTATTCCCAACTAGTTATGTCGGACACAGATTCCACACCTTATCCTAGTGTCATGTGTCCGACATAGATATTTTACACATTTACGATGATCCATGTAATATAGCAGCAGATTTGTTCAATTTAGGGTAATCGTAATAGAGAGGAAAAACCACTTAGGGTTATTTTTCATTCAACGTGGAAATATATATATGCTGTGCAATAATTGCACTATGGTCCTAAATACTTAAACTAATTACATGATAATACACATAATTACATCTAACACTCCCCCTCAAGTTGGTGCGAAGATATCAATCAAGCCCAACTTGGATACAATAGGATGAAAACTCTTGCTACCCAGCCCTTTTGTGAATATATCAGCTAACTGATCTCCAGATCTCACAAACGGCATACATATCAAACCATCGTTCAACTTTTCCTTGATGAAGTGTCGATCAATCTCTATATGCTTCGTTCTGTCATGTTGAACGGGATTATGAGCAATGTTGATGGCAGTTTTATTATCGCAGTAGAGTTTCATCGGAACACTGTCAACAAACCCCAAATCATGTAACAAAGTTTGGAGCCACAATAGCTCGCAAACCCCATGAGCCATAGCTCTATATTCAGCTTCTGCGCTAGACCTGGCGACTACCGATTGCTTCTTACTTCGCCAGGTAATCAGATTACCCCCAAGGAAAGTGCAATAACCAGAAGTAGAACGCCTATCATCCACAGAACCAGCCCAGTCAGCATCGATGAATGCCTCCAATCGTAAATGGCCATGATTAGAGAACAAAATTCCTTTTCCTGGAGTTGATTTCAGATACCTCAGAATACGATAAGCTGCATCTAGATGTGAAATACGAGGATCATGCATAAACTGACTAACACCACCCACTGCATAAGTAACATCTGGTCGAGTGTGGGCTAAGTATATTAGTCAACCCACAAGTCGCTGATACTTTTCCTTATCAGTACGCTCCCCTATATCTCCACTAAGATGATGATTCGCCTCAATAGGAGAATCTGCAGGTCTACAGCCCAACATACCTGTTTCTTCCAAAAGATCAAGTATATACTTGCGTTGGGAAATAAAGATACCTCTATCAGACCTCGCTACTTCCATTCCTAGAAAGTATCTCAATGATCCTAAGTCCTTAATCTCAAACTCTTGAGCTACAAGACTTAAGATTATGAATCTCACTCACATCGTTGCCTGTCATTATTATATCATCAACCTAAACAATAAGAACAGCAATCTTACCATTACTTCGCTTGATGAACATCGTATGATCTGCATGGCTCTGCTTGTAACCAAAACTCAACATAGCCTTAGAAAATCAGCCAAACCAGGCTCTAGGTGACTGTTTCAGCCCATAAAGTGACTTCTTCAATCTACACACTTGTCCCTCACTTGCAGGAGAAGAGAAACCCGGTGGAATATCCATATAAACTTCCTCCTCTAAATCACCATTAAGGAAAGCATTTTTCACATCGAACTGTTGAAGAGGCCAATTCAAGTGGGCAGCACACGAGAGAAGAGCTCGCACAGAGTTCATCTTCGCTACCGGAGCAAACGTCTCTTCGTAGTCAATACCATAAGTTTGAGTAAAACCTCTGGCAACAAGCCTTGCTTTGTATCTCTCAACTGTACCATCAGCCTTTTGCTTAACAGTGAACACCCACTTGCAGCCCACTGGCTTCTTCCCTTCTGGAAGTGACACTAGATCCCAGGTATCATTCTTTTTCAAAGCTGTCATCTCTTCTATCATAACTCCTTTCCACTTAGGTATCCTGAATGCATCCTGCCAATTCTGTGGAATAGATATAGAAGAAAGAGAAGAGACAAAGGCATGGTACGAAGGAGACAGACGGTCATAAGAAACAAACTGTGAGATAGGATGTTGAGTACAAGATCTAACACCCTTTCGAATAGCAATAGGAAGATTGTCAGGATCCATAAGAAAAGGTTCAATAAGAGAAGAATCATTACCAGAAGAGTCAACTGAGGAATCTGGAACTGGAGTGGGTGATTGTGATTGACAAGGTGGTAACGTACATGAAGACTTTCTATTTTTCTGTCTAGCATACCTCTGTAAGCCAGCTTCCTGCAGTCGTGCAGGTAGTTGTTCCTCAATGTCACCACCAATATCATGTGTTTCCCTTTCGACAGATACTGGCTCCGCTCCAGTTTTTTTCTCTCCAATTTTTTCCTTCGCCCCCTCACTATGATCAGAGAACAATTTCTCCCCCTCACTATAATCATAAAAGGTAAACATCTCTTCCTCCTGCTGATGCTCCCCCTGAAGAGATGGTTTGGAGGGAGGATAAAAAACCTCTGTTTCCCAAAAAGTAACATCCATAGAGACAAACATTTTCCTAGAATAAGGGTCATAACACTTATAACCTTTCTGGGTAGGAGAGTACCCAACAAAAATACACTTATGGGCTTTATGTCCCAGTTTGCCCCCAGAAGGTTTGGGGGCATGAACAAACCACACACAACCAAAAACCCTTGGTGGAAGAGTTGTAACGTGATAATTGTTTGGCAGGCACTCAATGGGTGTTTTAAAATTGAGGACACTGGATGGCATACGGTTGATAAGATACGTGGCAGTCAAAATAGCTTCTCCCCATAAGTATTTGGGAACATTCATAGTGAACAAAAGAGATCGCGCGACCTCAGCAAGATGACGATTTTTGCGTTCAGCGACTCCATTTTGTTGTGGAGTGTCAACGCAAGTCGTCTGAAAAAGAATACCATTATCATCTAGATATGTCCGAAAAATCTTATCAATATACTCAGTCCCATTATCACTCCGAAGGATTTTAATATGTGTATCGAATTGAGTGCACGCCATCCGATAAAAAGATTTGAAACAAGAAAAAACTTCATTTTTTGACTTGAGTAAGTACACCCATGTGACACGAGAATAACAATCAATAAAAGTAACAAACCATCGATAGCCTTTTAAAGAGGTCACAGGAGAGGGACCCCAAACATCAGAATGGATAACCGTAAATGGAGAACCACTTCGTTTATTAGTAGGTGCGTAAAAAGAACGCTTATGTTTTCCAAACTCACAGGCTTCACAAAAAAACTGATCCCTAGGACAATGTTTAACTAAAATAGGAAAGAGTTTCTCTAATATCCCAAAAGAGGGATGACCCAATCTACGGTGCCACCGATGTAACAAAGAAAGAGTGGAACTCATATCTGCCTGTAGAGCTTGTCCACATGCTAAAGATGACTGAGATGGATGAGGTGCGTTCTCCAGATAATAGATACCACCATGTGCTTTACCACTACCAATCACCTTCCCCGTTTCCAGTTCCTGAAAGACACAATGAGTAGGAAAAAATGTCACAAAACAATTTGCAGAACGGGTAAAACTACTAACTGAAAGAAGGTTAGTAGAAAAATTTGGAATATGGAGAACTGAAGAAAGAGAGATAGAGGAAGAATAGCGAACGGAACCTTTCCCTGAAATAGCAGAGAACGACCCATCGGCAATTCGAACCTTATCCTTACCGGAACAAGTAGAATATGAATCAAAAACAGAGGAACAACCTGTCATATGATCTGAAGCACCAGAATCGATAATCCAAGGGATATCAGAGGAGGCAGTAAATGCACTAGCTGGAATACCTGAATGAGCAAAATAGGATGTAGTAGGAGCTGCTGTGGAAGAAGGAGCTATAGTAGAGGAAGAATCAGCCCGAGCCATAAGACGCCTGATAGCTTGCATCTCCCCTGAGAGAAACCGCCAACAGAATCAGAAGATGGCTGAACTCCTGTACTGAACCCAGAGTCAGACAAGATAGCAAACTCTGAAACATGTGTCTGAGCCTGAGAACGCCCGGGACCACGACCTCGACCTCCACGCCCACTAGCTCGCCCACGAGAAGGACGACCATGTAACTTCCAACAGAAATCCTTGGTATGTCCAGTGTTGTGGCAATAATCACACTGGAGTGACATACGGTCGATGGTCCCACTGCTAGTACCAGATTGAGACTTTCCACTGCCAGACCCAAACTGTCCCTGTGGAATAGCAACCAAGGCAGAACGATCAGAAGTAGGAGCTTGCAACATAGCACTCCTCCTGCTCTCCTCCTGCTGAACAATGGCATAGGCCTCTCCCAAAGATGGAAACGGAACACGACCCAACACCTGCACTCTAATTGGATCATATTCCACATCAAGACCAGCAAGAAAGTCATACACACGCTCCTTCTCGATTCTCTTTATCCAAGCAGCAGCATCAACAGCGCAGACGGCCTGAAACCCCTAATAATAATCAAATTCCTGCCATGCCCCACTTAGGTCAGCGAAGTAAACAGCAACAGACCGATTGTGTTGATCCAAAATACGAAGTCTCTTCCTCAACTCAAAACACTGAGCATCATTACCCTGCTGAGAATAAGTCTGTTCGGCAACAGTCCAAATTTGATACGGAGTGTCAAGGAGCAAAAAAGGACTACGAATATTAGCTTTCATAGAGTTAAACAACCAGGTCATGGCTAAAGATCGATGAGACTTAAATGTCTTAAGTTCAGAAGCAATAGTAGGCTCAGTAACAGGACCTTCAATAAACTCAGACATCCCCTTAGCCTCGATGGCTAAAGTAAAAGTTCGAGACCAAAGTAAATAATTTGTGCCATCTAGTTTGATAGGACAAATATCCAGTGGAGAGTTATCTAGAGTCACAACCTTACTCACTCCACCTGTTTCCACAACCTGAGCATCTTTATCTTTTGAATGCCCTAACATAGTTATTCAATATAATAACAACAGGACCAGCAAATAAACAAAAGAAAGAATGACCCAGATGTAGCAGATAAAAATACTGAAGTCCACTTACTCACAACCCTATTCACTGTCCACTTTATATATCTGTCGAAACCCAACAATGGCAGCAAAAAGAAAAAAAAACAGTCGGTGAGAACAACAGAACTACGCCGACAACAGAACTAATCAACGGCGACGGCAAAAGCACAGCAGCGACAGCAAAAGCAGATCAACGATCGTGATCGTGATCTGAGTAATGAGAACAGGGTGCACCAGAAGTCAGAAAAAGAGCCAGCGACCACAGATCAGTCCTTCTAAGTACCTGTCAGAAGTTTGATGAAGGCCAATGACGGTCCGGTGAAGGTCGTCGGAGCTGCGGCGAGGGCCAGCAAGAGCTGAGATGGCTGGGTCAGCGTCAAACGACGTCAAAACAGTGCAGGTCCACGTCGGAACAGTACGGGTCAACCTCAGACGACGTCGGAACAGTACGGCTGAGTTCGAACAAGGCTGGGTCGTGATCGAGAAGGACGGAAGAACAACGGAAACAAGATCGCCAGGTTTTACCGCTCTGATACCATGTTCAATTTAGGGTAATCGTAATAGAGAGGAAAAACCACTTAGGGTTATTTTTCATTCAACGTGGAAATATATATAAGCTGTACAATAATTGCACTATGGTCCTAAATACTTAAACTAATTACATGATAATACACATAATTACATCTAACAAGATCTAATGGTGAACAGTTTCCCAAAGAATCAGAGAGAGTACGATGAGAGGGTATTGACTGGTTCTGTACGTTAATAAGTCCAGGGTATCTTTGCATCATCTTCTCCTTCACTGTCTGGTGGCTATCGAGTAGTCCAGGAATCTGTTATGTGCAGTTTAAAGTGAGGTGGCTCATGCCTCATTCAATAAGTGAAATTTTCTTTTCTCAGAGTTGCAGTTGCCCAAAGAGGTGCACAAGGAAGGCTTGGCAAAAAGCAACGGTATCAGGTATGTGTGAAGAAAGAAAGACGGAATGAGAAAGGATGATGGTGATGAGACAGGATATAAAAAAGATACAGGTGAGGGAAGGAAAGTGAATTATATGTTGGGTGCTAACTGTTAGGGAGATTAAAGGTCAAACAGTAAAGGATAAAGAGTGGTCAAGACTCAAGGGTGTTGAATTTAAAGCACTTCCACCCTCAACACTTCAGAAAAGCCTATAAAGAAATTGCGAAGAATTAAGGCACTACAGGAAATGGAAGACATAATCAGAATAACTCATTACCTCCAGTGCTCTGTTTAACAGAGCGAATGGTAAATTTGTCTGAGCTTGGTATTGCTTCCCACAGAAGACTGAAACAATTGATGATAACCATGAAATAATACTACAGTGCTCAACTAGATGACGAGCCAATTTACGAACTTCAACAGATTTCTTTACCACCTGCAATGCAAGCAAATAAATTTTTGAAACTAAGGTACACAGATGCAGATAATGGGGCACAAGAAGCGGGGCAGAAAGCTTATTGCCAATATATAAAACATTCTAATCCAACTGCAACCAAGCCAAAGTGATTCTGATGAACCTCGCTAGCGTAGCCAATATTTTACAGAGGTCATAACAACCTCATGGAAAACATGAGCAACAAAGCTTAGAATCACCTGAAGAATCAGTTCTTTTGACTCAATATCTGAAAAAGGAGAAGCGTAGAAACCCAGTAGAATCTCAAGGATGTTGTTCCTGATATATATTTGAGCATCATCATCTGAATCAAGTCCTGCATATAGGAGACGAAGCATCCATAGTCTGTCTGTTCGAAAATTAACTGAGCTGCTCCAGAGAAAATTTGCAAACAGTGGTACAGACTGCAACAAACGCCAAAAAGTATTGTCAGGATTCAGAGTTGATCATTCTTCACGCAAAAAGTTCATCAATTGATAATTATTCAAATAGTAAATTGTACAACACCCGAGTCAACAAATTTACAGATGACTGAAATATATGCATAGAAGCCTTTTGAGGCTGACTGAATCGACTGACAACATAGAGGAAAATAGAAAAAACCAAGTTTTCAGATTAGAAACATAAACCTTCATATTAACCCTCGCAGAGCCCATCAAAAACTTGCTTATTGTTGAATAGTGATCATGTGAAGGATCCAATAATATGACAGAAGCCTCTGCAACAAACTTAGCAGTGATGGAAGGAATCCTCTGCCATGGCTTTTCTATACCATTTTGCAAATATGTCAACAATAGCCGAAGTCGCATTAAATCTTTCCTCTTCTGACACTTCTGCAACAAAAGGCTTGAAACTTAAAATAGCAGGAACCCAAAGGTACATACATTGGCAAAAGAACAAAAGTATAGGTAGTACAGAAAAGTTCAGAGACAATTCGATGAATAAAAGAAAACTATGCATCATTATGAAAAAGAGGAGGTATAAACCAATATTATGCATCTCTCGATAGTAAAAATTAAGTAGCATGGACATTTCTAAGAAAGTGCCATAACTAATATGTCAGACATACATCCGTCTTCTTCTCTCCAGCCACATACCATTGTTCAATAAGCCACACCACCAAACAAAAACCATAAAGATCTCTGGAGATCAGACAATGAATAGAAAAGTCTGCCCCTAATTCACCATCCCAAAAGCACATGCAACACCAGTTCACAATAACCATCGTACACCATAATATTCTTCATAGTGAGAATCCTATCCTTAGTTCCACACAAAATGAAGAAAGAAACCTTGCATGGAGTGCGAGCGCCCCAAATGGCTCTCCAAGAAAAGGAAGTATTTGGTTCTCCAGCCAAAACTTGGTAAAACGACTTCACCCGAAAAGACCCATTTGCCTTTGAATTCCACTTCAAACAAGCCTCACCCACCCCCAAGTCCCTCGTCTCATATAATTTCCCAAGAAGGGCTAGTAATTCCTCTAACTCCCAGTCATGTACTTGCAAAATATCCCACCACTTCATCTCCCCGTCATATCTGAGATAAACCGCACTGAAACATAGCAGGATGAGCGTCTCTTAACTTACATCCCCGCACCAAACATGGTCCCAAAACTTCACCCTCCTCCCCGCCCCCACCTTTATATGTGTATGCCTAGAAAATTCACCACATCCTCTCCTAAGTCCTTTTGCTCTTTGGATAATAGTTGAATCCAATCAGCACGGAAACAAAAACATTCGAAATAGGCATTATGAATGTGAACATACATAAATATTTAGAAACAAAAACTAGAACTCATCTTAAAGGGTAGAAGGATATGATGGTTTAACTAGCCATATTCAATTCTTAGATTTATTCTTTTATGGTGCAAAATATAGATAAGCAGATAAGCTACTCCACATATCCGTCAGTGAGAATTGCACTCAACACCACATAGCCATCTTCAAAGAACCCCACCACACCCATGGTGGGGCCAAAGCTAAGGTCCCACCGCATGCTACAGGCACAAAAGAGTATGTTTAGCCCCACAAAGAGTCTATGGAGACTTGAACCCGAGCATTGAGTGAGGAACTCCACGTACTTACCCAAAAATAATAAAATCTCAAAAACTTAGGAATCAATTAACTTAATACTAATGAAAATTGCTTCCTATTGTCAAATAAATTAGTGTTATCAACTACAAGTCCATATTCTCTATGTATGTCAATAAGATCCCAACAGAATAAAACCCACAGATTCACTAAGATAATACTAAGAATGATGTTATATAATACAGACGATAATTCTTATTGTAGTAGGCTTAATATATTTTTTCTTAAAAATTAAAGACATTTTAGTGAAGACTGTCCTGTTCTTGGCCTGATGGTTCTCATACCATAATAAGGCTACTGGTTCTGTATGTTTCTTGTGTTTTGCTGCGTTTCTCAAGGTCCTGTAGTCTTCCCGTGGAAACATTGGAATTTCATTACTGCATTAGAGTTCAATTGTTAGATACTTTAAAAATATAAATTTTTTGTATGTTTCAATGGAAATGAAAGGAAATTTTGTTCCCAGCTTCGAACTCCACATTGAAAGCTAATGGGGCCCCAATCATGCTTTTGTATTAGCATATACACAATAGAAAGAACCAAAAAAAAAAACTAAACTTCATGATGATTCTGCAGGATTCACAGCATGTTCCAGAAACAGCAATTCTAGTAGAACACAAAACTACCTCTAATGCATTCTTGAATCCTCCAAGAACCTCGTACCCCAATTTCCTCATCTCATCATGTGGTGAAGATATGCTCACAAATGCAATGGCAAGCAAGCCCAAACTAGCAAACTCCACTGGTTCAATGTAACCCATCAACAGGCTATGAATTGAGAAGCGCAAGATGAAAACAGGATCATATGTTTGTATTTGCTCAACATTCGGATAGTTTATCTGCAAAAAATGAAAGCGACCTAATCAGGCTTCCAACTAGCCCATGTACTAGTTTGCAAACAATAAAAGTACTAATAGAAACATAAATTACAATAATCAAATGACTAGTAATTATTTAGAGAAACACCTCACCTCATTCATATCATCAGAATCGCCATGTTGAACCTCAACAACATTTCTTCCATGAGGAAAATGTAAAACAGTATATGCACACAATTTGGGGTCAATGGGGAGGTTTTCCCTGAATCGAGTTCTTCGGCCTTCTACTGCTTCAACATCCTTCATCATATGAGACGACAGATCCTGCTCCTGTTCTCGTTCTTTTCTAATTCTAATAGCAGCACTTCCCCACAGGTAATCCATTTCAGCAATGCTTCCAGAGTTTGACACATTAGCAGACTCAATTTCAAGCATGAGACTGTATATTTCCAAGTCAACTTCACTGAGTGTCGCACCATAAGAAGATAGAAGCAAGAAAAGCAATTCTCTAGGATTTGCATTAGTGTCCTTTTCAAAATCAAAACTACGCTGCTGAGCCTGAATACAAAACAGAGCCCTAAGTAACCTCACCACTTCCAACTGTTTCATGTACATCTCTGATGTTTTTTGTTGCCTAGTTTCCCCATAAAGTGCACTTTCATCAGTAGATGGAACAACGAGTAACCTCAGAATGCTAGCCATAGGCCTAAAGATCATACCAAATTGAGAACCCCCGGAAGATTGGAAACAGGAATGGATGGAAGGTGCAAACTGAGAGTGGGCAAGCAGCAGCTGAAGTACTAATATGTGTGAGTTCCCATCAGATAGCGAAGGAAGAACACCTCGGAGCATCTTCAGCGTTGAAGGGTCCCCAAACCTATGAAAAAGAGATAATCTCGCCAGTTGTTCTATGAACGGACAATTACGTATCTCTCTTGTTAATTCTAAAATATTTCTCGAGATGAAGACTTCCAAAAATCTGAACACGTAGTTTTTGCCTGTCAATTTTTCAGGGTCATCAGAGTTTGAAGGGAATTTCCTGACAATTATATGCCAAGTATGCACCAGGATGTTCATGAACCGGACTCTTGACGAGTATTCTTTATTAGATCCCACTTCCGAATAAATCTCCTTTGTGTTGTTCCCATCTTCCTTTGGCGAAGACCGAATCTGATTACTCTTTGGAAGTAAAAGCATCCTACACAAGTATATCTTTGCAACAACTCTATTTACAAGGTTTAAAGATTGGTCAAGTGAATAAGCATCAATCTCTTTAACATCACAATCTAGTAAATCCTCATTGGCTGCACCAGAATATGGACAGATGGAATTAAATAACTTCAATCGCTTTTTCAATTTCACAGCATCTCCATTGAAGGCGAAATAGTACCGAAGCATGCAAATCGATTTTCCTAGAAGACTGCGAGAGAGAAGATTGAGAAGTTCTTCCATAGATGGAGGCAAGAACTCAACACATTCTTTATTAAATATGTCCATAGTAACGTAGCTCTTCCAGTCTGAGAAACTGCGAAACAGAATTCTGGAATAGAATGAAGACATGCTTCTAACACATTTGTGAAACTGCTCCCCGTATTTCATGGAAGCTGAAATTAAGTATGACAAAGCAGTAGGTAGAAGCATCACAAAGTTATCATCCGAGAACGTATTGCTACACGTTCCATCAGTCACATTGTCATTTGGAAGCAAATATTCATTCATCACATCTGAAAAGAAGTGTCCAAAGACTGAAAGATGAACGGGGCTCAGTTCAGTAAGAAGAAACAACATCTTAGCTCTAGTCATGCTAGTTTTGCGAATGAAGTGAGAAAGCACTTCTATAGGAGTGTTATGAATCACCCTTGATAGATCCATAGTAAGTGGAAACCAATGGGTGTGCATAACTTTACGTTTGTTTGTGACATTAACAGCTTTCAGCAAACATAGATCTGCAGCATCTAGCTCGAAACGCATGGCAAATTTGATAAGTTGAAAATAAATACTCTCAAACAGAAGAATATCAAAGGGCTTTTCCTCCATTTCCCAGAAAATGTTGGATGATATTCCTTGCGTATTGGGCTGCTGCAAATATGCTGATAGCATATCGAAAGCACAACCAGCGATTGATAATCCAACCAACAGAGCAGAAAAGTCAGATGATACACGAAATGTAGAATCACCTAGGTCAATCTTGGAGAAAATCCAAAGCACCAGTTTGAGCAGCTCAAGGGGGGATATGAAGGGAATCAAAGAGTGTAGAGCACATAATGTAGGAGTAAGGGGCTTCAAATCTCCAGTTTTTATGCACTCGTCAAACCTATCCCTGAATATTCGATTTAGCTTTTTCACCAGTGCTTTAAACGAACTGCGGAACCGTTTCTTCAAGTAGTCAACTCCACTAACAGAATTCTGACCATTGCAACAAGTTACTAAGCATTTACAAACCGACGCCAACAAATTCAAGACATGATGATCCATTTTGTGAATACCCTGTCTGGCCAAAACAAAAAAATTCTCTGAACTCTCCCCAAAGATACCTTCTGGAAACTCCTTGTGGCCCAAAGGGTATTGCAATGACAACATTACTGAAGGATGAGAAATAATAACTTCAGTCAATTCAAAAATAGATTTTGTTGGGGAATCCTGCAGGAATCCCAACATCTTCTCTATGAGAATTGAGCATGTTCCAGAAATCTGTTCAAACTTAGCCAATGGTTTAATTCCATGCGATAGCCGTATCTGATGGAACCAGAATAGCACAAGGAGGACAGAGGAAACAAAGTCATCAGTGGCCATTTCAGAGAATTTATCCTGAAGCAAGTATTGTAAGTTTGAACCCTCCAGTAAACATAAGCCATCAATTCTCACAGTGGAAGGAAATAGCACATAGAATGGCGCCTGCTTCAAAAAGAGGCAAAATGCAGCCGAAGATGATTCTATTGCATCAATATCTATGTCACCAATTATTGGTTCTTTGCCGTGAACCATATCTACGAAGCTTTCCAGACCATTACAGAACATCTCAGGCCATAACTTAGAAACTTCGAAAAGAAGACTTGGTTCGAGAAAAAATATAGATAACAACACTGAGAAAGGGAATCCAGACAGATTCTTCGAAGCAGATATAACTGACGGGAAATGTTGTAAAATCACAGCTGGTGGTGTTGACAAGATTGAAAGCACGAATGCTTTACTAATACAGATCAATTCAATGTCACTACCACTCCTCAAAACTCTTTTAACTTCACCTAATATATCGGCGAAAGAACTGTTGGAGTGTACCACTTTTCTTTCTACACGAGAAATGCTACATTTTTTTTGCGGATTTTGGATGTTCCTTGAAAAGAGAAACAAGTTCTTCAATGGTCTCCACTCGCACAGATCCTGAGCATCACCATCGTCTAAAGAGAAACAATCCTCAACCTCAACCCTTTCAGATAATAAGAGGTCAACCAGAGAACACAGCAATCCAGTTTCTCCCTACAAAAGTTGAGTTTCACAATTATGACATGCATGAAGATTACACAAAGCAGAGCAGAAACAAAAAAAATGTTACCTGAGTCTGCAAGAGATATTTTATTGTGTTGCAGGCATATAATGCTATCATCGACTTCTCGGGTACGGTAAAGGTCCCAGATTCAGAAGAAACCACTCTTAGACACTTCTCTAAGATGCAAATGAAAAGAGGGCCAAATTCAGGAGATACATCTGCAGGTACACAACATCTGGATTAGTGGAAAAAATCCATGCTTCTTCATAAAGTAGTAAAATCACAAATAATATCCTAGTTATCTTTGATTCTATTCCTCTATTTATTTTATCTAAGCTAGCTACTCATCTTTGAGAAATACTAGGTCTTCGAAATACTACACTTAAAACCTTATTTACGAATTGAAAACACCTTGCGTAACCATGAGAATTATTATAGCATGGCACCATAGTTTTGAAGTTATTGTCACATTTATTATACCTACAGCGATAACGTAACCATGGGCATTGAATCATCAAAATGCAACCAGAATGACAAAAGCTTGTAACATGGCTGGCCAATAATAAATCAGGGTTTAAAACCAGCATATTTTACCTGAAATGGACAAAAAAAAATGCAATACAATCGCAGACACGGTCGATTTCTGCAGAGATCATTTAAAAAAGCAGCACGCAACAACCTAGAACCTCCACATCTTTCTTACCCTAACAGCTAGACCAGTACCACTTCACCACCAGCCTTCTCTTCAATATCAAGCAACCCTCTCCCTACTTCCTCCTCCTTCTCCCCCGCTAGGATTGCTTCTTTCTCAACTCATGCAATTCGAATGGCAGTGGCAGTGGTGAAATAGGTGGAAAAGAAGGAATTGTCCATTTGATGTCCGATCAACATGTAAAAGATAATGGAATCTGACAGCAGAAGTCTCTTATCATTCAACTTCATGAGGACAAAGGGTGAATTTCAAACTCTACAGTTACCGAGCCAAAGCAAAGACAGTAACTGAAGTTTGCCCAACCTTCATGCATAGGGCCTGTAACCCCTCTTAATTATTACACAGCTCCCTGGTTTTGGCTCTGTCCATCTTTACCAAAGCCCCTGACAAAAATCTACAACAAAGAACAAAAGAAATAGGAACATGAAGGATGGATGAGCTTTATCTGACTATCTACATAAATCTGCACCGAATGCACAGTTGGATTTCTAGACAGTACACAGCCTGACATATGTTGCCGAGACTGACTTTGTTGGAAGTTACAGACCGAACTAAACAGAGGCTACAAGCATTGGCCTACAATATAACCTTTGTTGAATGGAAGGGTTGGGCATATTTTAAAAGGGCACGAAACAAGACTTAAAAGAGAAAGGTATATCCCGAGCTCAACAGCCGCCACATCCATACTAGAAGGCAATAGATTGCACCACAAGAAGTTGAAACAAAAGAAATAAAGAAAGTTCGTTTATTTCCCAGTCTTTCCTTTCCATAGATTCCTCTGTACTAACCCTACCCCCAAACTAGCTTAGTAGTTGTTTTTTGTGATCTCTTATCTGTTATTTTTTAGTCTAGTACTCCTCTCTTGTAGTTCGGATCCATCTCACTTCAATCATTAGCTGGGAAGACGATGGCAACTTCACACTCCCCGCCCCGGACTCCACTCAGTTTACAATGAAGCTCTTCATAATACGCTCACAGCCTCGCCTGCGTTAAGTTTGTTGGCTGTGGAAGATATGACTTATGAGCAAGATGAGGTGAACATCAGGCATAACAAAAACCATAAAGCATCCTTGCCTACAAGCAGCAAGTTTATCACATAGGATAGGAATCCAACTAAAAATGAAAATAGCAGCCAATACCATGTAATATAACCAGAAAACTTCAAATGAAAGACAGATTACCTTCAACACCTTTTAAATGGCATGTGTGACGCCTTAAAACATCCCAGTACTTGAGCAAGTTATTTCCAACTGTGGAAACAGCATCACATAAAAAGGAAACGATGACTGAAAACAAGTTCTGGAACACTTCAATGCCTCGGTCACCAACAACAATGTTGCCTGTCTTATAGCCAGGTAAAAATAAGAACCATGCACCAATTTCCCTTAGGTTTTTGTCAAAGGCACCAGTACTTAACATGGCAGCCTGTGCCAGAATATGCGCTTGATCCTTTATGTCTCTACTCGGTGAATAAAGCAGCAACTTAACAAATGGTTGGAGATGTTTGTACATAAGTGGTGGAATTCTAACAGGAATCTTGCACTTTGGAGACCATTCAATAAGTTCCAAAAGCAGCGATAGCAGAGATTGCTGAAGGATGGTTGGTAATGCCAAAGGGTTACTGGGGAGAAATCGAAAGAAATCGAAAGATCCCTCTAGCGCTGCGGGCATTGTCCGCTGCACAAGATAACAAAGTACCAACTATGAGCCATCAACATTGAAGACAGCTTAATATACAAAATGCAATGAGGAACTGCTGAAGTCCATATTTTAAGCGAAAGAACGGCGTTCACTCTCACTGATGATATTGAAATACAGACTAGGTGTGCATTTGGTGCTGCAGGATCACAGTAAGTAAGAGCTAGAAGCTCAAGCAACTAAAAATCCCTAGAGCAAATTCACAAAGGTCAAGTGCATCAACGAAGATATAAATAACCGAGTACAACAGTTAAGAATCAGTGACATGAATACTCATATACAGTTAAAGCTCATAATCTCCTGCTGGCTTGGCTAAGTGCACCAGGAAGAAAAATGATAGGGAACACTCCATCGGGCTACTCATATTCATGGACGATCTTTTATTTGTGTAATCGTTATTTATGTAATTATACTATTTAGATTTAGTTGTTGTTTCACATTTATCTCTTATTCAGACCTTGCCATGAGTAGTCTTTAAGTATTGGTGTGGATGCCTAATTCCCCTAAAGTGCAGGTCTCTAAGGTTCCTTAGGTGTTCCTTAGGTTTTATCTTCTATATTGTTCAGGTCTTAGTTGTCCTACATCATTACAACCCAGCTCTTCATATTTGATACTGGAAGATACTTCACTCGAGTAATTATTATTTATATAAGGATGTGATCTAGTAGATATAGCTGTTAATTAAGATTTATCTATCAGGTAATATTGTTAGACTAGTTTTATCTTTCTATTGTTGTTATTAATTGGGAGAACCTAAGGGAATTCCAGATAATTTTTAAATTAAGTCGTGAAATGGAACTGATTTCTGTTTAGTATTAGTGTGGAATTGTGGATGCCCATGCAACCCCTAGATGCAGATTTCTAAGGCTCCCCAGGTGTGGATCCCTAAATTTTTATCCCTCCATCCCATTTTAATAGGTCTTTTTCACCATTCAACACATCTCACAAATAACCTTTATACTCTTGTACTTTTTAGACAACTTTGAAAGCTTTGTCTAAAGGAACTAGCCGATATCTTTCAATAGCTGGGCAAAAATTTTGAGTCTTTTTACAATAATACGTTATTTGTTAACTCGATTAGAGGGCATAAAATGGATCAATAAAGTTGGACGGAGGGAGTATAGTAGACATCATGTCCAGCTTAAGAATTTTCTTTATTGTCAGCGTCTACATCGTCCTGCAACTCTACATCAGTTTCTAATTACTTAAAAAAGTACAATGGCTGTCATGATAAGGGCTCAACAATGAGGAGAGTATGTAGGGCCTTGAAGGAAAGTATGCGAGGACAATGGGTGTTGAAAAACTCCTGCGACAGAAGTTCATTTCAAGAGGGCGTTTTACAGTCTGCTGGATTACAATATACTCTCCTTTATTAAGGGACTGGATTCCACGCTGTTGTTGCTAGTGTAATTTTGTCTGCTCTAGCATATGAATACCTACTGTTGTGACTTGTGAGATGGCTTGAATATGGGTGACATGGGGCTAGCATCCTGACACGGATGAGTGCCATCTTGATGCCTATCACCTCCAGAAGTGATGTGCTCTCAGTTGTTTTGCACCTTGATGGTGTTTAAGTCCGTCATCAAGATGGTCTAGGATGCAAGATATATCTTTTTTGCATTTGTTTTAGAATTTTTGGAAAAGAAACATGATAGTAACTGGGAGGCACAATTGAGAGGGCGGTTGTGGTTTGTGGAGCGTTGTAGTCCTTATTGCGCATTAGCGGATTATCGTTTCCCTCTCGGTAGATGTAGGCGCATCGTCGTGTGCATGAGTATATCTTGTGTTCTTGTCCCCATGTGTTTTTGTTTCTCTTTAATGTGCATGATAGATTAATCCCTTGAGCTGTTTGCATAACATCTATAATTGGCACTTCTAATGCAGTACAGATAAAATGCATCCTTTGTTCGTGCAATGGTGGAGGTGATCCCCTTAGAGTTGACACTATCAAGTTTTGCGGCTGTTTCCTAAGTCACTGGCTTAGCTTAACCAAATAGTTTCTTATCAACCCCACCTGCCCACACCCCAAGACAAAATACCCAAGCCAGCAGCACCTTCAAACTTTTAAATAACTACCCAAGCCTTCTTCTTCGATAGCCAGTAGCCCTTGTTGCCCAAATGCTTTAAGGGAAATTTTCGTGTTGAACTGGCTGTTGTTGAAGGCTTGGGGCCCATCAAGGCTGCCTATGGCCATTAAATGGCCGGATACACAAGATAAAAGTAATAAAGAGGTCATTTTGGTAAGAGGAGGCATTAGAACAAGTGCAACACCTAGTTTCTACACAGACTGTCCAAGAGGGAAGCTGAAAGGAGATTGGCAGGCTTAGATATGGCATGTAAAATAATTAACTATAGTACTGCCTTTTGCGTAACCAATCTCCCCGGAACACGTGACACATAAAGTAGCACTGTTAGTAGCAACTAATAAGCCTTTGAAGTAGCTAATCATTAGCTAATGCATGCATACAAGAACTAACATAAAAGCACATTGCATCAAATGTCACCCCTGACAAAAGCCCCATGACAATCACAGCAACTCCCAATCCCACTCCATAAGGAAAAAGTAGAGATGGGTAAAAGCAAGGAAGCATAGAAGAACATCAAACCTGGGTATCTTTTTGAACTAAAAATCATCAGAGAAAAGGATACTACTCTCTTATATTATACAGATGAACAAGAAAGTATCAAGATAATTTAGCAATAATCGATTCTTAGAAAATATACTCAAACGTCATTCACCATTATTGACCCAAAAAACCAAAAACAAACATTATAATTCATAACTTACATGATAAATTTTGAAGGCATCGAGTAACCTCGAGTAAAAGTGTGTTTCTTCATCCTTTACTGTCACACCACCTTCGGAGCACTGGCGCAACCCCCAGATATCTGCAATAACAAATGCATTATCATCTCCATCGTTCACATCATCCACATCATTCATACCCTGAACCACACCAGTGTCCCTCTGCAAAGTAATTTCAGGCAGATTGCAAACCCCACTTACAAGAATGTCAACATCATCCATATGACTATCAGTTTTAAATCTCTTGAAAGCACGAACACCTTGTTCAAGTGAAATTTCGGAATCTCCAGTTCTTTTAAGGCTTGACTCCAGACTCTTGGAATGGGTACTCAGAGAAGAAAGTAGAGACAACAGAACCTGGGTATCCGGAAGCAAAATCCGGACTTCATTCTGAATATCTTGCTTCAAAGACAACCACTTACTCCTCATATGGTTGCTAGAACAATAATTACTTTCTATAGTGGTAGTAAGAGAGTCCAAAAGCTTCAGTTCCTCCAAAACAAGCCTCAGAATTCCATGTTTCATCAAAGAATTTGTGTGAAGTAGCCCTTTGTTAACTATAGCCCGGGTGAATGGGCGAGGACATATGCATTTTATTAGACTCTGCACATCTGGATTGCTAAAGGAAGGTGGGTCCTCAGGTTTGAAATCGAAAGATAGACCGCTGCCCACTGAAGAAACCAAGTTAGCTGCCAGAGAAACAGCAAAAAACCTGCAAGTAAAACAAAACACCGACCACAAAAAACTAAGTGCACCGAAAAACATATAGTAGAATAGCATATGGAGAGCAGAAAGCAAGAAACCTAACCAGTTGGGTGATGCATGATCTTCAACATTGTAAGGGAACTCATCCATAAACGCTGAACCAAACAATGGCCTCCCTTTAACGATGGCCAAGAGCAGGTCCCTGTGGTAGTCAACCTCAGTTGCTTTTAGCTTTTTCATGAGATCCAATAGTCGCTTTAGATTCCCTTTTAAAGGATTAGGTTGTCTATTCAAATCTGGCATTAACCCATTAGAAGGGTCTGTACAAGCAATGACCAGAACCCTGTGTGCTAGCTCTGCAGCAACACCGCCATCCTCTCTCCCAGAAATATTAACTAACTGCTCAAGAGTAACGCTTCCAAACAAAACGCTACGAAGACTAGGGGGTACCAATGACTCTGGAATGAGAATCATATCCCGCAATGTAGACAGAACATAAACAACAGTCTCATCATCATCACTCCCAATCCCGCGAAGTACCCCAGAGTACATCTCCTTCTGCTGTAGGACCCATCTCAGCAAACCTGGCTTCCCCACTTCCAAAAACGACATTGCAAGCCCAACAAATGCTTGTCTCGTGGAATGCTTCCTTGTTGCCCCGATTCTTTTCACTTTGTACTCTGCAAGTTTAGGGAATATCGGGAGCTTGAAATCAAAGCTCTTAGCAACATCAGAAGCCAAACCTGAACCCCGTCTAACAACCGAAGCTAAAAGCAACAATGCAGCATTTTGGCGCTTCGCCTCTTTACTATTCAATTCCTTGTAAAGTTCTCCTAATTTTTCTTCAATAATAGAACGGGCAAACTTGTCAAGAGCCCTACTAATACCAACCCCTCCCGTATCATTCGAATTATATACCCCATCTGGATGACACAAAATTGCAGAAATTACCTTCAATACATATGACAAGCCTGGTTTCCCCAGTTGAAGATTCCAAGCTTGATCAAGCTCTGTTAACTTAGACGAATTCTGGACATACAAACGCAACAATTCACCCCCAGCACGGCCCCTAAGTAACTTGACGAAATCCTTTGACGCATTCGAACACAGCTTAATTTCAGCCGAATTCAAATTACGCAATAGTTCTTTTAGTTTAACTTCATGAGACAGTTTTGAAAGTTCTTCCCCCACAACTTCACTATCATCCCCGTACCCCATGGCTGGCATTAGTTAAATACCTATAGAGTGCATCAGTCACTGAAATTAAAGTAGTTGCAAAACTATAATAGGTGCGTAATCTGAATTGACGATAGGAATACAAGTTCGAATCACCAAAGATCAAGACAGAAAAAACACTGTATGGAAAATCTTCAGGGAAAAAATGCAAAGGGCTCCGTTGAATACAAACCGTGCAATCAACGTGTGTGCGATTCGTGTGTGTGGGAGATGGGGCACTTACTCAAAGAGGAGAGAGAGAGAGAGAGAGAGAGAGAGAGAGCTGGTCTGATACCAACTGTAAGGTCAATATAGAGAACGTAAAACCCTAAACCCTAGCGACGAATGTAGGGGAAGCGAATAAAGTTTCGAAGGGCCTATTTCAGTGACCCGCGGTTCGGGCTGTTTAGGTCCGCAATTTGACCTAAATTGAAAGGCGGCCGCTATTTGCAACGCACTTTTTGCTACTCGCAGACGATTAAAATTTTTATCAATTATGAACAAAAATGCCCTTATTCAGTTTGACCATTATACCCCTAAAATCTCATGTTATTTGACCATTTTACCCTCTTACATAATTCATTACATATAACCACAAAAATCATCTCCTGTTCATCCCTCCCTCCCTCCCAGAACATACAACCACAAAAAATCTCCCCGTCCATCCCTCCCTCCCTCCCTCCCGAAACGTCTCCTCCCTCCCCCATTCAAACTCCTCCATTTTCATCCCTACCCAGCTGCCATCACCCACCACAAGGCCCCTCCTACCAGCAGCCAAGTCTGCCCATCTTCTTCCTCTCCTCTTCCTCCTACATTGTCAATGGAAACCTCGATTGCTTCTTCTCCCTCCATTGATAAACAAGAAAAAGTTGACCCATCAATACATCACAATTTGGAGTCGGAAGATCACACAATAGATGTTGAGAAACATGTCACAGATGTTGTAGTGACGGAGCAAAAATCGCAGCAAGAGGTAAGCCCAGCCATTTCAATTTCAGAAGCCCTCCATTTTCAATTTCAGTTCTGACCCGACACAGTTGGACACGCAGTGCCAAAACTTTACTAACTTTTCGGACTCTAATATCTAAATTATGTACAACTATTCGGATATTAATATCCGAATTTATTGCCAGTTTTCAGATATTAATATTTGAATGAAACTGCAGAGAATCCTGCACTTACAGTTGGATACACAGTACCAAAACTTTACTAACTTTTCAGACTCTAATGTCTGAATTATGTACAACTATTTGGATATTAATATCTGAATATTGTCAACATTGTTGGACTCTTATATCCGAATTTAGTGCCAGTTTTCAGATATTAATATCTGAATAAAACTGCTTAAAATCCCACACTTACCTGGTTTGTCTTTGAGTGTTACAGGGTGACACTTCAACACTTGGTAGTTATGTAGGACCATCGACTATACCTACTTTGACTTGTCCTCCATACGATTATACGGAGCATTTTACAACGGAGACGGTGAGTATTTTTTTTATAGAGTGTTTATCTTGTGCAATCTTATATTACGGGCTATAATTTTTTGTTATGTGTGTGTAGGTTTTTCCATCCGATGAAGCGTTGGTAGAATAGATAAGATGCACTGGTAAACAACACGGGTTTATCATTGTGATTAAGGGTTCTGAGAAATATATTAAGAATCGCACACCTATGATGATGTTTTCATGTGAAAGGAGTGGTAAGTATAGGCCGTTTGTAAAGAAAGTTGATGGGAAGGAGGTAGCTGTAAAGAAGAGAGTGCGGTCCACGGGCACCAAAAAATGTGAATGCCCATTTGAATTGAAAGCTATAAAGGGCAATGATGGTTGGACTGTCTCTGTCCATAATGGCACCCACAACCATCCTCCAGCGGTGTACTTGGTGGGTCATTCGTATGCCGGGAGGTTGTCGGCAGAGCAGACTGGCACGGTGGTTGATTTGTCAGTTGCTTTGGTGAAACCTAGAGAAATCCTAACCCATTTGAAGGTTCAAGATCCTGAGAACGTAACGTCTATCAAAACCGTGTACAATGTACGACAAAAGTATCGAGTGATAGAGAAAGCTGGAAAATCTCAAATGCAACATTTGTTGGATCGGCTAGAAAAGTACCACTATGTTCATTGGACCCGTGGGAACAAGACTCAGAATGTCACGGAGTTGTTTTGGTCTCCCCCATCTGTCGAGGAGATGTTATGTGTTTTTCCCCACGTGTTAATGATGGATTGCACATACAAGACGAATAAGTACAAGTTTCCTTTGCTTCAAATTGTTGGTGTAACATCAACGGAGATGACTTTTTGTGCAGCGTTTGCTTTCATGGAGTGTGAAAAAACGGAAAACTACACTTGAGTCTTGGAGAAGCTAAAAGGCATGATGGATCCCAACGCGCTTCCGTCCGTTATTGTCACGGATAGGGAGTTGGCGCTTATGAATGCCATCACAAATGTTTTCCCTCATGCTTCCAACCTCCTATGTAGGTGGCATATTGGCAAAAACGTATTAGCCAAGTGTAGAAAGATGTTTGATGACAAGATGTGGGAGGAGTTTATTTGCAGTTGGGGCCTAGTCGTCCTTTCATCGAGTGTTGCACAATACGAGGAGCGCCTTTGTGCTTTGAAGCGTAATTTTGAAATGGTTCCTGCAGCACTTGAATACGTCGAGAAAAATTGGTTGGTACCCTACAAAGAGAGGTTTGTAGGAGCTTGGCCGGACAAAATCATGCATTTCGAAAACCTAACAAGTAACAGGTAAACGCTTCATTCGCAACTCTGGCATTTTCCTTAATATTCATGTTATTCACGCATTTTTTGGAATTTTCATATATTTATGTTATTTGCTATGGTTAATATCTTGCCATATTTATTTATAGGGCGGAGAGTTCACATTTGCAACTAAAAAATCATCTTGAAAACTCGCAATGCAATTTTGATACTATATGGGAGAAGATTCACAGATTGATGTTGTTACAAGTTACTGAAGTCAAAGCTTCGTTTGAGAAGAGCCTTAATTCTATACAACATGATTTTAGGACAACTCTATTTGATAGGCTAAGGGGAGTTGTTTCGTCGAATGCCATGACACTTGTTTTAGCGGCATCCCATCTAGTCGAATGGTTTGTGGAATCGAAGCGTCAGTGCGAGTGTTCTTTGAGGCACACACATGATTTACCTTGCGCTCGTGAGATTGCTCTTTACAATATGGCAAATATCCCCCTACCGATTGAGTTAATCCACGACTATTGAAAGAGGCTTTCTTTGCTTGCACCCCAGAATGAGGGTTCGATGGAGGAGACGCTTTTGGCTCACTTTGATTGTTTTTACAACAAGTTCTTAAGTGGTGAAGATCAATATGATGTAAAGCTCAATTATGTTAAGAAGATGCAAGAGCTTGCTCATCCGAAAACCAGTACTCTCCTTGAACCCAAAGTGAATGCACAACCACGCGGTCGAAAGTCAACGAAAGAAAAAAATGCAGCCAAAGAACAAAATTCTACGCGTAGGGATCCCTCGGAGTTTGAGCATGTCCTGGCCTCCCTTCAAACCCCTAAGCCCATTAAAGAGAAACCGCGGCGCAATGTGAAAGGGAAAGCAAAAGTTTCAGTACAACTTTTTATATGCCCCTTCATCAATCAGTTCCCGGAAGCAATAAGACCTTACATAGAATCGATCAAGGATGTTGAAGATGATGGGAATTGTGGGTTTCGGGCAGTGTCAGGCTTCATGAAAGGTGATGTTCATGAGTGGTTAATGGTAAGAAGTGATTTACTGAAAGAGTTGGAAACACATTTACACCTTTACGAACAAGTGGTAGGGGGGACCCAGAGGGCTAAGGAATTACTTCACATCTTATCATGCTATGAAAGTCCGACGCCACAGGAACATTGGATGACACTGCCAGACATGGGTCACATCATAGCATCTGCTTATAATTGTGTCCTTGTCCATTTATCAAATGTTCAATGTCTTACATTCCTCCCTCTCCAATCGAAGCCTTTACCCTCCATGAAACGAAAGGTTATTGCTATCGGGTTTGTTGACGGCGGACACTTTGTACAGGTATTATTTTGGTAAATGATTTGTTGTCATCTATATAATGAATTGTGCTCCTTAGGTCCAACTTAATTTATCTTTTATAAGTACCTAATGCAATTTGACAGGTATTCCTAAAAAAAGGTTCCCCTATGCCGCCAATAGCTTGCAATTGGAAAAGACATCGTCTTTCTATCGCTAAAAATTGGGATGCAGCACATGTTGCGACCATTCAGAAGTTCAACGAGATCATCGGCGTTGACGTAGCAACAAAAGAGGTCATCCATGTCAATTAGCCATTTTTAGATTGAGAAACGATTTAATGTGTTGTATTATGTAATGTGTTCTAATGTTATGAAAATTGGATGATTACGTCTGCTTGTAGTTTTCGGATCATCAAGAAAACTCTTATATTGTATTTTTGTTTGAAAATTCATAGTTGTCAAGTCTGTGACATTCTGTTTAGAAACAAGAATGGTGTCGTGCCATCTCATAGTTTTCATTTTATTCGGAAATTAGAATCCAATTAAAGGTATACAAATAAGATATTAAAGTCCGAACATGAGTATAAATTTCGGATATTTCTTTTCGAACTTATTGATCCAATTCGAACATTAGTATCCGAATGGTGTCATGCTTAAAGGTATAAAAATCAGATATTAAAGTCTTAACATGGGTATAACTTTCGGATATTTGTTTCCGAAATTATTTATTCAGTTCGAACATTAGTGTTCGATTGGTGTTATTCTATTTGATAGTTCTCATTCTGTTCGGAAATTAAACTCCATGTACTGGTATATAAATCAGAAATTAAAGTCCAAAACTTGTTATATATTTCGAATATTTATTTCCGAATTGAATTTTCTCCGAATGAATGGGCTATTATGGATGAAAAAGAGTGTGGAAATTAAAAGGAAAATTTAAAAATTAACTCCCTTATTTATTATTGGTGAAAATGGGATGTAATTCTTCCTCGTATAACGTGCCAACATGAAAATATACATTTGCAGGAATTTTAGTCCTCGTAAAATGTGTTCGTGTCCAAAAATTCAATGATGCTGCCATTTTTATGTAGTAAGTAAAAAATGGGTTATTTGGAGCGAATTTATTCCTCGAAATACGTGCTGACAGGACTATTAAATGACACTCGAGATTTTGTCAAATAAGACAATGGATTTTGTATAGAAATTTTTTGACATGACTATTCAATAAAATTTCAGATTGCCCCACTACGATATCCGCTCCTTTCCCCTAAGAGTCGACGTTTGATTGCGCTCGGACACGTTAACGGTGATCACTTTGTAACGATACATTTGCGACCAAATTCCCCCATCCTGCATATTGCAAGGAATTGGTATATACATCACTACTCATTCGCGGATGGATGGGATATACAATATTCAAACAAGATCGAAGAGTTTAAAAACATAGTAGGGAACGATGTGGCAACGACGGACATAATCGAACTAGACTAGGTTGGCTCGAAGGACTTTTATGTAAAATTTTAGTTCATAGAATCTTATTATAAAATATGAAATTTATGCAAACTCTTATTTTTTGTAGTGTTCTATGTTTGTCTACAGCATTGTCGGTTCGTACGGCACTCCTCATTTAAATCTAAATTTTGACATACGAGTATTGTATAGCGAATTATCTGTGCCTAGGAAAGTATCAAGAATGATTCAAACCAGCCAATATACGTTTAGGTGCCCTACTTAGCATTCATATTTTAACGGTATCCAATTATCACAAATATCCTAATAGTTATCCGCAATAAAATAAAAGTCATTCCACCACGGAAAGTAATCCATAAACCATGGCCATAAAGTGTCCAAAATAAATACAAGGCCATAAAGAGTCCATCAAAAATAAGTCATAGAACATCAAGTCTCAAGTATGGTCATGGCGCCGGCACTTAGTGTAACGACTCGAGTAACGATCCGAACTAGGGCCTGCTGTGCTCGCTTCAGCAGTCTCTGTTCCCCTCAAAGTCCTCTGCATTTCAACAAGTGCTTGTCATAGTTCATACGGGCAAGTTGAAGTCGTAGCCCCAGTACCACCCAAAACACTGTCCAAAATAGCCAAAGCCGCTGCATTGCGCTCTTCTGCACTCTCGGTATACGGCACCTCTACGGGACGGGGTGAGACCCTGAAGTACGATTTCCGCAAAAACGATACGAATCTATACATGAATCAAGGTTTATCACATTATTGCATTTGACTAATATGAAAACACATACAAAACTATAGTATTTATTTTCCTACTAGGTACTAAAGTCTATCTCACGATGTTGCTCAACCACCACATCCTCCTCACCCCCAACCTCTTGCCTTTGCCCTCGTTCTCGTGTTTTGCCTCGTTTATTTTCCAAAATTAAAGCTTGCTCGGCCTTCCTCTTCCTTGCAGAAACAGTAGGAGGAACTTGTGTCATTGTATTTTCTGTACATTACAAACAATACATTAGTCTAACGCTTGAATTAAAGGTAGGTGAATTGGATACTAATTTTTGAATAAAGATACATCAATCGGTGTCACACCCCGCGTCTAGAAACACCCAAAACAAAGTTTAACAAAGAATAAACTACCGTGTCAGGTAATACCAACGACATGCCACATAAACCTTGGCTATAGAATTATATCAGCATCTATCAATGGTAACATGACAAAAACTTTCCATCAATAAACTTTTTACTTTCAAGCTCATAAGAGAAGTATTAAATTGGCATAAGACTTGCACATGTAATAAAATATGAGCCAAGTGTCAAGAAAACCCCACCTCTAACTTCTACACAAAAGATTCACCAACACGTCTCTCACGGACTACGTATCTCGGACAACCTCGGAACCTCGTTAACACCTAGTACACAATTGATATCACCAAATCACCTTTACAAAAAGAAAAAATCAAGTTTACTTGCACAAAGCAACATATGAATGCATGAAATGCATGTCCCTCCCAAATAGAAGACTCTAAGTTGTATTTTTAAAGACTAATCCGTACAGAGTTAAGAACCACGAATTTATAAGATCAAATTAGATATATAGAACAGCAACTACTCAAAAAATTAGAATAATACGACCTCGTTAGGTCGCTCAATTAATTCCACAAACTCAGACCACATGCTATGGTCAAAGTATTTCCAGCAGTGTCACACCAATTTGTAAAATCTGCCAAGATTAAAGTATACACCCAAATGACCTGGGATTTGGTATAACTCATAATAACACATCAAAGTTCATCCTTGATTTTTTCCGGAATTTTATAAGCAAGAGAACCAACTCAAATTCAATCTCAAAGTCAGAAATTCTGTGCAGGAAACACAGTTTTTCAGCAGAGCAGTCTGTGATCGAATATTCATTACAAATTGTGTACTTCATATTTTTTGATGATTCCATCGCCAAAACAACACCAACTTAACTATCTTTAAGACTCGAAAGGACCCATAACCAATAAACTTGTCTAAGTGTAACAAATTTGATGAAAAACGCAACTTTGGATGCTGCCCAGATTTTCCAAAATTTCTCAACATCAATAGTAGTAAGCAACTTCAAAATTCTACAAGTTCATACTCATAATCCATCTATATACCAACCAACATGCATCAATCTTGGGTTTCCATGATCAAAATCATAGTATCCATACCAATTAACAAAATTTGAGAATTTGAGATGAATTAGGTATAAAATCACCATGTAAGCACTATAGAACCCTAATTCTTAAATCTCTTCCATGTAGGTTGATTCTATATGCACATATTCATCAATACTCATAGTTTAAGGAAGATTTCTTACCACAAGAAGAGAAATTTTCAGATTACATGTCAAACTCCAAGAAATTACTTCAAGTTCTTCAAGCCAAATTAGGGTTTTCCTATTATTTTTCAATGGAGAAGAAAGAACTCCGAGTGGGGTAATGTTATGAATGTTTATGGGTTCTCACACAATCGGATTCTAATGACTGAAATAGAGGGGACAAATCGGACTCTAATGTCCGAATGGGGTAAAATACTTTGGATATTAAAATCCGAATGAGGCAAAACATTTCAGATATTAAATTCCGAATGACCTTACCTTACAAATTCAGCTACATATTAAAATTCAAAAATTTTGTCAATCATTCCTGGACAATGTCAACGGGTTCGTGTCACTGTCTAATCGGTTCACATCATATGATGAAAACGTCTAGAGTGAAAAACTTACAGAGACCGATTACAGAATTGGGGTAAAATACATACACGACTCGGGTATAATTTAAAGTCCGAATGAGATCAAATATTTTGGATATTAAAATCTGAATGAGGCAAAAAAATTCAAATATTACATTCCGAATGAGCTATGCTAACAAATTCAGCTGCTATTGTAGTACATATGGGCCAATCGGCCAATTGGATACTAAAATCCGAATGAGGCAATAAATTTCAGATCTTAAAATCCGAATAGGGGCAAACAATCAGACTTTAATATCCGAAACTGTGGAAAACAAACGGACTCTAATGTTCGATCAAATCTGAAATACACGAAATAGCAACATACTTACTGTGCGTTTCTCAAAAAAATTCAAACTAAAATTGAACAAAAATAAAAAACACCCGCGTAATAACAAGATTCAAAAATTTACCAATGTTCAACTTCTAAATAGTTGGTGATGCCGGTGTGTTGTGCTTTCTTCTCTGTTCTCACACCTCATTCGCCTCAAAGTTGTATTGCTATTGTGGTGTGGTGAGAGTGGTGTTGTGGTGGCTGTGGTGGTGACTGATGGAGGAGAAGAAGAAATGGGGCAATAGGAGAAGAAGAAACGGGGGAGGGAGAGAGAGACGGGAGGTGGGCCTGTGGGGTGGGGGCGGTAATGTTGGGTAGGTGGGTGGTGGCGGTAATGGTACCTGTGGGTGGTGGGAGTCGACTGGAGCTGTGGATGGACTGGAGAGAAAGAAAACCTAGGTTAGAAAAGGGAACGAATGGAAGAAGAAGGAATGGGATTGTTGGGTTGTATGTATGTTATGTTTATTGTATAGAAAGGCAAAAAGGGGAGTTCAGGAATAATTTATTGGTTGTAAGTAGCAATTCCTTATAAGGTGGTGGTTTGTAGGTAGCAATTGACTGCGAGTAGCAAGAATTGGGTTGCGAATAGCGGCCACCTTGAAAAATAGCCCGCGTTATTTAAGGCTCTGTTTGGAAAGAAAATGAAAAGACAAGAAAGGAAAACTAAAAAAAATTTCTCTTATTGTTTGGTTGGAAGAGAAGAAAATAAATTTTTCCTCCCATTTTATTTTCTTTTTCTTTCCTTCCTTTTCCTTGGGTTCCAAACAGAGCCTAGATTTTTTATTTTTCCTCTCGACTTGAGAAATTATAACACTGTATGAATATGGACTAAAATTGAAATAAATTTAGATAAGCCAGTACTAGAAATAATAAATATAGCTGTTTCGTTTTTTTTTATTGTATTTTTTTACCTTTTGTACTATAATAATAATATATCTATAATTATATTTTTATCGAGAATAATAATTAATATGAATATTTTGACTTGAATCAAATCAAAAGTCAAAACAAAGCAAAACTATTGTAGCGCCCCCAAAAATGTGATTCATTGTTACAAGAATTTAAACAAAATACGGATCAACTTGAACATTTTATTTTTAAAGATAAAAGGTTAGTGCGGAATTTAAGACCATAACACTACAACCCCAATTTTTTAATCGAATAAGTTTTCAAAATCACAATTTAGGTGCGGGGTTTCAAAAGTCATAAAAATAAAATAAAAAACACTACGTTCCCATCTACTAATATTATGTTTCCATACACAACGTTCTCATACGCCAAGTCCTACTCATTTGTTATGACAATATCATAGTTTAAGACATAACAAGGTGCTCTCATACATTATTCACATTCACCGAATTCCCATACAAAATGCTCTCATAAGCTAGGCTTAACTCTTAATTTAAGATAATATCACAGCCTCAAAAAAAAAACTTCTTGTTTCCTTAAATAAACAAAAATAAATTGCCGTACCATTACTTCTTGTATTTTCGTTAGATTTACGTTAAATTTTTTCGATTGGACATTCATTTATCTTGATGAGAAGAGTGTAAAAGTTAAAAACTTAGGCCATCCACAGTGGTATAATCAAAAGTCAGTTGTTGTTAAAGTTAACAATATTTGTGCAAAAAATGACTCACAATGGTATAATCAAACTTAGCAACATCCTTAGAAATAATCAAATTTTGGGCTTTGGATAATCAAAACTAGCAACCTTTTTCAATAATCAAAATTTGTGAACCCCACACTACATAAGTTAATTGGTTCCAAAATTTATATACGCGCATATTTCAACTAGTATTTTCTTCTCATCTTCTTCACTTGCTCTATATTTTCTTTACTTCAACCACAAATTGTTTCTCTTTCTTTTTCTCCAAAAATGAAGCTCATATTTCTAGATCATCTACTACAATTTAACTCATCGTTGCCGGATTAAGGTATTTTACTCTTTTTCCCCGTTTTTATTTTAGGCTGCATTCTTATGAATTTAACTTAAACTTAACTTAAATCTGAAAATTGTCTTTATTTGAATTTTTTCCCATTTGTTAGTTTTGCACCAAATTTTTATGGGTTATTGATTCGTCTCGACTAGAGGAATCAGAAAAGTATTTTTTTTTTTTTACTTTTACCCAAGTATTTTGAGAAATAATCACTTTTTAGCAAAAAAAGAGACTTTTTTTTGACTAAAAAATGATTATTCCTTTTTTGTTCCTCTCCCTATGGTTGAGCAAATGAAGAACCTTGCAAAAAAAAAAAAAAAAAGAACCTTGCATTCTTTTCCAAATTCAAGAACACGTCTGATTTTTTTTGAAAGATTAAGAGAGTGGTGGATTTGTGATATAGGCTATAGAAATAGGAAGAAAAAAAAAGTTTCGGTATAGTTTTGATAGATAACACTAGGAAAAACACCATATGTTCGATATATTTTTGCCAAAAAAAAAACGTAATGGAGGGAAGTGAATGGCAGAAAACAGATGGGGAGAGAGAGATTGTGTGAAATTGTAGTGGACTCCTTATTTTGGTTATGGACTAGAAGTGACCATTATAAACCTCAACATTGTTAAGCTTAACAACCTCTTAAATGAATAATCAAAAGCTGACGTGTCAACTTTTGGTTATTTATTTTTGATTATACCACTATGGATGGCCTTATAACCAAAAGTAAAAATCTTTTTACTAAAGACGAAAAAATTTCGAAATAGGTGTCTTCTTTAATGTCGTCCCATCTGATTTTTTTTGTAAAATGTGATTCTTTTTACATATTTTTTTGATTCCTTTGTAGAGCCGAAACTATAATGACCCCCCTGAGATTTTTGACGTGTATAAAACTACATTCCTCTCTCTGAGTTTTAAGGGACTCTTGGATACTAAAAAGAATAGCGAAAAAAAGGGTTAAAATCATTTTAAGATACTAAAGTTTATGTTCACAAGTAAATATTCTCTCTCTCTCTTTTTTGGTTTGGTTAAAAATGAAGGCCTAGGCCCTGAACACCAAAGCCACTACTAGCTACGGATAATCTGTCAATGCCATCAACATCGTTCCGCAAATACTCTAGGACCTCCAAAAGGACTTGCTCGTGAATTAACTCTCTTAGCTCAAACTTCAAGTCTGTCTTTGCTAATTCATGAGCACACCCATTAGCTTCCCTCCTCATAAAAATTAGAAGTCATGCCTTAACATAACCATCTATTGTTTAATAAGCATAATCAGATTACGGTTTGGACATGATGATATCTTAGAACCTCCTATTGTTTATGTTACGGAAACAAGAAAAATAGGAGTGAAATAGGAAAATGGTTTCCTCCTATCAAAATATAAAGGTAATCGATTGTCACTCCACTTTTTGAAAATCACACTATTGGCAAATCCGTACCCGATCACCGAAAGCGAATGGCTACCCATATCCGCCCCGAAACCCGAATGGGTAGAGGAGTGGTGAACCACTCCGAACCGAATGGATAACCGAAACAAACTTTGAATCAAATGAAACAAGCTATGAATCAAACGAAACAAGCTGTATCAAACGAAGACAAGGGGAAAAAGAAATTCATGGCTACTATTCTTCACAGGAGTACCAAGCCGGAAAAAGAAAACCCAGATCTTAGTTCATACGTAGCTTTTATTCTTCACTTTTTTGCATCAAGAAACAATATGTGACCTAACCAAGGATATAGTAATCTGAACCTTGACCAAGTTCCTTCTTCAACCAGGCATCACAATTGATTTCAACATTTCCTTGAGTAGGAGCTTTCCACTTAGGCTGTGGAATCAGATAAGCAACTTGATTAGTCGATACCACGATTGAACGAGGAAACCCACGACGAGGTCAGATAGAGATAGATGCATGTACGCCTATATAGAGAGAGAAACAAACCTAGTTGCTAGAGATAGAGGATTGGTACGGCGAGGGCGAGAGAGAGAAGATGATCGGATAGGTGATTATGTGAGTGAGAGAGAGAGAGAGAGAGCGGGGGGGGGGGGGGGGGGGAGAGAGAATTCTGAAAACCCTACACGCCACTTATACTTATATATATACAAAGGGTATTTTTGTAATTTCAATATTCGGTTCAGTTATCGGTTCGGTTTGGGTATCGGTTAGACCATAACCGAACCGATATCCGTTCGGTTATCCAAGGTCTCAAACATACCCATACCCACGAGGAATTTTTCGGCTATGGTTCGGGAAAAAATTTCGGTTACAGTTTGGGTACCCATCGATTCGGTTCACTTTGCCATCCCTACTCCAAAAGCTAAAAGGAGTTTTTTGCGTTAGGGCGTAATAGGTATATAGATCAAAATCAAAGGGGTCAGAGTGCTCTACTTGGAAATTAGGGAAAGTGGGGAAAAGAAAGAAATGTTTAAAAAAAATCTTTACCATTTTTTGGTTTTACTGTAAGAGAAAATAAATTTTAGAATTTTGAACGGTGAAATTTTTGAAATGGGAGGGCTACATGTTTTAATCGCTTATCTTAGCAATCGATGGTTTGGATATTAATCAAGTAATAGACAATTTAGATTTATATGTCATCCAATTTTATCGAGTTGTCCATGCCAAAATGAATAGTCGAATCGGTCGCTTTGCACTGGTCGGCAACATCCTCGGATTTTCCTCCTTTTTCCTCTAATTTTCCTCTTCTTTTCTTTTCCTTCAAGTTATTTCTAGTACCGCGAGTATAAATTTGTCGTCCCCTCTAGGGCCTCTACGTTAACTTGAGAAGTTGGGCAACACAATCATTCAATGGCGGCTCGACAGATTCAGAGGCGATTACTCCCTCTCTTTTCCGCTAGACACCCTCAAACCTCCTCTCTCTATAACGGTAATCTCTCTCTCTCTCTCTCTCTCACACACACACACACACACACACACACACTCACACATCTGTGACCTAGTTTGTCGCGAATAGGCCTGTTATGAACTTTAGAAGTTGGGTTCGATTCCCCTTTCGTTTGAGTTTCCGTTTTGGTAATTGAATCAGTCTTGATTTAGTTTACGTGGAATATATCATTTACAGAACAGTTCTGGTTAGCTTCTATGTTCTCGTTGATGGTGATTATCCCTATAAGGTGGATATGGAGATACAGAAATGGTTTTCCTATTTTTAGCTAAATTGCAAAATGTTGTAATTTTTTGTAAGAGGCAAGAGCCACTGACAAAATTACTCGTTAAATAGTCCTGAGGATACAACTAAATCACTTAGCAAATGAAGCACCGCATTGCGGACTAGGCTTGCCATTTTTATTTTATTAGTATTATTTTTTGAATTCTTTTAAGGATTTGGAATCAGTGAAGTTTTGTCCGAAAACTTACTGGAGGTCTTGCAGTAGTGAAGAGCCAGTAAAATAGGATCAAAGTAGATATACATTCAAAGATAGCCGATGGAGAAAGAGGGATAATGAATAATGATTAGTGTTTTCTTCCTTTCCTTAAGTGTGGGCATTCCCAGCCTGTGGATTGAGAATAATCTCATAACATTGTGCATTCCTCCTTCATTTGGGTGACTACAGTACTGCTAGGGGTCTCTGGGGTAGCTAATAGCTTCATGGGATATTCACGCAAGTGCAGTTTTGACATCTAGATTTGCACTTCCCGAGGCACATATCATAAATTAGGTTGCCACTTACGCCTTGGGGTTAAAGATTAGGGTTTCATTTGTTAGATTGAAATGTTCAAAGATAAGAATGCTCCAAAATTATTATTATGTGAGTGAAAGCCACAATCCTACATCTCAAGTGCTTAAAGATCACGAAATTCGTTAGACAACTATTAAGTGTTAAGCAACTGCAGATTATCTTTTTGCTATAAGTCAACTTCAGCCTCTGACCGTAAGAGTTAAAATTGTTCATGAGAGATCTCAAAACCTGCTGCGGTAATGCGTGCGGTAGTCCCATTACTGATATTGTTCTGCTAAGTGATGCCAAATGTGCATACTACATGTTTTGTACCGCGTTTGAGGATGCCCACAGCTAAGAGCATCAGCACCAAGCTCATCAAATTTTGGACTACATTATTCTTCAAAAGTCAATTTTCCTTTTCAGGTAGTCACCTTTTTAAAAGCACGTTACATCAGCTTCTCTGTAACGACTTTGTTTTATTATTCCTTATCTTCTACTTTACTTTTTCTATATTCTAAAATGAACAATTCATGCAGTTCTGATTGTTATGTGCATTTTATACATACTGCTTTCACAAATATAATACAAAATATTGAAAGCTGAGTGAATAGTGCCTCTCTTAAAGAGAGAGTGACTGTTGCAATTGCAAAGTGTGGCAAGCCACTTGGAATGATTCACGAGTGATGAGCCTCATGCAAGGCTATTTTGAACCATTGGCTAGCTAAAGTTACATACAGAGCGACATAGATTGCCTGAAGCTAATGCTCTAAGCCATAAATATTCCAACTTTCAAGTACAGAAAATGATCCCTTCCAGAAATCGACATAATTTTGAACTGAGCAACTACAGGGACAAACAGCGTCCGCATAAACCTCGGTTTGTGTATTAGAATCAAGTTCTCGGTCTAATATTCAATTAATTGTTTGCCACTGCTTAATGCCTAGTAACTCTAGTAAGCATCATACGTGGACGCAATGATATTATCCTAAGACAAGGAACTTCTCCAAGAGGTCAGAATTGGTAATTTGGTATATATGCATAGATGCATGGAAAATGCTTATGGCTCTATTGGAGCCTTTTTCTATTTTTAATTAATGACTCCATAGGAGCTGATAAACCAATCGGTCATTCTTTTAGAATGAGTATTTTTTGTTTTCTTCTCCTCCTCTCTCTCTCTCTCTCTCTCTCTCTCTCTCTCTCTCTCTTGTTTTCTATTGAATGATTGAATCTGTTGCTTGCAGGACCCTCATGGCAGTTTCTTCCCTCGGCAAATTCTTTCTTGAGCAGAGCTGAAATATGCACAAGAAGAATACAAACGTTACCTGAACCAAGTGAGCTAAAAGATGTGAAAATTCATGAAGCTTCGAGTTTGAGGCCTGATTCTGACTCATCAAAATCTCTCTCCAACTCAACTGATAACTTTGATTCTTCTGTGAAATTCATGGCCTCCTCAAACTTAAAGGTATCCTCTCGTCACGATCTAGCGATGGTCTTTACTTGCAAGGTCTGTGAAACAAGATCCATAAAGACAGTGTGCCGGGAATCCTATGAGAAAGGCGTGGTGGTGGCGCGGTGTGGTGGGTGCAATAACTTACACCTGATTTCAGATCATCTCGGGTGGTTTGGAGAACCAGGGAGCATCGAGGACCTCTTGGCTGCTCGTGGGGAGGAAGTGAAAAGAGGTTCTATTGATACTCTGAATTTAACACTAGAAGATTTGGCTGGACAGGACTCAAGAAATACGAGTGGGTAGAATTTGTGGAATTCCTGAAAATGAGTTGGAGCTTTCTCATTGGTCAAGTAAAATTGGTCTGATTTTCTCTCATTGTATTTCATTCGTAGGCTTTTACGGAAAGGGGACTTTGAACCAAATTTGTTCTCTCTCTTAGTTGTTCGCTTTATGTTGCTATAGCAAGGTGTTACAGTAGAGTCTATTTGATCTGAAGATCCTTAGAAGACGTGCTCATCCCCAAGGTGGAAAACCTTGGTCTACACGGACGGATGTTGTAGACAATCCAAATGGTACGTCTCGTAAGCCTCGAGAAAACTACTCCAATTTGACTGGATATGAATAGACACATGATCAAATAATACCACACAGGATCAAACTTTAGTGACATAACACACCCTGAGGGCAAGTAGGCGTAAGTGAGCTCTCAGTAAAAGTTCTTTAAGCAGAAACTTTTCCGGATGATCCATTCCAGAAAAATGTTTCCAGAAAATGGAAAAAATGCCAACAAATTAATGAGCTTAAACTAAACCAATTTTCTTGTTTTGAAATTATTCTCTTATTATAAAGTCAAATGTATGAATAAATAAACAAATAATAAATGCATTAAGTTTTTCTCCTTGCACAAACATTTACACACACAGTAGGTGTTTTATAGTAATACTCCAGCAGTAGAATTGTTACACAAAGTAGTAATGGAAAGTGGAAATAGAAATAGTACAAATTAGCAGCGTGTTTGGAATTTGTGAAAAGGGAGAGTAGGAAATTAAAAAATGGTTAAGAAGGAAAGTGCGACAAAAATGCGGAGGAAATTGTTTTTCTTGCGATTAGGATTTCCCTACTTCTCATTCCACTACCAAATTAAACTTGTTGGTTCTGGAAGTTTTTAAGGGCACAGCATTGTAATTTGTTAAAATTAAGGGGGTGAAAGATTAAATTTCCATCCTTCTTTCTTTTGCATACTACCGCTTCAGCTTCATTTTTACTCCGTATTTATGTTTATGTTTTGCCGCTCTGCTTTGCTCAAGGGTCAAAATTGCAAATTTGGGAACCAAAATCTTGAATGGCGACTCGGCAGGTCCACAGGCGATTACTCTCACTCTTCGCCACTTCAAAGCCCCAAACCTCCTCTATTCCAAACGGTAATCTCTCTCTCTCTCTCTCTCTCTCTCTCTCTCATATTCGTAACCCCTATGTCGTACAATCGGAGCTTTGGTGGATACAACTGAAATTTTTAGAAAAACCCAAGAGAGATTTACCTATATTTTGGGAATTATTGGCCTACATGAAAGAGCAGGTGATGTAGTACTTTGGAACCCCGTACTGTGGTTTTGACCTCATGAAACTTTAAATTTTTACTCGAATTTTGTAAGGCCTCATGGGCGGCTCCACCATTAGTTGAGGGGTTGTGGTGAGGAGTTCAAGCGAACCTCCGGGTCAGAAAATGTGTTAATTTTGTTTATAATTTTTGATATGTAATTTGGTTTTTCTTTAGTATTGTCTGCACTGGATTAGGATTAGGAGTACGAAGTCAAAATGAATAAAATTGAGTTACATTTGTGAATAATTAGATAATATAGCTCAACAAATAACACAAACCAGTCCCAATAAATTTCTAACTATAATAATAAAAAAAACTTTAATCCATACAGAGTTTTATACCACAAAAATTTTCTATACGATTTTGTCAGATTTTGTCACAACCGCTGAACTCTAATCCTGAAGCCGCACCTGAAAGGCTATTTTTGTCCTCCCAAATTTACAACCCTGCCATTAATGGAGCTTTTTACTCAAATTTGTGCTTAGATTTGGGATTGTCCATTGAAGTGTTTCATATTGAATGAAGCTTTTACTAAAATCAGGGTATAAATATGACCAGCCCTTTCTCTATTTTGAACTCAGAATCAAAATTTGACTAAAATCTCTTAAATCTTTCCCGAGCCCTTGACTCAAACCCATATCAAATTGGGTTTTACTCAAAAAAATTTAACCAAATAAAGGGAGACTCAATTCCTTATTCAAAATTTGAAGGCCATTTTCTCCCTCTCAAATTTACCACTATGGCATTAATGAACCTTCTACTCAAATTTATGCTTAGATTGGAACTTTCCCATTGAAGTGCTTCATACCAAATGAAGCTTTTATTCAAATTTTTACTTGAAATTCGGTAAAGAATTGAGTAAGATGGAGATGCTAACATGGAATATATGAGATCAAATCCCAAGTTATTGTGAACTAAAAAACACTGAGATTATGGAAGTAAATATTCTTGCGTTTGTTGCCACTGCACTGTTCATTCTATTGTGCTAGACTGGCATTATCGAATAACGCCTTTCAATGAGAGATATGGACAACAAGCTTCGCAAAAACTAGTTTTTTTTTTTTTTTTTTCTGAATTATGTGAAGTCAGTTAGCAAACATCGAATCTGTGGGTATTTCAACCCAAGTATCCAGGAAAAAGTAGACTATTTGATGGAAGAACGCGGGATCCTTTTGAACCACCTGTTATCACAAGGAAAGTCCTATGTCTTAAAGTTAATTCATCAAGTTGATGATTAAATCCATGGAAGTTCCATTGGACTGTCAGCTTCCGTCTTGACAGGGTGGTGCTCTAAACGCTAATGTTTCCTCTGCATGTAGTCTTTATTTAAACTCGGTGATTTAATTACAATTAGTCTTGCAAGAAGGAGATGCATGAGCACAAATATTCTCAATTTCATAACAAATTTGTAACGGAGAAAATTGAAAGGGACTATTTGCTAGAGGCTGAAAAACGTATAATTTTCCTCAGCAAAGCTTCAAATTGTTTTTCAAGAATGGCAGTAATGAAAATGTTCCCCGTTCATAGTTCATAAGAATTACACGAGTATACAGTTCATAGTTCTTGAATTTAATTGGACACTTACCTGGATAATAACTATGCATAGAACTTTTATATTATGCATAAAATGATCTATGGTACCTTTTGAACACTATATACCTTAGGAAATAAAATAAGTATGTTAATATTTACAGCACTCCAATGTCCTTGACATAAGAATTAGTAGACGAGTTTGACACGTAGAAACATACCCCTGATAGTTTACCCAATTCCATGTAGGATAGGTTACCATCGTCGTCATCATCATCATCATCTCCTTCTCCTTCTCCTCTCACATTTTGTTTTGGATATACTGGCTGCAGAACCCTTGTGGAAGTTTCTTCCATCTGCAAAATCTTTCTTTACCGTAGATAGATTATGCAAAAGAAGAATTCAGACTCTGAATGAATCGAGTGAACAAGCTGACAAAGATGAGGAAAGCCATAAAGCTTCTAGTTTGAGGTCAGATTCTGACTCATCAAAACCTCTCTCCAATCCAACCGATAATGACCAGTGGGATTCCAACTCACCAAAAGCTCTCTCCAACCAAATCAATAATGACAATTCTGCTGTGAAATTTAGTGCCACCTCCAAATTGAAGGTATCCTCTCGTCACGATCTTGCGATGGTCTTTACTTGCAAGGTCTGTGAGACAAGATCAATCAAGACTATGTGTCGTGAATCGTATGAGAAAGGTGTGGTGGTGGCTCGGTGTGGTGGTTGCAACAATCTACACCTGATTGCAGATCATCTGGGGATGTTTGGACTACCGGGGAGCATTGAGGACGTCCTGGCTGCTCGTGGGGAGGAAGTGAGAAGAGGTTCTGTTGACACCCTGAATATAACACTGGAAGATTTGGCGGGGAAGGAATTTGCCATAAAAGATGGATAGAATAGAATGTGTAATGGATGCTCTGCTGTAACTGTCTCGAACAGTTCCAAAATGTGGGGGGAGATGTGGGCCGCTAATGTGGGACTACTAGGGTGGGACCGACGACCTCTCTTGACATGTTTTTGGGTATCCAGATTTCAGACAATTGCTGGAGGGGAACCAAAAACCTTACGCAATTCGATTTAAGGCTGTGTGTGATATGGAATCACTCTGTTTGTTTGCTGTATCTTCTTCTGTAATAAGTGGACTTCTTGTGCTCTTGTTTTCTCATTTTGTACTGGTTTCTTCTGTAAATACAAAACTTATTTTGCTCTTCATAAAAAATTAGTGAAAACACTTTGTGCTTGGGAATTGCCCCTGTTCTGGTTTATCTGTGGTTTATAGTTTTTTACATGCGTTAATGTGCGCGCGTGTGTTTCTGTACAAGTTGCTTTGAATATAGTGTCATTAGAGATTCTCTAGTCTTGATCCAAACACTTTCCCTAAATTCAGAATTTGACCAAAAATCTTAAAAATCTCTTTCCAATCTTTTATCCAAATCTTTTTCCATTTTGGGTTTTACCCATTTCTTTGCTCAAATTTGAAACAACTCAAACCCTTTTCCCAATTTTTCCAATGGCTAGTTAGAGAAAGAGACGTACAGATGGAGCGAGTTCCTACAAATGGAGATCAGATCCAGAGATTAGGGAATTCACATCGTCGCCGTCGCCAGAACGAGTTCCTATGGATGGAAAAGAAAGGAGGATATATGGATCAGAGTTTTTTGGGTGGTGGTAAGTAGTATACTGTTTGGATGGTTGCCAGAAGGTTGTGGTGATTGGTGGTTGCCAGAGCACGGGTCGACTTGGAGGAAATCGCAAAGGTTGGCAGTGGTTATGGAGATGGGCGAGTTCTTCTTCTTCTGCTTTTTTTTACACCGGTCACTCTCTACTCCAAATCAAATTTGTTCCCCTTTTATTTACATTATTGCCATTGAATAATTAAAAAATAATATATTTGGGTAAAAGATCATTTTGCCACGGGAGTAGGACCGACCCAAAATGAGTTTTGATCCAAATTTGGGTAAAAAATTAGTTCAAGACTGAAGATGCTCTTACAAATGAACCAAGGTTACATAAAGTGACTAAAACCATACAACTCACTCACACTTGCACACACACTCGTATCTGCATGTGAGCCACACATACGAGTGTGTGCGTGTAAGTAGCAAAGTTAGGGCTAATATCCCCATTTGAGTAATGACTTCGGAGATCGCATGTACAGCAGCATAGGTATATTGAGTGCATTAGGTAAAATCTATTTTAATATATCTATTCTATCCAATACATAAAGTGAAAGCACCTTTTGGTGTGGACACCTTTTTTAGGTTAGCTCACATTTTGTTCTTCCAAAATTGTCCCTAAAAAAAAAATAGTTTCACAACTAACCGCGTGGACAAAAAAGTAAAACACCTTTAGTGTATGAGAACAAAACACGATCTGAACATTGTAACTGCTGTAAACCTTTTTCTCATACATGGCATAACTGCTCTGTAACTGCGTCTTCTCAAAGGAGTTTGAAGATGAAGGCTTACATCCTTCCCTCTGTCAATATTTCGACTCTCTCTCTCTCTCTCTCTCTCTGAGTTATTAGTTTAGAGCAGAAAAAAAACAAAGGATTCACCGCTCCAATTTGTGGCAGTTTAACTCCACTTCGAGGAAAATCCACCGCCTCCACTCTTCTACATCTAATAACTGCTATGGATGAAGTTGAACAGGTACTATTATTTTGAAATTCTAGGTCAATGTATTTTTTCCACATGTCGATGTATTCATATATAGCATCTAAACAATGAGCAAGAGCCCCTTTGGGATTTTTTCTCCCTCCATATGCATGTGCAAGTCTAATTTTAATGTTGTTTCTGAAAAGACGGGAAAAAGGAAAAATTCGACGGTAGGGAAGCATTACAAAAAATTGGTTTGCACACGCATAAAATATGAAGAAAAATATTGTAAATTCCACACCGATAGTAGGGAAACATCATTAAAATTTAATTTGCATACGCATCAAGTGTGTCCGGCCTCTATAAAATACGAAGAAAAAAATTGTAAATTCCACACTGACCGTAAAGAAACATCATCAAATTTTGATTTGTACACGCGTTGAGTGTGTCCACTGATTCCCTTGAGTTTGTAGTTCAAATCTCAAGGGTAAAATTGTTCGCTCACACAACAGTTGCATATATGCATTAGAAACCACTTCGGCACTACCCCATTTGTCGTTAAAAAGAAAACTGCCAACTCCAATACGTGTTGTCTTCTGAAGCAATTCTCTTTCTTTGTCTTCAATTCTGAAATTCTTTCCAAATTTCTTTTTGGTTAAGTTTGGCTTTAGAATTTTTAACAAGAGGCCGGACATACGCAATGCGTGTTCAAGTCAATTTTTTGTCAAAATTGAATCAATCAATAAGCGGGAAGTCATTGTGCATAATACGACTCGCTAAAAATGCAAAATTTAACTTGCACACGCATCACGGGGCACGCGTGTGCTCCAGCCTCTAGTAGAGAATGAAAGCTACAAAGGTCAACTGCAACAGAATAGCAAAAAGAACCCTGCTACACATTGTGCACAGATTTTGTGGGTTTCATACAAATAATCCGAGCCGTTTATTAAATGTAAAATAATTTTTCAAGGGTCCCCTTAAAAAAAATCAGCTCAATCCGATACCTATAGATGCTCGATCCAATCGTCTAACTTTTCATTTAGATTTTAGAATAATGAAAAATTAGACGATTGGATTGAGCATCTATAGGTATCGGGCTCAATCCGATACCTATAGATGCTCGATTGAGCCTGATACCTATAGATGCTCAATCCAATCATCTAACTTTTCATTTAGATTTTAGAATAATGAAAAATTAGACGATTGGATTGAGCATCTATAGGTATCGGATTGAGCTTATTTTTAACGGGAACTCTTGAAAAAATATTTTACATTTAATGAGCTCGGATCATTTAGGTGGGACCCGTGATGGACCACACTTCAATCCGATACTTATAGATGCTCGATCCAATCATCTAACTTTTCATTTAGATTTTAGAATAATGAAAAATTAGACGATTGGATTGAGCATCTATAAGTATCGGATTGAGCTTATTTTTAACGAAAACTCTTGAAAAAATATTTTACATTTAATGAGCTCGGATCATTTAGATGGGACCCGTGATGGACCCCACAACGAAATTGTCTGTGCGCGTAGACTTTCCGTAGCCAAAAACTATATTTGCTACAGTAGTTCGGTATTTTTACATAGGAACTGTAGCTTAGGTAGATATTAAACAAGTATGGTTTCTCTTTCCTCCATAAGTAAAACCCAAATCTGAAAGGGAAAAAAAACCCAAATTTGGAATGGGAAAAAAACGGAAAAGGCAATGGGGAAAACAGTATTTTAAGAGAGAATACATAAAATAGATTGTTGAAGTATTAAAAGAGACGTGATTAGCTAAACCAAAAAATGTGCAGTATTCATTAGCATTTTTTGCAAAGAACTGGTGTACATGCTCTAAGCAAAAGAAAATTTGTCATATTCCCTTTCTTTTCTCTCTTTCCCATAAGACAAGTCTAAAATCCAAACACAGTACTATCCCCCCAGTAATCCAAACACGATAATCATTGATGTCAATCATTATGCACAATGAATATGACATAACTTATTGAATAGTACACTTTTCACACTCTGAGTGACAACATCTTCCTTTCTCTCCCAACACCTATTCCACTTTCCAATACAACCAAACAAATGTTTTTGGACACAAGGTTAATGTCTCAATTAAGCAAAGATTCCCTAATATCTAAACACAATGATACACCAAGGGTTTATAAAGAATGATTTGACAAAGAAAGAGAAAAAGGACAGTACCTTATCTTACTATCAGAAGGACCTAGTTGAGATGCACATAAGCTAGTCTAGACACCTGGTTATAAAAAATAAAAAACTATTGGAAGCTCCCATAATGATCGTCATTTTGCAGGGTATACAGCGTGTGATTCTCAAATTCTCAAAACTTGCGCTTTGTTTCAGCTTTTCGGGTTCAAATAGAATGACATAGCAAGTGGCTTGAATTCTCAGTGTTTCCTTTTGAAGGTGAGCATGCCAACAAAAGCTATAGCGCGAGTGACAACACCTGCCAGCATAAGGAAGGATATACAGCGGCCCCAACCATCAAGGCTATAGCCCATTTTCCTGAGCAAACCACAACGAGTTATAATCCATACTCCGGAGTACCTGAAATGAAAGATGATTAGTATGATATACTGCATACATACAAAACTTAAACCAGAACACCAACACATGTTAATTCTGCCAGATATACCAATAGGTCAATAATGCTAGACCTAGTCCTAGTCATTCAATATAATGAAGGGCAGTGATTGTCAACACTCTCCAAATTACTAACGACACTCCAAAAGGCGAGCGCTTTTTGCACTCCCTTTGGAGAGTAGCTGGAAATTTGGAGAGTGCGAAAATCAATTCCCTAAATGGATCTCCATGTTAAAGATGAGAACAACATGGGTGCTATGTAGCACGGACACGGACGGGACACGACATGGACACGCAAATTTTCAGAAAATGATATATATCAAAAATTAAAAAAAAATTCAAATAAGTTAAAAGTTTAATAATATCATAACCAGATGGCCCTAAATCTGATCACTAAGAGAGAAAGAAAGAGAGAACACGTTCAAATACAGAGAGTGTCCCCCCGAAGTGTCCCTAAAGCGTACACTTTGATCCATTTTAAAAGTTCTTATAATTGCATTTTTACCCCCGAAGTGTCCCTAAAGTGTCTGTAAAGTGTTGGACCATAAATATTGGAAAAAAAAAAAAAAGGACACTCCGGGAGAAGTGTCGGACACATGTCGAGAGCGTATCCGTGTCCAACACCGGTATGTCGCCTCCGGCAGAGTGTCGGTGCTACTTTCTTGTCTCTCAGCATCCAACGCCTCAAAGGATTGCCTATCTACTTATTTGCAAGTAAAAACTTTGCAATTAATTTACGTCCTCCACACCAAATCACACCCTTGTTTCTCATTATTCATTATTGAACAGTGCCCAACATTTTCTAGAATGGAGCAATTCTCGCCATAACCCTTGCAATGACATTTGTGTACACAAATAATGTGCATTATATGCATGAATGCAGCCAAGATGAGTTCTACCTAAGGCCATGCAACAGAGTGCACTTTGTTTGCATCTGCAGTTGTGCTTGATGTTCTAACATCATGTCTGTGAAACAAGCTCCACTGCTACAGTGTTATTGAGCGATTGCTCTTACCATTCTACAGTAGGGACTTGGAAAATAGTTCTCCAGTTGCAATGCAGCGCCCAAAGCACAATTAACCAAGAATTTGTATTCCTCCCAAGCTGCCATGTCCAGTTCATAGCAGCAAAGAGTTCACAATGCTACAGTTTTTGGATTTCTTATCCAGGTTTTCTTGCTTTAAAATTTTGTTTCAATATCCAGACTTTCCGGGTTTGGCCCACTAAGATAAAGAGTAAGTTCTACCTTTCGGCATTTGCAACTACGAATGCTTCCAAAGCCCATTTTGGGTAGCACAAGTTTGCTAGTTTCTTTACAAATGTACCATCTCCCGTTTGAGTTGAGATCAGAGTCAAAACCACAGGAAGAAGCACAGCACACTGAACAAAACGGAAGTATGTCATCAGCAGAAATCATAAACATATCGTATCCCATTTAGAAGTTAGAAAAGCTTTGAAATATATTGCTAACCAATTGGGATGGACCAGGTTCAAGGAAGATGGACAGTGTGTAGCCGATCCCAGTAACACAATACACCAGACATAAAAGTACAACGTAATTATCTGAGAAAGAAGATCTAGGGTTGGTGAAGGAATAGAACATTGAGAGAAACACCGCAGGCTTAATCACTGTATTAAGATGGTCTATTGTGTCCTTAGAAAGAAAATGAGCCAAGCTGCTAATGCCAGAAGCACTCTCTCTCCAATATTGTAACTTGTCAAGAGAAAATGATCTCAAAGCCGAAATTGTACACAGAAGAGCTGAAATAAAAGTCATGATCAAAACATAAATAAATAAGACGCAATGAGGAAGTAAAGCTTGTGCAATGAGATAGAGACAGTACATAATACTAGTTACATTAACATTAAGACTACCACTGTTTCCAACTCGGAAATCATTATTATTGTAGCAATTTACACTTGTGCTAGAAAGATATGTTATTCATTTCACAATCCAAACAAATAGTATGGGTCAAGGTTGTTAATCTCGTTCCAGTGCCGGCAGGTACATCCCATTTTAGAGTAAAAACTGTACAACCATCTTTGGTTTCGTTCCGGCCAAGTTTCCAACTTTTACTGGTTGTACCAGACATATTTTTGGTGAATTTCAGTCTTTCCATTGTTTACTGGCAGTATGTATCGGTCATTAAAGGAAATGAAAGAAATCTAACAAAAATAGAGGGGAAGAGAAGATAGAGATTCAGTCATTCAAGTCGGAACTGGGAGAGAAGATCCAGACGGGTTTGTGGAGATCTCCATTTTCCTTGCGAAGATATGTCCAACAATCGACGACAGTCAAACCAACAAGGAAGGTGAAGAATTGAGAACTCAAATGATGAAAATGCCCACCTATTATATTTTCCTGTTTATGTCGTTCAGGAATTTGAGCAAAAAGGGGTGTAGTGGAGTAATTGCACAGTGAAACACCTTTAGGCTCCCTTTAGTTGCAAGGAAAGGAAAAGAAAATATAGAAATATCTTACTTTTCTGGATTTTTTGGGGAGTTAGCAAGAAAGTTGTGGGACCCACATCTCTAACTTTTCCATTAGTACTAGTTTTCCCATAAAACTCATCCTGCAAAAAACACAAGATTTTGCAGGAATCTTGTTTCTGTACTCGTTTCCTAAACAATTAAGCTATTACTTTTTTAACTTTCCAACAACTTTCTTTAGCACTTAACAACATTTAGGAAAATGAAATTTCTTTTCCTTTACTTTGCTTCACTAAAATTTTCTTGTGAACATTTTTCTTGTACCATTTCTTGACAAGTGAACGAAGCCTTGTGCGTAATGCAACACACCAAACTCCAGAATACTCATGTTTACTTCACTCCCATTTAACCATTCTTCTGTTATTTTTTTTACCGTATTTGGTTCAGATTTGAACATTTAATTTGTCAATTTAGTAGTCTATGATTTTCTGGTTCATAAGATATTGTTGGGTGATGACAAGCAAAGCAAATTTTATAAGTAAAATATGATTTTTGATGAATAAATATTAATAACGATTAATCCAAAACGGTACCCAGTAACATATCGGTACGTACCATACCAGTAACTAAAACGGTACTTTGGCCGGTACGGTATTCAGAACCTTGATATAAATACAGAGGCGGCAAGATTCAAGCAAGGTTTTTCCATACTTGTGAATCTTTTTATCCACCAGAGCATTAAAAACCAGCCTTGTGCAGTTTTATAACAGAGAGGCCAGATTTTGCTACTTACAGACGGCAATAATGGTATAGGTATAAACGGGTGCTCCAAATGTCGCATCGGTAGCTTTAATCAGGGATCCTAAACAGGCCCCAGCAAGTAACAATATCAGAAAATCCACCGCAAGGATTCTAGCTTCTCGTAATCGCTGCTTGACAACCCTGCAATTTTTTTGGGCACACAAAGTCAAAAAACAGAAACTAATTAAACATAAAGACTCAAATATCAAACAAAACACATCTCCATTCCTATCGATATCTCAATTCGATATAATCAAAACAAAATGTACTGTACATAATGGTACACTCGCGCCTACTTTTTGCTATTAAAGAAAAAGGGAATTTGACTGGTCATAGTTTTTACAAATGCCAAACACCAGCCATCCAAAACCCTTTATTAACCCCGTCATAACTAACCAAACCAAGCCTTAAATCCCATTCAATTGGGGTAGGGGAAAATCCCTGTCATATTTTCTTATATACTGGCTCTATATAATGACTAAGGCACATAACATTCTTGCATGTATACTCTTCGGGAAGAGTCACACAAAAGAATCAGCTATATTATTTCTCAGGGAATTAGTAAACAATCTCCCATATTTCCTCAACAAAGGAAATACTTGTATAAATGATATCATTGATCGAAGAAACCAAAACCAAACCAAACCAAACTGAGCCTTAAGTATCACTTGGGATCGGTTACATGAATCTGTTGTCTCAATTGAGTTCTCTAAAGGACATCGTGGTCCATGATATCCAAGAAACCTAGGTCTGTTCGAACTACGGCCTTCAAAGTCAAATTTGGTTATCCCTCCCCTTGTTAGCACCATCTGCCTAAACCTATTACTCCTTTAACTACCGTAGCAACCGATCTACGATAGACATGTCCAAACCACCTTAATCTATTCTCTCTCACTATATCTTCTATCGGTGCTACCGCTAGGTCCCTTACTATCCCACGAAAGTTTTCGTTTCTAATTCTATCTTGCAAAGTCTTACCCACATCCATCTCAACATTCTCATTTCTACTCGTCGAAGAAACCCAAAAAAAGTTTTAAATGGATGCATAATAAAAACGATTCTTGAATACTTACCTCCCAATAAAGTACTTGTACTGCAGAAGAACACCAGGGGTTCTCCGATTGGACAAGTCCCTTGACCTCAAGAAATTGTGTTGTATGATATCCCGCTGAAGCTCCATATTACGTCTCATGTCCTGCAACACTTCTGCAGCAAAAGATTGTTCCTCAAGTGTAGCATCACTATCTACTTGGTTATGTAAAGTTACTCCTGAAGAGAGGATGGCAAGTCCAGCCGAATTTTGCTGCATATCTGGGGGCACCACATAACCATTATGAAGCATCCATTGTACGGGAAGCTCTCTGGAACTTATGCCTGAACTTGTAGACGGCTTAACTATATCCTCCAAAACATCGATAAAATGGTCTGGAGGATTCACACGCTCCGGTACATTGATTCCAAGGCCTGCAAAATACTCTTCAACTCTCTTCACGGGTCCATGATACACGGTAAGGCCACCTTTGGCTAGAAGTATTAAATCATCAAACATCTTGAACAAGGTGTAGCTGAAACAAGTACCCAGTAAGATAAAGAATTAATTCCATGACCAGCTAGAGTGACGTAATACCAAAATATTTTTGATGAAATTGAATTCGAACTCTGTTAATTTATGTTGTTGGACTTTTAAACCTTTTTGTTGTGCAAGGTTTACCATCGCGGCATTTTTACATAATCTAGGTGATCTTCTGTGGTGTCTATGCTATACATACAAGAGACAGTTCTGTATCATATGAAATGAAAATTATGTGGTCCTTTTTTGTCGTGCTCAATGACAGTGGGACCTTCCCTAGCTAGTCCATAGTGAATTACTTGTTTGACTAATGTTCATGGCGTGCTGCCATGTCTTCTGTAAATGTGTAATTCGATCTTGCCCCATAGTTAAAAAAGGTCTTGAACTTTGAACACTTCCCATGAATGCCATTGGCAATTCAATGCCCGCATTCTTATAGCATAATTATATTCTCATAAGTTGCCCTTGGCAGAGCTAACTAGAGAAAAAGTCTCGGTTCTGTTTGGTTTGGTTTATATTCTCATAAGTAGTAATTGTAGAACTCCTTATTTCCTTCATGTATGGTAGTGGAATATTAATATGGCTTTAGAACTTGATTGTAACTAAAATGGTTTTTCTCCTATGCTTTTCAAAAAAATTTAAGGTTTGAGCTTATGGGAATTAAGTAATTAACCAAACCTATCTTACTTGCCTGCTCACATCTTATTGCGTGCCCAAAAATTAAAAGAAGATCACGCAATCCGGATTGTTGTATGATATCAGTCCTGTTGCTGTGAATGAAACGATTTAAGAATGCTTTCTTACTTAAGTTTATGTGCATTCAAAGACACAAATGACAAGGATGGTGAGCTTAACAACAATAACAACGATACCCATGTAATCCCTAGATGAGGGTATTGGCATGGGAGGACTGCAGTACACCTAACCTTTAGCAATACATGCACGAAGTGGTTGCTTCCAGAAATTTTTACTATTAAAATAGCGGCCCCCTAGACGGTGAGCTTAATGCATGAAATAATTTCTTGAACCTCTCAATAGAACATGCTGATATGCTCTCAACAAAGTTATCCTCACAGACAAAGAGCTTTCAAATCGAAATGTCGAAACCGTCCCAGTCATGTCTCGTCACACAACTAGAAGTAGAGAGAGAGAGAGAACGAACAGTGTCCCATATATATAGTTATTGTAAGATATCATTACCTAGGTTGGTGGACAACCATGCAGATATTGACCCCTACAAGAGCTTCACGTTGAAGTGCTCTTAGAAGTAGCTGGGAAGATGAACTATCCAAACCCGAGGTGGGTTCATCTAAGATCAGAAGTGATGGTTCCATTACCAATTCCAGGCCAACATTTACTCGCTTCCTTTGGCCTCCTGATATTCCTCGCTTCTCTACTGTTCCAACCAAGGAATCCCGCACTGCTTGCAACCCCAACTCCTCGATGGCTCTTTCAACAATAAGAACCTTATCCGCCTTCGGCAAGTTTGTAGATAATCTTCCATAATAAATGGGTAAAAGAAGAGCAATCAGAAGTAATTGTGCTACGGATATGTATGACAAGATATCAAGATATTATGGTCCTAGAGCATGGCATAGAAAAGGAAAACAAGCAAGGATAATAGCAGAAATCCAGTGCAAGAACAACACAGTTGAAAATTACTAAAGCAAATAAATCAAAGTTGCAGACGAACTATGGGTTTGGTGGAACATATGGAGTGATAACTAAGATTAGGAACATCTACCACGAACATTTAGAAACTTATATCAATCATCATCCAACCGGTTCTAAGGAAGGTTTGATGAGATACCATAATTATTTACATGCCCATGCAGAGATTGAAGAAGAACAAATATAGTTGTGAAAATGGTTAGAAAATGGAAAAATTGAGAAGCTGCGTGATTAAATAACACCAGTGCATGAATTTTAAAAATAATATTTCAAAATCACCTTTTAAGGACACACTTATGAGGGGCCAGATAGAAGCATATCCAAAGGACTATGTTTCTTGGACTCTTCAAACTAATCCAGTACTCCGAAGGACTTAACACCTAGAAAAGGTGCGGGATATGTCATGTCTATCCAACACTTCAAATTCGCCAATTATTATGTGTGTTAAATAATTTCTATAAAAAAGCATAAATTATCTTTTTTGACTAAATTTTAGGGAAAACACCCTTTCTGTCCAACTGGATAGACTAGAATATAAAGCAATTACTCCTTTTTTTTTTTGCTGATTCCCAATCCATCTGTATCTAAAAAAGTGGCTGGTTGATGGGTATAATGCTTAAAGTTTGAGTCCATGTATCAATTATCATAGTGGTAGAATTAGCCGAGCTACAATGACGATTGCAATCTCAATCTATAACATCGCGTTGGAATGACAAAATGCACCTAGCACTGAACCAATTAAAGTAAATTGCAGGTAGAATCTGCCATAGAACTCGTTTTGACATACCTGCACCTAGCACTGAACCAGAGATTCTCCTCCACAGTCAAATTTCCATGCACAATATCATCCTGTGGCACAAAACCAATAATTTTTCTGTACGAGCAGATTGATTCATTCTTTCCATTTATCAGAATGGAACCAGTCATCTTGCATCCAACTGTTTTTCCCACCAAAGCAGAAAGGAATGTTGTTTTCCCAGCCCCAGAAGGACCCATGACAGCAGTAATGCGGCCAGGCACGATTTTCCCTGTAACACACCTTAAAAGATGTTTGTTGTTCCCTTTCAGAGTAAGAGTAAGGTCTCTAAAGGAAACCTCAATTATGGGCCTTTTCCTAATCTCAGGATTGGTAGCCATTGAAATTACTCCTGAGAAGGTAAGGTTTTGTTGCCGCACAGCTTTTTCTATCTCTAGTTGACCGTATGCATATTTGAAAATCTGACTATCAGAATGTAATTGTTTTTTCTTTGGCATTGGCCTTTGTACATGTTTATCTTCTACCTCAATAGTGGTATCATTGCAAATATCAGGACCATCTTCAGTTGTATGTATCCCCATCATTAGGCCACTGGGTTCTGTCTTCTTTCCTCCTATTGCAGCAGATGACTGCTCTGAGGAACTCAAAATAAATGCATGCGTAGTCGGGCATAGATCATCATCTATCTCAATGTCAGTTTGACTGAAAATCCTGAGTTCCTCAGTAGGTAGAGAAAATGTGCGAGATAACTGACTAGGGAAGCCTCTAACATGCTCCGTAGCAGCATTTTTCCCAGATTTCCACCTCTCACGTGCCTGTGTTTTCTGCCTCACACTTCTCGCTGCTGCTTCCCTGGATTTGGCTTGTCTTCTTTCCCGAGTGCTGAGAACTTGGTCAGAACAATTATAAATAATAAACAGGATAGTAGCTAAAGCTGCCTGCATTACAAGTGAGGGGTCAGAGGATAAGTGGAAAGAGAGAGAAACATAGTCGGAATGAATGTACTAAAGGTAAACAGATTAATCATACCTACAGTATCAAGAGAATGCAAAACTGAAATCCTGATATATTCCTTGTTATTTATGAAAGTTATATCATTGTACAGGTAGTGAGACTATTAACACTAACTGCTAATCGTTTGCATGTAATCTCATAACAAAGACACGATGATAAAGGCGATGACACCAGTAACTACCGCACATTTAGGCATCATACCATAGGAAAGTCGAACTCTATACTTTCTTTTGTCTCTACAGCTAATCTTATTTTCGTAAGGTGTACAGTTTTACAGTGTACCTAGCCTTTAAACCCGCCAAAAGGCAAGTACATCAAGTTAGTGTTTTAGTGTTTATTAGTACTACTTACTATCAACATAATTCCGTACGCATAAATATTCTGATACACAGCGTCTGCATGACATGACGCCAACTTGAAGCACCCTGCAAATTTTGACATTAATGACTATCAGACAGTTTGTAGAATCAGCACTACAGGGGCTTAAAAGTACAAAAGCCATGCAGTGGACAAATTGGTTGAGTGTGCAATATATGATGCAGTAAATCACAACTCAGCAAGAAGCTTACGTTTCTCATACATAGAACCCATCCGGCAGTAATGCCTGAAATTGCAAAAGGAAATAGATAGCGTTAGAAAATTAAAAGCTCAACATGCAGTAATTCCATATACACTGCTTACAAATCCCTAAAATATTTACATTGTTCTATCAAAAGCAGGATACAACAATTGATAAAGTTAGACACTGGCAAGTACTGCAAGACTGGGGACAAAAATCATTACCCTCTACTGCATGAAACTTTTTCGATACTTGTAGGACAATACGATCCTGCTGAACAGAATACTTCACTACTACGAGCAACATCTGTCCAGATGTTAGCGGCACCACAAGTGTGATTCGGCTGTCCAGGAGGTAGCTGGTAAAGGTATCTGCAGAAACTCATCGGCCATCATTGTAATATGTTGCGCCATAGACCCATGCATAGCAGGAAATGCGGTTAACAATTGAACAACAACAATATCAACTTACGGATCACACATGCCAGTGGTTTCGTTGAGCGTCGCAAGCGGGCAATAGGAACCCAATGGGCAAGCTTCACAAAAAAAATTCAGGTGGCCTTCTAAAAAATAATCAGACAAATTACAGCTCAATAGCTTAAAATTGACAACTCAATGTTTCACGCAAATAAAGTCTTTTCCAGTGCTTAAAAACAAGTAAGGATCTTCACATACTCACGTATCATGCATGTAAGACCCTCAGGGCAGAAAAACCCTTCACAACACGCCTGACAATCAAGAGTTCTAGACGGTATGTCCTCGGATTCGTTGAGGCTAACCTGCACAGTTGGGTTAACACTACATGCCCAACCTGGCTCGCAACCAGGAACCCAAGAGGTTAGATTGCAGTTCTTGTTAGGCAAAACTACTGATCCCCCTCCAACAAAATTGTTGAAGTAGAACTTTGCTTCTGCTGCAGTACACAAGCGTTGTGACATATTTCCTGTTGAACAAATTCCAACTATCAAGACGTTGTGAACAAGGTATAATGGAAGTGGCATGACAAATCGAACGGATAGACTAAGAAATTTAGGACGCGGGGGCTCTGCTGTGGCACGAGGCACAGTACCTCCTACCCAGGACGCGGGGGCTGCTTCAAATCCACTGTAACCCATGGACCGAGAGTTATATGGGCTCCGATCAGGCACTTAATGATATCCAATTAAGCTGATTTTTTGCATAGTTATTCTACTCGACGAGCTCTACAAAGTGAACGTTTCAGATCATCGGAGCGAGACCGGAGTGGGCCCGAAAACCCGGGACAGCAGCACGCTGCTGCCCCCTTGGGCAGCAGCCCCCCGCCTCCCTCCAAACGTGCCGTTTTGGAGGAAAACAAATCCAAAGACTTCCTATTTACAATCCTAAGGAACAGAAACGTAATTATAAGGGCCAAGAGATAAAATTTAATTATGTCTATTTAGAATAATATGATCAAAATAATAAGATTTTCACACTGGTTCAAACGGATTGAAAATTGGAGCAGTTATGTATTTTTAATATATAAACCGTCTAAAAAATTAAATTAAGTGCTCCAATTTTTAATCCGTTTGAACAAGTGCGAATATCTTATTATTCTGAACATATTATTCTAAAGAATCATAATTAACTTTTGTATCTAGAACTTTCATAATTAAATATCTGCTCTTTATTTAGGATTCTATGAAGAAGAAATATGATTATTAGAGCTTTAAAAACAAAAGTTAATTATATCTTTTTAGAATAATATGTTCAGAATAATAAGATTTTTGCACTTGTTCAAACGGAATAAAAATTGGAGCACTTAATTTTTTAGATTGTTTATATATTAAAAATACAATTAAAAAATTAACTGCTCCAATTTTCAATCCGTTTGAACCAATGTGAATATCTTATTATTCTGATTATATTATTCTTCTAAAGAGAGATAATTAAATTTTATCTCTAAAGCTATTATAATCATGTTACTACTCTATAGAATTGCAAATAGAAAATCTTTTGATTTTTTTCCTCCCAAACGGTACCGTTTGGGGGGGGGGGGGGGGGGGGGGGGGTACTGTGCCATGAGGCACAGCAGAGCCCCGGGTCCACTGAGAAATCTGATCTTTCCCTCCTTTCTTTCTTTTTTTTTTTCATCACTTTTAATTCTGTTCTTCTCATTTGGCTGAAGAACATAGTGGATGGGCTTGTAACTATGTGCTGACGATGTATCATGTATGGATACACCACCACCCTTAGAAAACATGTAGAAATAGAAACATAGCGAATAGCATATCCGAGAATCCTAAGCAAATCTTTTGAACTTAATGCTCAGCTTGACTACTACATTTTGTTTGAGAACAAACTTGTGTCCAAAGAGGAAACTAAAACCCGAAATTAATAGCAAACTATAGTCTGCCTAAACCCTTACAGAAATGTTATGGACAAAGAAAATTTACCCCGAAACTATCCCGAAAAGATCAACTAATGGTTGAGATTCACTTTGATGTGTGTGATACAATCATCAAAGTGATTCTCAACCATTGATTGCTGTTTTCGGAGTACTTTCGGGGTAAGTTTAAAGCTCAATTCGTGAAGTTATCTTTTGATGCATTGCAAGTACAGGTTAATTTCCCATTTCTCATAAACCAAAAAGAGTGAAGACCCAATGCACTTCGTACCTTCAGTTTTCTGAATGCAAGAACTCACAAAAGTCAAATTAGAAGAGTAATTGAAAGCACGGTCCCATTCAACCTCCCTGGAAAGACAACAGAGCTTCGAAAAGTCAGAACTCAAAAAATATAAGCATTACACAAAAAGTCCAAACCCAATAGAATTAGTTCAACTAACATAGAAGTTGCAATTGTCCTACTACACACTACAACAAAAAGGAGATATTGAGGCACTTTTTAAAAGACACTTTTACAAAATTGCCTTATCAAATAGTTGACAAGGCATTCCCTTAGAAAGTCCCGTATTTTGTTAATCTAACGGGGCAGTCCAACTTAATAGCAGATTTTCGAATTATTATTTTTTACTTTTAATATGATAGGGCTAGTTTTAGTGCCCCAAAAGGTTTGTATATTAGGGCAGTTTTTACAACCCATCAAACACGTCACTCCGGTGTGCCTCAAAAGCTTGTAAAAGTGCCGCATAAAGCTATTGCTGCATCGTTACAAACGGCACTTGCATATTCTGCCCCACTAGGTCTCTTTTTGGGGCAGTTTTGACTGCCTCAACATCATGATTTTGTTGTAGTGACATGGGTGAATGTACACGAAACAAAAGACTCATTAAGAACGTGTACAATCTCATACCAATTCACCACCACAAGATGTGGTGAAATTATCACAAACTTAGATAAATAGATACTTTTAGTAATCACTTCAAACGGGGGGGGGGGGGGTTGAAAGATACTTTCAGTGAAGACATAAAATTGGAGGACACCATTATCCAAAAAACTGCTTAGTTCTCATGCGCCAATATAGGGTTTCTAATTTCTATAAATCTTCGAAAAAGAATCTCGGGATGTATGTAACTTGAATAGATCATGTGCTACACACACAGCAATCTGTGCACAGATTTCATTGTGGGGCCCACCACAGATCCCACACAAATCATCCGAGCCGTTCATTAAATGTAAAACATTTTTTCAAGGGTTTCCGTGAAAAAATAAGTTCAATTCAATACCTATAGGTGCTTCATCCAACCATCTAACTTTTCATTCAGATTTCTGGATAATGAAAAGTTATATGATTGGATCGAGCACCTATAGGTATCGGATTGAGATTATTTTTTATAGAGACCCTTGAAATTTTTTTTTACATTTAATGAACGGCTCGGATGATTTGTGTGAGACCCGTGGTGGGCCTCACAACAAAATCTGTGCAGATTGTATGTGTGTAGACTTTCTGATAATTAATTCTCCCTACTTCCCCAATAGTCAGCTCTTTTCTCTAATTCTAAAAATAGTCCGTTAATGCCACTATATTATTGGACTACATGCTAATGGCAATAATGAAGTTGTTTCTGCTAAATGGTGTTTTAGTTGATCGCATGTGAGGAGAATGCCTAGAAATCCGATAAAAAAACAGGTGCTTTAGTCCGTCTACTTAGTTTAGCGCCCCTTAGAACTTTTAACTAGTGTAAAAAAATGCGAATAATTATCTACGAGAATAGCAATTGATCCGAGAACAATTGGGGACTTAAAGGAAGTGCAAGTCCAAATTTTCGACACCGTAGCGATAATGAAAAGAAAAAAAAAATTCTACACCTGTATCATTTAATTTGTGGGGAAACGAAACAAGGAAAAGGATTGAAGTCTTAAAATTCGTAACTTGACGCCGCGATGCAAAACGTACGCAACACTGTGGTATTTAAAGAACTTACGGATCCTTGATGCAGAAGCGGGCGTTCTTAGTGAAGGGAGCGCTGAGAATGGTGGAGGTGAGGTTGTCGATGGCCTGAGTGAGGTTGTAGTTGTTGACTTGGCACTGCGCCAACTGTAGAGAAAAACTCAAGAGAACAGCAGCAATGGCCAATGCGTAGTTGTAGTGCAAGTGGTAGTGGTAGTGGTTATGGGGCATTATTGTCTTGATGTTCAGAGCAACAGGGGGAAGTGGAATTGTCTCTCAGAGCATTAGCAATCAAATTCGTCAATCAATTGCTCGGAGATGTTGTTATTGGTTTGTTCAACGCTGATGATGAAGATGGACGGGCTATTGGGCTTTTATTTTTTATGTTAAGGAGAGACGACCTTTTCGACCTCAGCTGACGAACAAATTTGAATCCAAGTATGAAATAGTCTGAAAGGGAATGTTCACATAAGGAACAAAATAAATCGTGAAAGGGAGAGGAGGAGGAGAAAGGCGGGGTCAGCTCTCTCTTGGAGCATCTTCAATGACATTTCTAGTTAAAAAAATGGTTATTTTTTAAAATACTTTAGTAAAAGTGTTAAAAATTTTACTTTTTTGATTGCTCTCGTCGAGACGAATCAATACCCTAAAAATATTTGGCGCAAAACTAACAAATACGAAAAAAATTCAAATAAAAACAAAATTTTCAGATTTAAGTTAAGTTTAAGTTAAATATAAAAGAAAGATAGGGAACGTTTGGTAACTTTTTTGTTTTCAATTTTTAGTTTTTGTTTTTACCTTTGTAAAAACTAATGAATAAAACTTGTTTGGTAACAAGTTTCTACGTTTTTGTTTTTCATAAACCTTTTTAAAGTTTTTGTAAACTATGGAAACTATAAAAAGGTATCTTTCCTAGGGTTTTTTTTTTTTTTTTTAAGAAACACAAATATTACCAAACATGTTTTTGTTTTGTTTTTAATAAAGCATAAACCTATTTCTACTTGCATTTATGTTAAAGAGGAAATGACCTTTCGACCTCGGCTAAGGAACAAGTTTGAAATAGTCTGAAAGGGAATGTTCAAATAATGAACAACAAAAATTGGTGAAAGGGAGAGGAGGAGGAGAGAGACGGGGTCAGCTCTCTCTTAGAGCATCTTCAATGACATAACCAAAAACAGTTGCCGGCCTTGTTCCGTTAGCAATTTAAGTGTTAAATATGAGAGAAGAGATATTTTATTGATTTTGATCATAAAACTATACAATGAGACATCTATTTATATGAGGGGAGGGAGCCTAACTATGGAAGAGAATCATCCTAATTATAATAAAATCATAATCAATTACAATCAAAATAAAATCAAGGCAATCATATAATATCGTAATCATATCAGCACATATTATGATATTACTATATGATTACTATATTCTAACATCCCCCTCAAACTCAAGTAGGTCTACCAACTTGAGTTTGAAAAAGCCCAGAGAGAAACCAGAAGCAACCAAGCCAAGAAAAAAATTAGGAGCAACCACGCCAAGCCAGGTCGAGAGAGATACCATGAGAGCAAGAGAAACCAAGAGTGCCACTGAACAACCACGAGCGAGAGAATCCATGATAGAAGAGATTTGAGATGAATCCGAATGAACGAGCCAGCTACATGTTACTACGAGTGCCCAGCGGACGGCAACGAAATTTAGGCCGCCCGCCGAGAGCAAAAATTCCACAGGTCCTAGATCTTATTGCTCTGATACCATATTAAATATGATGGAAGAGATATTTTATTGATTTCGATCATAAAACTATACAATGAGACCTCTATTTATACGAGGGGAGGGAGCTTAACTATGAAAGGGAATCATCCTAATTATAAATCAATTACAATCAAAATAAAATCAAGGCAATCATATAATATCGTAATCATATCAGCACATGATTATGATATTATATGATACTCTATTCTAACACGCGATTTTATTTATTATATATCTATTTATTCTAACATCCTCCTCAAACTCAAGTAAATCTACCAACTTGAGTTTGAAAAAAGTAGAAATCAAGAGCACCGAAGCCAAAAAGAAATCAGGAACAACCTAGCCAAGCCAAGAGAACCAGGAGAGCCAAAAAGATAGCCATAAGTGAGAACCAGGAGCAGCCACGCCAAACCAAGCCAAACTCAAGCAGGTCTATCAACTTGAGTTTGAAAGAAAAGAAATGAAGAATCCATGAATCAAAAAGCCACGAGTGCTGGTGGTGAAGAGGCACCGTGGGAGAAATAAACTATGAGTGCCCGGCGGACGGCAGCAAGGCACTGCCCGCTACGAGCGAAAATATATTCCACAGGATCTAAATCTTATAGCTCTGATACCATGTAAAATATGAAGAGAAGTTTTATTGAATTCGATATATAAAACCTTACAATAAGCCCTTTATTTTATATTGGAGAGGGAGCCTAATTATGGAATAAAATCATACTAACTAACTATGGAAGAAAATCATCTTAATTACAATCAAATCACAATCTCAAGAACTTTTTAGTAGTTTGATTTTCGGACAACGAGTGAAGTGAGGAATTAAGATAATAATTGAACAAAATGAGCAGTTTTGATTATTTTTGTTGGACCCGAGACGGGTTCAAATGCGCGTTGCTGTTGGACCAGTAGCAGCACTCTAATTGAAAATAAGGGGTAATGAATGAAGAGATAAATTATGAAATCTCCAAACCGCGTGCTCCAATCTAAGTTTTCAAACCAAATTTAAATTACTCATGACTGTGCTTTGTACATGTGGAAGTTGAACTTTTCCATGGTTTGTTTGCTACATGGTCAAGTCAGGCCCCGTTCCGTTTTACCTTCTTTTTTTAATTTTTTTTTTCAATTTTCAAACTCAAATATAATGAAAATGAAAAATAATTTTTTGATTTTTTTACACTGTATAAAAGATCTTAATGAGATCTATTAAACAAAATCTATATTGGTAGAAAAATTATTTGCGTAAATACATGATTTTTGAGTTTAAAATTGCCTTCTTTTTCAAACAATACTTTTTCCAGAAACCGAAAGACCCCCTCAATCTGTTTCCTTTTCTATTCAAACCAAATTTTCCTGTAATGCCCCACAGTGGTATTGCGGCATGGATGTCCTCATAAATATGAATTTTTAGATTGAAAATGGATAAATCTCAACCAATAGATTCAAATCATCACAAAAACAATGTGGTTTTACGATATTTTCGCAGGCCACATTTATCATAATATATGACCACAATATATACTCATATCAGGGTTGCTCAGTGGATCAACCGAACCACCAAAATCGACCAATCTGCCCAAACCGATCCATCCGTGAAACAAACCGAGGTATGTGATGGATGGATGCAGATGGAAAAAACAACATTCCGCCATGAGCGGATCGAATGTGGATTGGATCCGCCCAATCCGCTCAAACTGCCCAATCCACCCAAAGTAAAAAATAAAAAAAATATAAGAAAGAATTAAACCCTTCACAATAAGCTATTAGCCCCACCAAAATAATATTGGTAAACTCGATAGTACTCCATATACCATGTTGCTTGTTATTGACATAGAAATTTCAAAGTTATGTCAATACGAAAAATTATTGGCTAGTCTTGGGGCAATATGGAGTGGTATAATTTTTTATTGTGTTACTATACTTTTAAAATTTTTGGTATTTATAAAAAATAAATTACAGGTTTAAATCCGCCCAAACCACATCCAAACCGATCCGATCACACAATGCTCACGGATGAGTGGTGGATGAGGTAAATATGAATGTGTGTGTTTTGCTCTCTAATTTTTGGGTATTAAAGAGCTTTTTAAAGCAGATATGAACATGCTTTATTTTAAAAAATACTACTTGAGTAATGTAACATTTTTACGGATGCAAAGTTTTGGAAGCTTTTTAGATTTTTTCGAAGTACTTAGGCTGTTTCAAATCTGCCCAAATCGACCAAGCCAAACTGCCTAAAGCGCAAAGTAAACCGACCGAACCGTGAAACACTCACGGACGGCTGCAAATGGAGAAAACAACAATTTGGCGGATGCAAATCCACCTAGGAACCGAACCAATCCGCCCAAAACCAAACCGCGAACAGCCCTAACTCAAACTTACCATTGGGTATAGAGCCGGTATATTATGGAAGAAATGCCCAAAAACATTTTGTAGGCACCTTTTATCTAAAAAATATATATATAAAAATAATAATACTTGGGAATATGAATGTTTTGGCATGTCCCGAGTCTTTGAGATGAAAATTTAAAATTAGATGGATCCGACTCCATTTCCTTGATTTGATGAACTTGATTGTTTTTCCTAGTGTTTCACACCGAGATGATTTGGCTTGATAGGAATTGTTTCTCTAATTCTCTCTTTAGCTACCGTGAGTAGTGAGGCTTGTAATCTATCCCTCCAATTTCCTCCCTATTTGAAGAAGGATAAGCTATAGAAAATTTTCCGCAATAGGCAGCATAACATTGCACCGAATTGAGACTAGCAAACATGTCAATACTACAATCAGTGTCACCATGTTAATATATACGATCCTTTTAGAGTGAGTGGAAGATGGAGAGGTGCTGTTTCTATGGTTATTCCAATTATGGATTTTAATTTCGGTATCTGCTTCTGCTGCTATCTCTCCAATTTTCTCTTCTGCAACAGAGCCTAAATTCTGCAAATAGTTGATGTTTTGTAGTCAAAGTGGTGTTTGATGTAGTTGGGGTATGGATTGCTGCATCTGCTTCACATGGGTGTTATGGTCTTTTTCTCATGCTTCAGCTTTTTGTTTCATTTGCGTCTAATGTCTGGTTAGACTATGACATTGATTTTCGGTTATGATAGTTCGGTCTTGTTATGCTACTTGTATTTCTTATTGTGCTTTGTTAGCTCCTTGCTGAATTACTAGGTTGTGTCCATACCTATCAAGAGTAATTGTATTACGGGTGTGTCGTGCCCGCGTGTCCATGTTTCTATCCGCTTCTTAATTTAAGTCTAATGCTACCATATCTAGTTCACTAACCACCGTTTTCCTATTATTCATGGTTGCCTGTATTACTAAAGGTACCAACCAAGTTTGTTTTCTTGATTGCATATTAGTCATGCTTCTGCGGCTAAATCTGCAATTTAGGAAAGAAATTTGTTCCAGGGGTTCCGCGTGATAACATTACCGCCCGTGCAATGCCAGTGTGCAAACATGCAATTTTTTTCTTCTCTATCTTCGTTTGGAAAGAAATGGCATCATTGTAGGAGCCCAGATTATGTTGTTTGTTTGTAAGTTTGGCATTAAACCTCAGCCAAAAGGAATGTGGCCATCCATTTTTTTCCTCCATGAATGTCCGATCCACTTCTTGGCTCAGATTTTGTTGTTTATCTTTCGTAACAACTATCTTACGTCTCAATTCTCTATGACGTCTAGACGGTAAATTTTTTTCAGGAATAAGAATTTTTCAGATATTTTTGCTGAAACAATTTTTGCTATTATCAGGGATATATCTTACCTATTACTTGGAGGCATCAAAGCCTATGAATTCTCAAACCATATTGACCCAAACAGAGGTTAGCAAATACTAGTTGTATTTGGTGATTAAAAAATAGGATTGTTGGAAGGAAAAATAGCTGTTGCCTGTTGGAAGTGCAAAAGTGCAATATGATTGTAGGAAGGAAAAAGTAGTTTTTGGAAGTGCAATTGAAAAACTAGCTTTTCTTCTTCCATAGCGCTAAAGCAGGGAAGTAACTTTTGCACTTTACCATTGCAATTAATAAACGAATATTATTGTGATTTGAATAGATTAAATGTCTAGGCTATTGGGTACCTCATAGTTAAATGGCTAGCTAAAGTAGAAAATAGCATTTGGTCTAAGCCAAAATGCCAGCAAATTGCTGGAGATGCTCTAACACTGATTCAATTTTCAGGCTCTGCTCAAATTTTCGAATCTTATCCATTCTGAATAAGAGGGTTGAATTACATTCTTATTAATGAGTTTAAAATGGAGGAATGATAGGAATTTTCACCTATACGAACGTAAAAGTGGTGCCGCTTCTCACCAAAGGCTTGAGTACCTTTAAGTGATGTGTTTTTTTTCTTTTAGGAGAAGACATCTTCTTTCCTAAAAGGCACTTATGTCTTCATATAAACTCCTTCATCCCAATATTTTTATATATACTTAAAACTAGCGTTTTGCCTGTTCAATGCTTGGGGACGAAAAAAAACAACAGTGGAACCTTTTTCCCTGTTGTTCTTTGCATCAAAGAGTCAACATGTATTGCTCTAGGAATTTACTCCCTTTTTTACTTACTCCCCTTTTTGAAAGAATTGGTCCTCTTGCATACGTATATTATATATACATGTATATTTATACATATTCTTGCAAAAAATTAGGAAAATTCCACAGCAATAACAAAAACGATGAAATAAAGAAGACAGGTTTGAAGCAAAATAGAGTATATATTTGTTAGTTGATTGAACTTAGTTTTCTTTTTCAAGCAAAATAAAGTTTATACTTCACGTAGGAGAGAGAATTAAAGAGAGAACTTTTTTTTTTATTTTAGGTAACTACATTGATTTAGTATATGGTGTAGATAGATATAAATTTCACTGTTTCTACCTCATCGTAGTTTTGTTAGGAGGAGGATTTCTTGAAAGGTTTCTGGAATGATTCTGCTTGAACTCAACATCAAACTCTACCAAGTCGAGGCAACTTACATTCTAAAGAAAGTGTCTTTTGATACGCATCAAAGTCTTTCGGATTTATCATCTTTACATTCTGTCCCAACAGAATATTCTTGTGATAATGTGAAGAATTGTATATCATGTGAGATAAGGAATAATGTGCAGGATAAGATGTATTTAAGCCGATTGAATTGTCAATATTGTACAATTCGAAGAGTAGAGTAGTTTTGTACTATTATACACCTTTGTGTCATATCTCTTCTCCATAAGATTGAGTTATCTCGCCTTCATTGGATATAATGACAGTGGCCACATCTAGATAGAGATTACATTTAATGTGATGCATACTAATCACATCATTCGATAAGATGCCCATATATAATACTTGTAATTGAGCAGTACTGTAAAATTAGTGTCGTACCGAAATAATACGCAAAAATAGTGCACGAATGCGAATACGCATTGAATGATGAACAACTTAATTAATACATATTGATCAGTAGAAAAGCAACGCTATATTAATTACATAATGTCATCTGCCAAAAATCAATCAAAATGAGCTAGCTTCGGTGGCCTACTGTTGTTTTTCTACCAATGAACCAAACTATACATACACACAACTTCCATTGCTGCATGCATGCGATGTACTGGAGTACAATAATATTTATTTTTCGTTAACACCTCATCAGGTAATTAATACGGTTGTATTCAAATTTTGTTTTCCAAGTCCATGCGGAGAAAGAAAGAAATAAAAATAAAAAAAAATAAAAAAAACAACTGCCAACATTTAATTTGGCGGTTGGTGTGTGATGGTATATATATTTTAATAACTTTTAATTGAAACTTAATTCAACAACAAACCAATCAGATATAATATTGGTTTCCAATATCTTATGATTCCTCAACGGAATCATAACAGGTATTTAAAAATTAGTAGTTCATATATAATTTTTTTTTGGAAAAGTAAATAATACTATAGAATCTGTACGTTGTAATGCTTTTCTTTGGGGCAAAAGATTTTGGAGGAAGAATTTGCTGATCTATTACGTAACGTATAGGTAGCCTGGCAAAATTATTTGATTTGTCTATTAAATTAGAAATTGGAAAGAATCACGACATCGAATAAAAAATCCAGCAATTACTTTCGACACGCAACTTAACCAATAACGATCGTGGGTGGTGGTCCGAATGAGATCCATTGGCTCGATCACGAAATAGAGTTCGGGTTTTTGCTTTGTTTATATTCTATTTTATTTGCTTTATTGTCTCAATCGGATTACACGGTAATATTACTCAATTTAAATCTAGGTAACACTTAGTTATAGCAAGTACCTCTGTTTTTTTTTCCCTTGTAATGTTGCCAAATTGTTTTCCTTTTGCATTGTGATATGTGTTAAGAGAACTTTAGACTCGTGTCTAGATGATAAACACCAGACTCGTGTTCTTATTTTCTGTTTTAGTTTGCTAAAATTGTTCTCGTTCTTTTCTTTGTATTTGTATTTTTGTAAATTCTTTGCAAGTCTCGTTGAATCCTATAAATACTGTACTCAGGCTTATTCAAAGTACAAATTTTATTACGAAGTGAGACAACAAAGAACAATTATCAAAATATAAACAAATGATAGTTTGTGAAAAGAAAAGGGTAAATTTTAAACCCCTAAACTTTTAAAAACTTTACAAAAAAATATCTGGACTTTAATTAATGACAAAAAGGTAACTGAACTTACCATTTCGTTAACAATAAAGCCCCTGCCATCTAATTCCGTCAATTTATAATGGATGGAGCTAACGGAAGGTATTAACATTCTTATTTTTTAAACTTTTTACTTAAAATTTCTTTTAACACTTTTTAAAGTAATAAATAAATATGCAATAAAATTATTTTTTATTACTATTTATTATAAATTACTTTAACCCCATTTTTTTTACATTTAAATTTTACCTTTCCCCCCTCTCTGTCTCTATATTTTTTAAAAAATTTGGACCTCACACGCCGACCAACAGCACAACCAACCGTTAAAGCTCCAACCCCAATTTCAAATTACTTTTAACCTTCCTTTTTTTTACTTTTCACTTTCCAAAAATTACTTTTAACTCTTTCTTTTTTCAGTAGTAAATAAATATGCAATAAAGTCCTTTTTTTCTTCCTATTTATGAAAACTTTATTTAACCCTGTTTTTTACTATTTAAAATAATAACTTTAACCCCCTTTTTTTACTTTAAAATTATACCCCCCTCTCTCTCTCTCACACATACACACACAATTAAAACTCTCTTTCTTCTCTACTTGATTTAGGGTTTGAATTTTGGAGACATCCAAAATTCCCCTTTTGGTTGGTTCTGGGATTGATTGGTTGGTGGTGTGTAGTTGAATTTTTTTTTTTAAAAGGAAGGGAGAGAGAGAGAGAAAGGGAAAGGTAAATTTTGAAAGTTCAAAAAGTAGTTTTCGTAAATAGTTAAAAAAATGGGTGTGAAATTAAGTTTTAAAAAACATAGGTAAAAAAAAAAAACTTTATTGCGTATTTATTTATTACAAAAGAAAGAGTTAAAGTAAATTTTAAAAGTAAAAGTAAAAAAAAGGCTAAAGAAAGCAGGTTAAAAGTAATTTTGAATTTTTTAAATTGGGGCCAGAGCTTTGACAGTAGGTTGTGGTGTTGATTGGTGGTATAGTATCAAATTTCTGAAAAAAGAAAGAGAGAAAGAGAGGGGGAATAGGTAAAATTTGAAAGTAAAAAAAAAAAGGGATCAAAGTAATTTTAATAAATAGTAATAAAAAAACTTTATTGCATAGTTATTTATTACTTAAAAAAGAGTTTTAAACTTTTTTTGAAGTAAAAAATTAAAAAAAGAAGAAGGTTAACGCCTTCTGTTAGCTTCATCCGTTACAAATTAACGGAATTGAACGGCGATGGCTTTATTGTTAACGGAATGATAAGTTCAGGTGTCTTCTTATCATTAGTTAAAGCCCGGATATTTTTTTTAAATTTTTTTTTGCTTGGAAAATCGAAACATTTTATAAAACTCGAAAGGGATATATATGTGTGTGTATTTTTTTGTGACGTTCCTAAAAAGTTCGAGGACTTTTTTTAAAATTTTCCAAAAGAAAATAGTAAACCAACTCCAGGGGGCTCTTGTATCGGCCCCTCTCTCGTCATTCCTTGATATCCAATCTTTCCAGTCTCTTTCACGAACCCCTCTCCTTTTCATACACGATCTTACAATCCCTTGCATCTCTCTCTCTCTCTCTCTCTTGCCGTCTCTTTTCAAATGGGGATTGTGTTTGGTGAGCTATATTACAGCTGCCTAGCATTGACTTGTCGCTCACATACATCACAGATTGCTCGTTGCCCAATTAAACACCATCATCTGGATTCTGGGTTTCTCTTTAAACCCACCAAGATGGAGGGTTTCTGATGGCTAGCACTCTCAACATTGTTCATCTCATTTTACTGAGATTTGTTATAGGAGGTGAATGTCTTCTTCTTCCTCTTCTTTTTGATCTTTTGGGTTAAGACTTTATGGTTAGAAATATTCAACTGTTTTATTGGTCTGTATTGAACTGGGTAAGTTTGCTTCACTCCACTATCTTTAAGCCGTGTTTATTGAGCAGTTTTTTCGCCTTGCTATCTGGAATAAGAGCTTGGTCATGTCTGGAATTGAGATATCATGAATGTGCCCTGTTGTAGTGTTGTGAGAAGTAGATATAATACACGTATTAGCCAAACATAGGATAGGGGTCTCTGAATATCCCTTCATTGTATTTACCCAAAAAAAAAAAATCCCTTTATTGTATAAAAAGATTTCATTCATTGGACTTGTGGTGATTTTTGGATTTCACTTTTGAAATCTGGTTGTTCAAGTGAGTTTGACTTTTAAACGAAGGATGTGATATTTGAGATTTATTAAATTTTGGAATTATAGTTCAATAACTTTGTGCCTCTGCGTGAATAACCTTTCATGAGGAAGCGGTATCTCTTTAGGATCTATTCCAATATTTAGATATTCGTTAATCGTTAAAGATACATGTACTGGATGTCCTACCCAAGAGAGAAACCCAAGTCCTAGTAGACCCGCTTGACGGTGATTCAACACTTTTAGGCTTGATGTAATAGCGAATGCCTATAAACCTTGGAATCATAGGCCTAAACTCTATGGGCAACCTGTCCAAGTAACTATTCCAATTTTTTGATGTTATATTGGTTAGCTATCATTTGTTGGAAGGTAGCCCTTTATAACTTGAGACTGCTCTAATGCCCTAAGGTAATTCTTTCTTCGATGGCCCTTTCTATAACTCATGGATGGAACATGGCACCTGCTGCAACAAGAATTTTGTAGTCCTAACTTATACGCAGTTTCTAAGACCGACAAAATGCCTCAAGAAACTATTTGGCATTTGGTACCATTACTCTATTTCGCTTCTTTGTTCATTTTTTGCAGGGGAGAAGCAGGCTCATCACTTCATCTCTTATTTTGTTTGGATCGTCCCTTGTAGCCTTTCATTTAAATTTGTATGGTGTCTCACTTTATATTGTTGGTCTTTCTTTGTGTCTATGTAATTAAGCTTCGTGCTTGTGCTGTCAGTTTAGTGCTCAGTAGAGGGGTCTTGTCAACCTAGTGTATATATGTCTTACTTACATAGTTTTATGCCGCTGACTATGCAGTGTAGTGATTGGCGTTTTGGGGGCTATGAGGTGTTTCTCATGCTTGCATGAAACTGACATACCAAAGGGTACTACTAAGTCTATCTCAGTTCGCTCTTCTCCTTTTGCATCAACTGATCGAGATGTGAGAAAATCTGGATCTGAATTGAACTCTGAGAATCTGTCCTTCCCTTTTGCATCAACTGATCGAGATGTGAGAAAATCTAGATCTGAATTGAACTCCGAGAATCTCTCTTATGTAAGCGCCAAATCATCTATGAGGATCTCATTAGCAAGTATGTCCCAAATACAAAGCAACCTCAGAGATTTCACATTGGATGAACTGAAGACAGCGACAAGAAATTTTAGCCGCTCTCTTATGATTGGAGAAGGTGGGTTCGGTTGTGTATATAGGGGTGTGATACGAGATTCTGAGGCTTCATACAAAAGGATTGATGTTGCTGTTAAACAACTTGGAGGTAGAGGATTGCAGGCAAGGTTTCTTCCTCTTGCTGTGAGATTTAAACTACACTGACTATTAACTGCTTTCTATAAAAAACTTTTAAGGTGCACGATCTTGTGTGGATCGTAGGAAGAGCTTTGTCAATTAGGTTTAAAAGCTTTGGCAATTAGGTTTAAAAGCTTTGCCAATTAAGTTTAACAAAAGAATGTAGTTGGTTTGCATATGTGACGTTTTCTAATTGAAGTTAGATGTAGTAGGTAGATGGTGAGAACCTTGTCAGCTACAAATGGAAATGGCAATTGTTAGAGCTTGTCTGACATCTGTGTAATAGCACCTCCCAAGTGGTGTACAAACCTTTTGGGCCTTTTCACTCATAGCCGATCAGTTTTGAGTTGGATGCATTAATGTGGTATCAAATCTAGCCATCTAGGTTACGGGAGCTTTGGGCTAGACTTAATTTGATTCCCCCTAGTTCCTAACATAGGCGCTGATGTGCCCACTTGGTAGTTGTTGATTTTGTCATTTTATGTTTACCAAATGACCGTCAAATGAGATTACTTATTTACGTTAACCGGACTATAACTAAAGATTTGCATAGTACAGTTATAATGACCCAAGCTCATCCCATCCATGTTTTGAAATAGGAAATCGGTTTTGTTGTAATGGGCAACTATATAATTGGTTTGTGAACTTATAGAGAACATCTCTTACTCCACACATCTCACACTCGAGTTATGAGTCATTCAATGCCTACTGACATCCACAGCCATAATTCCATATCCTGTATTTTCTTTATGTTCTCTGTCTCTTTGCACCACCACATGCCTTATACCAACGGATCCCATCTCGAGGCCCATACATCAAGGGCATTAATCATTTGCAAACAAAAACCAACAACTATCCTCACCGATAGCCCCTCTTAATAATTTGCTTCCTCATTATGAACCAAATCCATTCCTCAAATCATTTGAATTCTGGAGCTCAGCAATGAATAGCTTATGCGTAAAGGGCTCAAAATGGCAAACAAAGGGGAAGTGTATTTCCGAATGGAAATGAATGGACTCAATACAACAAAAATGGCCCAAAATCCTTTCCCTAGTACTACATGGTTCTCCAAGTTTCTACAATCGATCTCAACACAAAAGCAGCGTGACACAAGTAATGCATTTTTGGCATTCGACCAAACATGAATTGATGATGAGACTACCCAACAAGCATTATGCGTTATCAATAAAAATATAAGAGTAAATGAACTTGAAACTCTCCAAATGAAAGAATGGCTTGATACTGACTACGGGTAAAAGCCTCCACAAGTGTTTATCAAGATTTCTGGATGATCCACACACATCAATACGATCATGCAACTAGTCGTGAAGTGTAGAGTGCTGAGTAAAAGATGCCATAAAACATTTTACAAGAGGCTAATATTTTGAACTAGGGTACCAACAACATAGCCAACATAGCAAAATTTATGCTTATGCTCAATTGCAATTTAAGGCCAAGTTTGATACAAATAACTTTGTGACCTACAATTACAAAAGTACCACAAATGATATTAAAGAAGAATAACAAAAGACGGACCAAATGTACACTAGGCAGCCTAAATGAAAACATTTCTGCACTTATCAGGTGCACTTTAATATACCTCGGACTATGACCTCTAATTCTTGTCTACCTCTCTCTCCGTGTGGACGAGGGTTGCACGTGAGGGAGCATTACAGCTTGTCCCGCAATGGTACATTCTCAACTCCCAAGTTAGCATATGACCCTTGGGGGCCTCTCCTCTATGTTTGTAATAAGCAATTGTGTTTTAGCTCGTTGCTTTTAACATTCATAACTGCAAATAAAAGGGGATTCTAATTAGAATTTAGAAGCAAAACTAAACTACATTATGCCCACTGAAACTATTACTCTGGTGGTATAAATATATGGCTATCTTGTATTAAATTCATATTTTTGTGGGAGCATTTATTAACTAGTATCCGAACAGAGTGCTTCATTTCATTGGCAAGAGATATCTTGCTAATGATCCAGATACTTTAGTTGATGCACCAACTCCAACTTTACCAGGCATCATGTCAAGTCAAAAGTACAAAAAAGGACATCCTTTATTTTTGCCTATATACTTCTAAGTGCATAGGTTCCGACCCAACTCTCTCTTCTGCATATTTATCAAAACCAACTTATCAAACTCTAAAAAGAAAATTGCTTTGTCCGCAAAATATAAAAAATTATATATTCTTCATGTTTGCTGTGTCAGCACTGGGAGACTATATATTTGTAACATGTCGACAAATTTGCATAGCAATTGAAGGGAGCATGTCCCAATTTTGTTGCAATTATAAAAAAGTTTGTTTTCACTTCTTTTTGTTACCATTCTTCTATAAAATAAAAACTCGAACTCGAAGGAAAGATCAGAGAGCTTCCTATTTAGGAAATATAAAGTAACAAGGATGATTTGCATAGTGGGTTGGAGATGCTCTTCTCTACATGCAATCTCCTAGATCTTGGTAGGTCTGATACTATGATGCCTGAATATTTATTGTTCATCTCCTTTCATTCGTTGAATAGTTTTTTGGCAGATGGTGCAACAAAAGTCTCTAGCTTAGGTTTTTCTATGACCTAGTGACAAGGATCTCCTTGAGCTCTTTGATCTATACATAGAAAATCCTAATTGATCTCATGGTTCTCTTGTTATCTGTCGATTATCAATTATGTACCTGTTATCTTATTGGCATGATCTCATCTTCTTTTTTCATAAGTATAAGTTTTGCTGATTCTGTTTCTTTAGTTAAATCTCCATGGTTTTTCTCGCAGGGGCATAAAGAATGGCTCACAGAAGTAAATTTCCTCGGGATTGTTGAACATCAGAATCTCGTCAAACTTGTGGGCTATTGTGCTGAGGATGACGAAAGAGGGATTCAACGGATTTTGGTATATGAATATATGGTCAACAGGAGTGTGCAAGATCATTTAAGTCAATTTAAGGCACCTCTTCCATGGATAACAAGGCTTAAAATTGCTCAGGATGCTGCTCGTGGCTTAGCATACCTCCATGAAGGAATGGAATTTCAGGTACCCTTTTATCCTTCTCGTGGCTACTGTTTTCATTTAATTCAGACACATTCGTCGTCATATCAATGTTATCAGAAAACTGGGATCAAGGTGATTCACTGAAGAAATATGCCTTCAACGGCTTTTATATTCTTTGGTCATGGTCATCCATGTTTAACTGGGACTGAGGTGATTCATTGATGTAATATGCGCATGAAGATTCTTATTTTTCTCCCCATTTAATGGTGTATGATGGAATAGAAGAGTTGAGTAGATGCCACTATAACGGAATCAAGCAATGGAACTCCCTCAGGATATAAAATCCTTCAACAGTTGTCTATAGTCTTCATGCCCGTGCTTTAATTCTGCTGACATGAAGATGAAAGAAGCAAGTTAAAAGGTGCTATTGTGGAAATTGAAAGAGGAGGTGGAGATGTCCCATATGTTATTAAGTGATCACTCATTCTACTCCTAAACAATGTGGGACTCTATTTCCTTAACATCATCCCTCACGTGCAGCCATGTTTTGAGGTCTGTCACGTGTGACCACTTTTGGGTCCTACCATTGTGCAGCCTTTTTGCTGGTATGTTATCTTGGGTTGTGGATTGTGAATTTTTTTTTTTAATGTGGGGGGTGGAACGGGCTGGCTTTGAGATGGATATAAAGTTTCTACATGATATCAGAGTGCGGCCCGTTCCACCCCACATTTTAAAAAATTTACAATCCACACCCCACAATGACAAATCAGCAAAAAAAAGTTGCACGATGATAAGACCCAAAAGTGGCCACCTGCGACAAACCTCAAATGCGGCTGCACGTGAGGGGGATGTTAAGGAAATAGAATCCCACATTGCTTGGGAGTGGAATGGGTGATCACTTAATAATATTTGAGACCTCTCCACTCATAGCCAATTAGTTTTGAGATGGATATAAAGTTTCTTCAGGTTGTACTTGACTTGTGAGAATTTTCCCATCTTGTGAAGCATTGTGAAACTATACCTATTTCGTGAAGATTGATGGCTCTGTAAATAAGCAATGACCTTGACTTGTTCTGTGATTGCATAAATTCCTCCAGAGCATTTTGCTGACATTATTGTCTTATATTGGGACAGATCATCTTCAGAGATTTCAAATCTTCAAATATCCTTTTGGATGACGAATGGAATGCAAAGCTTTCTGATTTTGGGTTGGCTCGGCTAGGCCCTTGCGATGGAGTAAGCCACATCTCAACAGCGGTATGTTTGAGCAACTTAATCATTTCTATTCCATGATCCCTATAGAATTTTATCTTTCCATCAAGTAAGAATCTCTACCAACATTCTCATTCTGTAACTGTAATATCGGCTTTGATTAATAAACATGCTGAATGGAAGATACGGTTCTGCAATGTAATTGTCATGCACTGTATAGTTTATCTTTTGAATATACTTCTTCTTATTTCTGTTCTCATTAGCGTAAATGAAGAATTTTATTTCCAATAAAAAATGTGATTAGAGTTGAAAAAACTAGCTGCTCACTGCCAATGTGTAAGTTTGCAGGAAAAATAGAGCTACATTCCCACCCAAACTAAATTCTTCCAGATTTCCGATGAATAGCATGAAAATCATAACAATAAACTGGAAATTTCCCAAATTATGAGATTTGGTTTGTTCACCACCCAGTAAATGCTCGAGTGTTTTTTGTTTCTTATTCTAATTCCTTTTACTCTAGTGATTATGCAAACATACTGTGCTTCGATTGCATGTACGCTCACTCACTGTATGGATTACAAAACTGACGATTCTAAGATCCAAACAGGTTGTGGGAACTGTTGGATACGCGGCTCCAGAATACATCCAAACTGGGCGCCTCACAGCCAAGAGTGACGTCTGGAGCTACGGAGTCTTCCTCTATGAACTTATCACAGGTAGGCGTCCGATGGACCTAAACCGACCAAAGAATGAGCAAAAACTCTTGGAATGGGTTCGGACCCACCTCTCCGACATAAAGAAGTTTGAACTGATTTTGGATCCTCGACTCAACGGGAGGTACTCCCTCAAGTCCGCCCAAAAGCTCGCGGCCATTGCCAATCGTTGCCTAATTCGTCACCCAAAACTGCGTCCCAAAATGAGCGAAGTCTTGGAAATGGTGAATCGGGTTGTTGAGAAGTCTCGAATCCCGTATAAAGAGTCTTCCCAAAAAATGGCAATGGGAGGACTCCCTGACAAGTTTTGAAAAGAAGGCTTGTGGTTCCTATAATAGGAGAAAACCGGTGGTTGGGGTGGCAAAGTTGGAAGCCTAAGCTTGCAAGGGCTAGTTCAGCAAAATGAAACTAACAATGAGGGACTAGGCAGATGCTTTTGGCTACTTGGGTGAAATGGGATTATGAAGGAAGGCTGCTATTTTGATGAACATGTGAACTTATGCAGTGTTCCTGTTTTTGTTTTTATTTGTTTGTTTTTCCTGTGCTTTAGGAACCATAAACCTCTATAAGTGAAGAGTCCACCTCATTATTTTTTGTGTGTGCGCGCGCGTAACCATTAATAAAGGTATTGTTGCACTTTAATTATACTCATATCTGGATATCTCTCCTTTTCATTAGCATATAATCAAAGACTAATTAGGATAGTTTTGTTTGTGCTATTCAATTCAACCTTGATCTGACAAAGGTCGTCGTAATGCTTGGGGTTTGATCTGGAATCTTCGGTCGCCTGAAAGAAGAGTCTCAAAGTTTTCCTATGAAATTGTTGTAGCAACAACATTCTTCAAGTTGGGAGTATTTTTTTAGCTTTGAGGAATTAGAATATACACTCTCTCCTCTTTCGGCACACTGCAAGTAAACGCAATATAACATAAAAATGCATTGTCTAAGAATCCATAGTTTCATTTTTTATTCCAATTATTATTCAAGTATGTATAAAGTAAAGTGGTTTAAAAAAAGTAAATAAAAAATGAAGAAAAATAATAAGAAATCACACTTCTTTTTTATAGTACTGTTCAGGGAGTCAATAAGCTAATTCATGTGGATGTTTATTTGCCAGACTGTCCACTTAAACCGGAATCAGTGTCACATTGGAATTAACAATCAAATGTGTCTTTGTTCCAACCACCGTGGAAGCGTCGTACAAAGGATAGGTTGGTTCACTTGAAGAGAATATTTTGTATGATTAGATTCGAATCATGTCGTACATGAGATCCAGTTGAAATAAAGTATGACTGTATTTGATCTGGCAAAGTGACCTCGCCTTTCATCAATGGATCTTGGACTAACGGATGCTTCGTCTCGCAAAAAATAGTAACCGTATGATGTTCCTTCTGCTCCTTCTTCTGTCTCAGCTATGGTAAGGGAGTGCCATTTGGTTTAACAAGGCATCTCTTTGGATGTGTTTGTAACAAAATAATGACAATCCGAGAGTGGACCACTTGCAAATACTGGATTAAAAAAAAAAGGAGCAATTTTGTTTCATTGAAGTGCAAAAATATATGGAAATAAACATCTAGGAGTTGCCCCAGTGGTAAAGAGGAATACTAGACTTAGAGAGTAATCTTCTTGGTTTGGGATTCGATTCCTCACCGGCTGAGTACCCCGGCATTTAAGAGGGCGGCCGCGACTGGTGTGTTGTAGCTAGCTCTCCCTGATGTTTGAGTTGTCCAGTCTCGTCCACTTAGTGGCATGCTTGTAGGGTTATTTCTCGATTAGGACCTTACAACTCGATTAGGGCGAGTGAGCTTAGTTACCTCACTTCTTTCCCGATTCTCGATTAACTTGGCAACCATGGTGCCAAATTTTCTGTTTAGGCAGTGGAATAGTGGCCAATATTGTTCATGGAAGAAATGCAGGCGAAGTCAAACATGGGTTATGGCATGTAATGTTACTCAGGCAATATATATATAAATTTAAATAAGAGGAAAACTGCGAGGAGGGTCCCCTACCAGACAACCAAAATGCTATGATTTCTGGGGATTTCTTTACGGCCTATTCTAATGCATATTTCATTTCTAGCAACTCCATAGTTGTAACTTTTTACTTTTCAGTATCGGAAATCTCCAGCATTTTGTTGTATTTGGATGAGTTTTTGAGAAATTTTTTACGAGAGTAATGGTTGAAAGTAGAGGTAATGAGTGGAAAGAGATAGAGAGAGAAATGAAAATAATGATTGAAAATATGGATAATGAATGAAGAGTAATGATAGTAAGTAGGGATAATGAGTATTTTTTAGTAAGAAATTTTTTAAAAAAGGGAGACGAACTAGGCATTTATGTTTCAACTTTCAACCACATTCTTTACGTTTGAGCACTGTACTTGTTTTTCCTTCTACATCACTTGAGAAGATTTGATGTCCTCTAAGTTAAAAAAGAATTGGTGATGGATTTCATTTTCCGCGCATAATTTGCTTGTTCAAAAGCCGGTCTTTCGATCACACAAAATCAAGTCGTCGTTTCGTTTTTTTGAGGAAAACATGACGCAATATCAACATAAGGATATACCAAAGGAAACTAAATAAAGAAATGCCCATTGTTAAGCGCCCAATAACTATAGTTGATTCGTCTCCAATAACTACGGTTGATTCTTTTGATGATCCCGGCTTTGAGGTAGTGCGACACGCCGGCAATGCACTGCCGTGGTGTAGGGCTTCGATGTGGTCAATTAAAAAATTTTCATCGAGATTTGAACAGTTCAATTTTGTGGAATATGCCGATTAATTCATTCAGCCACAAAATTTAATTGATCGAATATCACTAGTTCATTGGTCGGAAAACATAATTTCTACGAAAATGGATGATCAGTATAATTTCAAAAATGCATTGTGCAACAAATCTGTAACGCCCTAATTTTTGGAAACATTATTTATAATTATTTTATTCAAACTTAAATATTTAATAATTAAAAGTATAATAATAAGTCATTACATCCCAAATTATTCTCAAATCAAGATTACATTTATTTAAGGATAGGGAGGGGTGCTACAGGAAATTTCTACTCCTCATGGTGATTTCCTTATTCAGTGGTATTCTGCTCAGCTCCATACTGCTCCAAATTATAATTATAGTACGCCTCTTGTTCGCCTTCTAAGTCAAGCATAAGATGCTAGGGCCACAAAAGTAATACCGTGAGCTTTTAAGCTCAGTAGCTAACTCCTACCCCTATATCCCATACTTTAGCAAAAATAACTTCTACTTTACAAGGCATCAAACAAAACTTTAATAATGAACAATTATAGACATCGTACGAAAAAGTGTCAAGTGTAATTTCTACGGAAATAGATGATCAGTATAATTTAAAAAATGCATTGTGCAACAAATCTATCCCAATTGTGTAGATACAAATGTTCGATTAACTTAATTGTTAGTTAAAATAAACTAGGGAAAATTTCACGTAGGCACCTAATCTTTCACACAAATCATACATAAACACCTAACCTTTCTTAAATTTCATATAAACACCCAAGCTTTCTAAAAACTCATCAATTCAACATCTAACTTTTTTTAAATTTCATATAAACACTTGAGCTTTCTAAACACTCATCAATTCAACACCTGCCGTCACCCTTCCGTCTAAAACCAAATGGAAATAAAGTTAAGTGCTTCAATTTTTTATTTGTTTGAACCTGTACGAAGATCTTATTTTTTTTATCATTTTATCTTAAAGAATTATAATTAATTTTTGACTCTAAAGCTCTCGTTAGTCAGCCCTAAGAAAGTCGTATAATTAAATATCTCTTATGGCTAACAAGAACCTTAGAGTCAAAAATTAATTATGATTCTTTAGGATAAAATAATCAGAAAAATAAGATCTTCGCACTGATTTAAATGGATTGAAAATTAGAGCAATTAATTTTTCAACCATGTATAGACCGTTTATATATTAAAAAATACGGTTAAAAAATTAAGTGCTCAAATTTTCTATCTGTTTAAACCGGTGCGAAGATCTTATTTCTCTGATCATTTTATCCTAAAGAATCATAATTAATTTTGAATCTAAAGCTCTCGTTAGTCAGCCCTAAGAAAGTCGTAGAATCAAATACCTCTTAGGGCTAACTAACGAGAGCCTTAGAGTTAAAGATTAATTATGACCCTTTAGAATAAAATGATCAGAGAAATAAGAGCTTCTCATCGGTTCAAATGAATTGAAAATTAGAGTAATTAATTTTTCAACCATGTGTAAACCGTATATATATATTAAAAAATATGGTTAAAAAATTAAGTGGTCAAATTTTCAATCTGTTTAAACCGGTGCGAAGATCTTATTTCTCTGATCATTTTATCCTAAAGCATCATAATTAATTTTTAACTCTAAGGCTCTCGTTAGTTAGCCCTGAGAGATATTTGATTCTACGACTTTCTTAGGGCTAACTAACGAGAGTTTTAGAGTCAAAAATTAATTATGATTCTTTAGGATAAAATGATCAGAAAAATAAGATTTTCGCACTTGTTCAAACAAATAAAAAATTGGAGCACTTAATTTTTTTTCCGTTTGGTTTTAGACGAAGGGGTGACAGTAGGTGTTGAATTGATGAGTTTTTAGAAAGCTTAGGTGTTTATATGAAATTTAAGAAAGGTCAGGTGTTAAATTGATGAGTTTTTAAAAAGCCCAAGTATTTATATGAAATTTAAAAAAGGTCAAGTGTTTATGTGTGATTTGTGTAAAATGTCAGGTGCCTACATGAAATTTTCCCAATAAACTATTTAGCAACCTTTACAAGGGAATAGTTCATATCACAATGATGAAATTTCGATGGAGTATATCTGTCACACCCCACCCCGGGCAGCACTCGAATGAGCCCAAACTGACGTGAGGGTGCAACATCAACCATTAACCCAATCCTATAACTCAAGTTCTAGCAACTAAATTAATCAATAGTTATTTTATTGATAACTCAAAACATAATGTTCTTACAAACACAATGGAAGTCTTAAGAAAACGTTAAACTATACAAATATTAACATAGGCTGCGACTACATTCCTATCTACAAAAATTTTACCAAAACTAGTCCAGCCTTCCCGACATGCTACCCTACGCAAGGGTACAACCACCCGACGATCAGCGGTGGATATCCATAACGCCTGCAAAACTGGATTCCAAAATGGAATCCGAGAGTGTTTATGAGACATGGATGCAATTCCATATTAAAGATACAACTAAAAGATAATCTCAACTTGTAACAGTTTATCGAAAAACCAAAAGCAATTAAAAGCAACACCAGGCACACAACCAATAATTTAAGGCATAAAGCCAATTACCGGGCACACAGCCAATAACTTAAGGCAGTAAAGCCTTTTGGCATAAAGCCAATCACTGGGCACTAAGCCAACATTCAAGTTCAATTCAATATAGAACAACATCTATGAATCAAACACTCACCTCGTACTCCAAAAAGAAAGTACAACTATGATTTTGGTGCTCCTTGATTCACCGACTCGTCACCTATCCATAAGCCAAACATTTTAGTGTATAATACTTGAAAGGCTTAGCAAATGTATTAGCAAATATCCTGCCTCAGATCAACAGTATAACATCTAATTTAGTCAAATACGGTATCCAACTCTTATTTTATGCAATTATAAACACAACAATTCCAGCTACCAATTCTGTGTTGGAAATACCAAAATTCAGTCAGACAGTGTATCGTATTTTGGCCATACTTCTCTATAGGCTCAAAATAATACTACAAGACTACCACCTCTAGCAAGAAGACTTCTAATACATCAATCTAGATATAAAATTTGCCCAAAACGGAGTCCGGATGACCAAGATACGCTCAAATGAAGTTTCACGTCGAAAACATAAATCACAGTTCCAGCAAAACAGTCTGCGATCGAATACTCATTAAAAATTACATACTCAATCTTTTCCAATAATTCCAACACCAAAACATCACCAATTGATCAATGTTTAAGACTCATGAGAACTCATGTCCACCCAGCATGCTTAAACTTGAGGAATTTCATGAAGAACACAAGCCAAAAGTTGTCCAGAATTTCAGAAGTACCAAAACCTGAACTTTAATTCAAAAACTGCTATAATCTAGAAAGAACCACGACATAACCCATACATATTCAGAAAGATATACGAGTCTAGTTTCAGAATCAAGAAACGGTGCGTAAAACCAATACCCGAGCTAGAAGTTGTGCCCATTTTTCCAACACGTATCCGTGCTGCCAGCACAGACGCGAACCAGACACCAGTTCGATTCATGATTTATATATTTTTCTACATTTCTCAGAAAATTCTAAATTTTTTACAACACAGACTACACACATAGAGGCATCTCCAGTAAAATTACCAAAAAATAACATGGTTGGCATATTGATGAGAAAAATTCGTCAAAAACAGGGCAGATTCAACTTGCCCAAAATCACAGTTAGCACAATCATATGATATACGAATTTTTCCAGAATAAAACTCAATTCCAACCTCAAAAACCCTCTCCCATGGATTCAATTCAGTGCATATTAGATGCAGAATATGAAACTTAGCATGGAAAACATGAATTTCAATACATAAGAAGATGAAAGTTACCTAATTAACTTCAATTCAAGGTTAGCACTAATTTTTTTTTTTTTTTTCTGTTCTCCTTCTTCTTCCTCCGTCGATCTCTCTCTCTCTCTCTCTCTCTCTCTCTTTCTAACGTAGAAGCAAAACTTCCTTGATGGGTTTCTTTTTTTTTTCTTCTTTTCTTTGTTTTAAAAGAAAAACACACACACACACACACCTAAGCACACACACGGCACACGGCACGCATGCACAATTCTAAAAAAAATTGCACTTTAGTCCTTTAAGTTATTAAATATAACTTTAAAGCACCTCAAAAATAAAGAGTGTTACAATATCGAGGCGCCCTACATCCCTGGTGCATCACCACATCTCTGGGCCTAGATTGCCCATCGTTTCTGATTAAGCCAGAGTTTTACCCCTCAAACATTGATTACGATTTAAAGACTATTTACTATTATCTTTTGTGGACGGGGATTAGGAAAAAAACCAATCTTTAAATTGGGAAGGGTTTAATGGCTACTCATTCGGATGGTTATTTTTTGTTATTTTATATAGATTGATGGATTATTTGGCTGGTCGGTGAACTATTGCTTGTTATAATCCAAATCCAAGTCCAAGTCAAAAAATAAATTTGGCATTTTTTTTTGTCAATATTGTATACATCAGTGGGAGTTAGTGAGGAAAGTTAATGAGTTAATCCACAGGGGGTTCAAAATCCTAATCTCCCACAATAGAGAGCCAATAGTTACCAACTAGGCTACAAACCCATTGGTAAATTTGGCAATTCACCTAGCTATCAAATGGACTATTTTACCTATAATTAATTACTAACAATGCGGTTAATTTGTATTCTGATTGTTTATATGCTATAATGCAAATACCAAGCAAATCTTGATCTCATTTTACTGATAACATTTTGTTGCGGAATTTTTTTTTTTTGCAAGAGCTTCTATCGTAGTAATTTTGAGCCAACCCACCTTCTAGCAAAGCAAGCGCTGACTTCTTTTGTCCACTTTTTTAGCTACATGACATGAAACAGACAGATTCTTTGTCATCAAATTAGCCTTACGTATGAAGTAGCAGTGATGCACAAAATTTCATATTGTACAATTCTTTAAATTTTTTAAAACAAAGAAAAGAAAATAGAAAACATTAAATGATGAGGGAGAAGATTGTCAATCAATTACCAAAAGAATAGGAGTTTTATTGTCATGAATTTATAATCGTACTTTTCCAGTTCACTTTTGCACACATAATATTGTAATGTCATCAATTCATTTGAGAAAAAATGGCACATATATGGTAGAGAGTCACTACCGCCAACATGGGCCCTAGGCGGCTACACTAGATTTGAGAGGCTAAAACGAACATTCCTAATTTAAAAAAATACAGTAAAAATTTTATGTTTTTTTATATATATAATTTGAGCTTTTGTAATATTTTCTGCACTGGATCACTGTTATGAAGCCAAACTAAATGAAATTTTACTAAGATTTGTGAGTAGGTAGATAGAAACTATATAAATGAAAGTCCGCTAAATTTTCAACCAAATAAATATTTTTATTTCATATATATAGTACTAATTTTTATGGAGAAAATTTTAATTTCTTTTTGTCCATTTATATTTTAACGATGAAGGAAAATCTGAAAGCTAGCATTGCTTTTTTGGTATTACTTTAATAGAAATTCCACCAAAAGAGAAGATTTTCATTGCAACATTAAAAACGAGATTCTAAAGAAATTCTCGCACGCAAAAGTATCCTATCCAGTATTCCATAAATAACCGAAATTAATTTTGTTCACATTCTTTAAAATAGGGAAAACGTTACTTTCAACAAATAAGAGAGAGGGTCACCTTCTTTTAACGAAGGTAAACAAATTTGCACCTGTTATACATATACACAGACATGACATCCCTTGTGGCATCCATTCCATCCATTATACTAACCGGAGACTCCAGGTTTCGAGAAAATTTTCAGTGCGGGGTATCACATGGTGTCCGCTCAGCACATTCGGATTATTCATTTCGGTTTTAGACGACTCGAATTTGGAAAGAGAAAGAGGAAAGAGAGTGGTGGGGTGAAATGAGATAGAGAGTTTCAATCTAAACCGTTCAATATACTTTTAAACGGTCCAGATAGATTACTCGGGCACCACGTGGGCACGGCCACGTGGTACCCCACCCGGTACCCATCTCGATTCCCCTATCCAGCCGGACCTGATCCTTCCACGTGGACTCCTCTGCTAATGTTGTGCGCGTAGCATCTGGTTTTTTTGTTCCACTTGATAACATCTATGATAGATAAAACTGGGGTCCACCACCATATAACCAGATTTTCTCATTTCAGAAAAAAGCAGCACGCGAAAACAGAAGCAGACGCCAAAATCAACGGCTTCCGTTACGTTTCCACAGTTTCAAAAAGTTGCTCCATCTTTACCCTGTCGCTTCGATATACAGTACCATTGTACATTTTCAAACTCGTGACGTCGTTTCCTCTCTCTCTCTCTCTCTGTCTCTCAGCCAGACATCGGCGTTCTTTACCCGTTCGTTCTTCGAATTTCTAGGTTTGTATACCATTTTTCAGTTGCTGTAAAGGAAGATGATTATTATTATTATTATTATATGATTCTGTACATAGTAGTAATGTACACTATATCTGCTTGATTTTGATCTTGTTCGGTTGAATTTCGCTTCCTTATTCAATTGATACGAGTTTTCGGAGGTTTGGTATTAGGATTAGGGTTTGCGAATTTTCCGAGAATTTCGATTTGCCTGAAACTGGATGGAATTTGAGATTGCTTAATGCGTAAGGTTTCTGGATGGAATTTGAGATTTCTTAATGCGTAAGGTTTCTGGATGGATTTTGAGATTTCTTCATGTGTAAGTTTGGAATGCATAGTTGTTGTTGTAGGGATGGCAATCTCGCCGGAACTCTTGGTTACCTGAACCGTACAGAACCGATTGGTGCCATTTTTAACCGATTTCTTAACCGTGGTTTTGGTATTTGAATTTGAAAAACCGGTCGGGCCGGGCCGGGTCTTGGTTTCATGTGATAACTGCACAGAAAGCCGAACCTCAAACCGTAACTGTAACCGAACCACATCGTAATTATGCAAATACCCAATACATATACGCATTTATGCCCTACCTTCAATTTATACACTTTACCAATTTACATAATGGCCTATTTCTTATTGGATTTGGGGGTTTATACTTGAGATTAACTCTTTTTCCTTTTGTAAAGTTGTAAAGGAAGAGAGACACGTGGAATGGGAACCCAAAGATTTGAGTTATTTTCTCATTAACGTGAGATATGTATACAACACAATAAACTAATTGCACTATGGTCCTAGAGAATGGAACTAGTTACACAATAGAACAAATAATACACTAATTACAAATACACCCGTAATCTAACACTCCCCCTCAAGTTGGTGCGAAGATATCTATTAAGCCCAACTTGAGCACAATAGGGTGAAAACTCTTACCACCAAGCCCTTTTGTGAATATGTCAGCTAACTGATCTTCAGACCTCACAAACGGCATACATATCAAACCCTCCTTCAGCTTCTCCTTGATGAAGTGTTTGTCAATCTCTTGTTGGGATGAAATCTATTTAACCTGAGCGAGAACCGAGATGCGCGCGGGTCAGCCTTTTTAGGGTTTCGGTCCATTGTATGCTTATGATATAAAAGCAAAGCTAGGGCTGCCTCCTTTTGTAACTCTGACATATTTTTTATCATAGTGAAACACCCCAGCACCCCGTGGACGTACGATTGAGTTCATCGCTCAAGTCGGAACCACGTAAAATCTCTGTGTCTCTCTTTTCTCTGTTTGTGATTGTTTTCTCTTCGTTAGTTTGTTCTTTGATTGTGTGTGTCGATCGTGGGTTTGCGCGCTCGAATCCCCAACATCTCTATATGTTTCGTTCTGTCATGCTGAACAGGATTATGAGCAATGTTAATCGCAGCTTTATTATTACAGTAGAGTTTCATAGGACTATTATCAGGAATTCCCAAATCACGTAATAAGGTTTGGAGCTACGAGAGCTCACAAACACCATGTGTCATAGCTCTATATTCAGCTTCTGCACTAGACCTGGTGACCACAAATTGTTTCTTACTTCACCAAGTAACCAAATTGCCCCCGAGGAAAGTATAGTAGCCAGAAGTAGAGCGTCTATCATCCACAGAACCAGCCTAGTCGGCATCTGTAAATGCCTCTAACCGTAGGTGACCATGATTGGAGAACATAATTCCTTTCCCTGGAGTTGATTTGAGATACCTCAAGATACGATAAACTGCATCCACATGTGAACTACGAGGGTCATGCATAAATTGACTAACAACACCCACTGCATAAGTAACATCCGGTCGGGTGTGAGCTAAGTATATCAGTCGACCTACAAGTCGTTGATACCTCTCCTTATCTGTGCGCTCCCCCACATCTCCACTAAGATGATGATTAGCCTCAATAGGAGAAATTGCAGGTCTACAACCCATCATACCTGTTTCTTCTAAAAGATCAAGTATATACTTCCGTTAGAGATAAAAATACCTCTATCAGACCTTGCCACTTCCATTCCAAGAAAGTATCTCAATGGTCCCAAATCCTTAATCTCAAATTCTTGAGCCAGACTAGATTTAAGATTGAGAATCTCAGTCACATCATTGCCTGTCATTAGTATATCAACATAAACAATAAGGACAACAATCTTACCAGCACCTCCCTTGATGAACATAGTATGATCTGCATGGCTCTGTTTGTAATCAAACCTCAACATAGCCTTCGAAAATCTGTTAAACCAAGCTCTAGGTGATTGTTTCAACCCATAAAGAGCCTTCTTTAATCTGCACACATTTCTCTCAGTCTCAGAGGAAGAAAAACCTGGTGGTACATCCATATACATCTCCCCTCTAACTCCCCATGAAGGAATGCATTTTTCACATCAAACTGGTGAAGAGGCCAATTCAAATTGACAGCACAAGAAAGTAGAGCTCGCACACTGGTCATTGCTATTGGAGCAAATGTCTTCTCGTAGTCAATACCATAGGTTTGAGTAAAACCCTTGGCAACAAGTCTTGCCTTGTATCTCTCTACTGTACCATCAGCATTTTGCTTGACAGTGAAAATCCACTTGCATCCCACTGATTTCTTTCCCCCTGGGAGTGACACCAGCTACCAAGTGCCATTCTTTTTCAAAGCCGTCATCTTTTCTATCATAGCTCTTTTCCACTCAGATATCATGAATGCATCCTGCCAATTTTGTGGGATAGATATAGAAGAAAGAGACGAAACAAAAGTATGGTACGAAGGAGATAAACGATCATAAGAGACATACTGGGAAATGGGATGTTGAGTACATGACCTAACACCTTTCCGAAGAGCAACATGAAGAGTATCAGAATCAATAATAGGAGGTTCAATGAGGGAAGATTCATTACCAGATGAGTCAGCTGAGGAGTCCGGAACTGAAGCAATGGATGGTGATTGGCAAGGTGGCAGTGCACATAAAGATTTGCCTTTGCCTTTCTTTTGATATGTTGCCAAGGTAGCAGGCCATTCACTAGGTCTATGCCTGTTTCCATCCACTCATCCACTAATGTCCTGTGTTGCACTACCAACAGACACTGGTTCCACTCCAAACTTCTCCTTCTCCCCCTCACTATGAAAAGGAAGTGGTAAAGACCATGACCCTTGATTCTGAAACATCTCTTCCTCCCTTATTTCTTCCTGACTAGCTAACATGCTGCTCCCCTTGAAGAGATGGAGTGGAGGTTGAGTAAAAAGACGTGGTTTCCCAATAAGTGACATCCATAGAGACAAAAAACTTTCTAGAATGAGAATCATAACATTTATAGCCCTTTTGGGTAGGAGAATACCCAACAAACATACATTTATGGGCTTTAGGACCTAACTTGCCACCCGAAGGGTGAGGAGCATGAATAAAACACACACAACCAAAAACTCTAAGGGGAAGAGTCAAGACACGAGAAATGTTAGGGATACACTCAATAGGAGTTTTAAAGTGGAGAACACTAGATGGCATACGATTGATAAGATAAGATGCACTCAAAATCGCTTCTTCACATAAATATTTGGGAATATTCATGGTGAATAAAAGAGAGCGAGCAACCTCAGAAAGATGACGATTTTTGCATTCATCAACTCCATTTTGTTGCGGAGTGTCAACACAAATTGTTTGAAAAAGAATACCATTTTCATCCAGAAAAGCCCTAAAATTCCTATCGATATACTCAGTGCTATTGTCACTACAAGAAAATACTTCACTTTTTGACTTAAGTAAATACACCAAAGTAACATGAGAATAACAGTTAATAAAAGTGACAAACCACCGAAAACCTTTAAGAGAGGTAATAAGGGAAGGACCCTAAACATCAGAATGAATAACCATAAAAGGAGAGGCACTCTGTTTATTAATAGGTGCATAAAATAAACGTTTATGTTTTCCAAGCTCACAAGCTTCACAAAAAAACTGACTCCTAGAACATTGCTTAATTAAAGTAGGGAAAAGTTTCTCTAAAATCCCAAAAGAGGGATGATCTAATCTATTGTGTCACTGATGTAACATAGAAAGAGCTGAACTCATATCTGCTTGCTGAGCAAGACTACATGACATAGGTGAACGAGGTGCAAACTCCAAAAAATAGAGGCCATCCTGTGCTTTACCACTGCCAATCACTTTGCCTGTGTCTAGTTCTTGAAAAATACGATGAGTCGGAAAAAATGTCACTAAACAATTTGCAGAACGAGTAAGACTACTTACGGACAAAAGGTTAGTGGCAAAGTTTGGAATATGTAGATTTAAAGAAAGGAAAATAGAGGGAGAATAGTGAACGGAACCTTTCCCTGAAATAGCAGAGAATGATCCATCTGCTATTCTGACCTTATTCTTACCAGAACAAATAGAGTAAGAATCAAATACAAAGGAACAACCTGTCATATGATCTGAAACACTAGAATCTATAATCCAAGGAATAGCAGAAGAGGCAGTAAATGCACTAGCCTGAATACCTGTGTGAGCAAAATAGGATGAAGTGGGACTTGCTATAGAAGTAGGAGCTATAGTAGATGGAGAATCAATCCGAGCCATTAGGCGCCTGAGAGTTTGCATCTCCCCCTGAGAAAAGTCACTAACATGATTAGAAGACGCCTGAACCCCAGTACTGAACCCAGAATTCGGCAAGGTAGCAACCCATGTAGACTCTGAAACATGGGCCTGGGTCTAAGAACGCATGGGACCACGACCGCGACCACCGCGTCCACCCCCTCTCCCACGAGAGGGACGACCATGTAACTTCCAACAGAAATCCCTGACATGGCCGGTGTTGTGGCAATGATCACACCGGAGTGACTCTCAATCAATAGGCTCATTGCTAGCTCCAGACTGTGATTTACCACTCTGTGGAACAAGCCCACCCTGAGGAATGGCAACCAAGGCAGAACGATCAGAAGTAGGAGTATGCACGATAGCATCCTTCCTACTTTCCTCCTGCTGAACAATGACATAGGCCTCTCCCCAAGAAGGAAACGGAACACGATCCAACACCTACACTCTAATCGGATCATATTCCATATCAAGACCTGCAAGAAAGTCATAAATACGCTCTTTCTCTATCCTCTTCAGCCAATTTGTAGCATCAACAACACAAATAGCCTGAAACCCCTGATAATAATCAAATTCCTGCCATGCTCCACTCAAGTCAGCAAAGTACACAACGACGGATCGATGATTTTGTTTCAATGTACGAAGTCTCTTCCTGAACTCAAAACACTGTGCATCATTTCCTTGCTGAGAATAGGTTTGGGCTACAGTAGTCCAAATTTGATGTGGAGTATCAAGGAGCAGGAAAGTATGACGAAAATCAGCTCTCATAGAGTTAAACAACTAGGTCATGACTAATGATTTTTGAGATTTGAACTTCTTGAGTTCAACCGCCTTAACAGGTGAAGTAACAGGGCCCTCAATGAACTCTGAAATCCCTTTGGCTTCAATAGCTAAAGTAAAAGCGCGAGACCAAATTAGGTAGTTGGTACCATCTAACTTAATGTGGCAAATATCCAGAGGAGAGTTATCCATAGTCCCTACATGACTCAACTCATCCTTTATACTAGCGGAAGCTTTTGTTTATCATCCGACATTTCAATCAAAACTCAGATGATGACAAACTACGTAGAATAAGAGAAATAGGGGTCCGGTAAAAACTTGATTATTCTGACCCAACTCCAAATAGGTGTAAACAACCCTTACCCAGTCCAAACAAGAGCAACCGGATTTGGTCCGAGCCTATCCGAGTGTAACAGAGGTTGTCGGAGGTCAAACAGAGGTTGCTAGTCCTGACCTAATAATTTCCGAGAACAAACAAAAATTGCCGGAGGTTGCTGGTGATCTGAGATGGCTAACGGTGGTCAGAGATGACTGGTGGAGGACCTGCGGAAGTCGCTGGTAGTAGTGGTGGACCTACGGAAGTTGGGCTGGAGTAGGAAAGGGGGCAGGCGATGGCCTAGGTTGGTCAGTGAGAGTCCCGGAAAACGCAAAAATCCTTCAACGTCACTGTTCTGGAACGAAATCATCAGAACACATAAACCCTAGGATCGAACCTGGCTATGATACCATGTAAAGTTGTAAAGGAAGAGAGAGACGTGGAATGGGAACCCAAAGATTTGAGTTATTTTCTCATTAATGTGAGATATGTATATAACACAATAAACTAATTGCACTATGGTCCTAGAGAATGAAACTAGTTATACAATAGAACAAATAATACACTAATTACAAATACACCCGTAATCTAACACCTTTTTAATGGGAAGCTATAATATTTATTGTGTGCGGATTATGGGGTCCTTTAGGGCTTGTTTGTTTTGGGTTTTGAAGGAGGTTTGAGTGTAGAGAGGTAGATAGAGAAAATCTATTGGAGACCGTGTGCAAGGGTTTTAAAGCCCCCAAACGAACAAGCTCTTAGTTTCTGTACAAAGTCTATTATATTGCAACAGCGGATGCATTGTTGGGGATTGGGAAATTGAGATTTTTTGGGGCCCAAATTAAACCCTGGATTGAGGAGTTGTGATATGAGAATTTTAGGTTTCTAAAGATTTACTTTGCAGTTGGATGTAGAAGCAATACAAAAAGCTATATAAATGGGTAGTGGCGATGAACTTATGCCTGTCTGATAAGCTGTATAATTCAATTTAACTTTGTCCCTGATGAAAGTGCTTCTTTTTTCTTTTAGTAGTTTTCTTTTTAGAAAGGTTGGTGTGACATAAAGCTCTTGCATTCCTCAAGGCAATGTTGTCATGAACTTGAGTAATGAAACAGTTTGACCATTTCAACCTATGTAAAAGGATCTTACTACTTGGTTCATAGCATGGGATTTAACGTTCCATATTGCAGCCTGTTTGTTTAAGAGGAAAGAAAGATATGTGTTCCACTGAGTTTATTCATCTGTCTCTATCTCTCTTTACATATGTGTGTATATGTACACACACCACACACATACGCATACACTAGTTTTTGATGCACACGCAAAGCATGTGCAATTTCCACAAATAGATTACTACAGGCTTAAAAAACAAAGCAAACTGAAAAAGAAAAGCGAACAAAAGAACAGAACACCCAATTGTAGACATATAAAATACAAATTTCAACAGAATATCTTTTTGTAGGTGTATCTAGATATTTGCAAAGAGAGTACCAAAACTTACAATGAAGATCTTTGTAGGTGTATCTAGATAATGGAAAATGGAAATCCCACCCTCGATAGCTTCCAGATGTGAGAAGTACATGTACGGGCATGCAATGCAGAAATGGAACTGGTAATTGCAACGGCGAAACATGGGGGTGGATTAAGATAAATGCTATATTGGATTTACAGATTCGCCCTCAACAGTTAAATTAATTTATGGCAGTTGTAGTGTGTGGGCAGTTCTAATTTATGGGTGTTTATGAGAACCCAAAAAGTGAGCCAACTTCAAAATTTGTCTACCCAAAAAGGGGGGGGTTCCCTTCGTAGTAGAAATAGATTTTGATATAAATAGTAATATGTGTGTCTCTGTGTGTGTGTGTACAGAGGCTTGGTTTCATGAAAATGGAATTCTTATGGCCATCCAGCCACCATTCTTGTGGGCAATTAGGTCCTGTTCTTGTCTTTGCCTCTAAGGAGAAAGAGAGGGAGGGAGGGAAGTGTTGCCAGATATCATGGCTTGATGTATGAATTGAGTAAAGGTACTTATAGAATGTGAAGGGAAATGAATGAAGAAAATCATTTATTTGTTAGTTTTTAGATGAATGGTTTGAGGTGGGAAACAAAGGGACTGTTAGGATTTCCGTATCCCACGTTGAATATGTGGATCAAACTTGTCTATCTTGTGAAGATGAGGAGGGACCTATGCCACTTCGCATGTCCCATAACTGTACGACATGGTTACAGAGACCATTTAGGCGTGTCGGTGCTTCTTAACCTGGGACTCTTTTAGCTATGTGCTATTTAGGGGTTTAACAGACGTTGCTCAAGTATGGACCACTTTTCAGTTTCACTGATTAGATGTCATTTGAGCTTTAATGGGGCGTGGAGTACCTTGGAGCTTCTCCTTATGTCTGCGGTATATTTCATTACTTTGGGAAACAAATAAGGAAATAATTTCATTTTGTGCAGTGGAAAGTTTATTTTGAGAGGACTGCATTTGTCATGGCGTGGTAGAAAAGAGGTTACATTGGGACTTCTTAATTTAATACCGTTTATATATGCTCGTTTCATAGGCAGAATTTAGAAGCTTTAGTGTTTTCCTTAGTTCATTTGTATAGACAAATATTGGGTCAGTAATCGTAAGTCCGAGTTACGAAAATAGTGGAAAAGGATGTAAATCTGTTGTCTAATCAGATTTAACTCATTAGATTTGTTGCTTAGATGGATTTAAGGTGGAAGCCCTGACTATGTTTCTATGGTAAGCAACAAAACAAGCCTTATGTCAGTGTGGCAAAGTGGGCTGCTTGATTAGTTAGTAAGAGATACGTAGCCAAACATCTGGTGAAAGTAAAAATTGCTTTCGAAGAAAATGCTTGATTGTATAATTTCCATGTGATGCACTCTTTAGTACTTTGGAGTATGGTGATATATAGAGGCGGCTCAATTTGTCTCAAAATCATGACCTGTAAAAGAAAAAAATTTAAGAAACTCTGGAAGGATATTACTACAAGACGTCTTTTCTACAAAGGCTAGAAGAGTCTCTTGAGAACTTATTGAATTATGGAATTTTGATGCTTAATTCCATTTTTGGAGCACTGGATTGAGAGGCAGATAGTCTTACCAAATCAAGTTTCTTTTTTGAGAGGGGCGGGCGGAAAGTCAGGGAAGTTGTCTGCTGAGAAAAAGGAACGGTTGGTTTGTTCTTTTCTAATAAGTTCGTATTTCTCAGATGGATAATGCTTTGGTTTCTAAGTTGTTGATGATTCATATGATTGGTTTTTGTATTCTTCTTGTTGTTTGAGATGACCTCAATATGACAAATGCTTTTGTTTTTAAGTTGTTGACGATTCATCTGATTGCATTTTGTAATCTTGATATTCTGAATGATCTCAATATGACAAATGCAATGAAAGATTAACTACAATGGCCTGTGCTGGTAATTTATAAATTGGAGCTGAATATTCTAGTAGGAGAGGTTACTATTTTCTTTGATAGTAATTATAGTCTGAAATTTAATAATGAAAGAATGCAAAACCAAAATATGGCTGTTCTTGGTGCAGAGCCTTTCGGGAGATAATACAAGCAGATGATTATGTATGAGCAAGATCCTGATGTTGTTCGTTGGGGTCTTCATCTTCTAGATATTTGCCGTATACCTAGTGGTGGTTCCCCTGGTAGTTCCATTCATTATGAAAAGGATTTATCTCAAGTTGAATGTGTCAAAGAAGGATATTGCGAGACAAAATGCGACGAAGTGGAGAATGATGAGATCATTGCACATGCTTTACAAGAAGAACTATCACGACTTGCAGCTGCTGAAGCATCTGGATCTTCACAAGCTGGGGAAGAAGATTTGCAAGCATCCATTCTATCTCAGGACTGGCGGGTTCCTTCAAACAGACATTTTACTGTTGGTACTTGGGAAAAAACAGCTCTACCTTTCCACAATTTATTCGGTTTCTATCTGTTTATCATTTTCCCTCTGGGTTGTTTTCATAATATCATTTCTACTGTAGAGCATGGGGGTGATCATAGAGACACAGATGAAAGGGGAAATTCTGGTTCATGTTCTAGCCTGGGAGAAGAATCGAATTTTGTCGAGAGCCAGCCATATTCCCCGGAGATAGCAAATGAGTCTGTTCTTGATGGTGAAGTGGGCAAGAGGTTGAATCAGATGGTTCCTGTTCCTGTATGTGTAGCTACTTTGTAGTTCTATTCTTTCCTTATATACTTTCAGAAGTTCATTATTTGCTAGTCTACTAGACATTGGGAAAAAGATATTTATATGTAATTGTAAATTATAATAACCCTACAACAAAAAAGAATGCAGTGCAGTCAAATGAAAATTGTTGGAGAACAATGGCGTACTCTGATAGATATTGACATGGTTGTATTCATGCTATAGTTAATAAGAAGTTTATGAAATTGATATAAAGTATGAAAACTTGCCAAAGGAAACGATTGGGGTTTAAACGAAAATGGTATTGGTACCGACGGGGTCGGTACCGAAATCGTAGGGACGGCCGCGCCGGGCCGTCTCCGGCCACCGGACGGCCGATCCGAGCCGTCCAAAAATTCTAAAAAAAAAAAAACGAGGGGGCCTACGCGAGAATCAACGGCATCCGAGGTGTGTAGGGTGCTTGATCCGGCACCCCTTTTTCGTGTATATATGTATATATGTGTGTATATACATATATTCACGAAAAAAGGGTGCTCGGATCAAGCTCCCTACACACCTCGGATGCCATTGAATCTCGCGTAGGCCCCCTCGTTTTTTTTTTTATAGAATTTTTGGACCGCTCGGATCGGCCGTCCGGTGGCCGGAGACGGCCCGGCGCGGCCGTCCCTACGATTTCGGTACCGACCCCGTCGGTACCTGTAGCACTACTTGGGGTTTAAATATTCGCATGTTTTTCTTCTATAAAAATAGTAGTTTAATAGTTTCTCGAATGGTCATGTGTCAAGTATCCAGTAGTTGATGATACTGGAACTTTACTTTGCTTCTTTGCAGAGAAGATAGAAAGTAGCTTAATGAGATCGATTCACCTCGTGATTGTTTTCTTGACTAAATCATTTGTTTTTTTCCTTGCGTTTGGCAATACATATGTATCTGTATATCCATCCTTTTCGTAAGCAAATTATTATCTTTAGACTTTATTATACGTAATCATGAAGTATCGGTTCGTGGGCTTTCTCAACTTGCCTCTGTTGCCTATCCATGACTTATGCTTTAACCGTGTAAATGAGCAAGTGTACTACATAGAGTCTTCACTGAATTAGCAGCTTGCACAGGAAGATTGAGTTCAGTTCATCAACCTATAAAGCTTTGGATTGCTTGCTATCTTTCTGTGTGCTATTTTGGATACTATACATTATGACGTGCATGAAAATGTGTACATTTTGTGGGAATGCAATTTATATATTTTGTGGCAATGGTTGTAAATGTATTGGTGCGTTATGGAAATTGTGTGAGCCATGCATTAAAATCTAAGGGTGGATTTACGCATAGACATTCACTAATGTTGACATGCACAAGCACATATCCACTTTCTTGTTTAATTCCTTCTAGATACTATTTGTTGTTGCGACATTGGTCATTCTTCCATGTAATCTCCTTGTGTACAAAAGAGACTTGGATACCTCCCCTTCCCACCCCAAAGCAAGATTAGCACCCACATGAGCAAAGCGACTTAAGGGACTTATTTTCTCAATCTTTCGAACGTTTTAGTCGCTAGTCATCATCCATAATATTTTGTTACGTATATTTCCTCTACACTGTGTTGCTGAGCTTGCTTAGAAGACTGCATTTAGTGCCTTCATTCAAATGTCTATTGCCAACGTAATTACACTTCAGGATATTATATTCTGATTCACAAGATAATGGAAAGATAGGTTTAGAATTGGAGCAGTCGGTTTGTGGGGATGAAAATCTTAATTAACAGCTGAAGAGGTCATTACAGACCATTAGTTTGCCAATCCTTATGTTGGGACATATGGAGTGGCTTGCCTTGTACTCAAACCCTTGCTTTCAGGCTTTATTGCCGGGGTAAGCCTGCAAGCCCTCGGTCTTGGGCAACCCCAGGCAACCAAAATTAAATACTAAGCTAGATCATAAGTACAAAAAAGTTTCCCATAGTAGCACAAACTATTCGCCTGGTGTAGTGGTCACTGCAGCTGTGAAAGCTCCAACTGGGCTGAGTTTGATTCCCAGGCCCCCCACCCTCCTCTTTTCTTTATTTCTCCATTTTTTGTTCTACCTCCTTTTGTTTTCTTCTCAATCAACAATTTTTGTTCTACCTCTTTTTGTTTGCCTCTCAATCCACAATTTTTGTTCTACCACTTTTTGTTTTCCTCCCAATCCATGACATTACGAAAATCAAATTACTTTGTTGGAAATTTTCAGACTTAATAAATGCAACAATAATATATAAGTAATATGTCCTTACATTTGATTAAAAAAATATCATAGTTAAAATAAATCAAGCGAGCTAACCCGGTTTTTATTTTTATCTTCGAACTACCATTTCGCAAGAGAGATTAAAGCACTATAACCGGGGTTTACGTTTTGATATTGATTTTTTTTTATGCTATTCAAGCTAAAAAAACAATGTAAATTCGGATTTTTTTTTTTGTACTTGTATGTTTTTTTTTATTTATATTTTGTATGACTTAATAGTAAGTGGGCAACAAAGCATGAGGTTGGGCTAGGGCAACCCAAATGTGGGGGCCGGCACTGGCTATTACCACTCCACCCTACATGGATTCCTATTTTATTTAGATAATGGCAGTTCATTACTTCATCGTGGATTACATTGGGAAACAAGGAGGATATGGCTAGTGTATCTTGCCCTCGAAACTTTCCCTTAAATTTTTGAAATTAAGAGGAATATCACATACGAATCGTTTGAACTTTCTTGCTAACATGAACTCTTACTAAATTTTATGTATTTTGAGATGATGGGTCACTCATCTGATAGTAGAGAAACAAACAAGTTTGCTACTGTAAGTGGGAGCATTGTAAGATAATATTGTATGGAAGGTTATTCTTGTTGAGGACAAGAAATATTCATTTATGATAGGCAATTACCTGTTTGTCATAGATACCATGCTACTCCACAAAGGCACAAAGATGCATTAATGCTTTCTCTTACCAAGCTTTTTGTCTTCATGCTGGTCGGTGATTTATAATGAAAGAAAAGCTTTTCACATGTGTCGGGACATGTAATACGGTTAGTAGCCTACAAGGCTACAATCTTGAAAAGACTGGATTGGACTTGACATTGCTCTGTTTATTCCTGGCCTTGTGCAGCATGTACCTAAAATTAATGGAGACCTTCCCTCCGCGGATGAAGAAATGTCAGATCATCAAAGGTTGCTTGAAAGGTAATGTTTCGCACATTTCTCTTATGCTCTTTCTATTTTCATGTATTTGTCATCACACTGGTTTCAGTGCTCTGGGGGAGTACATTTCCCTTTGGGTTTCAGTGCTTATTGTTGTTATTTTAGCTGTGATCCTTGATTCTTGGATCTCCAAATTCAGTATTCTAGACAGGTGAGTTATCCTTTTTCATTTGTCTATATTCAGAATCACGTTATGAAGAAACTCCTATTTTTGTGGCCATCAGGTGGCTGCAACAGGATGATTCTTTTTGAAATGGGTTCTAAAATGCGCAAGACAAATGCACACTTTTCTATTTCGAAAGGAGAACTTTGGACAAAGAGTTGAAGTGTTTATGTTTTGCCTATGGTAATATATCTTGAGTATGAAGTACATAAATTCTTTTGCCGGGGAATGCCAACAAACACTTCACAGTGCTGGTTGATTCATGATTTTTCTATCGTGGAGATGTTGATATATTGTACATATGCTTGTTCATCAAACTTTTTAGTACTTCAAACCAAATACTACAGCGAGCTTCATAACTGTTTACCAATAGCCAAATATCCTTGCGTGACTGCCTTCCTCCCCCTCTGTGATATCCAAAGATAAAAGCCATCTAGCACTTGTATCACTTATCTTTATTCAGCGTATTCCTCCCTCTCTGTCCGGTTCTAATATGAAGAATGCAATAAGCCAATAACATTACTGAAGTCATTAAGTAGAAAGCCAACTAGGTTGAAAACCAATGGATGACAAGGGTTGATTGGTAATAACATCACGCAATTCATTTAGGCTAGTTGGGGGTTAGTATCGTGGTTGCGTTTGAAGCAGTTGATTGATTTTCTTCTGAAGATTGAGGTCAGTAGAAGTCATATTTGATCAGATATGGAAGTGACGGTGGTTGCTTGCAAAATATTGAAGATGATGAAATTAAGGTGGGTGTTATTTAGTGAAGAGGTTTATGAACTTTGCATTTCTGCTCAGCTTAGGGAAGTCCAGCTCTAAAGGGTGTCTTCCTGTCAGCTGTGACTAGTTGAAGCTGGAAATCTCTGAAGGCCACCTTCCAGATCTGGATTTTGCACTCCCTGGTCTTTGGTAACAAATTTGCCTAAGCTAGATATTGGCTTCGATAATGCAGGATATGACTCCTCATTAAGCTGGTGTATGTGCAATTCATGCCGGTGGCTCCAGGATTTAGAGCTATGGTGTTTTTAAGCTTAATTGAGTTTTTTTTCCCCATGGCTGTATTGAGATGATGAAGAATTTAGGGGAGGTAATTACTGTACAGTTTATGAGAGAGTCAATCTTAATTTTTCTTTTTTAGCGGGTTCTATATACAAAGCTCCATCAATGTTGAAGGAAGCCATCACAGTGGAAGTCTCGAATTCTCAAAGGGCACTCATACTTACCTTGAACTTCTGCCCTTTTAGTGATATCTCTTCATGCTATATTTTTTAGTGGCATGTTTAGTTGTGTGTGTGTGTGATTTCTGTCCGTTGCCTTTCTCTTCTTTTCTTGGACTATGAATGTTTATTCTTTAGGGTAATTCCTTGTTTTTTTTTCTTCCCCTTTTCTCTTCTAAAAGAAACCTTGCTCGGTCCTTCCAATCAGCCCTTATCTCTGCCTATTTTTTCTTGTTGTGGAAAAAGAGAAGGCAACCGTCTATTTGTTTGCCACTATTAGCATCCACATTTGTTGTTACAAATGATACTCTCTCCGTCCCGATTTGTTTGTCCACTTTTAGACTTTTTGAGAGTGTTTGACCCCTAAAAAAATTGTCTATAATTTTCAATTCGTAATGTTTTGAATATGCAATACGGATCTTGTTTGGTAGATCTCAATTAGTTTTATTATACAAAGTCTTCAAAATTATAAAAAACATTATAAAATATAAGATATAAGTATATTTTTGAAAGACACAAATTTTGATAACTGGACAACAAATTGGATGGAGGGAGTATCTAGAAATAGTGCATAACTCAAGTCCTTTTGATCCACCTGCATATCTTCCTTATGTCTTTGCTTTCTGTTCACTTTTTATTCAATATTTCAATCCACATAAATTGGTCCCAATTAAGTATTTTCAATACCAACAACACTGATCTTTTCAGATTGCGTTTGTATGACTTGGTGGAGCTTAAGGTTCAAGGAGATGGTAACTGTCAAGTTAGTTCTTATCCTTCTTAATGCTGTAATTATACGTTGCCTAGTTATATGTGTACATGGATGTATGAGTTATTTTGCTCAGTATTCTGTATACCTGTCCTTGGTTTTAAGAGATGAAAGTGAACTTATAAAGCTATTGTGGATGATGATATCCTGTATTGTAACTTTACTTTCTGTATCCCATATATGATGTATGTCATTTTGATTCCATTACCTGGCCTGAGTTAATGATCACTAGCTTTTTCTACCCTGTGCTATGTGCGAATTGCATTTGAAATTTGATTTCCTTTTATTGTCTTTTACTGCATCAATTCCCATCTACAAAGCAAAAAGAATATAAAAGGAAGAAAAGAAAATATTCTGAAAAGTAATGAAAGAAACATAAAAGGGAACGTGATTTTCTAAATTTTTTCTTTCACCTAAGTTTCTTTGTATGTATCATCGAAATATACAACAACTAAATATGTATTATTCTTGCATGCCACTTACTGTTTGTTTTCAAATTATCATTTACATCATTCTGTGTAATTTCAATATTGATACTTGAATCAAATCTCAAAACGTCGTAGTTCAATTCTTTTCCATCAGTAAATCGTCCTATAAGCATTATCAATGAAATAACAAACTCCTACCACAACCATAATCTGTAGTAAGACTGTAAGACATACTGGCATGAAAAAAAGTCTTACAAAATTGGATTCATAAAAATATCCCTAATCTTCAATTTGTATTCAATTCCTTTTCCATCCTCATCACATTGATTCTGCAGTTGATCTGTTCTCAAATTCCCCGTTTCCACCATTGCATTCCGAATATAAAAGCACCTATGCAAATTGAAAAATCAGTTTGTTGCTACTTTTTGATTTGACATTATGGCCTTGCGGAATGCGGTTTCATGTGAATAAGTGAATGCATCCATAAGAAAGTTAGATATGTTTTGGAGAGTCTGTATGATGTAATATGGTAACACTGGCGGAGATGTATGAAGAACTGAAGATTCATTGTCTGTTGTAACTTGTAACAAATCAAGTAAACCTTTTTTTTTGGTCAAAAAATCAAGTAAACCTTTGATTATATGAATCAAGTGAAAAAAAATTAAGTGCGTGCAAACTGCAGTCAAGCCAAACAATGTTGAATAATGGAGCTTGTTAATTTCAGTAGATGCAGCATCATATTTGGGAGTAAGGAAAAGCAACAAGCCTCAAAGAAAGTAATCTGGACCATTCACAACCTGTGAAGAAAGAGGGGGAGGGGGGCATGATAGTGCTAGCAATACTAATTTAAGTTTCATGGGTAGTAATACAAAGGGGTAGTAAACATTTGGGCTACAATATTTGGTGGAGAAATTTAGCATTGCGGAAATTTTTTAGTTCTGAATTCTTAGTGTTCAACATATCATTATAGGAGCTAACCGTTTAAATTAGTGAGAATAGAGTTCACTCAAACATATGGAAATGTTGCCTTCCAATGTTAATAATCAGCTATAATCGGTTTCAACTTAGAATAGAAGAATTTTTTAACTGCGTAGTAATTGATTACTCATAGAGTCGTAGATTGCAATGATGCTGATTACCATTGCTTTTTGATTCGTTTGCGGATTAGTGATCCCTCCATTTTGGGATTATCGAACTAAAAAATTGTGGTAAACAGATAGTGGTAGATTTTGTTATATTCAACATCAGAAAAGCCAGTATAGTCTACCATTTATTATCTCCTTATTTTTATTTTGCAGTTCCGTGCTTTGTCAGATCAAATCTATCGTACTACTGAGCACCACAAACTTGTAAGAGAACAAGTAGTTGGGCAGGTTGGTATTTTTGCTTACCGAAAATAGGTATGACTTATTGTCAATTTTTTTCTATTGACATCATACAATTCTGTTGGGCCTAAAGTTTTGATGTCTGTTTTCAATGCATCAATGTCATCAGCTAAAATCACTCCCAGAATTGTACGAGGGTTATGTTCCAATGGCTTATGATCACTATTTACAAAACATCAGCAAGTATGGAAGCATTCTTTGCTTGAACTTTGTGGGATCTCTGCTTTTTATAGAACTTGGTCTTGCTCATATCCGTTTTGTGTACATGATTATAGGACTGGTGAGTGGGGTGATCATGTGACGTTGCAGGCTGCTGCAGATACGGTATTAGCAAATCTATCTCTCTCTCTCTCTCTCTCTCTCTCTCTCTCTCTCTCTCTCTCTTGTGGCTCTGTGTGTGTGCGCGCGCGCATCTCTAGCTATTTGTAATGATTTAAGACAGAAAAGCTTAATTTCTTCTAATCAAACTCAAAATTTTTTTTCCGAAATCAGGTACTTGTTTAGTATGAGTATGATTGTATTCACATTTTTAATGCAGGATGATATGAATCAATAGTGTGATGAGGTACAATGACTAATCCCTGATTGTAATTTTATTGCAGTATGGAGTCAAAATCTTTATCATAACGTCATTTAAAGATACTTGTTACGTTGAGATTCTTCCACACACTCAGAAGTCGGAAAGAAGTAAGTGATGGTGCCTTTGTTTGCTGTTGTCAAAACTGATACTGAATTGTTCTCTCCAATAGTTGTTGTGTCACTAAGGGCATGGGAAAGACAGTAAAGCAGGACTACTTTTATTTGCTTTTTTTTTTTTTTTTTTTTGTAAAGCTGGATTTCTGTGATGATGTCCTCCATTAGCTGGATAACACAAACATGGAGTAAGAGACGTAAGGTAACAAAGGATAAACAAGGTTCCACGAGTTGATATGCTATGAATTACTATTTAATCAACATCTAATTTCAAATGATAACAATATCTGTTTAAAACACGAAGTGCATGCTTCAAGAATAGGCGCACAGAGTCTTCTGGTGTGTGCTTCTGTTATAAGCACTAAAACTAAATGTAAAGCCGGATTTCTGCGATGATGTCCTCCATTAGCTGGATAACACAAACATGGAGTAAGAGACGTAAGGGAACAAAGGATAAACAAGGTTCCACGAGTTGATATGCTATGAATTACCATTTAATCAACATCTAATTTCAAATGATAACAATATCTGTTTAAAACACAAAGTGTATGCTTCATGAATCGCACAGAGTCTACTGGTGTGTGCTTCTGTTATAAGCACTAAAACTAAATGTTTTGCATTTCTACTGCAACATCTGGAGACTATTGGATTCGTTGATGAACAATGGTGTTATAGTTGTGAACACTACGTATTGTTCTTTGGTTTTGTGAAAAAAATTTCGTCACTCCATCGGTTGATGAAGTGAAAATTGGTTTGCAGAAATCGTAAAGATAAGTATTACCAGTACTGATCCCCATAAACTACGTGTGTTTGGAGAAATACGATCGGGGAAGATCTAACCGTAGACAATATTGCGCAAATTGGCTGCTCTTAGACCCCCGAACTTTGACCATTATGTGTACAAATTAGCTGCTCTCAGCCTCCAATCCGCTTGAGCTTTTGCCATACAAAATGTACGGCAAATGTATGCCAATCAGGCAATTAATGCTGAGGCCAAAAAAGGAGCTAAAGCATACTGTTCCCTTGGAAAGATACCATTACCTAAGAATTTTGGTTGACGCGTTTTGAATTGTTAAGTATTACCTTTCACACCCATGAAGGAAATTTGTTCAAAGTCTGATGCTAGGTTGTAAAAGAAGTTTATATGAAGCTCATTATAAAACCTGTTTTGCCATGTCGGCTTCTCAAAAAAGAATCTGGACCAAGTCAATTGTTGTAAGGGAACTTCATCTCGGGAAGAATACTCTGTATAAAGGGTTTAGTAATACGACTGAATGGCTGTAGATTCTGCATTGTGACTATTGAGGCCCAAATGAACCTACCTGTTACTGTATCATATAAGTTCCTCAGGATGCATTCTGTGGAGTTGCGGTCCAACATGGTTGCTATTGCTCTTAGGGTACCATTTTTGGTTCTTCCGATGTTACTTAACATTAACCCTATTGTCCGCTTGTTCCTTTTGATTTGCATTTTCTTGTGTTCAAGTTGTTTGATGTTGTTGTTATGCATTGCCAATCACATTCCGGTTTGTCCTGGCATTTATTTTGTGTTCCTTCTTACCAATATGGCACATCGATGTTCTTTTTGGCTTTTTGCTTTTTGTTTGTATGTTGATTTATCGTATTTATTTTTTTGGATTTTTAATTGTTATAAGAAGATGAGGTAAAAGTTTCATAATCTCCGTCTCATGCAGTTATATTTTTGAGCTTCTGGGCAGAGGTGCATTACAACTCCATCTATCCTGAAGGAGGTAAGCATAGATAAGATCATCATTACACGACTAACATGTGCTGCTTTGGCATTCTGTAGAAGTTTAAAATCACACTGCTGTAAACTCCCTTCTTACGAGTTATGAGCATGCATTCATAATTTTTCGTATATAATAGCGTGTAATTTACTATTTTTCTTGGTCATTTTATTTCTTATGGGAATTCTCAATTATTTCAAGAGTCTTAAAACTGCAGTGAACGAAGTGATAAATTCCATACTCTTTAGATCTATGCATACATTCACTTTATTTCTTCTAACTATCATTTGTTGGCTTGCTCGATCCTCCTCTGGCGGGTGATAACTTGGTCTCTTTCCCTATGCATTAAGCATATTCTTGTGTTATCAGTTATCACAAGGGGGGTTAAAAATCTTAAATGGAATATGTCCTTAAGAAACTGGGAAAAGGAAAATTGCTTTGTGAGGTTACCACTACCATGGTGATTGAATCTGCAATAGGGAGCCACTAGTGCTTAGCTTATGAACTTTGAAGGCAGTTTACAGAACGTGGGAGAGTTCACATTAGGGATGAAAGTTTTAACCGAAAAACCGAATAGACTGACCAAACCGACGCATTTTTTACAAATTCGATTGGTTTTAAGAGTAGTTCGGTTTGATTCGGTTTCAAATTTTGAAAAAATATGAGATTCGGTTCGGTTTCGGTTTTCAAGTAAAACGAACCGAAAACAACCGAACCGAACCGACACTTAACTCTTCCATTTGATTTTAATCCTAACCCTCCATTTGTTTAGTACTAGCTGCCAGCCGGTGATTCTCTCCACGTGCCCAACCAATGAACCAAGGAGGCAAGGAGTAAACTTGGACTGGAGTCTGGACTTCACCTCTGTCCTCTTCCCCCTCTCTCTGTGTCTATCGCCATCAATGGCTGTGATCTGCAAGCTCCATCCGAAACGGTGATGGTGTAACACAAATCGGAGTATCTCACCTCCTCAGTCCTTCATCTCATTCTTACACCTGAAATCAACTAGATTTCTCATTATTTTCCATCGATTGTTGCAAGAAGACGACCAAATGGGTGTGGCTGTGCCGCCTGTTCAGTGCTTGTTATCTATGCGGCATCCAAGTTCGATCTTCCTGCTGTCTGAAATCTCAAACCGAAAAACTGACAAAACTGATCGAACCGAACCGATTTCACAATCCCCGAACCAAACGGTTTCTCTCATCAACAAGTTGGTGTCGGTTCTAAATTTTGGAAAACCGATTGGTTCAGTTCAGTGGAAATATTGGCGAAAAACCGACCGAACCGAACCGATATCATCCCTAGTTCACATGCATGATTGTAATTTCTATCTCTTCTTTTCCTAGTATAGAGAAAGCCATTGTTTTGGGAATAGGGCTGCAAACGAGCCAAGCCGAGCCAAGCTTCACCATGTTCGAGCTCGGCTCGCAAAAATGTTTGAGAGCTCAAACTCGACTCGCGTGGCTCTCCAAATCTGGAGAAACTCTTGTGCGGAGCACGTGGAAAAGGAAGTGAGCTGGACTCTTTCTTTATACTGGTACACTGGGTGTGAGTTCTCAAGAACTTCCGATGCGGGACTCATTTTTTTTCCCTCACAATGAAAAGCCTACCTCAAGACTTGTCCCACATTGGTAAAAGATGTGCAAGGGTAGCTGTAGACATATGTTCGTGTGTGGTGGCTGCATAAGGCACGTGGAAAGTAAAACCCAAAGTTGTATATATTCAAAATGTATACATATATAATATATATTCCAAATACATATATGTATATGTACATGTACGGGGCGGTTCTGGGGACACCCAAAAAAACACCTAAAAAAACACCTCATAGTTTTCCGATCAAATTTTGATGATATGAGCCGCTCAATATGATCAGAACGTGATTTTAAAGGTATCCGTGAGAAATCAGCAAAAAAAATGACCGGGAAGGGCTTGATTCGAACAATTTCGAACGGTTTTTTATTGAACGGTTCAAATAAAAACTGCTCAAATCAAACCTTTCGCGGTCATTTTTTTTGCTAATTTCTCGCGGGCACCCTTAAAATCACATTCTGCACACATTGAACGGTTCGGATCATAAAAATTTGATCGGGAACTATGAGAATGAGATTATGGGTGTTTTTTTGGGTGTTTTTTTAGGGTGTCCCTTGAACCGTTCCGGTACACGTATATGTATATGTATATATACCAGCTTGCGAGCTCATTCGAGCCGAGCATCAAGTAGCTTGAGCTCGTTCATTTATTTGACGAACCGAGTTTGAACGACGACCCGCTTGCGAGCGTCTCTGTTCGTTTGCAGCCCTAGGTGGGACTTAGAATACCTCAACTTTCATACACTGAAACAGTTGAAGGATATACCACTTAAGCTATTAGGCTTCTGTATGGGTATCAGAAGTGGTACTGAAGAATGCTGAATGCTGTTGGAAGAGTCTACGTAGAAGAGAGTAAGTACCTATCTCTTTGTGCAGATAGAATCCTGGACTTATTTTCAGGATTTTTGTGACAAGTGATGACATTTATTAGAAGGCAACATACAATTATACTCTGGGGAGCAATAACATGAGGTTTCAGTGGATGAGGATTGCTTCCAGTGGCTCCAGTCACCTTCTTTAAGTAATTTTGAGGATAATGCATAAGATTGTGTTGTGGTACTATTACTCAATTGCATATTGGTTCATTTTCACCTTGCCTGGCCTTACCATCTAACGTGCTTTCATGATAAGAGTTGTTGATTTTGTGCCTATACATCTCTCTCCTGGGTTAGATGGCATCTATTACTAAGTTTTACAGTTACCAGATTTCTTGACACTTGCTTTATTCTTTAGATCTGCCGGTAGTAGAGGTGAAGAAAAAGAAAAGATGGTGGATGCTTTGATTATGCTTATGGGTCTGGCAGCCTATTTCATGCCGAACGATTTTATGCAGGGCAGAAAGCTTCTGTTTGTTGACCTTTTACCACTTTCTTGGTCCTTGGAGAGGAAGAAAAGCTATGAATGCTTTGAAGTTGGTCAACTGGGTATGCTCGTGGGGTTTGCAGCATATTTCTCACACAATTCTTCTAGCCACTGCAATTATGCTATGACTCTCCTTGTACATAATAGGTTCTCTTTTTTCTTTTTATTTATTTATTTCTAAGAATAGGTGTTTATTCGCTTCAGGCTTATTCCTGATTCCTTATTCCTTTTGAAACTGTTTTCCTAGATTTTTATCCATTGATTCATTTATAGCTTTCTCGGGAAGTTTTGTACGTCCTTGGGCAGGCAATTCTGTTTTTTTAGTGTTATATACTAATATAGCTGTGAATATGAAACACAAGCAAGCATCTTTCTTCTTCTTCCTCTGTTTCAGTTATCTCTATAAATTTCAATTTCACACCCATCTCAGTCTGGAGGCTACCAGTACTTCAAGCTGTTCGAATGAGCATGGTGTGGTAAGGCACTGTTTGAGTCATGGATTTTTGGATCTTTTGTTGGAGGAGATTAAAATGATAGGAAGTAGGAACTGAAGTAATGCCTAGTTTCTTCACCTTCATTTTTGTCCTTATGTTTTTATTTCCCTCCTCCACAAATCGCACACTAAACCGTTATCCGAACAGAACTTTAATACTTTACTTTATCAATCTGAGCACGAATGGGCCTATCTGATTCATATGATATTGGTGATGATAGAGGAGGTAGATTGTTTTTCTCTAGCCGGGGTTTGCAAATGAGGCGAGTGGGGCTGCTCAATCTCGGCTTGAAAACTTGAAGGGTGTGTTTTTTGTGTGAATGGAACATGTCCTAAAACCTGTTCAAAACTTGGGTCAATCAAGCCAACCACAAGCAGAATTCAAGTAGTTCAATTTGTTCATGCCATATAATTAGCCTGAGTTGAGTTCAGAAATTTACTGGCTTTAAAAATCTAGACAAGCTTGAGCCCAAGTAATGCGAGTACAGAAACTGTGACTTGAACCTAACGATGCAATCTCCATTTTTTTTTAAACCAGCTGGATGTCAGCACAGTCCATCAGGCAAAAAACCGTTCAACTCCATCAGGTTAAATAATAAATAGCTTTGATGCTGTGCAAGGAATATGGGGCTGTGGACCTTAACATGAATGAATTAAATCAAAACAGCAAGAAAGGCCAGTAAAATAACACTAAGATGCTTAAGAAATTCTCAGCACATTTACACCCATCATGTCTAAATCATAGATTTCCACCTTTCTTTACCGGTGCAGACATTTACACTCAAATTGTTTCTTTACAGCCTTAACCTAAGACGACTCTTAACCATGGAATAACAAAACCGCGAGCTGAATATACAGAACGAAATAGATAAGCAAATCTTATTTAGGCAAGTGAACTGAGCCGCGTTTATTTACAACTCTTAGAAGCTCTATACAGAAAAATAATAGCTCAAGTTGATTAATCCGAGTCACCTTCCATGTTAGCTGTACAAAATATGCTTCTTGAATACCTCAATAAAAGTGCGAGGATGTTGACCCGCTACACCTCTCTGGAAGAAAAAGTTTTAAAGTAGATCAGAAATGGTTTCTGTATTTAGTAAACCTGAAGTCAGTTAATGATGGGTTTATCAAAAAGATTCCTTACCTCCAGTGGTTATAAGCTTTTCAACACGTGAAACAATATGTTTACCGTAAGTGTACTTCTTCAGTGTATTCAAGTGGACCTTGATGCGAGAGAGAAGTAATTCACGGCTCTGATCATCACAGGTCTCAAGAACCTTCTGCACAACGTAGTTTCCGAAAGGATCCTTCATCATGGCCTGTATTCAAAATATATTATCTTTTAGTTATTCACAAGCAGTAGCAGTGAATGAAATAGAGAATGAGTGCAGGTAAAAACACCCACTAAACAAACTAGGAGGTTCACATTCACCTATGACCTATCAATGAAGCGAGGAGAGGTACTGTGCTGTTTATGTCCCATGTAATGGTTATAAACAGAGGACAACACACATCATATGATGCGCGAGGTACTATGCTGTTCAACGCAGCATGTTCCATGTAATGGTTACAAGCAGAGGACAGCACACATCATATGATGCACTTACTTAAATGCCTGACCATTGTAACAAGGCTATCTGGGGGAGAAAATGACTTTTTGTATCTGAAAGTTCATTGACTTCTTCCAGATGTCTCTGCAAATTTAGCAACTTTTCCCCTTGACAAAAACATCATAGGTGAGAGATGCAGAGCCAGGGTTTTTGTTCAACGGGAGAAGCTTTATCTAGAACTATTCCTACAAGGTAATAAGGTCATGAGATGTGGGCTGTGGTGGTAGAGGACATAGGTAACAGTGGTCGTCAAAAATGAGGAAGAGGGGATGAGAAGAAATGGAAATACAATATAAAGGAGAGACGAGTTGACGAATTGATAGGATCAAAAAGTGAAAAGAAACCTGAAGTGTAGGAGAGAGAGAGAGAGAGAGAGAGAGAGAGAGAGAGAGAGAGAGAGAGGGACACTGGTCGAGTAAGAAAAATATAGCGCAAATATATGCAACGGTTTAACAGGGACTAAGCATCAGAATTGAAAAGGAAAATTGAACTCATGTTAAACTTGGAAATCAACAATATTTGTGGGGTAAATCTGAAAACCCTGTTAGAAAGTATCGGTAAAAGTACAATGTTTGAGACCTCGGACCCAGTCGGCCCTTCTTCGCTCCGCCCATGATAGAAGACTATGATCGGTTCCCAATCATAATATGATCTACTGCAGAATTTGAGAGGTAAGAGATTTCAAAAACCTGTAAGGGCGCATTTTCATCTGATGAACCAAGCATCTCATTCACCAAAAGCTGACGCTCAGCTGGACCACCAAAAGTTAAGCACTTCTCAACGACATTAGAGGCAAACTTCTGCTGACTCATCTTCACTATCTGTCCAGCTAGCTTGCTAATAATAGCAGATCGTTCATGTGGTTTACCATGTTGCAGGACATGCTAACCAAGCAAAAAGCATAAACATGAGTGACAAATCACAGCTACATAATGGGACTATAAAGCACGATTGGTATACATAGAACCAAAACAAGGCACGAAAAGTTATCGCAAAACGTCACAAAAAAACTCTTAAAGAATGCATGATACCATGGGAATTAGCATAAGATCTTTACTTCATAAATTCTTTGACTAAGTCCAAGAATACATTCATTAAAGAAGTTTTGTTTCCCTGTGACTGTGAGATGGAAAATTGCAAGATCAAACTCAACCTTAGATCCATGCATCTGTCTTTTTTACCCAATATCTCTATCCAGAGCAATATATTCCTATGTCTTAACCAGTGTTCTAAAAATCGGCCGAGTCTCCACCTAGGCGCTAGGCGGTGGTGCAACGCCTAGATTAGGCAGCCAACTAGTCAGCGTATAGTACCCGCCTACGCGTTAGGTGCCCGACTAGTCGGCGCTTAGGTGCTCCTTTTCCACCCAACTAGCGCCTAGTGATTTTTAGAACATTGGTCTTACCTGACAACTCATACCCCAAGGCCTCAATCTGGATCTTTTGACTGTCCTACCAAACTGAAAAACATTTTTGTTGCATTGATCCATCTTTGCTGGAGATATCAAGTTAGTCCCTCAGATAGTTGGCATCTGATCTTATAGAATATAAAAAAAAAAGTATATCAAAACCCTTAACCATGTAAACAACTTTTGTCGCCAGAATCTTGATTACGAAATGCTGAGTACCAGAAATAGGATTTATCTTGGATCCATTACTAATCAATTCAAGTCTTACTATGAAGTAAGCACCTTCAACTATATAGCAAAACAACTTTGGTTAAGGAGGCATAAAGAATTATTACTGCAAACTACACTACTTTCACGAGCTTTAAGGTGGACATGCTGCTACCTTTGTTTATATCTCGAGCTCTTCTACAATTTTTCCTTTTCTTTCCTTTTTTAAATGAACTTTCTTGTTCTCTCTAATAACAAAGAAAAAAGGGGGAAAACAAGAAAGAAAAAAATGCACTTTTTGTATCTGAAGCTAAGAAAACACAAGATATCTTCTCCAAGCATCATTTATACCTGCAGTTTTTGGACTAAACCATGTAAATACCACTCATCATTATCACTGCTATTAAGAAACATTAGGCATGTAGAAATGAAGCCATGTAGAGTTGAGGACTGAACAAAGGAACTACATGGTGGCTCATTACAAATTTATCATTTTGAAAAAGTTTTGGTTCTTATAGTCAATCAAGTACAGGGATGTCTAGTCCTTTATTTCCACCAGAAAAACAAATCGATTTTCCCAAATTTTGAGGGTACATAGCATAAACAAAGACACAAATGGAGATTCCTGTCTAAGGCAGCTAACCTTCCATTCAGGAGAAACGAAAAAAGTTTGCTAGGTAATAACCGAAGAAGCCCAGACAGGCCAGACTGCACAAACATATTCCCTCAACAGAAACTAAGGATCTCACTGCTAGTGCTGACACTTGTAGTTGACCAGGAGATGTAAAATGCAAGGGAAAATTTACCTGAATCACATAATTTCCATATTGGTCTTGTGCCAGAATATCTACTGAATGCATAATTTCGTCCATGATAGTTTGTTGTGTCTTTGGATCATCGCAGTGCTCCAGAACCCTCTGTTGACATCAATTGGCATTACATCATGGATGATATGGAAGACCAACCAAAAGTTAAGTACCAAACCACAAATATCTAACCTGAATCACACGGCAACCATAAGGATGAGTGGAAAGTCCCACAACTTGGCCAAAAAAGGCTGAGATAATGAATTGTATTCGATCTTGCGGGACACGTTCTAGGGACTTCTGAATAACATGATTACCATTCTGGTCACGAACACATTTCATGACGGAACCATCCAGCTCTGATACCATCTGGGTTTGAAGTTCTACATCAACCACTTCCAAGGCCTGAAATCACCAGAATAACAGCATTAAAAGAATACATCATAGGAAAGGAAAACAAAGTGGTCGCACTTAAAGGCATGCATACTCATTATTCAATAGCATGTGCAATTCAAGATTTACACGGGATTTGATAATCATACAACTAATCAACATTTTCATAGCATATAATTTTGACATATTCGCAAATCTTTCAACCTAGGACAACAGGATGACTCAAGTACACCAAGTGAACCACATGAATCTAAGTTTAAAGGTGTTGTGGCTAAAGACAAAAGGTCTCCATGACACTGCACCCCCATGCGGATCTAGCTGTATTGGGCGAATCCATGACTGAGAAAAAGAATCAAAGAAAGACCTCTCTATAAAGATATCCAGTAGAATCTTCTAAAAACTAGGGCCCTTTGCCTCCAAGGCACTATTTCCTACAGAAAGGACACACGTGGAGCTGAACATATTCCCTTACAAAATCACGTGTAGTTGTTAATTTAAAGAACTTATACCGGAGGAACAGAAAAGTCATACACTTGCATCAAAGTAGTGCCAACTTAAACAAGAGAGAGATACAAGTGCACTGAAAGCTGAAGACAACTAAGAGACAAAGCTTTAAGAGTACCTTCTGAATAACTCTGCAGCCATACATTTGAAGACTGAGAGGCAACACGTGCCCAGTAAGTTGGTTAGCTAACTCCTTTCTTTGAACCTCTGTGCCATGCTCAAAAAACTGCAATCAAGAATAACCAGTTGGAAGTAAATTCAGTATGACAGAAGATTTCTCAAGTTCATTAGATGGTAAGGTACATACTTTCTGTATCACGTAATTCCCAAAGACATCAGTTATCAAAGCACGAGCATGAGGACCAATCTTTGGGAATATCTTTGTCTTTTCTTCCACTGAAGCAGTTTCTAGCTTCTGTTGAATAAAGCGACTCCCATACTGATCCATACTGCATTATAAAATGAGGGACAATAAACTCTTCAAAGCAACATGAAGCAGCAGGAGTCAAATAAGACAGCCAAAAAGACTCATGCATACCTGAATTCAACTACATCATCAACGATGTCTGAAAGTTCCAAAGACCTTGTCTTTTTGTTCTTGAGCTCTTCTAATAAAGAAGATACAAGTACACCTTCCATGTTAGTTCCAAAATCTGAATGCCATGACCCATTAGAACCTCCCAGTGAACTTCTGAACACAGAATTATGGGGCGAAATCCGGTCCTTCTGCAATGTTGGACCCCCAGATCCACGAGATGGAAGCACAGTCTCAGCCATTTGGTTTCCTTGGTATGGAATGGCAAGACCAAAAGGTGGATTCACATAATATTCGTGATTCAAAATGCCAGATTGGCATAAAAGTGGTGTCTCACTCTGATTTTTCTTTTGAGCAGACAGTGTCTCGAGATAAGCTTTCTGATAGTCTTGCAACTCTCCATAAGCAAGTGAAGTGCCAAGATAATCGTGCATTGCATAATCGTAAGTTTTCTGCAAGTACTCGATATAATGTGAATCAATATGTGGTGAATGAGAGTCAGACCCAGCTTGATTGCTAGTTCTTCTCAAACTTTGCCCATTTCTGCCACCATGGAAAGTTGGAGCTGAAAGCAAAACAATATGCAAATGATAAAATCCACCAAGGTTCACTAGTGAAAGAAAACTCCCATAAATGGGACGAGGAATAAAGAATAACCTGAATCCAGCTGATTACCAATTTCTGCATTAAGCTTTTTACCAACGGAACGCCCACTTGACAAGTGTCCAGAAAACTCCACACCGGAAAAATTATCAGTTTGGCAGTATATGTTAGATCTTTCCTTTGTTCTTGAGTAAAGATTGGCAGGAGACGATGTTTGGGGACAGTTCATCTGCCCATCAAAACCAAGCTTACAAATATTTTGGTCTATCACAATTCCATTCCTCCCGTTTGAATCATTATAAGGGGTAGGAATATTCAACTTTTCAGGTTTGGACCTGGTAACAAAGTGCTGATGTTGATGTTGTATGTGACTATTTGACATATCCAGCAATTGATTAGGATTATCAAATACCATTTGGAGTTGAGACTGCACAAGACTGTCTTCATGACTTGGTTGATTTCTTGACAAGCTAAGGCTAGATAAAGAAGATGCAATATCAGAAAGCTTGGTCACGCTAGAAGAATGACCATTGAGGGCATTCGAGCCAACAAGATTCTTCTTTTCGACTCTGTCACCCACAGGAGGAAGACCAGGACTTGAGGACCTTCCAATCAGCTGAGGTTCAGGAGTTCTACTCCTCGATAGAGGCGAAGGCACAGAAGATGCAAAAGAATGAGAAACTAGTGAGCCAAGGCTCTGAACTCTAGGCAGGCCCGTGTTATTTGCCCCAGGATTCAAGGCCTCTGTGGATTCCACTCCATTACATACTGCTGCTGAATGTAATGAATTACGACTTGCAGCGCGCGAGAGATGACCTGATAAGGAATAAGGTCGCTCAAGACCTTCCTGCAAGAAAAAGGAATTTTTATTATCGAACAGTCATAACTCATAAGACATATCTATTACAAGTGAAGGTTCAGACAAACCTCGAGTTATTTTTAAAAGTGCAGTAATGTGCAATAAAACAACACCAGAAACCCTACATATTCAATGACCTCCAGAAGTAATGCTGAACAATGGTAGATACAACAAAGAGTAAGCAGATGCCATGGTCCACTAAAAGAACTATTCAACTCACTAAACACGCAGGTGATGTTACTGACAATAGGCTCGCAAATTAAAAGGTTGACCTATTGAGCAAAATTTTCCAACTAAACTGCATCTCTCACCCGCACCCACCCCCTGAAAAGTTTCATCACTTTTTGTTGCCCCAATAATGTTTTCAATTGTGTTCCAGCACCCCAGTTGAATATCAAATTTGCCTCTATTCCGTTTCTCTCCAGACTTTCCCTTCATGTGCCCGTCTATTTAAGTTCCCATAATCAATATCAAGTCAACCTATGTGAGGAAGCATTCCCTTCTGTAAGACGAACGATTCATGTAGACCAGCAGAGTTAGGTGTTTGTAAGGCTGGTTATACTTGGTTTTTGTAGCTGCAAAATTTGATAAATATACAGGGTTATAAGTGTATGTGAGCAGGTCGGAAAGTATACTTGGGGTTGCTAATCGGCTATTCTTCTGGTGCTACACCTTGCCGTTTTTAAGGGTAGTCTTATGATGCTTGGGTTGAATGTTTCACAAAGGAGAAGTACTGAGATAGGTAATCAAGATGATTATGGAGAGCAAAACGGTTGAAGAAAAATCTTGCCTGAAGTTTCAAATCCTTAAGGTGCACGAACAAAAAGAAAATAGAGAAGAAGATATTTTAATTTCTCTTAAGGGCCTCCTAGGAGTCTGACCAAGAAGAAAAAGTGGAGTTTTCCTATTTAAAGAGAACTGCATAAAACGTGGTAGTGTTATGAGCACCAATTTGAGTGTTTTTTAAGTAACAGAAACGCTTTGTGTCATTATTCATTGCAAATTCTGAGTTCATTTGATCAATTGATGTGTCACAGGAGTAAGGAGTGAATGAGAGAGAGCATGATCAAAGCTGAAAAAGTTCCAAAGCACATCCTACCAAGTCGTGAAGGAAACATTAAGCCAGAAATCTGAGATGGAACGTACAGCCACAAATTAGACAGTGAAACCAAATCCCACCAACCACATATTCCAGCACTACCGAGATGGGGAGATCCAAAGTTAGTAGGATCCAACTAAGGTTTAATGCCCACCCTTTCCATCCAGGTTTAATATGCAAGATGCAATACGTAATCTACAACTTATAGACATCCTGCCTCTGAATTCCACTTAATGATCAAACAGCAAAGCTGCATTAGAGAAGTTTAGAAGCTGTCGATTAAACATATCTTCAACGAAAGAAAGCATTATAGGATTGTTAGATTAAGAAATAACACTAGAAATCTCTTCTCTGTTAATTATAAATGGTCACAAGATAGAAAATTGAGTCAAGCCCAGATCAATTACCTGAAGAATGTCGGCAAAACTCTTCCTCCTCCCTCCCAATCCCGTATGTGACAACCCAACCGAACAATTGGAGCCTCTATTTAGCCACTCAGAGGATGACGGACGTGAGAGATTCCTTGGAGTATCGTTCCTCAGTTCCATCAACTCATCTTCTGCCTGTTGTACAGATAAGCTAGGCTGCATTGAGAATAACGACGAACTTCCACTGATATCGATCAGATTCTTCTTCGTCCAGTCCCCAGTTGCCCCAAATGACGAACCCCCTGAGGCTTGAAACCTTTGGGCCACTCGCCAATCCTCTCGTGACAGTAATGGTGGGGGTAACCTAGGGTTAAGATTTTCATTTGAATAGTAGTATGATAAATAAGCGGGGTGAGACCGGATTTCTTCTTCTGTCATTATTTCAGTGGCATTGCTACTGCTACTATCAATTCCGGCAGGATTTGGATTCATAAACAGACTGCCCACTGCACTTAATGACCCTTGAACTGTGGGAGGAGCACTGCCACTCCTCAATATGTTATAATCTCTCTCCCTCTCCCGATCGATAGCATTTCGACTATGCTGCTTTCGCAGCATTAGTTCAAGCTCGTTCTGCAAAATATCTTCTAAATTGCCATTTGATCCTCTCATTACCCCGTCTTCTAGGTTCATACGTATATTCATATCAGATATCACATCCATCTTATTACTCCCAATTACCATCTCAAGAAAACCCTAATTCACCCCCCCCAAAAAAAAAACAAATAGTAATGAATAACAATTTAATAACACTACACATGACATCAGAGAAAAAAACATCGCATATAACACCAAAAAAAAAAAAACTAATTACCAATTGCAAGTTGAAACTAACCTTTCATACGCAAATTAATGCGTCAATGCGGGATAAATTGCACCATTGATCGGTCTGAAACCGAACAAAAAACAACACGAAATTGAATTATTACAATAATCAGAGAGAACCAGAGTTATATAGATGTATTACGTGTGTGTGTGTGTGTGTGTGTATATATATATTATAAGTATCCGTGTAAGTCATATATAGGTGGTTTATAATGGTGGTTAGGCTTACAGAATCAAATTCACGCGAAAACTGGAGAGGATGTGACAGGTTCAAAATTCACGTGTAAATTGTGATTGATTGAATTGTTCGAAAATCTAGCAACGATTTTGGAACAATTCCGAAGAGAGATTTTTTTGCTGTTGGACCGAACAAGGTGGAGATTTTTCGAAACGGCCGCGTAGAGAGAGAGAGAGAGAGAGAACTCAGAGAAGTAAGGAAGGAGGGAGAAAACAACTGGTAGTGCGACGTAGGAATGAGGAGGTCGGGGGAAATTATTGGACGTTTGATTGAAAATCAACGGTGGATGATTGGGTTGTGGGGTTTACGTGCATGAGAGCATATATATTGGCAAATCGATAATTACGTTTACTAGTGTGTGGATGGAATTATTAGGAGGGATGTTCCCTACGCTATATTGTTTCAATACATAGTTATACTATATTTCGTGTGAGGCCCATCCCGAGCATTAAAAAAAATCAGAAAAATATTTATAAATTTTAAAATATTATTTTATAGCCCTGTAAAAAACCAAACAATATAACGGAATACGAGGCTTTGTTACTGGGTCTTGAGTTAGCCATTTCCATGGGGATTCACCGCCCGGTCTTTCGGCTGTGACGGGTGCGGCGGGTAGGCAATGTTCCAATTTCATTGATTCTTCTCGATCCAATGAAAGTTTGAGTTTGCCTTTGCCATGGTATGTGAGGAAAGCGGGGGATACACCTCTTCACTCTAACAAATATCGATAAATATTATTTCGATCTGTACAGACAAAATTACGTAGTTGAGCAGTTTTGTTCCTACGGATCGAGAAATAATACTTACCGACAGTGGCGGACCCAAGATTTGCCTCATGTGGGAACACATTATACTAATAACCTTAAGCAAAAATCGAAATTAAGCGCACAAATTATGGAAAATTGAATTGTAAATTTCATTCATTGGGTAAAAATCAAGTAAAGAAATGAAGGCCTAATTTTTCCAAATAATGAAGATATATATTACGAACCTTAAAAGAAAAGAATATAAAGTCCTAAATTATGTAGCCCCAAATTAAAAGTCCTTTCAATAAAATGTTACTTTTGCCGTGTAGCTCCAAATTTAATTGATGATTGGTGAGAAAATGGTGTGGTGACGGGTGACGACCACAGAGAGTCAGAGACGAGCGACCGACAACGACAAAGTAAATCAAACGTCAAGCGAGTTCTCCCCGTCGAGTTTTCTGTGTGAATTTCTCGTTCTCCCACTCATTTTTGCATAAAAAAATAAACTATAAATTAAAAAAAGAAGAAGAAGCCGGGGGGGGGGGTCACGTGCCCCTTACTCAGTCCGTCTCTTCTTACCGATTTTCGTTATAGCTGATTTTTACGAACACGGGGTGATACTACTCGACCAATTTCTTCAAATTGGTTTGGTTGCCTTTCTATTTTATGGGTTGTTTGGATTAGTGTTTGAATTTTTTTTTGAAAAATAGTAGGGGTAATAAGTGGAGAGATACAGAAAAATATGTTAAAAGTATGAAAAATCTAGGGAAATTTTTTTGAAAAATTCTTTTTGTCAAAATGGTTGGCTCTGGTCCATTAAAGAGACTGACCGTTTAATTGAGGTGGATCTTTTGTAGGCTAATCATTCAATAATTATAATTAGATGTGGCAAATGAGTGGGTTTGGACGGATTAAAACGGGTCATGGGTTAAATATGAACGGGTCAAATATGGATCAATGATAGACGGATTAAAATGGATCGAGACAAATATGGATCAAGCCATATCCAAATCCAACCCGGCCCGACACATTTCTTCATTTCCTCCCCTTTTCAAATGAAGCAGATTGAGGCGATTTTATTTTTTTTTAAAAATATTTTGAAGAAGAATATCGAAATTTAAAGTATGATTTGACAAGCTGCTATATATCGCAGATATCGGGTCGGTTTGGCAATTAACTTTTTACTTCGCATTTATTTAAAAAAAATTTCACATTTTTTAGTTTTGTGTCAAACTTTTGTAACTTATTGATTCTTTTCAACGAGAGGAATCGAAAAAGTATAAATTTTGTTTATCAAAACTCATAATTTAAAAAAAAAAACAAAAATAAGAAGGAAAAAAACTTATTTTTTGACTTATTTTTTTGTCTTTATTTAAAAAATTATGAGTTTCGATTAAAATTTTTATAATTTTTCGATTCTGCTCATTGAGAAGAATCAATAGGCCCCAAAAGTTTGAAGAAAAACCCAACAAAATAATAATAATAATAATTAAAATGCGAATTATGTCAGTCGAAATTCAAAAATGCGAATTATGCCACCACCAATGCACTTGCAGGTGGAAATTAATTACCCGCGCCCCAAACGGATGCATGAGCAGTGCCACGTTTCTCTTTTCTTCCGTGACAGTGAGCACTTGGGCAGTTTGGGTTGTCTAATTAAAGCCTAATTTTAATTTTTAACCCATCTAAATCTATGTATACATGAATTTATATGGGTTCCATATAAACTCATTATACAATATGGGTGAGTTAGATTGGATTATAAGTGAGCAGATTTGGACAGATTAAAAAATATGGATTGAGATTGCCATCTTTAATTAGAATCATACATTTTTCGAATTGGTTAAGAACATCAATGATATCAAAAAAGTTGAAACAAATCGGATTAATTTGAGATTGAAACCACATATTCATGATATATTTGTTTTTGAATATGGTTGCTATGGAAGGTCACAAAGTATTTAGTGAACATCATAACCTAAAAAAATCTAACTAGTAAGGTCCCCCAATACAAGTCTATTGTCAGAAGTACCGCATAACCGAACTGGTCCAAAGCCAAATGGACAGGATCTGATCCCCTAGACATACATATCTATATCGATCTCTGCGCATTTCAGATAAACACACGCATTCCACAAATCAAACAACTTTTTGAAAGTAATAACGACGAGGAGAACTAATTGCATAAGCGTATCATACATTCCATTTTGAAAGTGCATCTATATTTGGTATTTTAGATAAACACACGCATCCCACAAATCAAACAACTTTTTGAAAGTAACAACGATGAGGAGAACTAATTGCATAAGCGTATCATACATTCCATTTTAAAAGTGCATCTATATTTGGTATTTCAGATAAACACACGCATCACATAAATCAAACAACTTTTTAAAAGTAATAATGATGAGGAGAACTAAGTGCATAAGCGTATCATACATTCCATTTTGAAAGTGCATCTATATTTGGTATTCAATACACGACCAGATGAAATTCTAGTGCTTATCGATAGTGGGAACGGTGAAATATGTCTGAATGCAGCTCAAGAAAATATCAAACATTGTGTCGTGCGGACGAGGGATGCCTAGTGCCTAGTGCCTGCCGCTTAGGCTAGCTAATTGAAGAATACAAATTAGTAGGGTTTTTCTATATCATTTAAATAAAAAAAAAACTTTATTGCATTTGTGAACAAAATGTAAATTAAGAAAACTTTCTTTGTATACCATTTACTTCTCTGTTGATTTAGCAACTTAAAATTTTACTTTACACTCCATATTAAAAATGAAGACAATGCAGAAAAAAAAAAAAGAAGAATCCAAAACTTAAGTATCCCATTCATTCTTGTAAACTTATTTTTCTTCTTCGTTTTGTGTGTTTTGTTTATTTTTTCAAAAATTTTGTTAGATTCACGTCAATATTTTTTAGATTAGTCATTCAATTTCAACAAGAGGAGTCTAAAAAGTACAAATTATAATGGAAAGTAAAAAAAAAGTTCACTAAAAATGAAAAATGTATCAATCAGTTGTTGTAACGCCCCGATTTTTTTCAAATAAATTTCAGAGACATTAAATATTAATTTCTGAAAAATTTACTTTATTAAAGATCAAAATCCAAACAGATAATTCAACATAAGGATTCATTTTTTACAACTTCAATGTGGAAATACTAAATAGTCTTTGTGGTAATGAAATAGTAAAAAGTTGGCCTAGGGTCTACTATAGCATGTTTCTAACCCACTAAGTCTACTGATCAAGTTTCTAACCCACTAAGTCCACTAATATGTATTTGGTAATGCATAAAGTCCACTACATTTAAAAAGAAAATTAGTGCCTAACAGAATTGCACTTCTATTCAAATTCTATCCATTTAACCCATAATCATACCAATCACGGGTATCTATCTCTCTCTCTCTCTCTCTCTCTCTCTCTCTCTCTCTCTATATATATATATATATATATATATATATATATATATATATATATATTTGAAATCACGCCAATCACATTGTTGTACTTATATAACGTTATATAACAGTCGAAGATTCTCCTTTTCTGATACACTATATATAACGTTATTGTGCATATATAACATTATATATTCTCCTTTTAAGAGTTAAGCCGTTGCGCGGACCAATTCATATAAGGTTGTCTATGGTTATATATGATTATGGTTATATGTTTATGCATATATATGATCAAGTTTTAACAAGTAACAATTATTGAAACCACTCACCCGCTCTGTCATTGCACATATAACATTATATGTTTAGGTCTGTTAAGTCGTTACGTGGACCAATTCATATAAGGCTGTTTATGGTTATATATATGGTTATATGTTTATGCATATATATGTTCAAGTTTTAACAAGTATCAATCATTGAAACCATTACATTCGCCAATCAAAATATCTGTGTTCAAAATAAATAAAAAATAGATTCAGAGTCTGGTTTTGTTCAACTACGTAGTTATAAATTTGATCGATAGATCTACAAAACGGATTTCAGAGTCTTCTGAATAGCAATATGAAAATAAGACAAAGAAATTACACCAAAAGACTTTAACCAAATTAAAATTCTAAATCTAATGTTCTTGGCTGTCTTGTCAGGATCAACGATCCTAATGTGGCTCTTCAACGTCATGAGGTACCTTTGGTAGAAGGATTTGATGTGGATGGCTCTTTTGAGGTTGGAGTTCATCCTAAACTCCATTATCACGGTGTCATTGTGGTGATACTCCAATTTGCAATAAATTAGATTAGGCACTTCATGAAACCATACTCCTATTTCTGGTAGATTTGTCATTTCTGCACATATAAGAAAAAAGTTAAACAGATGGAAACATATAGCGTTATATGTTAAAAAAAGGATTCAAGAATTCGTATATTACCATATATGTTTCATGATATCAGCTGTTAAACGAAAACCTAAACGTTATATATCTCATGATATATGGTTATATGTACAAAATAAATTAACATATATTTATACACAAAAACTAATACACTGCTAAATTTACATCATTGAATAGGTCTGCGCAGCGGCTTATAGACCTGAATATATAACCATATATGTTTCTCAACAGCAGCAAAAAAAGTACAAAAAATATTCCAAAGCCAGCAAAAAAATAGTTTTAGTGCAATTGGACTACCGTTTATAGACCTGAATATATAACCATATATTTATATATGCATAAATATACAACCATAATCATCTATAACTATATATATAACCATATATGTTACCATATATAACCATAAACAACCTTATATGAATTGGTCCACACAACAGCCTAACATATCTGAACATATAATCATATATGTTACCCAACAGCAGCTAATCAAAAGTACAAAAAATAAAATCCTAACATATCTGAACATATAACCATATATGGTACCCAACAATAGCTAAACAAACATACAAAAAACAAAACCTTAACAAATCTGAATATATAACCCTTCACAGAGAAGGATAAAGAAAGGAAAAGAAGGATTCTTATGCTTTTATTGGTGTATAAACCGTTCAAATGCAAAGAACCATACCGAGGGGCACAAGGTGACGAAGATCGAGTTATTTGTTATGATTTGGAGGGGCACCTGATGTTTTGAACAGATACATGATGATGAAAGTGTCGGCGACGGTGGTAGCAGTGATGGAGGGCGGGAACTCGGCCATGGTGGTAACGGCCATGGATGGTGACGAAAGGCGGCGAGGAAGAGGAGGAGTGCACCGCCGCGAGCAGGCGAGGAGGAGGAGGAGTGAATCGGCGGCGATGAGTAATCGGCAGGGACGGGATGTGACGGCGATGGGAGGTGGGTGGCGATGGCGATGACGATAGGAGGCTACAACGAGATATTTGTCACTTTCTCTCTATCTCTCTCTCTCTCTCCCTCCTCCCCTCTCCTCCCGTTTGAAGAAAATGGAAAAGAATCTACATATAGTGGGGTATATATAGGGCTACATATAGTGATTAGGGCTACATATATTGGGGTATATTGGTAGGCTACATATAGTGATTAGGGCTACATATATTGGGGTATATTGGTATTTTTGTAGGCTAGTGGACTTAAGGGATTATGAAACTTAGAAGTGGACTAGATGGGTTTGAAAATTGCTATAGTGGACTTATGCAAAATTCTTCGATGAAATAGACAAAACACAGAGCCGACTCCTAGGCTTGATACGGATCCCAAGCATACTCTGGCTTGACTCCCATCTCCGGATTATCCTTTGGATAATACTGCTCGTTTTCAGGGCTCTATGTCTCTTCCTGGTTTTCTGTAAAATCTTGCACGGATGCTAGGCAATCAGTACCTAAATGATAGAGTTCACCCAGTAGAATAATCCAACCAAACTACCCCTATTGTTTTACAACTAGCAGGTAAATTGTGAGACCCTGTCTTGAAATTTAGGGATTAAAATGAAAGGTGCATTTTGTATTTGTGGTTTTATGAAGTTTTTATAAACTATAGGGCTGTAGGTGCAATAAACTTAAAAAAATACCCTATGTGTGCACGTGTAAAACAGTTGAGGTGCTAGGGTGCATGTGTGTATATGTATCATATATCTATTGCAATAAAAAAAAAAAGAGAAACCTAAAGCAGAGAACTTCTCTTCTACGTTAGAGAGAGAGAGAGAGAGAGAGAAAGAGAGAGAGAGAGAACTGACGGGAAAGAGAGTCGGCAAGGGGAGAGAGAAGGCTGGGGAAATTGAAAACCCTAACTTGGTAAGTAACTCATGCTTGTATTTTTATGGTTATTGATCCAATAATCTATTATGATCATGGATTGAGTTTTTAGGGCTTCTAAAATCAATTGAGTTCATCTAATTAGGCTATTCTTTGTTGTTTTTCTCTAAGGAACTGTTAATTTTATGTAGAAGCAAAGGGATTGGAAGTTAGGACTTGAATTTGGTAACTAGGTTGCTATTGGTTGAGTTCCTGCAGTAATTTTATTGTGGAAACTGTGAATAATGGATGTTTTTGGTGCCTAAACCACGTGGTTAGTGCTGGAAATTGCTTGCGTGTGCTAAAATAATAGTCTATAAGTGCTGAAATTAGGTTTAAGTTGCTAAAACTGAAGATAAGTACAGGAAACATGAATTAGAGGTGCTGAATCTATTAACAGGTTGTTGAAAACTGCTATTTGGATGCTGAAATTGCTTAAACAACTGCTGGAAATCACTAGAAAGCGCAGGAAATATGTTTTACGTGCAGGGAATTGATAGTGAATGCTGAAAATAAGAATTATAGGTGTTGTAACTCTGCAATAGTTGCTGGAAATTATTGTATTTCCTGAGAACATGCCTCAAAGTGTTGTGATATGTGTTTAAGTGCATAAAAAGAGTAGAGCATGCTAAAAATTGATTGTATGTGCTACAACTTGGTGAATAGATGATTTAAACTGATCATACTCGCTAGTAATATGATCTAAACTGTTAACACGCTTGCTCGAACTGTTGAGAGTTAGTTGAAAAGGAGTGTTGAAGCTTGTAGTAGTATTTGGTACGTTTTTTCTACTTCTTTGCTTTTGGAATTGAACTTTGAGCTCATATGTGCGGAATATTTGTTAGGTTCGGAGACGACAACGAGTATCGCAGCTCCACGTAGGGAGTGACTGCGTTGGTTTTCTTTTTGTTGGAGACCGAGGTGAGTTTCGATTCATAGATGTTCTTCAATTGGATTGAATTTGTGATATTGGATTGTGACTTCGTGTCGGTGGGCAACAACGGCCAACGGCTGGACTTTGTGTTGTGCCTTTGACTTTGTGTCGATTCAATGGCTTTATGCCAAAATTATAACTTTGTGTCGAGCTAGTGACTTTGTGTCGGATTAAAGACTTTGTGTCGATTATTGCTTAATGCTTAATTAATGATGAACTTGGATTTATTGTCTATATTGAACAACATCCATGTCTCATTTACGCTCCTGGAACTCGTTTGGGGTTTCAGTTTTGCAGGTATAGGTCGGTGTCCACTACAGGTCACGTTTTGCATTTTTTTGTGACTCGCTCGAGAAGTGCGTGGTTGAGGCCTGTGGGAGTCTTTGTCTCCTGGCCCGTAGATGATTTTTGCTTAGTTTAGTTTTGGATAATAGTTGGTTATGTAAAGTTTATTTCTTGACAGACTTCTGCTGTAGTTTGTAAATGACAAATATTTTGAGATGTAAACAAAATGTGGCTGTTGAACTGTAGTTGTTCGTTATTCTTGGATTTGCTAGTAGCTAGTTGTCACGTGTTGTATCGGAATAGGTTGATGAGGTGCTATTCCGGAACGGGACGTGACATAAATAATATAATATCGATGCGGAAGAGTAAACAAAACTAGTACGCATAAACTGATTTATCACAATCCATTAGCCTAACGTGTGATCTAAGATCTCATCCGCGCGATTCTTCCTCCCCAACCCCTAGTCATGCCTGTCCCATGAGATCACTTCCTTTTGCTATCGCGGATACACCTAAGTTATATACCGAGCGTGCATCTCAATAAGGGTAAATTACTGTTTACCACCTCTAACCATGGGTCAGGGGCACTTTACCCCCTCTAACTTATTTTTTTTAGCACTTAACTCCCTCTAAGTTATGGAAACATTATTTCCGTCTGACTTCTGTTAGAAAATGGATGGGAAGTGTCATGTGCCCTCATTATAGACGATTCTACTCTTCTCCTACCAGATATATATGCACACTACCAGATACATATATACACACAAGTCTGTACTGTCTCTCTCGCCCCACCGCTACAGATCCCAGCTGCAGCACCCTCTCGTAAGTGAACAACATCCCTCCCTCTCCCACTTCCGACCACCGCCGTCTTCGAGCTTGAACAATGCCACGTTGCCGAACCTCCACTTGACCTCCAAGAACTCCCATAGCAACGACGGCCGCGACTCGTCGTCATCCCTGCACGGGCTTCACCACCTCCGCCGCCGCCTTGTTGCTTCTCCTCCACCTCCCTCCGCCACCACTGCCGTCGTTCCCCATCGTGTCGTGCTCCAGTCACGGAAAAACGAACCCATTGATTGGATTTTTACCAGAAACGGGAATTTCTTTTTTATCACAGAAATTCCTTTTTTATCATAGAAATGAGTATGTAATTGAAGGGGGAGTTCATCGAGATCGGAGGAGGAGGAGTTCGTCAGAGATCCAGAAATGGGAATTTCTTTTTTTTTTTTTAATCACAGAAACGGGAATTTTTTTATGCAAATCTAAAAACGGGAATTTTTTACCTCAGTGTCGAGATCGGAGGAGGAGTTCGTCGAAGAGCATGGGGGTGGAACCAAGGCGTTGCCAGATCGAACATCACTCACTGTGTGTATGTGTGTGTGTTCGGATTTTTAGAGAGATTTGCTTGGGTGAACCTCTAGAGTGGAACTGTGGGTGAACTGCAATTTGAATCTGGCAGAAGAGAGATGCTAGGGATGAAATGTGAGTGAACTATGTTCTGCAATTTGTATTGTGAGAGGACTGAGAAGGAGTTCTGCAATTTGAACTCTGTGTGTCCGGATTTTTTGTAGAGGCGTGTTTTTTGGGACAAAATGCTTGTTTTCATGAAGGGCAAATTTGTAACTTTACGCCTCTCCGTTAAGAAAGTCAAACAGAATAAGGTTTCCATTACTTAGAGGGGGTTAAGTGCTAAAAAAATAAGTTAGAGGGGGTAAAGTGTTCCCGACCCATAGTTAGAGGGGGTAAAATGTAATTTACCCTCCCAATAACTGCAAACAAAAGGAAAGCTTATCATGCCAAGACATAACTAGGGTTCGTCTATCTTAATCATCATTTCACAATTACCACTAGACTCCCGCTAGTTTGGAGACTGGGCCTCCGTTAGCATCTATCTCAATTCACATCTCAAAAACCCGCCTGCAGGCAATCTCTAACATCACTTCTTTCCAATTTAACCTTTACCTAGCAACGTCTAGGTGAATGCTATTCGCAAACCAACACATGTCTCTAGGGTCCAATTTAGCATGTAAATCACGAGTTGGAACAATATACAAATAATCAAAGTGATAATTGAAATAAATAATAAGCGTATAAATCACATAACTTTTTACGAATGGGCCATTGCCCTTAATCTTGTATGGCCGAGAAGTTAATTTTAATTAGTAGAAACCTTTATTAATAAAGAAAAATATTTTTTGTTCAATTACTAGTAAGTCTAGGCTTGTATTAGTTTATTTATGAAATTAGATTGATTAATAACTATAATAAATACATTAAATAGATAAAAATATTAGAATAATTAACATGACCTTAATAGGAGTTCTACGGTCCTACGCAACATATTCGGGCATAAAAAATCAGGTTTGCAGGGTCGCGAGGTTATTTTAAATAAAGATTAACCGAAAGTATAATAATTAGGTAATAAATAAAAGAGTCTAAAAAAAATTATCCGGGCGTTAATAAAGTGGTTCACAAGGTCGCAAGGTTGTTTTCGATTGAAAACTTTGTAAAAAAAAAAATAAATAGATAATTAAATAAAAAATATGATATTAACAAGATATCATCTTTGAGGTGCAAGGAGTCTAGAAAAAATAGTTTGGGTGTCAAAAATATTGTTCGGAAAATCACAAAGTGGTTTCGAACAAATTTGAAATAAATCGAACGGAGTTTGTGGCGGGAGTGTCAGACACAAGGTCTAACTTGGTCAAACCTTGCGGTCTGCCAGAAAAAGCCTGGATCTTGCGGTCGAAGGTTGCGGCCGCAAGGTTCACTCGATTTTGCCAAAAATTTTTTCTTCTTCTACGGTTTGATGCATGGGACCTCATGGGGCTATGAGTTAGGCTTAAAAACACTTAAATATACTTAGAAATGAGATGGATATGATTAAAATACCTTGGATTGGTTGAATTGATCCCAAAACTGAAAACTTTAAAATGGGGAAGATGACTTCGGGTTTAGCCGAGGGGGAACCTTGGGATTTAATTGAGACTTGCTTGGTGATGCTCTGGGTTATAGGAAGTGATTGGTGTGGTCGAATTGAGTTTCGGTTGGGTCTAGATACAAAACCCATTTTTCTCTCTCTAGAACTCCATTGATTGAAGCTTGAATTGCCTTCGGTTTTCTCTCCTTTCTGACTCAGTGGTGTGTGGGGAGATGGTGTGCTCGTGGATCAATTGGGAGAGGTTCATATAGGTGAATTTGGGAGAGGTTAGATAAGATTGCATTTATGGAGGTTGGGTTCTTGGGATTAGAAATGGACGGGATAGGGCCAGATTCTGTGATAGTGAGGAAGCAGGGGCTGGATAAGAATGAATTGAATTCGGACTTTTTCTTGGGGATGAAGGAATTTTCCGGTTTACGCGAGGAGGAATGAATATGATTTCTTGGAGGGAAAAAAAGGGATAGAAAGTGGGCTATGAGATGAGAGAAAGAGAGAGAGGGAGAGGGAGGGGTGCATGCATGCATGTGTGTGTGTGTGTGTCTATATATATATATATATATATATATATATATATATATATATATATATATATAATAGTTATTATATATGCATGTATATATGTATAATAGTTATTATATATGCATGTATATATGTATTATGTTAAAAATAAATTTTAAAAAGAAATCTTTTAATATTACTAATGCTATTATTATTATTATTATAAAAAAAATATTGGTCAATATAGTTGTCTTATTAAATCTAAAATGTCATCTTATTTAAATTTTTTCAACAATGGTCCATATTTTTTTTTTAACTTTTCGATTCATTTTGTCAAGACAAATGATTAATCAAAAAAGTTACGATAAAAAGTTAAATAAAGAATTATGAAAAATAAAAAATACTGAAATAAGTTTGTACTAAACCTCTGAATTGAACGATTTAGAACATCTTCAACCCATGTCCAAAACTTCAAAATGGAGAATGAATGTGATATATTGAGAATAGATTTCGTAATTTATCCCTCCTTTCTTTTGTACATTTGGGAGAATTTGGAGAGACCTATTGTCCTCTTTAGAGTTTTGATCTCCAAAATAAAAGTGTGGTATCCATATTTGAAGATCCAAAAGAACAATAGATACCTTCAAAAATTTTCTCTCAATATGTCACATCTATTATTCATTTTAAAATTTTGGAGACGGGTTAGAGATGCTCTCACCCAACAAGATTTCGGAAGGAAGTGAAGTGGGCCCATGCCCCACTCGGTGGTGCCAGCGTTGCCAATCATACATCCCCTTGGGAAATACTTCGCCCCCAATTCTCAACCAATAAATTGAAGCTCATAATTGCCAATTTTTTCCTTGTACAAATATTTTCGTTCACACGTACCTATCGATATTTGATTATGCTAAATTTTCCTACGGATGATTAACCCAACGAACTGTACAAAATGAACGAATTTTATCGTTGTTATTGGCTCAAGAGGGGCTCAAAACTGAACCAAACTGGACAATATTAAAACTGGACTGGACTTTCTCTTGCCGAATTCCATGCCAGTTGGGTGCCATGTGGCTGAGCAATGCCACTCCACTTGCACAATAATTTTCTCTTCAGTTTCTTCTTTTCAGGCTCTGTTTGGAACTCAAGAAAAAGAAAAAAAAATTAAAAAAATTTCCTTTCTATTATTTAGTTGGAAGAAAATGAGGAGAAAAAAAATAATTTAAATTTTGAGAATGGTAAATTTTCCCTCTTTTTTCCACTTATTTTATTTTATTTTTCTTTCTTTTTCTTTTCCACACGTCCAAACAAAAAACTTTTCCTCCTGATTGTTCTCCCTTCTTTTCGACGCCGACTCTTCCAGTTCTCCTCCGCGCCTCCGCCGTCTCCACCACCTCGTAAGAACCTCTCTCCTCCCTCCCTCCTTCATCCTCATCTCCTCTACAAAGATTGCTGACTACTTCTGTTTTACAAAGTTTTGGGTCAATTTGGAGCCCTAATTAGTGGTGCTGGTGTGTGTATTGGGTTGTGGATTGAACTTTTTGATTTCTCCTGTATCCAATTCCCGTTTGTAGGAAGATAAACGTTGAAAAAAAAATCTCAACCAATATTTCACTCTTCCATAGCAATCCACCAATTAAAACTTAAAAATGTCACCCTCAATTTGCCTCATCAGTCCCTTCACTACCCCCACCACAAACTTTCCACCGCATTCCCCTCTTCAGACCCATCAAACCCCCCGCCATTTCCACTCCCCAAGACCTCTCAAACCCGCGCCCCATCAGATCCGTCATCAGAAATTCCGGTCACCCACCTGTTTCTGCAGCAAAACCTGTTTACACCCATTTTTGGCCAAAATGAGAAAGAGAATAAAAGAATGGCCTTGGAAGTAGTTTCAGGCCTTGAGAAGTCTTATGAATCAGTCACTTGCAGAACTGGGCCTTTGGAAGAATTTAAAGTGGCCATAACTAGGCCAAATTGAGTTTGGAAAGGCAGGAGAGAGTTTAAAAATTGATTAGGCCACATTAATGTTTGGAGCATGGCCTAATTAGTCAAGGCCCAAATTGATTTTCAGATCTAGGCCCATTTTCAGGCCAAATTTTCAGGCTTTGGCCCAACTAATCAAAACCCGGACTAGTTTTTCAGGCCTATCTAGCCCAATAAGGCCAAGATTCATTTTTCAGGTCTGGGCCCAGTTTTTTAGATTTATTTAGGCCTAAAACTGACCAAGTCAAAAAGGCCATATAAGCTGCCTAGTCATGCTTGGGAAGCAAGCTACTTACAAGCAGCTCAAAGGCCTAGAAGCTTCTCCCTAGCAAGCTGCTCAAGCAGCTCAACCAGGCCTGTGTTTTTTGGCCTTGGTGGGCCCAAATATCCCTTTTACAAGCATCCATGCACGCAAGCAGCTCAACCAGACCAAGGACACGTGGCAGCCATGCATGGAGACATCCCAAGCAGCTCAAAGGCCTAGAATGTTCTTGCTGGGCAGACCTGGGTAAGCTGCTTACAAGCAGCTCAAGGTCCGAGTGGACCCCATCCTTCAGCATAAAGCAAGGCCAAAGACAGGTGGCGCACATGCAGCCCTTGGAGCTGCTGGTGAATGATTCATGCAGACCTAAGCAAGCTGCTTACAAGCAGCTCATCCAGGTCTGGTTGATCCTTAGTTTCTGGATCTTCTTCCGTGAGAGATCAACCTCAGAGGATTTAGAGGGCCCACAAATTATGCAAGGTCCAATAAAATGATAAGAAAGGCCTGGTGAAGTATTGGTCTGCAGCTGTGGAGGGCCCGGAATGGCCTGGATACTGCAGGAACTGAAATTTTCTTTGCCCTTTTTCAAAGTTTTATACAAAGAAGAAGGATTTTTCAGGCCTTTGCCCTTTTCTTGGAGTAAAAGGCACGTTTTGTTCAGGGAGCAGCCTCTCATTGGAGCATTTTGAAGTCTCTCATTAGAGCATTTTGAAGCTGCTCAAGCCTAAGCCTTTACAAGGAGGACACTTGGCAGCCAGGCATGAAGGCCTGTGGAAGCAGCTCAAGCAGCTCAAGGCTTGGAACATCTGCCTATAAATACCAGAGTTGAAGGCCTTGGCAAAGGTCCCCGACCATCAAGCCCCAGGTTTATGCAAATTTATGTTTTAATTATCTTCTATCTTTCGGTCCCCGACCATCAAGCCCACGGCTTATGTATATTTATTTTCCATTTATCTTTTATCTTTAGGTCCCCGACCAATCAAGCCCCCGGCTTACTCAATTTATCTTTCAATTATCTTTAGTTTCCCGTTCAATCTAGCCAAGCCTAGATTTTATTTCATTTCCTTGTAATCAGACTTTATTAAACCATTAATGAAGTCCTTTTATTTCTGTTTTAGGCCTTGCTCTACCTTTCTTTCCATTTTTCACACGATTAGGAAATTTTAAGTCCTTAGCCCGCAAAGGCAAACCACGAACCTCCTCACGGTCTCCACCCTTAGGCCGTGCACTTTTGTCCAGTTAGAAGTCAGATTAAGGCTTCCAGGCCTTGATACGAATTTGGGCAGCAATCCTGCCCTGGCACGCCCGCATCAAGCCTAGAACTGCACTACTCGCTGTTCCTAGGCCAATTGTTACTTTTTGGAAACAATCAAAACCCAGATGGGAAAACATGCTCTCCGCCGCAGCGAGCCTGTACCCGACCTTTGTGACCGTTGGAGGGGTTGTTGCTTGTTTGAGACCCTCCACTTTTTCGTGGTTCGTGGAGAGAGGGCCGACGTCGTATAGCTTGTCGCTTTGGTTTATAATGTTGGCTACGGGTCTGACTTTAGAGCTCATGGACTTGTTCAACTTGTTCATGCAAAGGCCTCTTTCTGTGAGTTTGTAAATATAGTTTCGAAGTTTGTTATTGTTGTTGGTTTTTGATGGAAGTCATGCTGTATTGCTATGTAATTTGATTGTTTGAGTCTCATTTTAGGAAAATAGAGGAGGTTTTCTTTGTAATGTGGATCATGTAGCCTATACGATTTTTAGGTGCAATTGTGGAGGAATTTTGGAAAGTTTTTTTTGGAAGTTCATTTAGGGCATCTCCAAATTTGGCGTCAAATTTGGGGTGTCAAATTCTTCAGAAGGCTTATGTGGTAACTGGATGTGTTAGAATTTGACATCACTAATGTAAAAGTGCCCACTCCAACCAGTATGTGAATTTCTTTTTGGTTTTGGTATGTTTTCACTTTAGTCTAGTTTTGATCTTTTATTTTATTAAGTATTTGACATTATAGTAATTAAAGAAAAGATTTACATCATATGTCAAATTTGACATGACAGAGGAGATGTCAAATGACACATGGACAATTGTTGAAATTGGTGCAAATGCCAATTTATTCGCTTGGCATGCCGTGCCAAATAGAACGGTAGTTCTAGTTTGACATCCTACCAACATTTTAGCAGGAGTACTAGTTTGACTTAGTGACAATATACTTGTTCATGCTAGTTATTGAACACTATGCAATATAGAATTCAAGGATAAAGGAAAATAGAAGTAGTGTGTTGCCATTGAAAAAGGAAAATAGGTGGCAACACACTTGGAGTTGAGCTCCACGATTCACTCGATAGGGTTTTACACATATTAAAAAAAATTGTATCGATTTTCCTTAGATTAATGAAGTGTTTGACAGAATTATGGGCTTCTGTATTCTTTAAGGGAGGCTTTAGTTGTATTGGGTTTCATTGCTTACAGTTTCTTGTTTTCCACTTTGAGCAGATACTTTTTGGGTGTGTTGCTCAGTATACAATAAAGCCAGCTCTTGGATTGATAATTAGCAAATCATTGGGGCTTCCTCCCTCTGTCTCAGTTGGTTTTATATTGCTTTCATGTTGCCCTGGAGGTACTACATCCAATGTGGTAAGGCTTAGAAGCAATTGCTATCCTGTCTTTATAATTTGCAGAACCTACCCAAAAATTGCCAATCCTATTTTTCTTTGTTCTTATTTTTTAGACATCCTTTAAGTGGTGTTTGTAGAAACTTATATTCTGAGACATATTCTAGCCGTATCCTTACCCTATTTTTGTTAGGTTTCGCTGCACCGGCATAAGTGTATTGTACAACTGGTAGTCTGGTACTCATTCACTTGCTCTGTAGCCCATATACGAGAGAAACTAAACACCAATCTGAACAATAAAATTTCGAGTTTTTCCATATGAAGAGATGGACAAGGATGTTTCATTCAAGTTCAAATGGGACTTTAAAACTGTTCCATGCTAACACAAGTACTAAAAACACAATCATCAATTATTGCGGAAATTTGCTGCACAGTTCAGTTTCTGCGAATTATTGTTACAGGTGACCTTGATTGCTCAAGGTGATGTTCCCTTATCAATTGTAATGACTGTTTGTACCACGCTTGCAGCAGTGCTTCTTACTCCTCTTTTGACTAAAATCCTGGCTGGCACATATGTACCTGTTGATGCTGTTAAGCTTTCCATCAGCACCGTGCAGGTTAGTTGAATTGAACATTTCAAATTCGTAGTTTGTATCCAATATTCATTCAGAGAATTTTATTTCTTTCTTTAATTTATAGGTGGTTGTTGCTCTGATTCTACTAGGTTTTTATGCACGGTACATTTCCTGCAGTTGTGAAAGTTGTAACACCTTTTTGCTCCATTACTTGCTGTTCTAACTTCATCGCTGCTTGCGTGCAGGTTTGGTTTCGATAAATCCTATTTCATTGTTAAAGGTGCTCTCTCTCTTCTCTCTCTAATTTGTCACCTTATGGTTATGTGTCAGTGTATTCTCAGAGAAGGTTGTTCGCCTGAAATCCTCTATGCTTGCTTCATCATTGTCATCTGAAGCATCACCTCTTCTTCGTGCTCAAGAAATTCTTTCTGGTGAACTTGGGGTCATTATACTTTCGGTGCTTTTATTGCACTTTGCAGGATTCTTTGTCAGGTAAGACTTTTCTGCTTTGTTTTCTTTAGCTACTTTAATATCAAATCCCTGCGTTGTGCATTGATATCTGAACGCATGTTTGTGACGATAATAAGGTTTATTGTCCTTCCGATCTTTTGGCTGTTTATTACCATTCGTTTCGAGCTTTCTGCATTTCTTTGTTCTCGATTTCATGAAAGCTAAATTTCTTCATTTTTTGGGCATTTTAGCTTGTAATAGCTGTCACACAGGACACATGATTCAGGACCTACCTCAATATTGTGCTCAAAATCGTTTGGTGGTGTTTGAGTTAACAGAAATAACTTTCTTGTTGCACTTTAGCAATATCTTAACAGAAATCATATGTTAATTTAAGGAGTCTTTTTTTGCAGGTACATATTGGCAGCTATTGTTGGGTTTAAGGAGGCACAGCGACAGGCAGTTTCAATTGAGGTACTATTAATCATCTGGAATGAGCGCTTTTTCAAAACTTGTCTTTATGACAATAAACAAAACCTTGTTTTTACTGTGTCTGCATCTCGGATATGCTAAGGGAAACTAAAAGAGAAATGTTGCCCATACATCCTCACTTTTTTAGGGCAATTAACTCTTTTTTTTTCTTTCCTTATGCAAACATCTAATCATTTTCCTAGCACACTTAAAGAGAAGGAATAAAGACATTTTTTTTTTTCATTTCTTTCTCCTTGGCTTTTCTTTTCCAACACAATTCCAAGATTCAAATGAAGGACATATTTGTTGCTTTACACCGTTGCAGGTTGGCATGCAAAATTCTTCACTAGGTGTGGTTTTGGCGACCGCCCATTTCACCTCGTCGATGGTTGCATTACCCGCTGCCATGTATGCTGTGATTATGAACATTATGGGTAGCAGTTTGGGTTTCTTTTGGCAGTTCATCGATCCCTCGGATTCACAAACTTCTACCAATGTTGATGATAAGTGATGGTATGCCGATGCAAAGGAGGGTTGTGTTCAAGTGGTTTTAGGGTTCCACCACTATGCACTTCGTCCAGAGTGACAGAGGAACCCGCCATGTTAGCAGTGTTGTAGGAGGATTGAGGTTGCGGTTTTAATGGTCAAGTGTTAGTACTAGTTTTTCTTATGGTTTGATCTTAGGCTCTTCCGGTTGTTCATTTTGAAAGATCTTTGTATGTAGATCACCAAATCTGATTAATGCAGTCGCATTATTTTTTTTTATAGATTTGAGTAAAATTCTTGTTTTTATAACATGCTCGTTTTTTTTATTATAACCGGATGTCCGGGCCAGCTTGGACTGGGTATAACCCCCAATAGTCCCAAGGTTTGAAATGTTTGGCCTATGTGGAAATGGAACTTGTGACCTTATGGATGAGCAATTGTTGCTTTCTCACAACCACTTAGCCAAATCCCTTGGGGTTATGCTTGTTTATTTTATTATTTGTTAATTTTAATCTACACTATCTTAGGGGACTTGGGGGATGGGGATGAGGCTTACGGAGATCGAATCCTGTCCACGTGTATGAGAGTATGTAAGGGAGGCCAATTGCACTCCACTCCACTTGCGTTATGCTTGTTTGTTTGTTGAAGACAAATTTGGTTAATTCGAGTGACAAGAAATTGTTGGGGTAAGAAAACATACACAAGCGAAAAAATAAACAAGCTATTGAAAGAATAAGATATGCAATATATGTGGTTCCAACTCAAGCAATTTGTTTAATTGTACTCCACAAAGTACTGGGGTTTCCCTATGATGGAAAGATGAATACAAGTTATAATGGGGGTTGCATATCTTTTTGCCTTTTACTAATAATAAATTGCATAAGCATATCATACGTTCCTTTTTGAAAGTGCATCATCTATATTTGGTAATTAGGATACAACCAGATGGAATTCTAGTGCTTATCGGCAGTGGGGAACGGTGATATACGTCTGAATGCTGCTCAGGAAAATAGCAACCATTGCCTTGTGTAGAAGAGGGGTGCCTAGCGCCCAGGCTAGCTAATTGAATAAAGATTAGTCGATTTTTCCATATTCTTTAAAAAAAAAACTTTGTTGCATTCATGATTTGTGTAGGTCCCACCCCAGGTCTCATGATTCAAACCACTCATTTGTTAGTAAAATCTATGACATCACAGTAATGGACAAAAGTAGTGACCATTTGGGAATAGAATTGTTGGTAGTTGGGTTAGTGCGACTTATTAGGGCAAGGTTATTTTTTTCTTCAAGATGGTCAGGGGTGTATATGCCATTTTACATTTACCTCGACTAATCTCATTTCCCATTTGATCAAAGCCAGGTCATCCATACCGTGACTAGAAAATTCACAGAAAATTGTTTTCTTATGTTCTGACCCCAAGAATCGACCCCTGATCAATTGCGTAGGCTCGTAGGGAGCAAACCCACCAATTAGTCGGACTAATCTTATAGTTTAGGGGGCGAGGTTTATAGCTGCCTCTCATATGCTCCAACTTTGGCTAGTCCCTTTCAAACCTCCACCACTCTCGTATGGCGGAGCACATATTCGCCATCAGTCCATCCTTAGAAAAATATATATAGACAAGAGTTATCTTGAATTTGCTAGAATTAAGGATATGATTTAGTCAATATTTGATTTGGTCAATATCCTTAATTGTGTAATCTTATTTTATGCCATAAGTGTAGAATATTTCCATGTAATCTTGTATTCTTTCCTTGTTAATGTTTGTACTATATATATTGTACAACTACGATGAATGGAATTATCAGAAAATTACTCCACAATTGTGTTTATTTTCATGGTATCAAAGCCACCTTCAATCTCCTTTTCTTAAACTCTAGGAATTGAAGTAGGTCCTGTATTCACAATTGTTGGTGTTTCTGTTCATATCATTCAGCTGCAAAATTTTCTTCTAGTGCCGTCATGGCTGAAGTAAGTGGTGCTAAATCACCAAAGAAGAACGAATCTTCGACTATTGTGTCTGGTCTCCATATGCAGGAAACATCCTCTCTCATCACTCCGGAACGGCTGGACGGTACCAATTATGTGGAGTGGTCTTTGAATGCCCGAAATAAAATCCGTGGGAGAAAACGTTGGGGTTATATTTCGGGTACCAAGGCTGCTCCATCAAATAAAAACTCTGACCCAAAAGCAAATCTAGCCACAACCCTTGCATTCACTACTAAGTCTGGTATGTCTTTTACTGGAAATAGTAATTGGATAATTGACTCTGGCGCAACAGACCATATGACTTGTGATCGTTATAAGTTTAGTCATTTATCTCCTAAATGTTCCAAAGCCACTATCACCACTGCTAATGATGTATCATCTCCGGTTATTGGAGTTGGTACAGTTCCATTATCTTCCACGTTAAAAATCCATGATGTCTTATTTGTGCCGTCGTTAAATTGTAATATTCTCTCTGTGAATCAATTAGCCAAATCTCATGATTGTGTTGCTCTATTTTTTCCTACTCACTGTGTCTTTCAGAACATCCATACTCGGGAGAAGATTGGCAGTGGTAGACAAATGGGCGGATTGTACTATCTTAAAGATGGATTCCAACAATCCGATAAAAAAGGGCACGCTCTTGTGGTAAATGGAGATTCGATGAATAAAAAAAAGGAGGAAATTTGGTTATGGCATAGGAGATTGGGACATCCTTCCTTTGGCTATCTTAGGAAATTATTTCCATCCTTGTTTCATGGATGTAATCTTTCAGATTTTGTTTGCGAAACTTGTGTGAAAGCAAAAAGCCATCGTACTAAATTTCATTTGAGTGATCATAAAACAAATTTACCTTTTTCATTAGTTCATTCAGATGTTTGGGGACCGGCCCCAATTTCTACTCTTAATGGGATGAGGTGGTTTATAACTTTTGTTGATGATTGCACTCGC